>NW_024543812.1:452500-1052500 GCF_018167655.1 Microtus oregoni
CCAGTGTTGCAGCAGAACATTATGGCAGTAGGAACATGTGACAGAGGCTAATTACTTCATGGCAGACGTGGAGCAAAGGGAGCCTTTGCCTACTCCAAGTCATTCTCCTTTCATCCCATTTATTCAATCTAGGCTCCAAGCCATTGGGACAGTGGTGTTCATATGCAAAATGTGCATTAGGAACTATGGTACTCTTGGGAGTATAATGGAAGGAATCCAAGTCTACACACATGCACACTCACGCATACACACAGAGAGGGAGAGGGATATGATATAAACACTAAAAGACTATTTGTGGGGAAGAAGGGAAGATAATGGGAGTTTAAAATGAACAAAGGATAATGATATAAAATGTATTAAGAAAGTATAATAATGAAACCCATAATTTTGTATGCTAACTGAATAATATAGTAAGAAAAGAAATTAATGGATCTTTTGTTTTGCAAAAGCCCATTCAAAGACAGGCACTCTACAGACTGAGAGAAAATATTTGTTAAACTGTATATCTGACAAAACACTGGAATCTAGAACAAAGGACTAGGATCTAGGATTATATAAGTAACTTATATAGCTTCAGAGTGGAAACAGTTTAATCAGAAATTGGACTAAAGATTTCGATAGTCATTTCACAAAGGATGTACATGTGCTGAGTACATAAAACGATGTGCTGCATCATTACATCAGAATAGGCAGAATTGCTATTTAAACCACAATGACATGTTACTCCACATCTATTAATCAAAAGATCAAAAACTTAATGACGATGCCGTGTGCTGTTGAGGACATCGACAACTTTCACCCATGTTAATGTGGTAATGGAATGTGGCATAGACACTTCAGAAAAGTAGTCTGCCAGTATTATGGTTTGAATTTGAAATACCCCACCCGCAGTTTTAGGTATTTGAACACTTGGTTGCCAGCTTGTAGTACTGTGACACGGAGCCTAGCTGGTGGTTGAAGAACTATAATGCACTATATTATGCATCATAGTCTGACTGAGTTCTCTGCTTCCTTGTTGTTACTGTCATATAGCAGGCATCTGCTGTCTGGTTGCCAGAGCCACCTGCTGCCCTGCCTTTCACCCCATCACAGACTATATCTTTTCAAACCATAATGCAAAATAAAATTTTCCACTATTGTAGTGTTTCTTGCCACAGCAACATAAACAGTAACCGGTACATAAATTTAGTACTCAAAAGTGAGATTATTCAGCCTGGCGGTGGTGGCGCATGCCTTTAATCCCAGCACTCGGGAGGCAGAGGCAGGCGGATCTCTGGGAGTTTGCGGCCAGCCTGGTCTACAAGAGCTAGTTCTGAGACAGGCACCAAAGCTACAGAGAAACCCTGTCTCAAAAAAACCAACAAAAAAAAAAAGAAGTGAGATTATTCTTCTGATAAACCTTGTGGTTCATCAGCTTGTGGAACTGTTTTGTAGGAAGAATCTAGAAAAGTTTAGAGCTGTGGGCCAAAGAAGCTTTAGGAGACTGTAAGCAAAGCTTAAGAAGCTATCCTGTTCAGTGTGTAAGGCTAGACTTTCTATAGAAAAGCAGTAAAGGTTGTGCCTAAGAGATATTGGTAGGGGAAGATTTTTATTGGACTAAACTATTCATGCTCTTTTGACAAACACACCTGTCTATTTCCTTGTTTTTTTTTTTATTGCTGTGATACAACTCTATGACCAAGGCAATTATAGAAAGAAGAGCTTGTTTGGGCTTGCACTTCCAGAGGAATAAGAGCTCACCATCATTATGGAGGAGGCAGGCATTGAAGCTGGGACAACACCCCAAGAGCTCAGATCCTACCCCACAATCAGGAAGGAGAGAACACACTGGGAATGGTGTGCAGCTTTGAGACTTCAAAGCCTACCTCCAGTGACATACTTCCAATGTTTCCCCGAAAGTGCCACCAGTTGTCCAAGACCATGGGAGACATTTCTTATTCAAACCAACGTAGTCCTGACATTTTGAGTGAGGCTGGATTTAAATGTAGTGTATTAATTTGTTCAGCAAGATACTGTAACATTCATGTTATGGTATGTTGTTGCTTGCTGTTTTTTATCTAACAAAAGATATATAAGATATACAATAAAAGGTATGCAATGAACAAAGAAAGGTATACATAGATATCTGATGAAATATATACAGGAAGTATGAAGAAAGATGTGAAAGAAAGATTTGAAAAAAAATGGAGTTACATGAGGAAAAGTGAATAAACTTAATTAAATTTATACTCAAGGCTACTGAGGACAAAACTACTGTAGATATAATTGTTAAAGAAAATAGCACTATTAAAAAGAAACTATACAGTTTGCTTTGGATGATAAGAAAGGTCACCCATCTAAGGCATAGCTTTTAGAAATGCAAATTTATTTAAAAGAAAGCACCTGAGGGAAACACAGCCAGCTACTACACAGAGAGGACCAAGTGGTGAGTGACCACCCACCTGGCAGGACACCCCACTCTCTAGGCCCTCCATACCAGATCAAAACCCCAGGCCTCTCCCCCACCTGCCTCAGCTTCTCTAGCCAGCCAGCAGGCAAGCTTCCTGCAGGTAGGCTGTTTCAACACCTCCATCCCATAGATGGGATCCTGTAAGCTACAAGTCCCACTCTGCCGCCAAAACTCTCTTATCTTCCCATGACCTCAGAGGAACTCTGAAACACAAGCAGCAAATACACAGAGAGGACCAAGAGATAGGACCAAGAGAAGAACCCTCAAGTACAGGCTGTGACTACAGAGAGGACCAAGAGTGTGAAACAAGAGAACAGGTCAAGAGAGCAGAGCAGAAGAGACCTCAGAGGCTCCCTGAGGCATAGAGAGCGACAGTACAGAGCAGATCAAGAACAGCTCCCAAAGATACAGATAGCCACTGCAAGGATTGGACCAAGAGGCAAAGACACTGCTGACACCAATTGGGGGGAAGAGATGGGTAGGCACCAATGCAAGAATTCATTCAACAACCTAAAAAGCAACATGGTAACACCAAAGCCCAGCAGTCATACAACAGGAAGACTTGATAATCATAACCCAGAAGAAGCAGAAGAAAATGATTTTAAATGTAACTTTATGAGGATGATGGAGAGCTTTAAAGAGGAAATGAAAAGTTCTCTTAAAGAAATGGAGGAAAAGATAAACAAAAATTGGAAGAAATCAATAAATCTCTCATTGAAATCCAAGAAAATCATGAAAAACAATCAAACAGGTGAAACGAACAGTTCAAACAGTTCAAGACTTGAATACTGAAATATAGGCACCAAAGAAACAGAACCCAAGGGAACTCTGGAACAATCCATCAAGACGAAATCTCAATCAATACTGAACATCTATGCCCCAAATACAAACACACTCACATATATAAAAGAAATATTTATAAAGCTTAATTTGCACATCAAACAATAATAGGAGACTTCAACACCCCACTTTCCCCAATGGACAGATCAACCAGACAGAAACTTAACAGAGAAATAAAAGAACTAACAGATGTCATGACTTAAATGAACTTAAAAGACATCTAGAGAACATTCCACCCAAACACAAAAGAATATACTTTCTTCTCAACACCCCATTGACCACATACTCAGTAGCAAAGCAAACCTGAACAGATAAAAAAAATGGAATAACCCCCTGTATCTTATTACATCACCATGGATCAAAGTTAGAATTTAACAACAACACTAATTGCAGAAAGCTTAAAATCTCATGGAAATTGAATAGTACTCAATTGAACCAAATCTGGGTCAAGGAAGAAATAAAGAAAGAAATTAAAGGCTTCTTACGATTCAATGAAAATGAAGGCACAATGTACCCAAACCCATGGGACACTTTTAAAGCAGTACTAAGAGAAAATTCATAGCACTAAAGGCTTATATAAAGAAAGTGGAGAAATCTCACACTAGTGACTTAACAGAACACTCGAAAGCTGTAGAAAAGAAGCAGACTCACACAGGAGGAGTAGAAGACAAAAAATAATCAAATTGAGGGCCGAAATCAATAAAATAGAAACAATACAAAAATCAATGAAACAAAGAGCTGGTTCTTTGAGAAATCAACAAGATAGACAAACCCTTATCCAAACTAATCAAACTGCAGAAAAGACATCCAAATTAACAAAATCAGAAATGAAAAGGGTAGCATAACAACAGACAAGAAGGAAATCCAGAGAATCATTAGGTCATACTATAAAAACCTATATTCCTATAAAAACCTGTATTCCACAAAATCAGAAAATGTAAAATAAATGAACAATTTTCTGGATAGGTACCAAATACCAAAATTAAATCAAGACCAGGTGAACAATTGAAATAGAGCTATAAACTGCAAGGAAATAGAAGCAGTCATCAAAAGTCTCCTAACCAAAAAAAGCCCAGGGCTGGATGGTTTCAGTGCAGAATTCTACCAGAACTTTAAAGAAGAGCTAATACCTATACTCTTCAAAGTGTAGCACATAATAGAAACAGAAGGAACATTGTCAAACTCTTTTTGTGAGGCTACAGTTACCCTGATACCAAAACCACACAAAGACTCAACTAACAAAGAGAATTACAGACCAATCTCCCTCATTAACTTTGATGCAAAAAATACTCAATAAAATACCTGCAAACTGAATTCAAGAACACATCATAAAAATCATCCAACGTTATGAAATCAGCTTCATTCCAAAGATTCAGGGATGGTTCAACATACGAAAATCTATCAATGTAATCCATCATATGAATAAATTGAAAGAAAAATCATACAATCATCTCATTAGATGGTTAAAACGCATTTGACAAAATCTAACACCCCTTCATGATAAAGGTCTTGGAGAGATCATGAATACAAGAAACATATCTAAGTATAATAAAAGCAATATACAGCAAGAAGACAGTCAACATCAAATTAAATTGAGAGAAACTCAAAGTGATCCCACTGAAATCAGGAACAAGACAAGGCTGGCCACTCTCTCCATTTATATTCAACATTGTTCTTGAAGTTCTGGCTATAGTAATAAGACAACAGAAGGAGATCCAGGGGATTCAAATTAGAAAGGAAGAAGTCAAACTTTTGTTGTTTGCTGATGATATGATAGTATACATAAGTGACTCCAAAAACTACCACGGAACTCCTACAGCTGATAAATACCTTCTGTAATGTGGCAGGATTCAAGATCAACTAAAAAAAATTAGTAACCTTCCTATATACGAATGAGAAAAAAGTTAAGAAAGAAATCAGAAAAACATCAGAACAGCCACAAATAGCATAAAATATCTTGGGGTAACACTAACCAAAGAAGTGAAATACCTGTTTTGACAAGAACATTAAGTCTTTGAAGAAAGAAACTGAAGAAGATACCAGAAAATGGAAAGATCTCCCATGTTCTTGGATAGGTAGGATCAACATAATAAAAATGTCAATCCCATCAAAAGCAATCTATAGATTCAATACAATCCCCATCAAAATCCCAACACAATTCTTCACAGACCTTGTGAAAGAACAATAATCAACTTCATAGGGAAAATAAAACCTTGGATAGCCAAAACAATCCTGTACAATAGAGGAACTTCTGGAGGCATCACCATCCCTGACATCAAGCTCTATTATAGAGCTACAGTAATGAAAACAGCTTGAGACTGGCGTAAAAACAGACAGGTTGACCAACAGAATTGAATTGAAGACTCAGTTATTAATCCATACACCTATGAACACCCGATTTTTGACAAAGAAGCTAAAGTTATACAATGGGAAAAAGAAAGCTTCTTCAGCAAATGGTGCTGGCATAACTGGATGCCAACATGTAGAAGAATGAAAATGGATCCATATCTATCCCCATGCACAATCTCAAGTCCAAATGGATTAAAGGCCACACTGAACCTGATAGAAGAGAAAGTGTGAAGTAGCCTTTAATGCAATGCAAACTTGTAAAACCGCTCTGGAAACCAGTATGACAGTTTCTCAGATAATTGGGAATCAACCCAGCAATACTACTCTTGGGCATATATACCCAAAGGATGCTCAATCATACTACAATGACACTTGCTCAGCTATGTTCATAGCAGCATTATTTGTAATAGTCAGAACCTGGAAACAACCTAGATGCCCCTCAGCCAAAGAATGGATAAAGAAAGTGTGGCATGTTTACACAATGGAGTACTACTCAACGGTAAAAAACAATGATATCTTGAAATTTGCATAAAAATAGATAGAACTAGAAGAAACCATCTTGATTGAGGTAACGTTGACCCAGAAAGATGAACACGGTGTGAAGGTTGAACTTACTCCTAAGTGGATACTAACTGTAAAGCAAAGGATAATGAGACTACAGTCCATGACCCTAGAGGAGCTAAGTAACAAGGTGAACCCTAAGAATAAACATATAAAAAAGATTTACCTGGAAAGGGGAAATAAATAATATTGCCTGACAAAATTGGGAGAGAAGGAAGGGCAGAAGGGGAAGAGGAGGAGAGATGGGGAGGAGGGAGGAGAACTTGATGAAACAGGATAGTTGAGCTGGAGGAAGAACAGAGATGAGAGTAAGGAAAGAGATATTTTGAATGAATGAGCCATTATGCTGCTAACAAAAATCTTAGCACCAGAGATATGTCCAAGAATCCACAAGGATGATCCCAGCTAATACCCTAAGCAATAGAGGAGAAGTTGCCCAAACTGGCCTTGTCCTGTAGTCAGACTGATAAATATCTTAAATGTCACTATATAACCTTCATCCAGCAACTGATGGAAACAGAGGCAGAGACCCACATTGGAGCACTGGACTGAGCTCCCAAAGTCCAGCTGAAGAGTGGGAGGAGTGAGAATATGAACAAAGAGGTCAAGACCATGATGGGTACATCTACTGAAACAGTTTACCTGAGCTAATGGGAGCTTACCAACTCCAGCTGGACAAGGAAAGAACCAGCATAGGACCAAACTGGACCCACTAAGGGTGGGTGACAGTTGCATGGCTGGGGCAGACTGCAGGGCCACTGGCAGTGGCACCAGGATATATCCCTACTGCTTGTACTGGCTTTTTGGGAACATATTCTCTTTGTATGTATTCATTGCTCAGCCTAGATATAGTAGGGATGGCCTTGGACCTTCCCAAAGCAATATGCCTTACCTTCTCTGAGGAGTGGGTGTGGGATGGAGTCGGGGTGAAGGTGAAGGGAATGGGAGTGGGAATTGGGATTTGTATGTAAAATGATAAAAGATAGTTTGTTTTCATTTTTTTTAAAAATAAAACTAAAACAAAGAAAGTGACTGAGAAGACAGAGCCCAGTGGTGTTCTACACCAAGTGTGAAATAGGGAAATGTTTTTCTTGGTTCAGATAGCGGGTTCCCAGAAACCACTATAGCCATTGTTCAAGGGGATCATAATACATCTTTAGCTGACAGCAGAATTTGTCATCATCCATGTGTCGCAGGTTTTATTGGCATGTAGAATGCAAGAGTTATTGGGTCATGGAGGTTTGCACCAAGGTTTCATAAAGTTTCTAAAGGCAGGCTATGTGCAGAAGGGCCAGATTCCTCATCGAGAACTTCTGCACTATGTATAAAACTGTAAAGGTGAAATTTAAGTTGTAGTGGAAACCATAGGATGGTGAAGATGCCTGGATCATGGGGTATAGCTTAAGGAAGACTACATGCATCAAATAGAGCCTCCTCAAGGGAATACAGATTGCAGGACCAGGACAGGAGTACCTAAGGCTATTGAAGTCCACATGATGATACAGTAAGCTTTTAATATTGGACGTGGGACTATAGGTTTGGCAAATATGCCCTGATATATTTCATTCATTACTATCTTCCCTTTTTTTTCTTTAAGAAGGGGAATAATTACTCTGTGTCATTGCCTCTGGGAATATTCCACTTTTAAAAAAAATTATTAGTAAGGCAGTAGTGGCACATGCCTTTATTCCTAGCAGGGAGGAGGCAGAAGCAGGTGGATGTCTGTGAGTTTGAGGTCAGCCTGGTTTACAGAGTGAGTTCCAGGACTGCCAGACTACACAGAGAAACCCTGTCTTGCAAACATTAAGAGAATGTGTGTAGTCTCAGAAAAGACTTTAGACTCTGGAGTTTTGACTAGTATTGCACATATAATAGCATGGGGGCTGGGCAATGGTGGTGCACACCTTTAATCCCAGCACTCGGGAGGCAGAGGCAGGTGGATCTCTGTGAGTTCGAGATCAGCCTGGTCTACAAGAGCTAGTTCCAGGACAGGCTCCAAAGCCACAGAGAAACCCTGTCTTGAAAAACCAAAAAAAGAAAAAAAAAGAGCATGGGGATTTTAAAAATTGAATTGAATGTTTTGTATTATAAGGCAGATATGAATCAATGGTAGTTTATTAATTACTTTACTATTGCTATAATAGAAGAGTAATACAAAAAGCAATTTGGAGGAGAAAGGGTTTATTTTGGCTTATGGTTTCAAGGAGACAGATTCTATCATCATGGAAAAGAAGACATGACAATGAGCAAGAATACCATGGTAGCAGGAAAAAAACTGATTGATGACATTTTCACCTGCACACAGAAAGCAGAGTTGAACAGAAAGTGTGACCAGACTATAAACCCTCAAAGCCGCAGCAAGAAACTTCCTCCAGCAGGGCTCCACCTTCTAAAGGTTCCGCAACTTTCCCGAATAGTGGTATCAGCTGAAGACCAAGTGTTTAAAAATCCATGAACCTATGGAGGGGGCATTCCTCACACTAATCACCAGGATCATGCCACAGCAATGCTTCAGCTTCAAATCACCACGGGGGACCAGAGGCAGGATGTTAGAGTTGAAATGTGGGCGTTTCCCCCAGGCTCCTGTGTTTGAATGCTTGGTTCCTAACTGGTGGGGCTGTTTTGTGGGGTTCTTGGTACCTTTCTTTTGTTTGGGGAGCTTCATGGCAGATATACTCCTTATGGGCATGACATATATCTTATATTTTGGCACATCAAGAAATGTGACCCTCTATTGCAGAGATTCCCAGCCTTCCTAATGCTGTGACCCATGTACAGTTCTCATGTTGTGGTGACCCCCAATTATAAAATCGGTTTTGTTGCTATTTCATAACTGTGATTTTTCTACTGCTATGAATTGTAATATAAATATCTGTGTTTTTCTGATCATCTTAGGTAGCCCCTGTGGAAGGGTCATTCGACCCCCAAAGGGGTCACCATCGGCAGGTTGAGAACCACTGATCTAAAGTTCATAAGATCTCTGAGCAGTTTCTTATGTCTGCATGTGATTTTACCCTCATGTCAATAAAGATTTCAATACAAATAGAAACGGTGACAGATACAGTCACTAACTGAAAAGAAATGTGAAAATATCTTTAAGGAATAACAGACAAATCTTTCTTCTAGGCAAGGCTCCCAGACCACCTTCTGTTTTTTTGGCAATTTCCTCCCAGAACACTACATCGGAGACAGATCAGAAGTTTACTCTGGTCTCAGTGGGATGGACTGCCACATCATTCATACAAGAAGAAAGCTCCTCAGAACTACTGCTGTGTATTTGCTACTCGTTTTCTATAGAGCACATGTCTGACGATATCTACATGACATTGTAATTTCCAGGGTGGGGACAAACTTTTGAGTTAGTAGGGCCTGCTGACTGTTCCACATATCCTATCCTGTAGGCCCTTTCCTATGGTTCTAAGTGTGATTCACTAGCAGGATCCTCAAGGGCCTTGAAACATAGATAATGCCATTTGTTGACATAATGAATACCAGTGCCAGGGGTGGGGCTTTTCTCAAGTGTCTTTACATAGTCCTGACTGTAGCCTCCCCTTTGCTTCAATTAGGCTTTTTGGTTCCCTGTTGGCCAAGTCAAGGGTGTGCCCCAGGGCCTTGATTTATGGTGAGTCTTCTTACAGCAGAGAAATATCCTTTGGAATGGGTTTGTATCAGCTTCTGTTTCAACCTTTTTTAAAAATTTATTTTTTATTGATATTTATTGAGCTCTATATTTTTCTCTGCTCCCCTCCATGCCTCTCCCCCCTTTAATCCTCCCCCAAAGTCCCCATGCTCCCAATTTACTCAGATCTTATCTTTTTCTACTTTCTACTTCCCATGTAGATTATATCTATGTAAGTCTCTCTTAGTGTCCACATTGTTGTCTAAGTTCTCTAGGATTGTGGTTTGTAGGGTGGCTTTCTTTGCTTTATGTTTAAAAACCACCTATGAGTGAATACATGTGATAATGTCTTTCTGTGTCTGGGTTACCTCACTCAAATAATGTTTTCTAGCACTATCAATTTTCCTGCAAAATTCAAGATATCACTATTTTTTTCTGCTGTGTAGTACTTCATTGTGTAAATGTACCACATTTTTCTTATCCATTATTCGATCAAGGGACATTTAGGTTGTTTCTGGGTTCTGGCTATGACAAAGCTGCTGTGAACATAGCTGAACACATGTCCTTGTGACACAATTGAGTATCCTTTGAATATATGCCCAAAAGTGGTATTATTGTGCCTTGAGGAAGGTTGTTTCCTAATTTTCTGAGAAATCGCCACACCGATATCCAAAGGGGTTGTACCAGCTTGCATTCCCACCAGCAATGCAGAAGTGTTCCCTTTTCCTCACAACCTCTCCAGCATAAGTTGTCATCAGTGTTTTTGATCTTGACCATTCTTACAGGTGTAAGATGGAATCTCAGAATTGTTTTGATTTGCATTTCTCTGTTGAGTAAGATGTTGAACATTTTCTTAAATGCCTTTCAGCCATTTTAGAATCCTCTTTTGAGAGTTCTCTGTTTAGGTCTATACTTCATTTTTTTTATTGGATTATGTGATATTTTGGTATCCAATTTCTTGAGTTCTTTGTATATTTTGGAGATCAGACCTCTGTCTGATGTGGGGTTAGTGAAGATCTTTTCCCATTCTGTAGGCTGTTGTTTTGTCTTGTTGACTGTGTCCTTTGCTTTACAGAAGCTTTTCAGTTTCAGGAGGTCCCATTTATTAATTGTTTCTCTCAGTGTTTGTGCTGCTTGGGTTATATTTAGGAAGTGGTTCCCTGTGCCAATGCATTCAAGTGTACTTCCCAGTTTTTCTTCTATAAGGTTCAGTGTGGCTGGCTTTATGTTGAGATCTTTGATCCATTTGGACTTGAGTTTTGTACATGGTGATAGATATGGGTCTATTTTCATTTTTCTATGTGTTTATATCCAGTTATGCCAGCACCACTTGTTAAATATGCTTTCTTTTGTCCATTTGATAGTTTTTACTTCTTTATCAAAGATCAGGTGTTCGAAGATGGTTGGATTGATATCTGGGTCTTCTATTCGGTTCCATTGGTCCTCCTGTCTGTTCTTATGCCAGTACCAGGCTGTTTTCAGTACTGTAGCTCTGTAGTGGAGTTTTAAGTCAGGGATTGTGATGCCTCTAGAAGTTCTTTTATTGCACAGGATTGTTTTGTTTATCCTGGGTTTTTTGCTTTTCCAAATAAAATTGAGTACCATTATTTCGAGGTCTTTGAAGAATTTTGCTGGGCTAAATTCAAAGTATTAGCCAGACATTAGATAAGGAGTCCATGAATGTGGGAGGGCTGAAGAAGTGAGGACTTCAAAAAGTTTGTCCTGGGCTAGTCCTCGTAGGTCTTAGGGTATGTGTTCTGAAATGAGGTCACAACTATGCCATTGTTGTGAAGGTATGACCTGGCTTGGCAAGGAAAGAGTTGCTCACACTTCTGAATACCTGCTGTGTTGTACCCAGCATTAGACTATATACCAAAAATAGCTGCTATCTCCTCTTTTAGAAAATGGTATGCTTCTGTGAAGATCAGCGCAACTTTGGAACTTTGTGGTGATTGCCTATTGTTTTCATCTTGTATCCCTTTCTTTTAGTTGGAACATGTCTTAGAGCAGTGGTTCTCAACCTTCCTAGTGCTGTAGCCCTTTAATAGAGTTCCTCATGTTGTGGTGACACCCAACCATGAAATTATTCCATTGCTACTTCATAACTGAAAGTTACTGTTATGAATCATAGTATCTGCAAATATCTGTGTCTTCTGATCATCTTAAGCAAAGGGGTCACTACCCACAGATTGAGAACCTCTGATCTAGTGTGTCTATGTCTAGAACATTGATGAGAAAGTCCCTTTGCTTTTTCGCATAGTTTTCCCATACTTTTACCTAATTATTAGTCCATCTATGTTAACATGAATCTCTTATGTTGCAAAATTATAGTGTATCTGAGCCTTCGCTTTACTTCCAGTAATATGATGCACCTTCAAGCTGGACCAATATTACGAAGACCAGTGGTGTAGATATCCTAACTCTTTTGAATTCTGTAACTTGCCTAGTGACACACAGTGAACCAGGGGCAGAGATTTATTTCCCTCATTCATAGGAGTTTTTGCTCCCTTTGTTCTATTAATGTCCTGGAAACGTTTCTCTGTGTTGGCTGCAGGGGTCACACATGGGCTACATCTCATCTTCTACATTCCCAGCATTATTTTAGCTTAGACATTTGACTTCGGGTAGTTAAGCTTCAATTTCCTCTCCTCTCCTGCAAAATTGGGGTATCAGCAGCACCTGACTTGTAGAATAAACCCAAGGATTAAATGGTGAGTGCTCATGCATGTGCTTGCACACACACACATACACATGCGCACACACATGCATAGGTTTTTTTGCAAATGACATAGTCATCTATGAAGAATAGTATAACACACTAACAAAACAAAAAATCCTTATGGAACTGACAGGACAAATTATTAATATACAGCAATCAATTACTTTGTTTTATACTAGCAATGGCTAATTACAATGCAAAATGAGCAAATGAGGTTTTAGAGAGATGGCTCGGTGGTTAAGAGTGTTGGCTGCTCTTGCAGAGGACCTACTGCAGTTCCCAGAACCCATATAATGTGGCTAACAACTCCCTGTTACTCAAGTTCTAGGGGATCTGACATCCTCTTCTGGCCTCTACTGGCACCTGCTCCCACTTGCGGCCCTCATAAGTAAAATAAACTATTTTTAAATTAAAATGAATATCTTTTCTATCAGAGGCACAGTTAAAAGGCTTAGCTACAAATCTAACAAAATGTGAGGGATATTTATGCAGAAAACTAAAATTCTGATGAAAAATTAAGAGATGATCCATATGCATGGAGAGATGACTGGGTTCATGGACTGAAAGACACAGGATTGTTGAGAGCTTGCTTCTCGCCATCTTCCCTGGTAGCCTCAGTGCAGTTCCTACTGGAATCCCAACTACTCTGTGTATTGACTGACTGATTCTCAAATTAACATAGAAAGGCAAAGGCCTGAAATGGCAATGTCCTGAAGAAGCACAAAACTGGAACACTTAGACTGTGCCTGTGACTTCAAGACTTGCTATAAAGTGACGGAAAGCAGGATATTGTGAAATTGGTACAAGACTAGACAAACTGCCCATTGTGGTGGCACACATAGGTAGGATTTGCTGAAGGAGGAGGATGCAGGAAGATCTTGAGTTTGAAGCCAGCCTTGGCTACACACTAAAACAAAAGAGCAGACAAACCAGTAGAGCAGAAAATTCTCAGAAATGAACATAAACAAATTTAGGCAGCTAGTCTTTGGCAAAGAGCAAAGCCAATTTAATGGAGAAAGAATATTTTTTTTAACAATGGTGCGGAAACTATTGGATCTCTACAAGAAAATGAACCTGAACTTGGTTGGCATGGTGACTCTTGCTTGTGATGTCAGCACTTGGGAGGTGAAGGAAGGCAAAACAATTGAGAAGTCATGTTTGGCCACTCTGGGCTATGAGTTCATCTCAGAAAACTAAATACACAAAAAGCTGCAACAACAAAAATCTGGACAAAACCTCTTTATCTTTCATGCAATGTCTAGTTTCTGAGAGGAGGGAGAGTCAGGGCATGAGCCATGTGTGGTACTGTAGGAGAGGTGGAGGGGGTGCTGGGCAGCTCAGTGGATGAGCATCCTTTGAGAATTGTCTGCTCTCAGACAGATATGGCCTTGATGGTAAAAAGATTCTAGGTATGACTGTACGCCTGCTTTCTCATTACAGAGTATGAAAAGCTAATAATAAACCATCGCTGTCCTTTCAGGAATGAATTTTTCAAAGGAAGCAGTGAAGGTTTCTTCAAGATGAGAAAAAAATTCCTCAGCCCCCTCTGCTGGCCATACTGGAGAATAACAGGTAAGGAAATGACGAGAATGTACTCTTTGTGAGAAATATTTTTTAAAATTTCTTTTTTATTACTTTATAAATAATACCAATCCAAATTCCCACTTCCTCCCCTCCTCCCACTTCCCTCCCGCTCCTCCACAACCCAACCCAACCCTCCCTCCCACCCCTCCAGTCCTAAGAGACAGCAAGGCACCCTGCCCTGTGGGAAGTCCAAGGCCCTCCCCCGTACATCCAGGCTTAGGAAGGTATGCATCCAAAGAGAATAGGATCCCAAAAAGCCAGTACATGCAGTAGAGACAAATCCCAGTGCCATTATCTGCCTCTCAGTCTGCCCCAATTGTCAGCCACATTCAGAGGGTCCAGTTTGATCCCATGCTCGTTCAGTCCCAGTCCAATTGGCTTTGGTGATCTCCCATTAGATCAGGCACACTGTCTCAGTGCATGGACAAACATCTTGTGGTCCTGACTTCCTTGCTCATATTCTCCTTCTTTCCACTCTTCAACTGGACCTTGGGAGCTCAGTCCAGTGCTCCGATGTGGGTCTCTGTCTCTATCTCCATCTGTCGTCGGACAAAGGTTCTATGGTGATATTCAAGATAGTCATCAGTCTGACTATGGGACAAGGTCAATTCAGGCACCCTCTCCTCCACTGTCCAGGGTCCTAGCTGGGGTCATCCCCGTGAACTCCTGGGAACCCCTCCACAGCCAAGCCTCTTGCCAACCCCAAAATGGCTCCCTCAATTAAGATTTCTTCCTTGCTCCCACATCCGTCTTTCCTCCATCTCAACCATCCCATTCCCCCAAACTCTCCCCTCTCTCTCCCCCTCTCCCCTTCCCCCCACCCCCATGCTCTCATCCATTGCTGATGGGAATGCAAACTTACGCAACCACTTTGGAAATCAGTGTGGCGGTTTCTCAGAAAATTGGGAGTCAACCTACCTCAGGATCCAGCAATACCACTCTTGGGAATATACCCAAGAGATGGCTTTGGTGATCTCCCACCAAAGCCAATCATACTACAAAAGCATTTGTTCAACTATGTTCATAGCAGCATTATTTGTAATAGCCAGAACCTGGAAACAACCTAGATGCCCCTCAATGAAAGAATGGATAAAAAAAATGTGGCAGTCTACACATTAGAGTACTACTCAGCAGTAAAAAACAAGGACTTCTTGAATTTTGCATGCAAATGGATGGAAGTAGAAAACACTATCCTGAGTGAGATAACTCAGACCCAAAAATATGAATATGGTATGTACTCACTCATTAGTGGATTCTAGCTATAAACAAAGGACAATGAGCCTGTAGTTTGTGATCCTAGAGAAGCTAAGTAATAAGGTGAACCCGAGAAAAACATATATAGATCCTCCTGGAAATTGGAAGCAGACGAGAATGTACTCTTGAAAATATGCATATGCTCCTAGGGGCAATGAGCTCAGATAGCCACATGTCTTCACATGCTATTGCACATAGAACATACACTAAGACATGCACAGGCACACGTTAACCATAAATTATGTCTACATTAGCACAAGGTAGTTGAGAGTGCCTGCCCAGGCCTTACACAGACCAGTTATGTGTATTGCATTTAGTGTTTTATAATCCTATGCAGATTAATTTTTGTTTTTAAATATTATTTCATTTTTTTCTCATTTTAATTTTTTTGAGACAGGGTCTCACTGTGCAGCCCTGGCTGTCCTGGAACTGACTATATAAACCAAGCTGGCCTTTCTGAACCTCAAAGAGATTCTCCTGCCTCTGTCTTTTCTTAAAGCCATGTACCACCTGGAATGTTTACTATTTTATATAATTTGAATGTTACTATTTTAAAATGTATGCTTATAAGGACATAGACATATGTGTATATGGATGTCTATATTATCATAATGTATGAAAAGAGCCTAATTAATACATATTAGGCACACAGCAAATGGAAGCCATTATACTCCTATTATCATTGTTGCTCTACCAAATTCAGAGTTCTAGCTTAGTTACATATGATTGGGGAGTATTAGCAAATGTTACTTGCTGTTTACACTATTCTAGCAACTATTCTTTAGGCTTCCTACATATTTCCTGTTCTAATCCTCAGACCTCTATGAAGTAGGACCTATTATTTTGCAGGTGAGTAAAATAAGTCTCTGAAGGGAGGGGTATGGTACTTATCCATGGTCATACAACTAGGAATTGGAGGAACTTGGAAACACAGTCTGGTTATAGGGTGATTTTAAACGGTGCACTACTTCTGCCATATGGATTGGATTAAATGACATGTTTTTTGCAAAATATTTAGTATAATAGTATTCATACCATAAACACACAACAAGAACCTACTCAAATTTCCACCATGTCACTTGCTACATACATGCATGTATTACATACCTATCTATGGGTACATATATGAAGAGCTAGTTTGATACCAGATATACATACCTACATCCTCATATATAGATTATCCTACCAATTCCATTCAGTACCATTTATTGAGTGCATATCATATTATGTTACTGGGGTTTTTCTAGGCAGTATGGAGTTGAAATTTTCTAGTTTTGTGGATCTCACTTTATAGTAAGTGAGAAGATAATATGTTTAAAAACACACATGTAATTGGTTTGATACGAATATGTTCATGACAAGGTACAGACAGGAAATTTAAGGATGAAATTCTAGATAAATAGTTGACATTTTGAGTAAGAGTGACCAAGGAAGTTCCAATTAAGTGGATCTTTTAAAATATTATTATTAAAGGGGTAGAAATGTGAGGCATACAGTTGCTTATGTCAAGATATTCCTGGGCTGAGAAGACAATGAGGTCAGTTGCCCTAGGGCAGAACGATGCTTTGCATATTGAAGCAACAGTAAGGAAGCCAGCGTGTCTGGAAGGCAGCTATCTGAACAGAGAGAGTGGTGATGGCCAGCAATGTATAGGTCTTTTTAGTTACTATTAAAGACTTGCACTTTTGCTCCAAGGCAAAGAATCATGGTAGGATAATGAGCAGAAGAATGGCCTAATTTATGTTATAAAAGTATTGCATTAGAGCTGGGGAGCTAGCTCAGTTGGTAAAGTGCATGTCAAGTAAGCATAAGGACTTGAGTTCAACACTGGAATACATTTAACAAGCTGGACATGGGGGTGTAAGCACTGGGGAGGCAGAAACAGGTAGATCCCTGTGGCTCACTGGCAGTAAACCCAAAACAGTTGGTAAGTTCCAGATTAGTGAGAGCTCTCATCTCAGGAAAAAAAAACATGTGCATGGCACCCTAAGAAATTGCCTAGGTTTGTCCTATGGCTTCCACATGCACCATCCCCCATATATGCATTCATAAGCACATATACCCTCTCACATATGTACCTACATATATACGTGCTGATATGCACATGAACACACACACACACACACACACACACACACACACGGTTATTCTGCAAGAATTTTGTAATATGAAGAGGCCTGCTTGTTTGTGTTTTCTGTCTTCCCACCAGGTCCCCCAGCTGTTTAGCCCCAAAGAAAATCACACATAGGTCTCCATGAATTATAAGCTGATTGGCTCATTAGCTCTAGCCTCTCACTGGCTAACTCTCACATTTTGATTAACCCATTTTTCTGATCTATGTTAGCCATGTGGATCAGTACCTTTTTTCAGTGGGGCAGATCACATCCTGCTGCTTAGGTGGTCTAGGCAGGAGTGGGAGGAATCAACTTCCTCCTTCCCAGAATTCTCCTGTTCTCATTACATCATTTCTACTTCCTGTCTGGTTTTCCTGCCTATATTTCCTGCCTGGTCAGTTAGCGCTTATTTATAACATGATTGACAGAATACAGACAATTCTCCCACACCGATTTTGAAGACAAGGACAAATTAAAGGTAAAGAAAGGGAGATTCTGGATATAGTTTGATAGTAGAGCTAATAGGATTTGCTGGACTAGAATTTTGAGTAAAGAGAAGAGCTCTAGTAATTCTAGGAGAGTCAGATTAAGCAATGGTAAGTATGGTATTTCTTTATCAGATGTATTGTTTCTTGAGACAAGATCTCTCATTATAGAGGAGTTGGTTTGTGATTGGAGATACTAGGGGATTGGGTTTTGAATATGTTAAGTATAAGATGCCAAATAGATGTCCACATGGAGACACAAATATATAGGTGCACCTGCATGCCTGTAGTTTACAGAAGAGATCTTACCTGAAGATAAAAAAATCATTGCAAATTATTGGAAACTAAAAGATGTTTAGAGGCATAAAACGTGGTAAGATTACCGAGGAAGTATAAATAAGAAGAACAGCTTCAAGGGCTAAGCCTTGTGACACAGTAAGTTATCAAAAGATGAGAAGCAACAGACAAGAAAGATGAAAAGGAATGGTCGGCCACTTAGGAAATCAGGATGGTGAGGTAGAAACCAATGTCATTATGATGCTCACCTTCCTAGACCTGGATGGAGTGGGGAGGACCTTGGACTTTCCACAGGGCCGGGAACCCTGACCGCTCTTCGGACTGCAGAGAGAGGGGAAGAGGAGTGGGGGGAGGGGGAGGGAAATGGGAGGCTGGGAGGAGGCGGAATTTTTTTTTTCAATAAAAAAAAAAGAATGACCAGCTATGCCACATGTCCCTGATAGTCCACGTGATATCTGAGAATGACTATATCCAAAACTGTGAGAAGAACAATTTATAATAGAATTGTGAACCAGAAAGCTTGATTAAAATGGGTTTATGAAGGAGTTAGAAACAGCAAAAATAGATGTGCTGGTACATGCCTATAATCTTAGCATTTGGGGAAGCTGAGGCAAAAGAATCACCACAAATTCAAGGCCAATCTGGGCTACATAGTGAGTTACAGGCAAGTCTTAGCTACAGAATCAGACTTTGTTTCAAAAATCAAAGAAAAATGAAGTAATAACAACAAAAATACATAGAAAAACTTAAAACCTCCTGGGTTTTGCTGTGAAGGAGGGCATCAAATAGAGCAAAAGGTGAAGGGCAAGGAGAGAGAGAGAGAGAGAGAGAGAGAGAGAGAGAGAGAGAGAGAGAGAGAGAGAGAGAGAAAGAGGAGAATTCTAGTAGGCACTGGCCTATGCCCTCACTTGTGATGATTTGCTTTTAAAGATTTATTTATTTATTATGTATACAGTGTTCTACCTACCTACATGCATGCAGGCCTGAAGAGAGCACCAGATCTTACTACAGATGCTTGTGAGCCACCATATGGTTGCTGAGAATTGAACTCAAGACCCTTGGAAGAGCAGCCAGTGCTCTTAATCACTGAGCCCTCTCTCCTGCCTGATAATTTACTTTTAAAATGGAGATAAATCCTGGTGTACTTGATGGTTGAAATGGTCTTCTGGATCCCCTAGACCAGAGCTGACTGATAGTGCTGAAGACAGATGTAAGAACTTCTCATAGCTATCTTGGGATAGGTGGAAGGAGTGTGATTTTACACACAGGAAAAGATTGATCTCAGCTTTCCATCTATAATCCAAGAAAAGAGCATCAACGGGAAAAAAGCTAAAACGTTCTTAAAGAGACAAAGTCATATGCCGAGTATAGGAGTAGTTGCTGGAGATTGGAAGGAGAAGAAAGTGTGAAATGTTCTTCAAGGAGTGTCAGAATAAATGGGCTCTGAGACTATAGTGCAATTCTAGGGTAAGATTAATAGCCCTGGGGTGGGAATTGGTACCTAAAGATGCAAAGTTGAAAACAGTGTGTATTCCTTCAGATCATTCATGCACACAAGTGCAGATGCAGATGAGACAGAGAGCTGCATTTACCAGGAAAAAATTGCTTAGATGCCTTAAGAGATTCGAATGAGTGGCAAAAGTAGTTGAAGATGGATAAGGAGAGGTAGGTAAACAGGGAAAATGTGTTAAGAGCAATAGAATGATGGTCCAGTGGTTTGAAGGGCTGACTACTTGATTTATAAAGTAAATTAGTACATTATCACGTTAGGGTGGGATGGTTTGAATAATTAGGAATTTGAGATATGAAAAAAGGACAGATATTGTTCACGACAAAGCCTGGGTGTAGCTGATCAGAAAGGATCATATGATCTCTGCAACACAAAAGCATTCTCAAGTGTCATGGTGCTATCATTGGCCATTCTGTGAACATGGTTATGTGGGCTGTAGAGCACACAGCCCTTTCCCTCTCAGAACTTGTGCTGTCCCTGTGACTAATTTTGACCAAAAGAAAGAGGCCAATGCAACTGTTGTGTAAAATTTTGAATATTGATCTGGAGGCCTGGTATTTTCTGGTTTGCTTTTCATGATATTCTGTCATTTATGTCACATTAGAGGCAAACCAGAAACAAAACCAAACAACCCCTATTGAGAGCGAAATGGAATCACAGTCCCAGCTTGTCCACCACAAGAGGCATGGCTATACTGGGGGTATGCAAGCAGAGGAGCTGCTGAGCTGGTCAGGGATGCAGGAATAACACATTGCTTCCTTGTTTGAAGCTGTTGAGTTTCGGGGTAGTTTGTTATGTAGAAACATTCACCAGTGACTGAGACCATAGGAGGGTATGATAAAGTGCAGGATTGAAATCTTCAAAACGTGAATGGGAGTACCAGTATGGTCTAACAAAGTGAGATTCTAACCAAGAGATTGTAATGTAGCTGGGTATTGTTGTTTTAATTTATGTGTATGTGTGTGTTTATGTGAGTGTATATAACATTTATGTGTGGGTGTCAGTTAAGACCAGAAAAGGGTATTGGATCCCCTGAGCTGAAGTTATAGAAAGTTGTGAGTCACTCAGCCTAAACTGAGATCTTCTGTAGGATCAGCAAGTGTTCTTGACCACCAAGATACCTCTTTCATTCCTAGTTGGGTATTTTTAAGTTATAATTATGCACAGAAAACTTAACAATGTACATTTAACCCAGTTTAGTGGTGAGTTCTTTGGCCTTTTCCAGCTTGGCAGTGCGAGTCACACATTAGGACCCAGGATATTGCTGCCCCAGTGGCAGAGGACTTCATCATATCTGTCAGCCATTGTAGTTGGTCCTAATAACTTCCACCGGCTCATCCAGAGCACCCTTGTCTTCCGAGTTAACCTGTGTGAAAACAGCAGTGGTGCACGTCTTCCTGTGGACCAGCCGCCCCTTGATGATGCAGTAGGGGCCACCCATCTTTCGACACAGGGCAGGCAGGAAGACCACCAGCTTAGTGTGGGTCTACATCATGGGCAGTCACCACCAGCTGAGCCTTCTAGTTCTCCACCAATGTGGTGGCTGTATTGACCCCTGTTCAAAGGACCATTGGTCTCTTAGTTGGGATGTCCCCTTTGCAGCACAACAGCTTTCTTCTTAGCACAGGCCAACAGCTTTGCTTCTTCTGATTTGTCTCTGGCCTGCAGTGGTGGGCAAGCTTCAGCATCTGAGTAGCTGTTTCTGGTTCAGGGCCTTGGTGAAGTGATTAATCCCAGGAGGTAATTTGAGCTACTTTGCCCTTTACCGCTGCAGCCTAATGTAGCAGGGCCATTTGACAAAGCATTTGATTTATTTTGGATGGGATGTCCCATCCAATGCAAAGTTCTTAGGCCTTTTCTTAAAAAGAGGATTCACCACCGTTTGGCCTCCTGTTTCTTCATGACAATGGAGGCTGGGGCCACCTTCTTTCTCTTGGTCTTCTTTCCTTTGGGCATGTTTTTTGGCTGCAGGAGAGAACAGGTTTTTTGGTTTGGTTTGGTTTTGGTTTTGGTTTTTTTGAGACAGGGTTTTGCTGTAGCTTTGGAGCCTGTCCTGGGACTAGCTCTTGTAGATCAGGCTGGTCTCGAACTCACAGAGATCCACCTGCCTCTGCCTCCCGAGTGCTGGGATTAAAGGCATGTGCCACCAATGCCCAGCTAGAGAGCAGGTATCTATTTATAAGCATATACAAAAATGTATAAACTCCATATAAATTTGATTCCTCCAAACAGATATGTATATTGTTATTACACATAGATATGTACTATAGTTCTACACAGATATGAAGCAAGCAGAGTCACATAAAATGTGTAAAAATACACTTTAATATACATACTTGCACAGTACTATATAAGTACTATTGAACTCAAATTACAAATATATCAACATTCACATACGCATATGTGACACAGAAATGTTCAAAAGCACATGCATACATGTATGTAAATGCACAAACACATAACCACATAGATGAATACTGACTACACAGGTATACAGCTTCACATAGAGACATAGAGATAATATATTTACATACACTCCGACCCACACTGATGTTCAGAGACTTGGACTAATTAAAATATGCACATGTACCTCAACACACAGTACACTTAGCTTCACCTGTACATGATAATAGAATGTTTTACATATGTTCCTAAACACAGAATACGTTACAGTTTTTTTCCACACATTCAGCAGAACAGGAAAACATGTGTACATAAATATGGGCACCAAAACATTTCTGGTCACGTATAAATACATTTGAGCATGGACACATGGACCTTCACACATTTGAAAGGAAACACGTATATCTAATCCCAAGTATATATAAGTCTTGTAGTACTAAGGCAATTGAGATGCCTTTGGCATATGTATTTTCCTTCCTTTTCCAGTCCTTTCCTTTCTTTTCCTTTCCTTTCCTTGTCTTTTTTTCTTTTCCTCCTGTGTGGTGGAGTGACACTATTAGGAGGTGTGGCCTTGTTGAAGTGGGTGTGGCCTTGTGGAAGAAGTGTGTCACTGTGGAGTCAGGCTTTGAGGTCTCATATATGCTCAAGCCACACCCAGTGTCTCAGACCATTTTGTGTTGCCTGAGCAAGATGCAGCACTCTTAACTTCCTCTCTAGCACCTTGTCTGGCTGCACATTATTCTGTTGCACCAAGATGATAATGGGTTAAACCTCTGAAAACGTAACCTACCCCAATTAAATGTTTTTCCTTTTGCCATGATCAGGCTGGAGAGATGACTCAGAGATTAAGGGCACTGGTTGCTCTTCCAGAGGTCCTGAGTTCAATTCCCAGCAACCACATGGTGGCTCACAACCATCTATAATGACCTCTTCTGGCATGTAGGCATACATGCAGGCAGAACACTGAATACATAATTAATAGCTCACAGCAATAGAAATCATAGCTGCACTGCGGATGGAATCTAGCTAGGATCTTATAGCTTCAAGAGACACAGTCTACCACTGAGCCATATTCCTGTGCTTTGGTTATATTTTAAAGTTAGTTTAGATTTGTGTTCTGCTTGTGTTTATCAGCCTGGTGGGATTGGAGACTTCCATAGCAGCCACTGGGCTCCTGCTTCACAGAGGGTGGAACAAGCTAGAGTTGCAATGCAAACAGGTGACTAAATTTATAAAATTATAGTGAGAAATGGGGATAGACAAGCACTGTTTTCTGTGCTTGTTGTAGCATACCTACCGGGTTTTAGGATGTCTGATACAATCTACTTCAAATCCCAGTTCTGCTTTTTACCTGTGTCACCTTATGTAAATCACTTCATCTCTCTGAGTCTCAGTTTCCTCATTTGGAATACTGATAGTCATAGCAAATACATCAAAGGGTTAGTTTAAGTATTGGTGGAATGAATACTCATGAAACACAATGGTATATGTCATATAATGAGCTATTGATATGAGATGTTGTTGCCAATGTTTTAGTTGGTATATGACATATAATGAGCTATCAATATTAGATGTTGTCTCTGGTAATGTTTTAGTTAAAGACTCCCTCAGCCAGAAAGCCCTGGATTTCCACCATTAGCTCAACCTGTTACAGTCTCAGTTGAAGAGATGGCAATGTGATATAAGTCAGGGAGACTTTAGATTTAGGGGATTAAGAGACAGTATATAGAGCAGGGCTCAGAACATTCAAGATGAGGGGAGTGCTTTTAGGAAAAGGCACATATATATGTGTGATGTGTCATCAGGAAACAGAAGCCCTTAAACAAAAAATCCCCTACCAAAGCCCTGTCCCAAAGGCTAGCTAGTTAGCTTGCAATGGATTCTCTTCGTAAGAATGTTATGCAAGGTAAACCTGGAAGGGGACCATTGTCACTGTCTTAGTGTTCTTGCCCAGAGTTCTGAGGGATTCTATTTAAAGAAACATTGAAAAATGAAGAAAATATGTCATAAGGGGACAGTTCAGTTTATTTACACAAAATGATGCATCTGCATAATTAGCATTTATATAAAAAACAAAATGAAAGAGGGAGAGGCAATTTTCTTTAAGTGTATGGTGTCTTGTGGGTTGACCACACGTTAGTGGATGGCAGCACAAATTGGACTAAGTGGGTGATAAAAATAAAGAGTAAATGAATTTCTAAGCAGATGGGGAGTGGAGGGTGGATCTGGAGGAATTGGGGAGAGGACTGGGATGTAAACATGCTCAAAATGCATGCATGTATGAAGTAATCAAAGAATTAACAAAAATCTTATATTGAAATATATGAAATGATCAGTGCCAAATAATTTTCCCAGTTGCTTCCTTGAGTTAGTATCCTAAAGGTATCATCTGGTTTCTAACAGGATAGATTGGGTTTACTAACTGGTAAACACCAGTGGAAAAATAAAGCATATTTTCTATGCCTGGCTTTTTTTACTCCAAGATGTGAGGACCTTCTTTTTGGCTGCATATGCCAATAGCTTGTTATTTTGATTGTTGTACAGTACTCTGGTTGTGTGAATTTTTCATACTTTATCCATTTGAGTAAGTGCCAGTTTGGGGCCACTAGGAATATATCCTATGTGTGTTCTAGCACATTGCTGTGTTATAAGGAAGTAGGGTCACTTGAAAATGATGTGCTCATTTGAAAATAATCTTGTTATTTAAAATCTAGTTATAATCTAGTTTTGATCTTCAATGTTCGCCTAAAGCTTACATTTTAAAAGGTTTGACCCCTATCAAATATTGTTATAGGGACTGATACAAATGTTAAGAAATGGGACCTAGTTGGAGGAAGTAGGGCACTGGAGATATGATGCCTGTCCCTAGTCTGTCTGTCTCTCTTCTCTTCATCTACTCTTTTTTTCTAAGTTTCTATGGAGTGAGAAGGTCTCCCACAACAGACACCCTTCTGGTATGATATCCAATATTATCTTAGGACCAAAACAATGGAGCCATGTAATCATGGACTGAAATCTTTAAAATTATGGGTCAAAATAAATAACATAGCCTCATATAAAAAAAAAAACCTTAACTGGAGAGATGGCTTATCAGTTAAAAGTATGCATTAATCTTCCAAAAGGACATGAGTTCAATTTCTAGCACCCACACTAGGCAGCTCACAACTGCCTGTCACTCCAGTTCCAGGAGACTGACCCCTCTGGTCTTTGTAGGTTCCCATGCACATGTCACTACGTATGATTAAAAGTAAAATGAATTTTTTAAAAAGAGGTAACATTATGAAACCCATTGTTAAATATAATTAATATAAATTGACAAAAATCATTGAAGTAGAAAAATAAGCAAATAAATAAAAGAGGAACTACCTTGCCTCTTTATGTATTGCAAGGAAAACAAAAGAAGCCAGCTGTAGTGCTACAAAAATAAAAGCCACAAATAATTTGATTAGAAAGTGAATGCATTATTTTCTTTCCTTGTTGCTTGATAAAATACCTTTTAAGAACAATTTAAGGGAGAAAAGTTTTATTTCTGCACACAGTTCAAGGTACACTCCATTATTCTTGGAAAATGAAGGCTTCGGTGCCTTGAAGCAGGTGGTCAAATCACACCCATAACCAGAACAGAGAATAATGAATGCATCCCCCCTGCCTCTCAGCCCCCTTTCTTCACTTATACAGTCCAGGATCCTAGTCAGGGAACAATGCCACCCACAGTGGAAGGGTCGTCATACATCAATTAAAGTAATCAAGATAATCCCCCATAGGCATTCTCAAAGGCTTGTTATCCCAAGTGATTCTAGATTCTGTGAAGTTGATAATTAACACTAACCATCACAGTAGGGAAAAGACCTGAACAGGTAATTTTCCATCGCTATAAAAGTTGCCAACAGGCAAATGAAAAGATGCTCAATGTTACTAATTATCAGGGAAATGCATGTGAAAACCACATTGAGTTATTACTTCACACCTGTTTGTATAGCTATTATCAAAAAGTAAAAAGATATAAAGTGTTGATGAATGTGGAGAAAAGAGAAAACTTGCACCACTGATGGTGGAATTATAAACTAGTGTTGTTATTATGGAAATGAGTTTGGAGAGTTGTAATGTGGTGATTTTCTCATTGCTGTGACAACATACCTGCCAAGAAGTGACTTAAAGGAAGAGTGGTGTATTTGATC
The DNA here is from genome assembly GCF_018167655.1 of Microtus oregoni. Classification (NCBI taxonomy): domain Eukaryota; kingdom Metazoa; phylum Chordata; class Mammalia; order Rodentia; family Cricetidae; genus Microtus; species Microtus oregoni. Next base: position 478,863 of record NW_024543812.1, read on the forward strand.
TTATGGTTTAGAAGATCTGATATATCATGGTGAGGCAGCATGGCAGAAGGCACCCTTCAAGGCACTGGGAACTTGTGGTTTGGCTTATTTATATCCAGGTGTATCAGAAGACACAGATAAAAGGGCCAAGCTACACAACCTTCAAATTTTGTCCTCCCAACAACTCACAATAATTCACTTTTTCCAGTTAGGTCAAAACTCCCAAAGGTTCCACAGCCTCCCAGAACACTGCCACTGGCCAGGATCAAGCATTCAAACACATGAGCCTTTGGGAGACATTCCATATACAGCTATAATACTCAAAAATTTGAAAATGAACTGGCAATGCTATCACTGGATATATGTCCAAAGGGGGTGAAATACCAAAGAAATGTCATGTCTATTATAGCTCTATTCACAAGAACGGATGAGGCTTGCCAAATGGCTTATTTTTCAGAGTCCCTATCTCCACTGAGGTCTTGATTCCTTAAGGTTTAAGTTAAACAACTATTGAGTTGTTCTAGTTTCTTTCTCCTTAACGAGTAGTGAGGAATTTTTGTCCAAATGTATCCAAAATGATGGAACAAATGGCAGTTGCCATTCCCACAGTCAAATCTTTAGTAGAGTTCCTTGTTGATGCCTTTGCATGTTATTTGTGTTTATATTAAAATAAATTTATTATCTGTTCATACTATACAAGGATGTTATGGACACCCATATTTCTGCTATGTTCAAGACTGTGTGAAGACAGTGTCCTGATAGTACCACAGAGTAAGGAGACTGATGTGGACTGGGCTTCTACCTTCATCACTTCCCACCTGTGAAACCTTGATTCTCTGTGAACCTCATTTATCTCATATGTGAAAATTCTCTTGCTTTCCTGTGTGGGTCAAGATGCTTCATACTTATGAGCTACTTTGTGAGTCATTCTCTTCTCCTGCATTTTGGAATAACTCCTACAAGTTCAAAGCCCTACATAGTGATATAATTGAGTACTCTATAACATTTCTTCTGACCTTTGCTTCAGGTGAGTCCATCTTACACCACAGTGCCAGAATTCTGTACCAATCTCTATTTAACATTTATCCATTTTGTTGTCACAGGTCTGTCTTTCCCACTAGACTCTGAACTCTGAGCAAAAGCCTGATATTTTTAATATTTGTATTATCAATGCCTGGCTCAGAGATGACTCAGACCTCAATAGAAGTGTGCTAAGCATCATTATCGATCATGTTGATAATCACTTTCTCTCCTTGTTGACATTTGTGATATTCATAGTCCAAACCACACATTGTATCACAATTTTGGCACTAAGCCATATTCCTCCTGGTGCTGATGACTCTCAAATTGTTTCATACTTGTAACTATGGGATACCCCAAATGATTAGGTTACATAAAAGCAGGACATTCCTGGATCTATTTCTTATTCTGTGGGATGCTTGGACCTATAATAAGTTTTCAACCACCAGAGTTTGATTGTGAAATGGCACTGTGCTATTGGGATGCCATCATTTCAATGCCTTTGTCTTGACATCAATTTGTCAGGAAAAAATAGGAAACCAAGCTGTGGTGGAAATGATCTCTGCTAGGCTAGGGGATTCTCTCTTCTCCTCAGCTGCTTGCAATGGATTCATGAACACCAGCAAAATTGGACTTGCTGGATATTTGGACTTTTGCCCAATGTTGATTCTACTTTGTGGGCATTAACATCTTGATTATACAAGCAATTATTCCCAACATTGTGGGGTTCAATATGACCAGGAAGATATTAGAATATGTAGTAACCGTTTTTGGCGCGTAGCATCGCCCAGCGCAGCCTATCTGGGCGCTGGGTCCGAGTACCCGGGGCTCCCGGGCGGGCAGCAGTTCCTTTGTTTCTGTGGCCTGCCTGCACCAAGCGGGGTAGGCGCTTTGTCTGCGGGCTGCCCAACCAGCACGGAGGCCTGATCTTTCGGCGCCAGGAGACCCAGCATTGGGGTGAGTTTCTGGCCCACGGCGCCAGCCTGGGACGGGGAGCTCGGGGGTTTCTTGGCCCCCTGTCCTGCTTGGGCTCTCTGCTGCCTCTTTCTTCCTGGCCCACCCAGCTTCCGTCCAGACCCCTCCCCACTTCGCCCCCACTGCCCTCGTTTGGCGCGTAGCATCGCCCAGCGCAGCCTATCTGGGCGCTGGGTCCGAGTACCCGGGGCTCCCGGGCGGGCAGCAGTTCCTTTGTTTCTGTGGCCTGCCTGCACCAAGCGGGGTAGGCGCTTTGTCTGCGGGCTGCCCAACCAGCACGGAGGCCTGATCTTTCGGCGCCAGGAGACCCAGCATTGGGGTGAGTTTCTGGCCCACGGCGCCAGCCTGGGACGGGGAGCTCGGGGGTTTCTTGGCCCCCTGTCCTGCTTGGGCTCTCTGCTGCCTCTTTCTTCCTGGCCCACCCAGCTTCCGTCCAGACCCCTCCCCACTTCGCCCCCACTGCCCTCGTTTGGCGCGTAGCATCGCCCAGCGCAGCCTATCTGGGCGCTGGGTCCGAGTACCCGGGGCTCCCGGGCGGGCAGCAGTTCCTTTGTTTCTGTGGCCTGCCTGCACCAAGCGGGGTAGGCGCTTTGTCTGCGGGCTGCCCAACCAGCACGGAGGCCTGATCTTTCGGCGCCAGGAGACCCAGCATTGGGGTGAGTTTCTGGCCCACGGCGCCAGCCTGGGACGGGGAGCTCGGGGGTTTCTTGGCCCCCTGTCCTGCTTGGGCTCTCTGCTGCCTCTTTCTTCCTGGCCCACCCAGCTTCCGTCCAGACCCCTCCCCACTTCGCCCCCACTGCCCTCTTTTGGCGCGTAGCATCGCCCAGCGCAGCCTATCTGGGCGCTGGGTCCCAGTACCCGGGGCTCCCGGGCGGGCAGCAGTTCCTTTGTTTCTGTGGCCTGCCTGCACCAAGCGGGGTAGGCGCTTTGTCTGCGGGCTGCCCAACCAGCACGGAGGCCTGATCTTTCGGCGCCAGGAGACCCAGCATTGGGGTGAGTTTCTGGCCCACGGCGCCAGCCTGGGACGGGGAGCTCGGGGGTTTCTTAGCCCCCTGTCCTGCTTGGGCTCTCTGCAGGGCCTCTACTCCCCGGGTGCTGCCTCTTTCTTCCTGGCCCACCCAGCTTCCGTCCAGAGCCCTCCCCACTTCGCCCCCACTGCCCTCTTTTGGCGCGTGGCATCGCCCAGCCCAGCCTATCTGGGCGCTGAGTCCGAGTAGCCGGGGCTCCCGGGGGGCAGCAGTTCCTTTGTTTCTGTGGCCTGCCTGCACCAAGCGGGGTAGGCGCTTTGTCTGCGAGCTGCCCAACCAGCACGGAGGCCTGATCTTTCGGCGCCAGGAGACCCAGCATTGGGGAGTCCCAGCATTGGGAGAGCCAACATTGGGGAGAGACAGCGTTTGGTAGGCAAGGAGACCTAATCCGGTAAAAGAAGATCCATAGGGAGCATTTGGAAGAAGAGATGGGCCGACGTCAAGGCAAGAATTCGCCCAACAAGCTGAAAAGCAACATGAAGCTACCAGAAACAAGCGACCTCACAACGGGAGGACAAGAACCCCTTAATCAAGAGGAAGGAGAAAAGATTGACTTCATGAAAGTGATTGACACCCTTAAACAGCATGTAAAAAACGCCCTTATAGAAATGGATGAGAAATATAACAGAAAGTTTGAAGAATTGAATAAATCAGTGAATGATACCCTAGAAAACCAAGGAAAAACAATCAAACAGATAATGGAAACAGTTCAAGACCTGAAAACTGAAATGGAGGCAAAGAAGAAAACACAAACAGAGGGCCGTCTGGACATGGAAAATCTAGGTAAACGAATAGAGACTACAGAAACAAGCATAACCAGCAGAATACAAGAGATAGAAGAAAGACTCTCGGATTCTGAAGATACCATAGAGAAAATAAACACACTGATCAAAGAAAACAGCAAGTCCAACAAACTCTCATCACAAAACATTCAGGAAATATGGGACACAATAAAAAGACCAAACCTAAGAATAATAGGAGTAGAAGAAGGAGAAGAAGGGCAGCTCAATGGTCCAGAAAATCTATTTAATAAAATTATAGAAGAAAACTTTCCCAACCTAAGGAAAGATTTTCCTATGAAGGTGCAAGAAGCATACAGAACACCGAATAGGCTGGATCAAAAAAAAACATCCCCTCGCCATATAATTATCAAAACACAAAGCATACAAAATAAGGAAAGAATATTAAGAGCTGCAAAGGAAAAAGGCCAAATTACTTATAAAGGTAAACCTATCAGACTTACACCTGACTTCTCCATGGAAACCATGAAAGCCAGAAGGTCCTGGTTAGATGTACTGCAGAAACTGAGAGACCATGGGTGCAAGCCCAGATTACTATACCCAGCCAAGCTTTCATTCACTATAAATGGAGAAAATAAAATTTTCCAGGATAAAAACAAATTTAAACAATACGCAGCCACAAATCCAGCCTTACAGAAAGTAATTGAAGGAAAATCACTAACCAAGGAGTCCAACAATGACCACAATACCTCAGACATCTAGAGACCCTTCACCAACACAAAACAAAGAAGGGAAACTCACAAACTCTACGACTAAAAAAAAAATGACCGGCGTTAACAACCACTGGTCATTAATATCACTTAATGTCAATGGACTCAACTCACCTATAAAAAGGCACAGGCTAAGAGATTGGATACGAAAACAGGATCCAACATTCTGCTGTTTACAAGAAACACACCTCAACCACAAAGACAGGCACCTACTCAGAGTAAAGGGCTGGGAAAAGGCCTATCAAGCAAATGGTCCTAAGAAACAGGCAGGTGTGGCCATACTAATCTCTAACAAAGTTGACTTTAAACTTAAATCAATCAGAAGAGATGGAGAGGGGCATTTTATACTCATAACAGGAACAGTTCATCAGGATGAAGTCTCAATCCTGAACATCTATGCCCCTAATATAAAAGCACCCACGTACATAAAAGAAACATTGCTAAAATTCAAGGCAGCCATCAAACCGCACACACTAATAGTAGGAGACTTCAACACTCCTCTCTCACCAATGGACAGGTCAATCAGACAGGAACCTAACAGAGAAATAAGAGAATTAGTGGAGGTAATGAATCAAATGGACTTAACAGACATCTATAGAACATTCCATCCAAATAGGAAAGAATATACCTTCTTCTCTGCAGCTCATGGAACCTTCTCGAAAATCGACCACATAGTCGGTAACAAAGCAAACATCCACAGTTACAAAAAAATATTAGTAACCACCTGTGTCTTATCAGATCACCATGGATTAAAGTTAGAATTCAACAATAATGCTACCCCCAGAAAGCATACAAAGTCATGGAAACTGAACAGTCAACTATTGAACCATAGCTGGATTAAGGAAGAAATAAAGAAAGAAATTAAAGTCTTCCTGGAATTCAATGAAAATAAAGAAACAACATACTCAAACTTATGGGACACTATGAAAGCAGTCCTAAGAGGAAAGTTCATAGCACTAAGTGCCCACTTAAAGAAAACAGAGAAAGCTCACATTGGAGACTTAACAGCCCACCTGAAAGCTTTAGAAAAAAAAGAAGCAGACTCACCTAGGAGGAGTAGAAGACTGGAAATAATCAAAATGAGGGCTGAAATCAACAAAATAGAAACACAGAAAACAATACAAAAAATCAATGAAACAAAAAGCTGGTTCCTGGAGAAAATCAACAAGATTGACAAACCACTATCCAAGCTAATCAAACGGCAGAGAGAGAATTTGCAAATTAATAAGATCAGAAATGAAAAGGGGGACATAACCACAGACACAGAGGAAATTCAGAGAATCATTAGATCTTACTACAAAAGCCTATATGCCACAAAATTGGAAAATGTAAAGGAAATGGATACTTTTTTAGATAAATATCATATACCAAAGTTAAATCAGGACCTGGTGAACAATCTAAATAGACCTGTTAGTCGCGAAGAATTAGAAGAGGTTATCAAAAACCTCCCTACCAAAAAAAGCCCAGGACCAGATGGTTTCAATGCGGAATTCTACCAGATCTTCCAAGAAGATCTAATACCTATACTCCTTAATGTATTCCACAAGATAGAAACAGAAGGGTCATTACCAAACTCCTTTTATGAAGCCACAATTACTCTGATACCAAAACCACTCAAAGACTCAACCAGGAAAGAGAACTACAGGCCAATCTCACTCATGAATATCGATGCAAAAATCCTCAACAAAATACTGGCAAATCGAATCCAAGAACACATCCGAAAAATTATCCATTATGATCAAGTAGGCTTCATTCCTGAGATGCAGGGCTGGTTCAACATACGAAAATCTATCAATGTAATCCAGCATATAAATAAACTGAAAGAAAAAAACCATATGATCATTTCATTAGATGCTGAAAAAGCATTTGACAAAATTCAACATCCATTTATGTTAAAAGTCTTGGAGAGATTAGGGATACAAGGGTCATACCTAAATATAATAAAAGCTATATACAGCAAGCCGACAGCTAACATCAAATTAAACGGAGAGAAACTCAAAGCCATCCCACTTAACTCAGGAACACGACAAGGCTGTCCACTCTCCCCATACCTCTTCAATATAGTGCTTGAAGTTCTAGCAATAGCAATAAGACAACATAATGGAATCAAGGGGATTCGAATTGGAAAGGAAGAAGTTAAACTTTCGTTATTTGCAGATGATATGATAGTGTACATAAGCGACCCCAAAAACTCCACCAAAGAACTCCTACAGCTGATAAACAGCTTTAGTAATGTGGCAGGATACAAGATCAACTCCAAAAAATCAGTCGCCCTCTTATACACAAAGGATATGGAAGCAGAGAGGGAAATCAGAGAAGCTTCACCATTCACAATAGCCAAAAACAGCATAAAATATCTTGGGGTACATCTAACCAAGGAAGTGAAAGATCTATTTGACAAGAACTTTAAGGCATTGAAGAAAGAAATTGAAGAGGATACCAAAAAATGGATGGACCTCCCTTGCTCTTGGATTGGGAGGATCAACATAGTAAAAATGGCAATTCTACCAAAGGCTATTTATAGATTCAATGCAATCCCCATCAAGATCCCATCAAAATTCTTCACAGATCTGGAGAGGACAATAATCAACTTTATATGGAAAAACAAAAAACCCAGGATAGCCAAAACAATCCTATACAATAAAGGATCTTCTGGAGGCATTACCATCCCTGACTTCAAACTCTATTACAGAGCTACAGTAATGAAAACAGTGTGGTACTGGCATAAAAACAGAGAAGTCGACCAATGGAATCGTATAGAAGACCCGAATTTTATCCCACAAACCTATGAACACCTGATTTTCGATAAAGGAGCTAAAAGTATAAAATGGAAGAAAGAAAGCATCTTCAACAAATGGTGCTGGCACAACTGGATGTCATCTTGTAGAAGAATGAAAATAGACCCTTATCTATCACCGTGCACAAAACTCAAGTCCAAATGGATTAAAGACCTCAATATCAGCCCGAACACACTGAACCTGATAGAAGAGAAAGTGGGAAGTACCCTACAGGAGCTGGGCACAGGAGATCGCTTCCTATGTATAACCCCAGAAGCACAGACATTAAGGGCAACACTGAATAAATGGGACCTACTTAAACTGAGAAGCTTCTGTAAAGCAAAGGACATAGTCAATAAGACACAAAGGCAACCTACTGATTGGGAGAAGATCTTCACCAACCCCACAACAGACAAAGGTCTGATCTCCAAAATATATAGAGAACTCAAGAAACTAGACTTTAAAATGCTAATTAACCCAATTAAAAAATGGGGCACTGAACTGAACAGAGAATTCTCAGCAGAGGAAGTTCAAATGGCCAAAAGACACTTAAAGTCGTGCTCAACTTCCTTAGCAATCAGGGAAATGCAAATCAAAACAACTTTGAGATATCATCTTACACCTGTCAGAATGGCTAAAGTCAAAAACACCAAGGATAACCTTTGCTGGAGAGGCTGTGGAGGAACGGGTACCCTCATCCATTGCTGGTGGGAATGCCATCTTGTGCAACCACTGTGGAAGTCAGTGTTTCGGTTTCTCAGGAAATTCGGGATCAACTTACCCCTGGACCCAGCAATACCACTCCTGGGGATATACCCAAGAGATGCTCTATCATATGACAAAAGCATTTGTTCAACTATGTTCATAGCAGTATTATTTGTAATAGCCAGAACCTGGAAACAACCTAGATGCCCTTCAATGGAAGAATGGATGAAGAAAGTATGGAATATATACACGCTAGAGTACTACGCTGCGGTAAAAAACAATGACTTCTCGAATTTTGCAGGCAAATGGATGGAAATAGAAAACACTATCCTGAGTGAGGTGTCCCAGACCCAAAAAGATGAACATGGGATGTACTCGCTCATAATTGGTTTCTAGCCATAAATTAGGGCCACGGAGTCTACAATAGGTGAACCTAAAGAAGCTAAGTAAGAAGGTGAACCCAAGGAAAAACATATAGTTATCCTCTTGGCTAAGGGAAGTAGACCCAATTGCCGGGGAGAAAATTGGGATTTTGGGGGTGGGGTGGGATGGGGGTAAGGGGAGATGGGGAGAGAAAAGGTAGAAGGGAAGGAGGGGGGACTTGGGGAATCAGGAGAATTGGGATAAAGGAAAGGTGGATAGGGGAGCACGGAACCACAATTCTTAGTTAAGGGAACCACTTTAGGGTGAGCAAGAGATTTGACCCTAGAGGGGCTCCCAAGTGCCCAACATGAGGTTCCCAGTTAGTTCCTTGGGTAGCTGAGGATTGGGAACCTGAAATGACCCTGTCCGAGAGCAATACTGACGAATATCTTGCATATCATCATAGAACCTTCATCTGGTGATGGATGGAGACAGAGACAGAGACCCACACTGGAGCACCGGACTGAGCTCCCAAGGTCCCAATGAGGAGCAGAAGGAGGGAGAACATGAGCAAAGAAGTCGGGACCACGAGGCGTGCACCCACCCACTGAGACAGTGGAGCTGATCTACTGGGAGCTCACCAAGGCCAGCTGGACTGTGACTGAAAAAGCATGGGATAAAGCCAGACTCTCTGAACATGGCGAACAATGAGGGCTGATGAGACGCCAAGGACAATGGCACGGGGTTTTGATCCTGCTTAATGTGCTGGCTTTGTGGAAGCCTAGCCAGTTTGGATGTTCACCTTCCTAGATATGGACGGAGGGGGGAGGACCTAGGACTTGCCACAGGGCAGGGAACCTGGACTGCTCGGTGGACTGGAGAGGGAGGGGGAGAGGAGTGGGGGGAGGGGTAGAAGGGTGGGAGGAGGGGGAGAGGGGTGGGAGGAGGGGGAGGGAGATGGGAGGCTGGGAGGAGGTGGAAACTTGTTTTTTGTTTATGTTTTTTTTTCTTCTTTTCTTAATAAAAAAATTATTAAAAAAAAAAAAAAAGCAAAAAAAAAAAAAAAGAATATGTAGTAACCCATCAAGAGGCCAGTCCATAGAGCTGTTGGGAGATTTAAGCATGTAGTGAGTGAGAAGTTTTATAAATTATTGAAACCGAGAATCAAAAAGTATTCTGAATATTTATGCATTTGTAAATATTTATAGATCTTTAAAAGATAGAGTCTGTCATTATCAGTTTCTGTGCTGTTTATTTTCACTATCCATTGTGACCCTACAGGAGCCTGTGCTCACAGAAGTAATGCTGTGGTATGTTCAGCTGGATCTCCATAGACGGGAGCTAGAATGTCTTGTGTGGCAATGCTCTGAGCTCCCAAGAGCAAAGAATGAAGGGCAGCCTAGTTTGATAACAAATTAACACACTACCAACATCTGTTGAAGCCAAAGACAATGCTATCTTGAGGAATTAACCTTCTGAACTACTGAATCATTTCCCCTCGGTGGAGTGCAAGGTGGAAAACAAGAGCCATTTTGTCGGAGGTTCCTCAGGGAGACATGGTAAGCTGTAGTTTACAGCAAAAAAAAAAAAAAAAAAAAAAAACTGCATGAAAATCCTGGCTCAGATTTATACATTTTTAAATATAGAATATGTCTGTGTGAGAAATAGGCAGACAGTAAATTCAAATACACTTTTGCTGATACTTCGCAGCTTTCAGCATGTATTCCCCTCCAGAATAAACAATACATGGATGTGGCATTTTCCACATTCATGCCTAAATAAATGTTTTCCCCTTCTTTTAAAAAGACAGACGGGATAAGGAAAAGTAGCAACAGTATTAAGATGCAGGTCACATCTACACTAATAGAATAAAACCAACGTTTGGTTGCAAGTCCTATAAATCATGATAAATGAATTAATATCTAATTGGATGAACTGTGTGAAGCTGTATCAGATGAAGAGAGAGGGAGTGAGAATGAGAATGGAAAAATCTAATGAAATTTCTGCTACATTGTGACCCTACAATCTCATGAAAAGACTTTGCAAGCCCAGTTATATTTCTTATAATAAAGACCGGCAGAAACTTATGTTATTACGTACCTTAAGCTTTATGTTAAATTACATTATTTGAAATCCAGCTTTACCCTTTTACATTTTAGTGCATTCTTTTTGCAATAAGATTTCATTGCACAAGCTAGCCTAGAACTCACTACTTCACCCAGGCTGACCTTCGAATACATGATCTTCATGCCTCAGCCTCCAAAATGGCAGGATTACAAGTATTCTCTGGTACATTTTCTCTATGTATTATATGTATGTGTGCACATATGTGTATATGTGTGTGCAAGTCAAAGGTTGATTTCAGCTGTCTTAATCTTTCTCTACTCAGTTCCTAATGCTTAATTGGCAACTACATCACCAACTGAGTCATCTCTTTAGGCCCTGGCACATTCTTTGTTCGCTTTTAGTGGCATTTATTTTTTTTTCTTTTTTTTTTATTTTATTGAGAAAAGGAAAAAAAATGTTTCAGCCTCCTCCCAGCCTCCCATTTCCCTCCCCCTCCTCCCACCCTTCTTCTCCTCCCCCCACTCCTCTCCCCCTCCCTCTCCAGTCCAAAGAGCAGTCAAGGTTCCCTGCCTTGTGGAAAGTCCAAGGTCCTCCCCCCTCCATCCATGTCTAGGAAGGTGAACATCCAAACTGGATAGGCTCCCATAAAGCCAGAACATGAAGTAGGATCAAAACCCCATGCCATTGGCCTTGGCTTCTCATCAGCCCTCATTGTTCGCCATGTTCAGAGAGTCCAGTTTTATCCCATGCTTTTTCAGTCATAGTCCAGCTGGCATTGGTGAGCTCCGAATAGATCAGCCCCAATGTCTCAGTAGGTGGGTGCACCCCTCGTGGTCCTGACTTCCTTGCTCATCTTCTCCCTCCTTCTGCTCCTCATTGGGACCTTGGGAGCTCAGTCCAGTGCTCCAGTGTGGGCCTCTGTCTCTATCTCCATCCATCACCAGATGAAGGTTCTATGGTGACATGCAAGAAATTCGTCAGTATGACTATAGGATAGGGTCATTTCAGGTTCCCTATCCTCAGCTGCCCAAGGAACTAACTGGGGACATCGCCTAGGTTCCAGTCTCTTGCCAACACTAAGGTGGCTCCCTTAACTAAGAATTGTGCTTCCGTGCTCCCCTATCCAACCTTCCTTTATCCCAATCATCCTGTTTCCCCAAGTTCCCCCCATCCTCCCCTTCTCACTTTTCTCTCCCCATCTCCCCTTACCTCCATCGCACCCCACCCCCAAGATCCCAATTTTCTCCCCGGCAATTTTGTCTACTCCCCATATCCAAGAGGATAACTATATGTTTTTCCTTGGGTTCACCTTCTTATTTAGCTTCTTTAGGTTCACCAATTGTAGACTCCGTGACCCTTATTTATTGCTAGAAACCAAATATGACTGAGTACATCCCCTGTTCATCTTTTTAGGTCTGGGTTACCACACTCAGGATAGTGCTTTCTATTTCCATCCATTTGCATGCAAAATTCGAGAAGTCATTGTTTTTTACCGCAGCGTAGTACTCTAATGTGTAGATATTCCACACTTTCTTCATCCATTCTTCCATTGAAGGACATCTAGGTTGTTTCCAGGTCCTGGCTATTACAAATAATACTGCTATGAACATATTTGAACAAATGCGTTTGTCATATGATAGGGCATCTCTTGGGTATATTCCCAAGAGTGGTATTGCTGGGTCTAGGGATAGGTTGATCCCGAATTTCCTGAGAAACCGAAACACTGATTTCCAAAATGGTTGCACAAGATTGCATTCCCACCAGCAATGGATGAGAGTTCCCCTTCCTCCACGGCCTCTCCAGCAAAGGCTATCATTGAAGATTTTATTTTAGCCATTCTGACAGGTATAAGATGATATCTCAAAGTTGTTTTGATTTGCATTTCCCTGATTGCTAAGAGGTTGAGCATGACATTAAGTGTCTTTTGGCCATTTGAACTTCTTCTGTTGAGAATTCTCTGTTCAGTTCAGTGCCCCAATTTTTAACTGGGTTAATTAGCATTTTAAAGTCTAGTTTCTTGAGTTCTCTATATATTTTGGAGATCAGACCTTTGTCAGTTGCGGGGTTGGTGAAGATCTTCTCCCAGTCAGTAGGTTGCCTTTTTGTCTTAGTGACAGTGTCCTTTGCTTTACAGAAGCTTCTCAGTTTTAGTAGGTCCCATTTATTCAATGTTGCCCTTAATGTCTGTGCTGTTGGGGTTATACCTAGGAAGCGATCTCCTGTGCTCATCTGTTGTAGGGTATTTCCCACTTTCTCTTCTATCAGGTTCAATGGGTTCGGACTGATATTGAGGTCTTTAATCCATTTGAACTTGAGTTTTGTACATGGTGATAGATATGGGTCTATTTTCATTCTTCTACAGGTTGACATCCAGTTGTGCCAGCACCATTTGTTGAAGATGCTTTCTTTCTTCCATTGTATACTTTTAGCTCCTTTATCGAAAATGAGGTGTTCATAGGTTTGTGGGTTAAAATCCGGGTCTTCTATACGATTCCATTGGTCGACTTCTCTGTTTTTATGCCAGTACCACACTGTTTTCATTACTGTAGCTCTGTAATAGAGTTTGAAGTCAGGGATGGTAATGCTTGCAGAAGATCCTTTATTGTATAGGATTGTTTTGGCTATCCTGGGTTTTTTTTGTTTTTCCATATAAAGTTGATTATTGTCTTTTCAAGATCTGTGAAGAATTTTGATGGGACCTTGATGGGGATTGAATTGAATCTATAAATTGCCTTTGGTAAAATTGCTATTTTTACTATGTTGATCCTCCCAATCCAAGAGCAGGGGAGGCCCTTCCATTTTCTGGTATCCTCTTCAATTTCTTTTTTCAATACCTTAAAGTTCTTGTCAAATAGATACTTCACTTCCTTGGTTAGAGTTACCCCAAGATATTTTATGCTGTTTGTGGCTATCGTGAAAGGTGAAGCTTCTCTGATTTCCCTCTCTGCTTCTATATCCTTTGTGTATAAGAGGGCGACTGATTTCTTGGAGTTGATCTTGTATCCTGCCACATTGCTAAAGCTATTTATCAGCTGTAAAAGTTCTTTGGTGGAGTTTTGGGGGTCGCTTATGTACACTATCATATCATCTGCAAATAACGAAAGTTTCACTTCTTCCTTTCCAATTCGAATCCCCTTGATCCCATTATGTTGTCTTATTGCTATTGCTAGAACTTCAAGCACTATATTGAAGAGGTATGGCGAGAGTGGACAGCCTTGTCGTGTTCCTGAGTTTAGTGGGATAGCTTTGAGTTTCTCTCCATTTAATTTGATGTCAGCTGTCGACTTGCTGTATATAGCTTTTATTATATTTAGGTATGACCCTTGTATCCCTAATCTCTCCAAGACTTTTATCATAAAGGGATGTTGAATTTTGTCAAATGCTTTTTCAGCATCTAATGAAATGATCATATGGGTTTTTTTCTTTCAGTTTATTTATATGATGGATTACATTGATAGATTTTCGTATGTTGAACCAGCCCTGCATTTCTGGGATGAAGCCTACTTGATCATAATGGATAATTTTTCTAATGTGTTCTTTGATACGGTTTGCCAGTATTTTGTTGAGGATTTTTGCATCGATATTCATGAGTGAGATTGGCCTGTAATTCTTTCTTGGTTAAGTCTTTATGCGGTTTTGGTATCAGAGTGACTGTAGCTTCATAAAAGGAATTTGGCAATGACTCTTCTCTTTCTATATTGTGAAATACATTAAGGAGTATAGGTATTAGGTCTTCTTGGAAGTTCTGGTAGAATCCGCATTGAAACCATCTGGTCCTGGGCTTTTTTTGGTAGGGAGGTTTCAGCTTCTAATTCTTCACGACTAACAGGTCAATTTAGATTGTTCACCTGGTCCTGGTTTAACTTTGGTATATGGTATTTATCTAAAAAAGTGTCCATTTCTTTTACATTTTCCAGTTTTGTGGCATACAGGCTTTTGTAGTAAGATCTAACGATTCTCTGAATTTCCTCTGTGTCTGTGGTTATGTCCCCCTTTTCATTTCTGATCCTATTGATTTGCATATTCTCTCTCTGCCGTTTGATTAGTTTGGATAGGGGTTTGTCAATCTTGTTGATTTTCTCCAGGAACCAGCTTTTTCTTTTATTGATTCTTTGGATTGTTTTCTGTGTTTCTATTTTGTTGATTTCAGCCCTCAGTTTGATTATTTCCAGTCTTCTACTCCTCCTAGGTAAGTCTGCTTCTTTTTTTTCTAGAGCTTTCAGGTGGGCTGTTAAGTCTCCAATGTGTGCTTTTTCAGTTTTCTTTAAGTGGGCACTTAGTGCGATGAACTTTCCTCTTAGGACTGCTTTCATAGTGTCCCATAAGTTTGAGTAGGTTGTTTCTTTATTTTCATTGAATTCAAGGAAGACTTTAATTTCTTTCTTTATTTCTTCCTTGATCCAGGTGTGGTTCAGTAGTTGACTGTTCAGTTTCCATGAGTTTGTAGGCTTTCTGGGGGTAGCATTGTTGTTGAATACTAACTTTAATCCATGGTGATCTGATAAGACACAGGAGGTTACACATATTTTTTTGTAACTGTGGAAGTTTGCTTTGTTACCAAGTATGTGGTCAATTTTCGAGAAGGTTCCATGAGCTGCAGAGAAGAAGGTATATCTTTCCTATTTGGGTGGAATTTTCTATAGATGTCTGTTAAGTCCATTTGATTCATTACCTCCATTAAATCTCTTATTTCTCTGTTAGGTTTCCGTCTGATTGACCTATCCATTGGTTAGAGAGGAGTATTGAAGTCTCCTACTATTAGTGTGTGAGGTTTGATGGCAGCCTTGAGTTTTAGTAATGTTTCTTTTACGTACGTGGGTGCTTTTATATTAGGGGCATAGATATTCAGGATTGAGACTTCATCCTGATGAATTGTTCCTGTTATGAGTATAAAATGTGCCTCTCCATCTCTTCTGATTGATTTAAGTTTGAAGTCAACTTTGTTAGAAATTAGTATGGCCATACCTGCTTGTTTCTTAGGTCCATTTGCTTGATAAACCTGTTCCCAGCCCTTTACTCTGAGTAGGTGCCTGTCTTTGTGGTTGAGGTGTGTTTCTTGTAAACAGCAGAATGTTGGATCCTGTTTTCGTATCCAATCTCTTAGCCTGTGACTTTTTATAGGTGAGTTGAGTCCATTGACATTAAGTGATATTAATGACCAGTGGTTGTTAACTCTGGTCACTTTTTTAGTAGTAGAGTTTGTATGTTTCCCTTCTTTGGTTTGTGCTGGTGAAGGGTCTCTAGATGTTTGAGTTGTTGTGGTCATTGTTGGACTCCTTGGCTTGTGATTTTCCTTCTATTACTTTCTGTGAGGCTGGATTTGTGGCTACGTATTGTTTAAATTTGTTTTTATCCTGGAAAATTTTGTTTTCTCCATTTATAGTGAACGAAAGCTTGGCTGGGTATAGTAGTCTGGACTTGCATCCATGGTCTCTTAGTTTCTGCAGTACATCTATCCAGGACCTTCTGGCTTTCATTGTTTCCATAGAGAAATCAGGTGTAAGTCTGATAGGTTTACCTTTATAAGTAACTTGGCCTTTTTCCTTTGCAGCTCTTAATACTCTTTCTTTATTCTGTATGTTTTGTGTTTTGATTATTATAAGGCGAGGATATGTTTTTTTTTTTGGTCCAGTCTATTCGGTGTTCTGTATGCTTCTTGAACCTTCAAAGGAATATCTTTCTTTAGGTTGGGAAAGTTCTCTTCTATAATTTTATTAAATATATTTTCTGGACCGTTGAGCTTTACTTCTTCTCCTTCTTCTATCCCAATTATTCTTAGGTTTGATCTTTTTATTGTGTCCCAGATTTCCTGAATGTTTTGTGATGAGAATTTGTTGGTTTTGCTGTTTTCTTTGATCAGTGTGTTTATTTTCTCTATGGTATCTTCAGTGTCTGAAATTCTTTCTTCTATCTCTTGTAATCTGTTGGTAGTACTTGTCTCTGTAGTTCCTGTTCGTTTACCCAGATTTTCCATCTCCATCCTTCCTTCGGTTTGTGTTTTCTTCATTACTTCCATTTCATTCTTCAAGTCTTGAACCGCTTCCCTTACCTGTTTGATTGCTTTTTCTTGTTTCTCTTGGTTTTCTTGGGTATCTTTGAGCGCTTTATTCATTTCCTCTACTTTTTTGTTTGTGATCTCTAATTGTTTATGGCAGTTTTTCACCTCCTATTTAAGGTCTTCTATTATTTTCATATAATTCACTTTTGAGTCGATTTCTTCTAATTCTTCTAGAGTAGGGTGTACAATTCTTCTTGTTTCGGGATCCCTGGAATCTGGTGATGTTATGTTGCCTTTCAGGTTGTTGGAGGTATTCTTGCATTGGTGCCTTCCCATCTCTTCCTTCAAATGGAGCCAGGAGAGGCCTGGTGTCTTGGTCCAGTCTTTGCTGTGACTGACTCTCTGGGTGTATCTCTTCAGCGTAGAAGCAGGAACCTTCCTGTCCAGATGGAACTTCTCAGCACTTAAACATAGACGCCTGGTAGTCCAATGACCCACATACAAAAGGGAGAGCTTGGGGGCAGGGCGGGGTCGGGACACCCTGCTGCAAAAGCTGAAGGTGCCCAGGCTCCCTTATAGGGTTCCTTGCTGCCTGCCCGGTAGGCAGGCACTCACCGCTCTGGGCGGGTAGCCTTAGTGTAGGAGCTTAAAACTGTTTTTGAGCACTGGTCCTAGCATACAGCAGGGCAGGGTTGGGGGGGGGGGGGTGCTGGAGGGCTGGGTTGTGCAGAAGAAAGACAGCCCTGCAGAAGGAGCTGGGGGAGAGGGGTTTGTTTTCTCTTCCAGGACAGTCCGGTCCTGGATAGCACACACTCACCCGTCCAGATGGAAGTCCTCAGCACCTAAACATGGACGCCTGGTAGTCCAATGACCCACGGACAAAAGGGAGAACTTGGGGGGCAGGGCGGGGACGAGTAGAACACAGGACACCCTGCTGCCAAAGCTGGAGGTGCGTGTGCTCCCTTTCGGGGGTCCCTGAGGCTTGCCCGGTAAGCAGGCACTCACCGCTCTGGGTGGGCAGCCCCAGTGTAGGAGCAGAAAACTGTTCCCAAGCAAAGGACCCAGCAGAAAACGCAGGCTTGGGGGGGGGGGGGGGTCGTGTGCAAGAAAGACAGCCCTGCAGAAGAAGCTGGGGGAGGGGGGACTGTGCTCTCTTCCGGGACAATCCGCCCCTGGATAGCTCACACTCACCCGTCCAGATGGAACTCCACAGCACCTAAGCAGGGCCGCCGGGTAGCCCAATGATCGGCGACAAAAGGAAAAATGGGGCAGGCAGGGGGAGATCCAGGAGAGCACAGGCACCCCTGGAGCACAAGCTGAAGGTGCCCAGGCTCCCTTATAGGGGTCCTTGAGGCCTGCCCGGTAGGCAGGCACTCACCGCTCTGGGTGGGTAGCCTTAGTGTAGGAGCTTAAAACTGTTTTTGAGCACTGGTCCTAGCATACAGCAGGACAGGGTTGGGGGGGGGGGGGGTGCTGGAGGGCTGGGTTGTGCAGAAGAAAGACAGCCCTGCAGAAGGAGCTGGGGGAGGGGGGTTTGTGCTCTCTTCCGGGACAGTCAGCCCCTGGATAGCACACACTCACCCGTCCAGATGGAAGTCCTCAGCACCTAAACATGGACGCCTGGTATTCCAATGACCCGCGGACAAAAGGCAGTGGCATTTATTTTTATTTTATGTGTATGAATGATTACCTGCATATGTGTGTATGTACTGTGTGTGTGCCCGGTGTCTGTGGAGCCCAGAAGAGGGTGCCAGATCCCCTAATACTGGAGTTGTAAGCTGCCATGTGGATGCTGGTCTCCTGCAAGAGCAGCAAGTGCCCTGAACAGCTGAGCCACCTCTCTAGTCTTCCTACTGTATTTTGAATTAAAGGAACTCATCCTTAATATACATGAGAATTTTATTCCATATTGGCCTTATATGATTTAGGCTAAAATGATCTTTGTTGTTAGATCAGTATCTTGATCATGGACATTTTAATTTACAACACTTATGTAGTACTCACTATGTGGTATTTTAAAAGAAAAATGCATACTATATAGTGACTGACACCTGAAATCACAATACAAATTTTCCTCTTTTTGATGGTTCAGGGCATATGAACTATATAACATGGCATATATAAAGTATGTGTAACTATGCACATACGTAAATTATTTATACAGTAATAAAATGTCTCTAGATTAACTAACGGAAGTGAGGCTAAGTTGAACATCAGTGTTGTGACTTAGTCTCTTCCCTAGAATTGCTTACGTGTGTAATAATGTGGGCAGCTCAAGGAATGGGCACCTCTATGAGCTGGCTTTCTAATGCTTATATAGTATATCTAGGTAAATGGTATGGTACTTTTGAGTCAGTGCTATTTGTAGTCTGAATGAAGCAGAGCACACTGTGAAATCCCACCCTTTGTATCCCTTAAATGCACCACTTTACTGATTTGGACAAAGAGTTCCAATTCTGATCCCTCAAACATATCGGGGTAGGAGATTATAATGGTGGAAAATCTCGAGGGGTCTCAAACATAACAGGAATTTAATGAGTAGGTGAATGAGATAAAACTGGGGTAAAGCAGGATGCTTCTGCTCAGTAGTTTTGCTTGTATGGTACATAAAACATGGGGGTCCCAAAAATCTTCCAGAGAGGTTGCATTTTACAGGAACAGTACTATGATATTTCCCTTTTCACCGTGCTGATATCTCCGCTGAAGGTACAAAAGCAATCGTGGACAGTGCTGCTGCCTTGTCAGCATAAAACAGACAGTAGCGCCAATCTGATCTAGCAGTCATCATGTTCTTTCCTGCCAGCGCTCACAGACAAAAGGGGGTGGTTCTTATAAGAATGTCTTTGATTAGGTAGTAAAAATATTAATTTTATTGAATCTCAACCCTTAAGTACTTGCGCATAAATCACCTCCGCACACTGAAGTGTGAGGGTTGCCTTGAGAAAAAGTAATTTTGCCATTATTTGAATTGTATGCTGAACTAGCCACTTCTTTTCATGGAAAAGCTCTCCCCCCACTCCCATCCCCTCTTACTAACTAAAAGGACAACTGACAGACTATGGTAATTTAGATGTGGGCACTTGACAAACGTTTTCTCCAGTTTGAGTAAACGTTGAGCCTGTCACTTCAAGGAAAACAGCTGACAAGTATTTGGTGCCCATTATGGAATTTGAATTTTTGAGGTAAATTGGGGGTTTAGAAAATGTGGGTCTACCCATGTGACAGTCTCCTAACACTTGCGGATTTTCCTGATGCATCCAGACACAAATACCGTTAACAAATATGATACATAAAAACTATAGCTAAAAGGGTAAATCTTTGGAAGGATTTTACAACCCAGAATGAATATATTTTTAAAATTACCTTATTGAGCTGTCCATAGCATACACCACATTGATTTGAAGTATGAATCTTAAATTTTAAAGTATATTCATATATACATGCAGTAATAATCAGAGTAAAAAAGAAATCCTGGTGCGCCTTCCCTTGCCTTTGCATCCTGCTCTCCCAGTCCATAGCCCTTATTAACTGTAGTCTGGCTATGTATCTATAGATCACCCTTTCACAGAATTTATGTGAATGAAAGGGCTTCTGCCACATGTGCTATTCCTAACAGATTTCAAGCTCTATCGGTTTCTTAAAGGCCATCCATGCTATATAGCATGTACCAATACTTCATTGCTTTCATAGCGAAATTGTATTTCATTATATTAGTATTCCTGATTTTGTATTATCTTTCCAACCAGTGACAGATTATGGCTGGTACTTTGTATACCAAGGTTTTTCATCTAACTAACCTGACATTGTACATGTGTTATTAGGCCTGTGATGATTTATTATATGGACTATGTACATGTTTTTCTTACAATTATTCCATAAATAATACAGTATAAGTATTCATATATCGTTTACTTTGTAGGAGGTATTAGAAAAAATATACAAACAATGTAAAGAATGTAGTAGGATATGCCAATAGCTTTCCATTAAAAAAGACACTTTACAAAAAAGACACTATATATATATATCTATATATTCTCATTTTATTTTTATTTTTTAATAAGACAGTATTTTCCTCTATATTCCAGGTTTGCCTTGAACTTGCAAGTATCCTGTTTCAGCCTTCTGAGTGTAAGAATTATAGGAATGTATAGCACATCAGGCTTGTTTTCTTAACTTTCTTAAAAGGAAAATTACTGATTTTCAGAAAAAAATATGACACGTGAACATTCAATAGGGTTAATATTTGGGGAAAATTCAATATATTTCAAATTTCCTGGCTTTAACTTTTATATAGTACACAGAAGTGTATCCTATACGAAAATAATCAATAATCATGAGTGTTAATAAATCCAGAGACTTAAATTTTAAGGATTGATACCTGAGTCCAGTGTTTCCCAGAGGGTTACCTAGACCACTGTCACTGTCACCACCACCAGCACTACCTAGAACAAGTTAACAACATCAATTTTCAGGCTCTACTCCAAAGCTCTTGAATAATTGTGTGCCTGGGCCTTAGCATGCTCTGTTTTGAAAAGCTTATTTATTTCAATTTTTAAAAATATAATTATACAATTTTTCGCTTCAACACCTTCTGTGTTCCTCCTCTTGTTCCCTCTCAAATTAATGGTTTCTTTTCCATTAATCATTACTGTTGCATATACATACACATAAGTACACCTTGCTGAGTCTGTTTAGTGTTGTTCGTATGTGTTTGATTTCAGAGCCCATCACTTGGTACTGGATAACCAATTAGGGAGTTCATATCTGGGGAAGTTTACTTCTCCCGTTCTCAGCATTCCTTTGTTGCCCATAGTTCTTTGTTTCAGGGTAGGTTCACACGAGACCTATTGGTGGTGTTCTTGTTCAGCTTTTGCTTCAACAGCCATATTTTTGATACGTCATGGAAGAAGAGTCTTTGTCAATTCTAGGAGACACATCTCACAGAAGATTTTCTGGTTCCCTGACTAATAAAATCTTTTGGTCCCCTTTTCTATGATGTTCCCTGAGTCTTAAGTGCAGGAGTTGTAGTGTAGATGTATCTGTTGTGGCTGAGAGCATCCCACAGTCTCTGCATTTTGATTGATTGTGGTTTCCTGCTATTGTTGCCTAAAGTATAAAACTGTTTCTCTCAGTTTATTTTATTTTTTTTCTGAACCAGGATCTAATGTAACAAAAGCTGTTCTCAAACTCATTGTGTAGCCAGGATGACCTTTGACTCTTGACCTAATTGCCTATACCTCTGTAAGTACTGGCATTATAGGCATATACAACCATACCATCATACCATTTGCTGAGTAAAACTATTAAATATGTAAGATGCTTAGCATTGTATGGCCTATTCATTTCATTCTGGGTTCTACACGTTGTTCTAGAAAGTATAGTGCCAATCCAGAGGTGCATTAGTTCAGCCTTTAGTTGTCTTTCTTGTTCTTTGGTGGCTTTTTTCTCTTTACTGATTTCTCTCTCCATCCCCCTTCTCTCCTTCTCTCTCTCTCCTCTCTCCTCTCTCCTCTCCTCTTCTCTCTCTCTCTCTCTCTCTCTCTCTCTCTCTCTCTCTCTCTCTCTGTCTCTCTCTGTCTCTCTCTCTGTCTCTGTCTCTCTCTCTCTCTCTCTCTCTCTCTCTCTGTGTGTGTGTGTGTGTGCTTTATATCTCATTGTCCATCTATGCAAGCAAGGACTCTTTGCTGATCTATCAAATCACATTGTTCTCTTAACTAGAACTCTTCAGTGCTTTCCCAGTGCTTACGGAACAAAGCCCTGCCCGTTTGCATGGTTTGTTTTGAGGTGAAAGCATTTTCTTCCCTGGTACTTCTTCATTTAGCCTAGATGCCCTGGTTGAACTGAGTGGTTTTAGAATATCTTTCACATTGTGTTCCCATAGTGGTTTTCCTGTCCCTGTTAAAGTACCTACTATGTTCACTATACTATTCTTCTTTAAATGTTTATTTTTATTTTTTATTTATATAGTGTGTGTGAGAGAAAGAAATGTGTCTCTATGTGTGGTGTGTGTGTGTGTGTGTGTGTGTGTGTGTGTGTGTGTGGTATGTGTGTGTGTGTGTAGGTGGAGTTTTCCTTCACACTCACCAGTCCCCAAATAACTGACACACAGACGTAATATTAATTATAAATGCTCAGTTGATAGCTTAGACTTGTTACTAGCTAACTCTTACAACTTAAATTAACTCATATTTCTTATCTACCCTCTGCCACATGACCGTACCTTCTTTCAACACAGGACATTCATCTTGCTTCTTTCTGCATCTCTCATGTCTCCCCTGACTCTGTCTTTCTTCTCAGCATTCTCTCTGCTCCCCAAATCTTGCCTAGCTATTGGCCAATCAGCTTTTTATTAGCAATGAAAGCAATACATATTTATAGTGTACAAAGATTGTTTCACAGGGTGTGTGTGTGTATGTGTGTGTGTATGTGTGTGTGTGTGTGCTCATGAGGCTAGAGGAGGGCACTGTGGCCATTGGAGCTCTGATACCCTGATGCTAGAGGTATAAGCAGTTGTGAGCAGTCATAGTACAACAATGCATTAATCTCTTTGCACACCTGGCTGTCCAAATAGATTAGATTTTTTTTTTTGATTTTTCGAGACAGGGTTTCTCCGTAGCTTTTGGTTCCTGTCCTGGAACTAGCTCTTGTAGACCAGGCTGGCCTCGAACTCACAGAGATCCGCCTGCCTCTGCCTCCCGAGTGCTGGGATTAAAGGCGTGCGCCACCACCGCCCGGCTAGATTAGATTTTTTTTAAAAAATGAAACAAACCCTCCCTAGGTTCCCTGACTAGTCTAAACTTGGTGTATCAGGCCAGGCTCTCCTTGGACTCCTACCTCCTACCACAGCCTTCCAACTGAAGGATTCCAGGTATGTTTCAGATTGTAAGATTTTTAAGGACAGTTACTATACTAGTCACATCTATATTTCTGGCATCATATGTGGTTAAATTCATTTTGTTTTTGTTTTGTTTGGGATAACGTCTCAGATTTGTAAACCCAGACTGGCCTCAAACTTATTATGTAGCCCAGGCTTGCCTTAAATTCATTGTATAGACCAGCTAACTTCAAATTCAAAACAAAACAACAAAAAGAATTTAAATCAAAAGGAACCTGAAGGAGCTGCTAGTTATTTACTAATTATTACAGTCCACAAACATTCTAGATTATTCTCTCGCTCTCGCTCTCTCTCTTTTTTACTTCCATACAGAGCTCCAGTGGGTCCAGGGCCCTGTTATGTCTGTCTTACACACACACACACACACACACACAGAGAGAGAGAGAGAGAGAGAGAGAGAGAGAGAGAGAGAGAGAGAGAGAGAGAAAGAGAGAGAACAAAGAAAAAAAAACAAATGTGGAGTCTGTGTTGGCCAGCTATTCCTGAGTATGTGACCTGCCTTATGTGTTTGCTATATCCCATGACTGATGTGGGAGTCCCCTCTGTGTGAAGTGATAACAATTAATGAATAAAGAAACTCCTTTGGGCCTGTTGATAGGACAGAACCTAGGTAGGCAGGGGAAAACTAAATAGAATATTGGGAGAAAGAAGGGCACAGTCAGGAGAAGGGCAGAGTCATGAAATGCCATGGATCCACCACCAGAGGTAGACGTGCTGAAATTTTGCTGATAGGCCTCATCTCATGATGATATACAGATTAATAGAAATGGGTTAAATTAAGATGTAAGAGTTAGCTAAGAAGAAGCTAGAGCTAATGGGCTAAGCAGTGATTTAATGAATACAGTTTCTGTTTGATTATTTTGGTTCTGGGCAGCCAGGACAAACAAGTGGCCTCCTCCTCCTCCACATGACACTTCATTGAAGAAAACTGATGTTTCCTCTTCCAGAAGCTATTAATTACAAAAAGGTACTTGGTTAGGGGGTGGGACTTTGGGTCTACCCCTTCTCTGTGCTAGAATTTTGGCTGGTTAGAATCTGCAGATCTTGTGCCTATTGTCACAGTCTTTGTGACTTCATAATGTGCATCAGCCTGGATATGACTGGAGAATTCTGTTTCCTTGAACTCATCTACCACCTCATTCTACCTCTTCTACCACATAGATCTCTGTGCCTTGAGGGGAAGCATGTGATAAAATCTTTCCATTTAAGGCTAAGTACTCAAAAGTCTCTCATGATCTGCACATTGTACAGTTGTGTGTCTCTTTGTTAATTACCATCTACTACAAGAAAGTTTCTCTGATGAGAATTTAGTGATGTACTCATCTATGGGTTTATCAATATGTCACCAGGAGTTACTCTATTACTATTCTCATTTAACAGAATAATTGTAGTAGATTTTCTCTTAGGGTCTATGACCTATCTAGTCTCAGGTTCTGGGCTTTATTCATTCACAGAGTCATGTATAGTTTCAGTCTCATGGAGTAGGCCTTAAATTCAATAAAAAATATGGTTGCTTATATTCACAACATTTGTGTCACTATTGCACCAGTGGTTATTTCTTGCATGAAGGACACTATTATAGTTCACGAGGTTTGTTTTTGGGTGAGGTTAATGATTGCTTTTCTCCTCTGGTAGCATGTGTAGTACTTCCAGCACTATGAATAATAGTATGAATGAAACTTCTAATTGAGCACCAACTTAATTTCTTCATCTTCAATGATGTAAGCATGTAGTGTCTTCAGCAATAAGATCTCGTCATCAGATTGTGGTGGGTAACTAATATCATGTCTCTGGGATCCCTTTGGCTAATGACTCAAAAAGGTGAAACCCATTCCTGGTGCTGAGAGTTTTATTTGGTAGCCTATAAGGTTGGGCTGGTTTTCTCTCCATACATGATAACTCCATTTAAATCCTATTTATATATTATGTAATTTAGGCAGTTTTGTAGACTCCCATATGGCTTTTCAAAGGATATTTACTGTTAGTTATTGAAAAGTTTCTGCACCCTAATAAGCCTCTCTACCAACACAATAATCCAAATCAGACCAAATCAAACCTAATTAGAAAAAGTCCAGGTTTGATGGATACCAACGCTCCCAGATGGTTTTCCAGCTCCCCAGAGAGAAGCCTGGGAAGGAAGACTGGAAAACCATGTGTTTGTTCTCGGGGGGGGCAGTTTAAACTCCCCATGGGAGTGGTATTGAGCCTCTCTTGGAAGGAATCATCATTTGATGGGCTTTCTCGAGAGCAGAATCTGAATTGAGGCAACTGCCAGGGGAGGGCGCTTGGGATGGAACTTCCACCCAAACAGTTATTCCTCCCTGTATTCTACTCTGCTCTTTCATCTCCAGTCCCATCCAATCCTCCTATTCTTATTTCCCCTATATTCTATGTCACCTTCCATAGACATTCCCCCCTCCCCTAGTGCCTTTCCTGCTACGTATCTGTAGACAGAAGTTCCTGTCCTACCCAGTCCTGCAGCCATTCAGTCCCAAAGAAACACACAGAGGATTGTATTAATTATAAATTGTTTGACCTATTGCTCAGGCTTATTACTAACTAGCTCTTATGACTTAAATTCACCCTTAATTCTTGTCTATGTTTAGCGACATGGCTTGGTACATTTTCTTCGTGAGGCATTTTCATCTTGCTTCCTCTGTGTCTGGCTGGTGACTGCATCTCTTCCTTTCTTCTTCCCAGATTTCTTTTAGTATATTTGTCCTGCCTATCATTCCTGCCTGGCTACTGGCAAATCAGCATTTTGTTAAACCAGCAGAGTGACAAATCTTTACAGTGTTCAAAAATATTATCCTAGAGCACCTACCCTCTGTGCATATTCTGAATAAAACACAGACATATGTAGAGTTTAAAAGCTAACATTCACATATAAGAGAAACATACAAAAATATTTGTCTTTTGTGGGGTCAGGAATACCTCACTTAGGATTATTTTTTTTCTAGTTCGGTCCATTTATCTATCTGTAAATTTTATAATTTCTTAACATGTAAATAATATTCCATTATATGAATATGCCACATTTTCATTATGAAGTCATCAGTTGATGGACATCTAGGCCATTTCTAGTTCTGGCTATTATGAATACAGCATCAGGGAGCATGGATGAACAGGTATGGAGATTGGCTTTATGTAGTTTTGAGTTTGACTTCAAATGGGCTTTATAGTCCAATTCTGCTGTGGCTTTGGCTTATGAGGCTGTGATCAGTAATTTTGACACAGCATGTGACATGCCAGATTCTGAGTGGCCCACTTTTCTTTGTAGGTCTTCCAATAGTATATATTTGGTAAGCCAGGCAGGTGCATTGCAAAGAGAATATATGAGGTGCCCTCTGTGGTTAGTCCACTGATCTTATCAGCAATGTACATCTTGAAAGAGTTTAGCATCTCATCATCTTTGGTCATTAGTTTTGTTTTATGTTTGTTTGTTTGTTTGGTTGGTTCTTGTCAACTTGACCCAAGCTATGGCCACCTGCAAAGAGGGAACCTAAAATAAGAAAATGCGTCCTTCTGATTGCATATAGGCAAGTCCATGGGGACACTGTCTTGATTAATGATTGATGTGGGTGACCCATATGACTGGGGACAGTGCCACCCCCTGGAAAGGTGCTCCGGAGTTGTATAAAAAAGCAAGCAAAGAAAGCTATGGGGAGCAAGCAAGTAAGTACTATTTTTCAATGGACTCTACATCAGGTCCTGCCTCCAGGTTTCTGCTCTGAGTTCCTGCCTTGACTTCCCCGAGTGATGGACTATAACTTGTAAGCCAGATATACTATTTAGTCCCCAAGTTACTTTTGGTTATAGTCTGTCACAACAATAGAAACCTAACTAGGACATGAGTAACGTGCATGCTGAAAGCAACCTGCGCTGAGATTGCTGGTAGGGGCTGTGCCTGCAATAGTTATGTTATTTCTACATATTATTGATAATAAACTATCTAAGAGTGGACTTTAGGCTTGTCCTACCTATGTTGGCCATCAGCTGGCTTTATGGTGGGTTGTTGTTTCCTCTATTCTTTAGGTTGAATTATCTCCCATGATTTGCATGGAAGTAGGTCACATCTAAAGTAAGGTGCGATTTCTCTCCCTTAGGCTGGGAGTGTAGCTCAGCAGCAAGACACGCACCCTACATCCTCAAAATACCTCCTGGTGAGGAAAAGCAAACCATAGTAACAGCGTGACCACAGAAAGAAAACAAGAAAAAGAAATACAGCATCATTCAATTGAAAATAACTAGAACACCAGTAATAACAGCAAAGAAAGGGGCTAATACAATGTGGAATAAACTTAAAAAAATGAGTAAAGGTAAAAATTATTAGTAATAAACATGGAAGGCAACAAAGAAAAGGGGAAACCATGAGTAACAAAAGAGATTAAAATGTTTCAAGAACGAAAAATAATTAAAGTTAGAAAAAGAAAGAAAAATATGTCACCCGAGTCAGTTTATTTGGGTCAGAGAAACATCTGCTTGGTTTCTCTTTTATTGGACTCTGTCACATATGAGGGCCTCAGAAGGTTGCAGGTGAGGCTTGTTGCAATTCTCAGCTAGCTTCCCACCATGTCTATGAAGGGTAGTGTGTGTGCTAGGCACACTTGCTCCAATGGTCCTCACACTGTAAACACAGGTATACACCTGAATTGAAACTGTGGTTAGGCACAGGATATCCAGGGGCATGTGGGCTAGGCAGGTGTTTATTTACTGCAGAGGCTCTCTATCTGCGCACCAAAGAGCAGACGCCCAAGCTACATGTACCCCTAAATGACTCTCAGAGAACAAAGGAAGAAAATAGGGTATGGCGATCTGGCAAATTGTTAGCCTTGGGTCTTAGTGCTCTCAGACTCTGCATGGCGATAAAGCACACTTAATGACTGCTTCCACACCTTAATCATTGAGTCACTGCTCCTGACCATTGTGCCTGTCCCTACTCATTCTCTCCTCTGCCTAAACTTCTCAGTGTGTCCTTGTCCAGCCTCCTCTCCCTCTTTATGTCTCGTGACTTTTACCCACTCAGTTGTTTCATCATGGTACCCCCAAGATCTCTGATTTGTGATTCGGTTCCTTGTTTCTAGGGCCTCAAAAATAGTTTCATCTGAAATGATAGGCCCTTTCTCAAGATGGCTAGTCCCTATTGGAATAAATGGATTTCTTCTCCAGTGCTGGCCTGCCAAGCAGGAGGAGTCAGTGTCATACCAAATCCATCCACTGGATTTCAGGTTTGTGGGAACAGTGGGTTTCTGCTGTAGCTGGAGCTGCTGGTCTGCCGTTTTTATCCAGGTTGCCTTAATGTTCCCGTTTACCAGGTGTTTGGGGGATTGGGCTTGGCTGTTCTTGTTGTTTTAAGACAAGGTATCATTTGACCCAGGTGACTGAGGAAGTGGGTCAGGCCAAGGATATCCTTGAACTCCTGAGCCTCTTGCTTTCTACTTCTGGAATGCTGAGATTTCAGTCCTGTGTGTTACCACCTAGGTTTATAAAATTCTAGGAATTGAACCCAGAGCCGCTGACATACTAAGATGTAACAATTGACTGAGCTGTATCCTCAGCCCCAGGTTTGGTTTTAACAGCTTAGAGGACCCTTTCTATAGGCCCCTGGAAAGGCGGTTTTACCCGGTGGATTTAATACTGAGCAAGAGGCCTGGAGTCCCTCCTGCCTTTGTCACTAACGAGGCTTATGATGAAGGCAAGTCACTTCATCGCCTTGGTTCTGCCTTTCTTCAGTCATAAAATGGACATAATTAGGCCTGTGCTGCTTAATTGGCAAGGTTCCTATTTAGATAACGTATTTGTTCTCTTCAAACCGAGCACAGTGCCTTCCCTGTAGTACAAGCACCAATCATTCTTAGGGAATGAATAAATGGAAGTGTTTTGGACATGAGAAAGTATTCTATGAATGTAAGCTATGAATAATAATAAATTCAAAAGCCTGCTCCTCCTGTCGCTTGTCCTTAATAGTAACTTGATTCATACTGGTTCCTTACAGAAAGGACCAAACCACCTTGATAGACCTTTGTTTTCAAATGTAAGAAAAAGGACAACTTTCAGTGACCAGTCATGTCTACAAGATATCAAAAGCGGCAGCTAATTTGGTCGATTCATTGAAAAAGCAAAGGCAACAATATCAGGCATTGTGCATCAAAGGAAGCTAAGTGGCTCAGAGCCTTTTTACATTGCAGCTCACTGGCTTGGTGCTATGTACACACAGCTATCCTTTCACTTTTAACAAAATGGCTTCTTTTCAGTTTTGAAATGGCAGCCACGTGGGAGCCCCTGGTTGCTGTAGAAAAGACAGGGAGAAGCCCAGCTGGTTGATAGCCACTGGGCTCCTTGAGCCCTCCTCTTTGCCTTAGCTGCTGTTGGGAGGCAGGAGTCTTAGGGTTTTTTAGTTCTTCTTTCGAATTAGTGCCCACAGACTCTACAGCTATGAACATGCAATTAGTCTTTGTTTGTGCACAAAAGGGAGCTTGACCCTTGCCCGTCTTTGATTGGCATGTACAACTCTTATAGCTACTTACCTAAGGCCCTCTCTGAGGAGTGCAGCGTCTTGTTCCTGCACCTGCCTTCAGCTTTTCTCTTTTGTGACTTGCTCCACATAATATTCGGACCAACTCGCAGCAAGATTGCAGGGAGGAAGGCGTCATGCAGGCACAGTAAGATTTCCTGTTTTTTTTTTCAGGGAGGTGGGGGGGGGATGAGTGGGAAGGAGGGAGGGAAGGAGGTTTAAATCTATAATCTGAGTTTGGGGTAATTGCTGAGCCCCAAAACACTTAGCAGGAGCCCAAAGAACTATTTTTTTCTTAATAAACTAACACTTTGCTTGCTTTCAAAAGCAGACCTCCCCTGTCATGGAAAACAAGCTGAAAGCACAAAGCTTTACGGCTCTTTCCCACCTCACCTGCTTTCTCACCAGCACAGAAACTTGCTAGTTTTTTGAAAGACAATAGTCTTGAAAGACATGCAATTATTATAGTCAGAATTTTTTTTTCTCTTAACGATGCTTTCTGAGAAGAGCATTTGCTAACAGCCTGAATGAGTTAAATACTATGGTGGTAGACTGGGTTTTTGAAGAAATGTTTTTGAGGAGCTCATTTTGTTTTTGAAGCACCCTCTTTTTCAGTTAGTTATACCTAAAATGCATTATGTTATATACTGAAATAGCATCCCTCACAAATACCCAGATCTGCAAAGAACAAGTAATTATTCAAAATAACAACCGCTTCCCTTTTAGAAATACCCATTTAGGTTTAAGCATGTTACTGGTTACTTTATACATTTTGTTTCCTCTTTGTCTAAATGTAGTCTTTCACGTTGTGGTTTGTTACCTGTTTAATTCATGGGAAAAACAGGTGTTCAGAGACTCAAAGGACTTAGCCCTGTCTGTTCAGTTGCTGACAGGTAGAAGAAGTAAATAAAAACTGGTCTTTCTGTTTGCTCTCTCATGGTACTGAGACTTTAATTTTTGAATATGCACATTGCAATTTATATAGTCAAGAGTTTTTGTCCTTCAATGAAATAATCTCGGGAGCAATGATGTGCCTTTCAGAGGTGGCTGTCATTGTCTCTGGGATGCTACTTCTGACCTGAGTCCTAGATTACATGGCAACATCCGTGTCACTCCATATATTGTTGACCATCTTCGACTTGCCTACCTCAGTCAAATACCCTTTCATATGACCTGACTCGGAGATTGTAAAAAACAAATAAATCATCAAGCTCCGAAGAAACAGTGTCCTATGAAAAGAACTCTTTTTTCCCTAAAACAAATGTGGCAGCATGATTGGCATGGGTGCACACATTTTCAAGCCGAACATCTTACGGGCGCCTTCCCTTCAGTGGACTGCTAAGTTCTGCAGTATGGATCACGGCAGGGAATGTTAGCAACTTGGTACCACACATCCTGTACCTAAATCCTGGCTCTACTATTTTATGAACAGTTTGCCTTTGAGAAATTTATTTACCTCTCTAATTTTTGTTTTCTTTCCATAAAATGAGGTTAATACCATCTACCCTCAAAGGGTTGCTACATGAATTAAATAGTAATATATATGTTCAGCACCCTAGATCTGAAACTACTGCTCAGTAAATGTTAATTTCCTTTGCTTACCCCTCCTATTTGATATTTGGTAAATTAAAACTTTTATTTTTGTAGTCACAAGTTATCTCTTCTGTAATTCATAGGTTTGCATTGAAAGGGCACTTTAAAATAATTTTATTCAGTGGCTATCAAACTTCTTAACAGAACTTATAGTTTAACAGAAAACATAGAAAACCTCTCGAACTTCAATCACTCAGGTGGAGAGGTATTGTAGTTAGTTGTGGATGAAAGGTGGGTATGAAGCTCCAGCATTTTAGGACTTCCTTTACCCCAGGCTGAATTGTATTACTATCACTGAATCTCTTTACTTTTCTAGCACTACTAGCAAAGGGTGTCCTAGCCAAACTTTAGTTAACCCTTAAATAAATGTTAAGATGCCCACAATGTGAGACAGAAAGAGTCAACCTATAGTCATCTCTGCTTTTCCAATTCTCTACTGGCAATGTATTTGTCCACTATAGCTTTAAGCAAATTTTCCTTCACTTTAGAGTTATGTATTCCATGTGTTAACAAGGTCAGTATTGGACACTTTGATTCATCCTCTGAAAGCTCCTAGTTACTACTTATGGGATTGTTAAATGAATCTAAATTACAGTAAGCTTGGTGAACTAAGGAAAAGATTTTTAATTGCATGTATTCTTTGTGTTTTCAAACTGCTCTCCTTGAAAAGAAACTTGAAAGCCAGGGGTAGTGGCAAATGCCTTTAATCCCAGAACTTGGGAGCAGGTCTTTGTGTTCAAGGCCAGCATGTAGACAGAAGTTTCTGTCCCATCTGGTTCCACAGCTGTTCAGTCCCAAAGAAACACAAGAGGAGACTTATATTAATTATAAACTGCTTGACCTGTTGCTTAAGCTTATTACTACCTATTACAACTTAAATTAACCCATAATTTTTATCTGTGTTTAGCCATGTGGCTTGGTTCCTTTTCTCAGTAAGGTATTCTCATCTTCCCTCCTCTGCAACTGGCTGGTGACTTGCATCAATGCTTTTTCTCTTCCCTGAATTCTTCTAGTCTGGTTGCCCCGCCTATACTTCCTGCCTGGATACTGACCAATCAGCATTTTATTAAACTAATATGAGTGACAAATCTTTTTTTTTAAGTTTATCATTTCACTTTTATTTATGTATTTTTGTTTGTTTTGGAGCACAAGGTTTCACTATATAGCCCTGGTTGTCCAGGAACTAATAGACCAGGTTGGCCTTGAACTCACAGAGATCTGCCTGACTCTGCCTCCCAAGTGCTGGGATTAAAGGCATGCGCCACCTTGCCAGGCTTATTGTCCTTTTCTTTCTTTCTTTCTTTCTTTCTTTCTTTCTTTCTTTCTTTCTTTCTTTCTTTCTTTCTTTCTTTCTTTCTTTCTTTCTTTCTTTCTTTCTTTCCTTAAGATTTCTGACTCCTTCCCGCCACCGCCTCCCATTTCCCTCCCCCTCCCCCAATCAAGTCCCCCTCCCTCATCAGCTTGAAGAGTAATCAGGGTTACCTGCCCTGTGGGAAGTCCAAGGACCACCCACCTCCATCCAGGTCTAGTAAGGTGAGCATCCAAACTGCCTAGGCTCCCACAAAGCCAGTATGTGCAGTAGGATCAAAAACCCACTGCCATTGTTCTTGAGTTCTCAGTAGTCCTCATTGTCCGCTATGTTCAGAGAGTCCGGTTTTATCCCAGGCTTTTTCAGACCCAGGTCAGCTGGCCTTGGTGAGTTCCCAATAGAACATCCCCATTGTCTCAGTGTGTGGGTGCACCCCTCGCGGTCCTGAGTTCCTTGCTCGTGCTCTCTCTCCTTCTGCTCCTGATTTGGACCTTGAGATTTCTGTCCTGTGCTCCAATGTGGGTCTCTGTCTCTGTCTCCTTTCATCGCCTGATGAAGGTTAATATTCAGGAGGATGCCTATATGTTTGTCTTTGGATTCACCTTCTTATTTAGCTTCTCTAGGATCGCGAATTATAAGCTCAATGTCCTTTATATATGGCTAGAAACCATGTGGATCTGGGTAAACTAAGGCTTGTGCACACTTCACCTTGACCAAGCAAGGCTTTGAGGCCTTTCAGCCCTGTGAAAGAACAAGTCTCAAGGATTCACAGAATGAGACGGTCTGAGTGAACGAGGCTTGACTCTTTCATTTGAAGAGAGGGACTTGTTTGTAACAGTTCCACACAGAGCAGAGCTTCTAATGCTGATGTTACAGAGGCAGAAAACTATTTTGAAGACAGCAATGAGAATCATAGCACATATATTAATGATTATTTCTGGAATATTTGTGATGGTTAAGTGGGGGAAGGTGGCACAACATTTAACTTGGATAAAACTTGTAAAATATTAACCGATCATTTTCCACAAGATCGTCTCAAGGATTCCTAGGTGAATTTCCCCATGGAGGTCTATGTTTCAGGAGTATTCCATCCCCTCTAGATTTATGGCAACAAATGTGAAAAGAAATTATAAAGCTGGATAAGAAGGGGCTGTGTTATATTTCTTTTTAATGAAATACAGTTTTATTGGGTTGGGTTCCATGTGAACCAATGATCTACTAGACCTTTATCTTACATCTATCAGTTACTTTCCTCCTTGTGACAAAAGCGACTGCAGAAAGGGCTTATTTTGGCACATAAGTATGAGGGTACAGTTCATCACGGTGGCAAGAGTAAGGAGTAGCTGGTTATACAGCACCCACAGTTGGGAAGCAGAGAGATAGGAATGCTAATGTGTAGTTTTATTGTCTCTTTTTATTCAGTCTGACCCCCAGCTCATCGGGTCTAGTGCTGCTCACATTCAGGATGGGTGAATGGTTATTACATAATCTTTTTTTTTTTGAGACAGTGTCTCACTATGTAGTACTAGGTGTCTAGAACTGAGTATATTGACTAGAGTGGCCTTAAACTCACAGAGATCCACCTCCCTCTACCTCCTCAAGAGCTATTACATCAAAGGCTCACCATGCCCAGCTTCCTGCCCATTTAAACCTCTCTGGAAACTTCCTCATTGAAATACCAGAGATGTGTGTCCACTTTGATTCTAAATCCCATCAGGTTGACAATCAAGATCAATCGTAATTTTATATATATAATGTATATATTAAAAATAATTTCTTTAGACTAAGATAACATTTATGATTTATGGCTAGTTTTATAACAAATTTGCCATTCTGGTTCTTTTCTAGAAATATGGCCTCCTTGGAGCACCAAGGTTCTCATTGGCAGTGGCTTCACTTTGCTGTATTGCATTAGTTTGGAGTTTGGTTGTAAGTAATTTGTTACCACTACTAGGGATCAGAAATTTGTTAATGATTACCTGTTTTAGTAAATTATCCCTGATTCAAGTTCATTTTAGGACAATGTTGCTCTCATCCACTTGTATCCCAAAACCCTTGTCTGTTTGGGAGAGAATGAGAGGCACACTTGTGCAACTTTTGAGAGCTGGTCCATTATGTGAGCATCATCTGTCATATGCATTAGCTAATGCTAGAGGATGATCATGTCTTCCATTGTTTCCATGAGAACTTCAAATGCGAGTAAGAACCCACTTCCAGGATGGGAAATTTTTTTCTCTTAGAGTGCTGAATTGCTATAGCTATTCAGTTGTTCAGTTATTTAGGGAACACTTATTGGGTCCATTTTAGACATTTGAAAGCACTACTTCCCATTAAAGAGTACTTGTACATACTACATTTTGAAGTTGTGTCTTTGGTTCAGTGGAGGTCACCGCATGAGCAAAGATAGGTGCAAAAACAAGTTTTTTTTTTTTATTGAGAAAAGGAGAAAAAAAACAACAAATTTCCACCTCCTCCCAGCCTCCCATTTCCCTCCCCCTCCTCCCACCCTTCTCCCCCTCCCCCCACACCTTTCCCCCTCCCTCTCCAGTCCAAAGAGCAGTCAGGGTTTTCTGCCCTGTGGGAAGTCCTAGGTCCTCCCCCCTCTGTCCATATCTAGGAAGGTGAACATCCAAACTGGCTATGCTCCCACAAAGCCAGCAAATTAAGCAGGATCAAAACCCCGTGCCATTGTCCTTTGCTTCTCATCAGCCCTCATTGTTCGCCATGTTCAGAGAGTCCAGTTTTATCCCATGCTTTTTCAGTCACAGTCCAGCTGGCCTTGGTGAGCTCCCAATAGATCAGCTCCACTGTCTCAGTGGGTGGGTGCATCCCTCGTGGTCCCGACTTCTCTGCTCATGTTCTCCCTCCTTCTGCTCCTCATTGGGACCTTGGTAGCTCAGTAGAAGAAAAAAAATCCAGTGTCTGAGAGCCAGAGGATTTTAAATAGGTCTTGGTATATGCAGTTATAGTTACAATAATTATAACTCAGAAATACCTTTATTGTTATTGTTGGGGGATATATGTGGGGAGGTCTTAGAACAACTTTATGGAGTTAGTTGTCTCCTTTCAATTTTAAGTAAGTGAATTCTGGGAATTGGACTTAGGTCATTAGACTTTTGAGGCAGTACTTTAACTGCTGAGCCATCTAGCTGGCCTTAGAAGTACTTATTTTTGTTTCTGCTTTTAATCAGCATTAATTTATCATAGTATGTACTCAAAAAATTCAACTGAAAGCATCTGAATATGAATTTCTATAGTATGGAAAAGCATGCAACGGTCTCTTTATAATTTTTTTTTTACCACAGACTTTCATCTCTCACATCAAAAAATACTTGAGATCTAATTCCTACTCAAAACTTACTCATGTAAATTACAAGATTTAGCATTGGCAAGACAGCTCAGCAGGAAAGGATGTTTCTGCCATCCTTAAAAATCTGAGTTAGATCCCTAGAACACACATGATGAAAGAAAGAACCCACTCCCCATGGTTGCCCTCTGGTATCTACATGTGCACTGAGACACCTGTATGCATGAACATACACACACATTAAGTAGATAAAAAGATAAATGTAAAAATAATTGAAGTGTAAGAACCTAGTGATTTTAGTTGACTACTCAAGTTGGGTATATTTCACCATATCCATTTCTGTCAGTCCACAAAATGGCCTCTACTCATTGGTGGCATGCTTCATTTCTCCTTTCCTAACTTTCTACAGATATATCTGTTCTGAATATTGCATGTAAAGGGCATCATGTGATAAGGAGCTTTTGTGTACAACTTCTTTCTCTTAGCAAAGTGTTCTCAAGGTGCAAAGCATTGCTGCATATAACAATACTACTTTCTGTTGCTCAATTTTAACCCATTGTGTACAAATTAGTTTCATTCATCAGTTCATGAACACTGAAATTGCTTCTATATTTTGGTCATCATAAAAATCATGCTGTTATGGGCAACCATGTATAATTTTTGCATAGATGTATATTTTAATTCTCTTGAATGTATACTGGAAGATATATATTCATGTGATAACTCCATGTTTAATCTTTTGAATCTTTCAAATTGTTTCCAAATGGGTAGCAGCATCGTATAATCCTACTAGAAATATAAAACAGTTCTATTTCGTCACATCTTCACAGCACGTTATCTTTTTAAAATAATAGCCTTCCTATTAAGTGTAAAGTGGTACTTTATTGTTTTTTATGTTTGTTCATTATCTTGCATATTGAACCCGGGGCCTTGTACATGCTAAACAAGTGTTATACCACTGAGCTATATTACTGACCCTCTGCCCATTTTGAACCAGACTAGGCTCTCTAAGTAGCCCAAGCTGACCTTGAACTCAAAATCTTCTTGCTTCTACATTCTTAGTTCTAGGATTGTAGGAGTACACCACCAAGTTTTGGCTCGTCTCATAGTGCTTTTGGCTAACATTTTCCTAATAATTAATACTGTTAAACTTTTTTGTGTGTTTGTTGGCTTCTTATATATCTTTTTTTAAATGTTGTCTACCTTAAGGTTTCTATTGGTACAATGAAACGTCATAACCAAAAGCAATATGGAGAGGAAAGGTTTTAGCTCAGTTTAGAACCCTCAGGTCCCACTTCTTTTCTAAGGGAAGTCAGGGCAGGGGCTCAAGGGAGGAGCATGGAGGCAGTTACTGGGACAGAGGCCACAGAACACTGGTTACTGTTTTGTTCTTCATGGCTTTCTCAGTTTGCTTCCTTATAGCTCCCAGAACCAACAACCCAGAGGTGGCACTACTCACAGCAATCTGTGCCCTCCCACATCAATCACCAATCAAGAAAATTCCCTATAACCTTGCCGATAAACCAATCCTATCGATACAATTTTTTCAGTTAATATACCTTCTTCTAAGATGAAGCTGACATAAAAACAAGTCAGCACAAATGTCTAATCAGATTTTTTGCCTACTTTTTATTTGCATCCTTTGTCTTTATGGTTGAATTAAGTTATAAAACTTCTTTATAGTTTCTTTATAGGAACTCCTTATCAGATACATGATTTATCAGTAGTTTCTGATTCTATATGTTGTCCTTCCACTTTCTCTATGGTGTCCTTTGAATCATTAAAGTGTTTAATTATAACAAGGTGTGTAGTATTTTGGGAGGTGTGGGTTACGTCCTGCCGCCTGACTGGCTTACACCCAGGCCGGCGGGCTGCTTGTCATCCCAGTCATCCAGCTAGCTTATGCCCAAAATAATCACATGGAAATCTGTATTAATTAAATCACTGCCTGGCCCATTAGCTCTAGCCTCTTATTGGCTAACTCTCACATCTTGATTCAACCCATTTATAATAATCTATATGTCACCATGAGGCTGTGGCTTACCAGGAAAGATTCAGCATATCTGACGTGGCAGCTTCATAGCAGGCAGCTCCCTGCCTGCCTTCTTCCTCCCAGAATTCTGTTCTGTCTACTCCACCCACCTAAGGGCTGCCCTATCAAAAGGCCAAGGCAGCTTCTTTATTCAACCAATGAAATCAACACAATTGCAAAAGGACCTCCTACACCATTTCCCCTTTTTCTGTTTAAACAAAAAAAAGGCTTTCATTTTAACATAGTAAAATTACATATAACAAAGCAGTTATCAAGCAAGAATTACAATTACAATATTTAAAGGTTGAATTTAGCTACTTTTCCTTGATTCCATGTGGTAACAGTGCCATTTCAAATGAAAGAATAACTCATGGAAATAGCCACTGGCCTTTGGGGTCTGATAGACATTAATAGCTGGAAAGACTAAATTATTTTTAATCCAATTGCTGGATTTAGATAATGTTTTAGAATAAGATAATCATTATCTAGTTGCCCACAGTTCTGCTGTTTACATAGTATGGGTAGCGGCCTAGGTCTTAATGCTTTAAGATTACAGGACTATAGCAGAAACCTGATGGCTGAAGAAGGGCAAGGACATTTTGTTGTATGTAAAATCAGCTCTGAACTGGAAGGCTGATTTCTAACTCACTGTTTGAACCTTTGACCTTGATTTGAATCAAATTATCTCTTTGAAAATAAAACAGACTTCTGTTATCAATAGTCTAGCCAACATCTGGAAATTGCTGGAGTGGTTTAAATTGGAACACTATTTAAGCCCCGAGAGAAAGGGGTTGGTAACACTTCCCTGAGACCAGTATGCCTATAAAATAATGAAATTTCTAGACCTCCTCTGGAGGCTCTCTGTACATCTGAGTACTTTGCTCACAGAGTATTCCACTCTCAGAATTCAAAGGAATCTTCGAAGTCATATAATCTAAGCTTCCACTCCTTTTTCAAATCTACTCTCCAGTAATGAATCTTTGTGGCAAAGAAATTGCTAAAAAGAACCACGAGAGATAGATGGCATAAGGATGTTTAAGCCTGTTTAAGGAAGGACAGACACTAATGGAAGTATGTTGGGGCTTAAGGGAGAGCATAATAAATAGGGTTTGCAATGCCTAAAGAAAAGACTTGCTTTTGATATTTCCTTGTACAAAAAAGACATTTATATTACTAGATCTCTTCCAGTTATATTTAACCATTTCCTTCTCTGGGGTCCTGTTTCATTTTATAGTGTTCTGTTCTGTCACTAATAACTGTCTTACCAAGTGGTTATTTGTGGATATAACCCTGTGTCCCTCTATAAAAGTAGCTCCTATAGAAAAAAATGACTTCCTTTATTTGTGTAGTATTTTCTGGTATCTAAGATTTGGTTCACTTAGGTAGTGATACTGTGACATACCCATTAATATGGGCTATAAGGTTATTAATAAGGTTGAATCTTGGCTTCAGAACCCAAGACTGGAAATTTCAGTGACCTTGGGAAAGCATGGTGCTTACTATTTCTTGTCAACATACTAGACTCTAGGATCACTTAGGTAACAATTCTACAGGCCTTCCTGAGATGAGACCCTCCTGTGAATGAGGGCATTGCCATTCTATGAGCTAGGTACCTGAACTGAATAAGGAGAATGTGAACTGGGAATTCATATCTTTTTGCTTCCTGATTAGGTGCAATGTGACCAAGTACCTCACACTATTATGGCCAGGTCTTCCCTGCAATGACAGACTATACTCTTAAATTGTGAGCACAAATAAAATCGTCCTTCCCTAAGTTGCTTTACTTGGACTCTTTGTCACAGAAATGAAAAAAAGTAACAGAAAGTTTCTTAACATGAGCCTAAGTGACTTCCTGTGAGAGACAGGTAGAGCTAGTAGCCCTTCACCCAATTGGAAGTATGAGAGAATAGTACAATGTTTGGTGCTTGGCAAATCACAGCAGCTAAGATTTAGATGAGCAGGCCTAGGAAATGCTTATTGGGATTAGTCCCATTGGCAGGAAGAAGAGTCTTGAAGCCACAGGAGACACTACTCTGGCTCGCTGTTGCTGGCAGTGCTTCAGTTGTATTTCAGTTCAAAGCCTCTCAGTCATTCTTTTACAACTCTAGTGGAAGACAGTCTACAGAAAACATGACAGTATATTTCTCTGTGATAATATGGACATATTTGATTGCATTCATGTGGCCTACAATACAAGGTAACAGATCCAGTTTCACCAGTGTGATACTTCATCTGCTGTGTGATGATGGACATGTAGAGATCATACTCAAGATGCAGAAGCAAACTTGCACTCCCTGTTCCCTTCCAGAGCCTAACCTAGGAAAACTTTGCCTAGAGAGATCTTTGGGTAGGCCTCTGCAGACAAAAAGACAGCTTTCTTTGCTATATTAGTTATCACGGTTATAATCACGAATGCTCTCATGGATCATTTCTTCACTCTATTCTTTGCTAAGTATTAGTGGTAAGTGATTGAAAGAAAGAAAGTCTTGCTTTGGAAGAATATATAATGACTCATAGGAGACTAGAGAATACACGACAGTGTTTTAAGTGTAATTACATAGGAAGTACATAGGTCATGATTGACAGAGGTTGCATGCAATTCTCTTTGTTGAGAGTTTTCTAAAAGCTTCCTGGAATAAATGCTCCCTGGCCTAAATTTTGAAAGAAACAACAGGAGGGAAGCACAATGAGATGAAGTTAACAATAGCAGGTAATAAAAACATAACACTTACCATGGGCTGGGCACTCATAGCTGATAACGTAGGACAAAGAAAGTCGTTTTGCTGGCTAAAATTTAATAGAATAAATTTTATACAGTAGATTGTATGATTTTGCATAATATCTATTATTGTCTGGTTTCAAACCTAGCAAGTGAAGTTCTGAAAGATTTATGTAATTGGTCCTAGGAGATAAAGTTAGAGGTAGACTCTGAACCTAGAAACTGTTTCTTTCTTTAATCAGAAGGCAGCAGTTTCATTTCAGTGCCTCTTGGGCAGACTACATCATGGTAAAAAACGATCTCCTATTAGGCAAAATAAGCTAGATTCTAATTCAGTCCTAGAAGTTAGTTGGAATGTGTTGGGTTGTAACAAATGGATGCATGCCAAAAAGACCATGAAGTTGGCAAAGAGGCAGAAACTGGCTCTAACTGTGCAAGAAAAAAAAACTTTTAGAAAAGGTTGTGAGGTAGAAGCTCTGTATTCATTGTAACTCCATTTTAACTCTCCTCTCTCTCTCTCTCTCTCTCTCTCTCTCTCTCTCTCTCTCTCTCTCTCTCTCTCTCTCTCTCTCTCTATCTCTATCTCTCTCTGCCTCTCTCTGTATGTCTGTGTGTGTGTGTGTTTTAGGAAGTTTCTACAATGAATACATAATTCCTTTCTTGCCAAAGTACACAGGGAACCACAAATCAGATTCTAATACTAGTATAGTAGGGCATCTCTTCATCAGCTCATTCTTCCTTCTCACCCATCAAGAGCCAAATTCATCCCTGATATACCTTGCTCCACTTAATGAGTACACATAGTTGTACTCCACTAGAATTTGGGAGGACAGTTCCCCTGACTCTGGTTGTATCCCAGGTTTTCAACGTCACTTACACATGCATCTGGGGTCTAGCTCCAACTCTGACACTGATTTGTTGTATGGCTTTTAGGCAAGCCCCTTAACCTCTAAAAAACTTACTTTGGTCATCTATCATGTAGAGTTATCAGTGCTCACCTTGCCTATCTCAATGGATAGAAACAACAAAATATGGCAATATGAAGGATAGGGATTTGGGAAAGAAAAAATGAAGTAAATATAAAAGGTAATTATTATTCTCTGTCCTTTTGCTTTATTGCCTACAGTGACATTTCTAAACCCATTCATAGAACGAATAAAGTCTATTCCTTACCTTTTGGGAACTTAAGAATATGAATCTTTGGCTCCAATGAGCTTTTTGCAGAAAGGGAGAAGAGCCATCTTTGTGTTTCTGGCAGCTTCTTTATTAGTTCTTAGCAGCTGCTTATTTCTTTCATATTATTATAATTTCATTTTGTCTACTTTCTGGAGAGTCTTTGCCCCCTTTCCTTTGAGGACAGTAGCTCTTGGTTGTTGTCAGAGCTGTGACACACAGTGAGAAGCAAAGGCCTCATGCAGGCGTGAGCCGATTCCTTTCACTCATGTGGGCAAAGGCACTAAGGACAGTAATTGACAATTGACGGGCTGGGAAAAGCCTTTGTAAATTGAGGACAAGTGAACAATTCACAGTGCACAGGCTGACCTCCTCACCTGGGCAGCTTCTGAGGACACCTGCCTTGGATCATTAAGGCTTCTTGCCCAATTGCCATAGTGTGACTGCCTCCACTCGTGAGGATGAACAAAGCCAAGCATTGAGTGACTGGAGTGCAGAGATGAATACAATTTGCCTCTTCGTCCAGGCCAGGCCCAGACAGCTGCTCATGCAAAGGGGTTTCAAATGAACGTGTTTCTATTTAGAACGTGTATGTTTTGATTGAATTTGAAGAAAAGCATGAGGTAGCTCCCCCTTTGGAAAACAAATTAATTATGTACTCCTGTGTTGTCTGATGGTTGGAAGCCAGACATGTCCACAACAGCACTTCATGGAAAGAATTTTCTTCCCTGATGAGCGTGGGACTCTTCTGTAGGACAACAGCTGGTGTTTTTGCAAAGTCACATGGCTGCTAGCCCAAAAGGATCTTTTAGGGAAACTTAGAACAATATAAATAATTTTTTTTATATTTCATGTAGCTACCCCATGATTTTTTGTTATTGTTATGTTCTTCATTTTGGATGGTGTATTCAGAGTTTTCTCTAGAGTACTTTGGAGCTTAGATACAGGCTCTAGGAAGGTGATTTGCTGTTGAGTGTTCAGTTAAATAGGTTTCAGGGAGGCAAGAGCTGGTAGACCAAGGGACAACCCCAGTTATTAGACTGGACCATTTGCATTTCCATTCAGGTCATGCTGTCTCGGCCAAGCTGTTGACTTAGCGCTGTTGTGACTTGGGTGGCTTTGACTCTTCCATTCAGGCTTTAGAAACATCATTGAGTTAACAGGCCACACACTAATTCACCCTTCTCCCTCCCTACTCTTCAGTTCCTTTGTGTTAGATAAGGAGGCCTTTCCCTGGTACAAAAAGGTAGCAAGCCTAAGGTTCCATGAGCAATGTGCCCCTTATACCACCCCCAATTTGGTCTTTGTGTGAGGCAGCTTTTGTTTCCCTCTAAGAATTAAAAGTTAATTGATACCTTAAATGGATGTTGGTTACAATACATTTCACCATCCAATGCAGTCCTGCATCCCATTAGATTAACCCTCTTCTGCAGTTCATTGTAAATAAACATCCCACAACAAAAAATGCTTACCTACCTGAAGCATTGTATTCACTTGGATTCTGCAGTGAAGCTAAAATTCTATGACTAAGTCACTGGGTAAATTAATTTAGATTAATGACTCTTGGAGCCCTGTTTTCTTTTGCCTTTTCTATTTGTTGCAGAATACTGAACAAGTATTTCCAAATGTCTCAATGTATCAACTAATCCATCTCAACCCTAGAACTTTAACTGTGATGCTACAAATTCTTCCAGATGAGTCTAGTGCTACAGCCCACTGTGGTAATCCAGTATCAATGAAATGAACATTCATGTGATCCTTATGATGAGAATTTATTTTCAGGGAAGAGAAATATAACTTTTTTCTAACCATGGAAGAAAAAAAAGTCAATGAGCTCAACTGAAAGCTCAATTCAATTAAGTTGAGAAATAAAGGATGCACTCAAGTTCCTGTCATTCAGAGGTACAGAGGAGATGTTTGAATGGTCTGATATGTTTTGGCAGAATTTGGAT
The DNA here is from genome assembly GCF_018167655.1 of Microtus oregoni. NCBI lineage: Eukaryota > Metazoa > Chordata > Mammalia > Rodentia > Cricetidae > Microtus > Microtus oregoni. The sequence continues at coordinate 522,779 of NW_024543812.1, forward strand.
TGCAATAGTGTGGCCTTGAATTCTGAAGCTTAGAAGCATATAAACTGTTCTTCATGCTAACCTTTTTGGTTAGATAGTTTCTATTGCATTTCAGGAAAGGCCACGCAACAAGAATAGTATTTGTTCCTTTAGAAGAATCTTTTCTTTCTCTTTGTAGGTCAAGATAATTAGTTCAGCAATATGATGTCATGCTCCATACTTATTGCAATATCATAATAAAATAATGACTTCTCCAAAGAAGATTTATGAATAAAATTGACGTTACTAGTCATGTGAAAAGTGTATGCCAAAGTCACAATGAGAGATTACTGTTTACCTACTAGGATAACCTTTTTTTAAAAAATCTGGTTAGGAATGGAGAACCTTTCTACCATGTGTAAGATCCAAGGTTCAAGTCCTAGCACCACAAAAAACTAGAAATAGGGAGTCGTGGCCATGATGTAGAAACATGGTCAACACGGAAACAGGCTCACATTTCCGGGCCTTCACACTAGTTTTATGTAAGTTGGGTTTTATTTAGTGATTCTATTTCTACTTTCATGTCTTGAACTGATTTCATTCATCTGTGTTTTCATAGGTTTCATTAGAGGATTTATCCATATCTTCTTTCAAGATCTTGAATATCTTCCTAATTGTTATGTTGACGTCCTTATCTTGTTTTTCAGCTATATTGTATTTCTCTGGGCCTACTATAGTAAGGTTACTGTTTTTTGGTGGATGCATATTGTCCTGGATGTTAAAGTTTGTGGATTTGAACTGGTATCTAGGCATCTGGGTTTGGGATGATTGAAGTGATTCTAGGTCTTGATATTTGGTCTTGTTTTTGTTGGGTTGGTGTTCCATTCCTTGGTGTCTGTTGCCCTCTAAAGATATGAAGATCTTAGAAAAGTGTGGTGGCTGTAGGTTGCCTGATAGGAAATACTTTTAGAGGTCAGTGAGTGGCAGAGAGGAGTTCAGTTAGGAGAAAAGGCTGAGAGGAACTTCAGGAGAGATCTAAGAGGATCCTGTCCAAACCAAGAGGTGGTATGTAGACAGAGGTCTGCTTGTTTGCTTCTTGGCTACCCAGACATGAAATAAATACATAGAAATTATATTAATTGCAATACAGTTTGGCCAATAGCTTAAGCATATTTCTAGCTAGCTCTTATATCTTAAATTAACCCATTTCTATTATTTTATATTTTACTATAAGGCTTGTGGTTTACCAGTAAGGTTCCAGGGCAGGCAGTGTTCTCCTTCAATGGCTACATGGCATCTCTCTGACTCACCTTCTTTTTTCCTCTATCCCTGCTTAGAATTCCCACCTTGCCCTATTCTGTGCTGCCATAGGTCCAAATCAGGTTCTTTATTAACCAATGGTAGTAAAACATATTCACAGCATGCATAGGGGAATCCTACATCACTTCCCCCTTTCTGTCTAAATAAAAAGGAAGGTTTTAACTTTAACATAGTAAAATTACATATAACAAAACAGTTATCAAACAAGAATTATAGTTACAATATTTATATCTACTTTATCATTTATTATAACTAAGGAAAACTATAATTGTAACTATATACTCTTCAACTCCATCAAAGAAACCAGAGGATATAATATTATCTAAGTAAATAGGAAGTGCATTGTAAGCAACTTCTAAAACTCTAGAATTGACAGAGACATCTTGCTGCCTGGACAGTCAACCAAAGTTCTTCTGTACCATTGCAGCATCCATCTTCAGCCTCCAGGCCCATAGTATCCAGCAGACTTTTCCATGAAGCAGAAAATTTGAAGAGTTCTTATGTCTTGTACTGGCAAAGTTCATTAGTTGCTTTCTTTTGTGTCTTGAAAATATGTCTAGCAGTTCTCTCATGAAGCAGAAACCATGAAGGATTGTATCACCTGATGTGGGATTCCCCTCTGTATGCTGTGATTACCGTTAATGAATAAAGAAACTGCTTTGGATCTATAGCAGAGCAGAATTTAGCTAGGTGGGGAAAACTAAATTGAATGCTGGGAGAAAGGAGGCAGAGTCAAAGAGAAGCCATGAGCCACCATCGGAGACAGACATGCCAGAACCTTGCCAGTAGGCCATGAGCCTTATGGTAAAATATAAAATGATGGAGACGGGCTAATTCTAGATGTAAGAGCACTTAAACAATTGGACAATCAGTGATTTAATTATATGTAGTAGGAGCGGTGGGCTGCGTTCCTGCTGCTCCAGCTCCTGGTCGCCTGGCTAGCTTATGCCCCGAAATAATTACACACAAATTGTATTCTTTTAAACACTGCTTGGCCCATTAGCTCTACCCTCTTACTGGCTAACTCTCACATCATGATTAACCCATATTTAGTAATCTGTGTAGCACCACGAGGTGGATTACCAAGAAAGATCTTAACCTGTGTCTGTCCCGAGTGGGAGAATCATGGCGACTGACTTCACTGCTTTCTTCCTCCCAGCAATTATACAGTTTCTATATGGTTATTTCGGGAATCTGGGAAGCCAGGAAGTGAACAAGCAGCATCTTACAACACTCACCTTCTTTAGGCAACTTTAGCAGTCATTTTTCTGTGGGTTCTGCATGTCTAGTTCATATAGCATACCATCAAGCAGTCCAGGCAAGAGCAGTTTCTTGTCTAAATGGCTTACCACTCCATAAGCCTCTTCAATGCCTATCATCGTCTTGAAGTAGATTCGTGCTGCCAGGAGCAGATGTGTCTCATTATCATGGAAAGTCCAAAGTTCTTAAACATTTTAAATGCCATATTCCATAGGTCTTTGAAAGGTTTGAAGAATAACTATCCATCTGAAAATATATCTCTGTACATTTAGAAAAACTAACTAACATGACTACAAGCTTGACTATTATAGATGACTACTATTATAGATGACTATCTCTTAAAATGTATTTCTTAATTATACATTAAATTTTTTCAGTCTTTTTTTATTTTATTTTTTTATTGAGAAAAGGAAAAAAAAGTTTCCCCCTCCTCCCAGCCTCCCATTTCCCTCCCCCTCCTCCCACCCTTCTCCCCCTCCCCCCACTCCTCTCCCCCTCCCTCTCCAGTCCAAAGAGCAGTCAGGGTTCCCTGCCCTGTGGAAAGTCCAAGGTCCTCCCCCCTCTGTCCATGTCTAGGAAGGTGAACATCCAAACTGGCTAGGCTCCCACAAAGCCTGAACATGAAGTAGGATCAAAACCCTGTGCCATTGTCCTTGGCTTCTCATCAGCCCTCATTGTTCGCCATGTTCAGAGAGTCCGGTTTTATCCCATGCTTTTTCAGTCATAGTCCAGCTGGCCTTGGTGAGCTCCCAATAGATCAGGCCCACTGTCTCAGTGGGTGGGTGTACCCCTCGTGGTCCTGACTTCTTTGCTCATGTTCTCCCTCCTTCTGCTCCTCATTGGGACCTTGGGAGCTCAGTCCAGTGCTCCAGTGTGGGTCTCTGTCTCTATCTCCATCCATCATCAGATGAAGGTTCTATGGTGATATTCAAGATATTTGTCAGTATTGCTATAGGATAGGGTCGTTTCAGGTCGAAGAACTTTAAGGCATTGAAGAAAGAAATTGAAGAGGATACCAGAAAATGGAAGGACCTCCCTTGCTCTTGGATTGGGAGGATCAACATAGTAAAAATAGCAATTCTACCAAAGGCAATTTATAGATTCAATTCAATCCCCATCAAGGTCCCATCAAAATTCTTCACAGATCTTGAAAAGACAATAATCAACTTTATATGGAAAAACAAAAAACCCAGGATAGCCAAAACAATCCTATACAATAAAGGATCTTCTGGAGGCATTACCATCCCTGACTTCAAACTCTATTATAGAGCTACAGTAATGAAAACAGTGTGGTACTGGCATAAAAACAGAGAAGTCGACCAATGGAATCGTATAGAAGACCCGGATTTTAACCCATAAACCTATGAACACCTCATTTTTGATAAAGGAGCTAAAAGTATACAATGGAAGAAAGAAAGCATCTTCAACAAATGGTGCTGGCACAACTGGATGTCAACCTGTAGAAGAATGAAAATAGACCCATATCTATCACCATGCACAAAACTCAAGTCCAAATGGATTAAAGACCTCAATATCAGTCCGAACACTCTGAACCTGACAGAAGAGAAAGTGGGAAGTACCCTACAACAGATGGGCACAGGAGATCGCTTCCTATGTATAACCCCAGCAGCACAGACATTAAGGGCCGCATTGAATAAATGGGACCTACTAAAACTGAGAAGCTTCTGTAAAGCAAAGGACACTGTCACTAAGACAAAAAGGCAACCTACCGACTTGGAGAAGATCTTCACCAACCCCGCAACAGACAAAGGTCTGATCTCCAAAATATATAGAGAACTCAAGAAACTAGACTTTAAAATGCTAATTAACCCAATTAAAAAATGGGGCACTGAACTGAACAGAGAATTCTCAACAGAAGAAGTTCAAATGGCCAAAAGACACTTAAGGTCATGCTCAACCTCTTAGCAATCAGGGAAATGCAAATCAAAACAACTTTGAGATATCATCTTATACCTGTCAGAATGGCTAAAATCAAAAACACCAATGATAGCCTTTGCTGGAGAGGCTGTGGAGGAAGGGGTACACTCATCCATTGTTGGTGGGAATGCAATCTTGTGCAACCACTTTGGAAATCAGTGTTTCTGTTTCTCAGGAAATTCGGGATCAACCTACCCTTTGACCCAACAATACCACTCTTGGGATTATACCCAAGAGATGCCCGATCATATGACAAAAGCATTTGTTCAACTATGTTCATAGCAGTATTATTTGTAATAACCAGAACCGGGAAACAACCTAGATGTCCTTCAATGGAAGAATGGATGAAGAAAGTATGGAATATATACACATTAGAGTACTACGCTGCGGCAAAAAACAATGACTTCTCGAATTTTGCATGCAAATGGATGGAAATAGAAAACACTATCCTGAGTGAGGTAACCCAGACCCAAAAAGATGAACATGGGATGTACTCACTCATAATTGGTTTCTAGCCATAAATAAGGGTCATGGAGTGTGGGAGTGATTTCTTATTAATAAAGAAACTGCCTAGACTCATTTGATAGGCCAACCCTTAGGTAGGCGGAGTAAACAGAACGGAATGCTGGGAGAAAGAAGCTGAGTCAGAGAGTCGCCATGATTCTCCCACTCCAGACAGACGCAGGTTAAGATCATTCCTGGTAAGCCAGCTCGTGGGCTACACAGATTAATAGAAATGGGTTAGATCAATATGTAAAAGCTAGCCAATAAGAAACTAAAACTAATGGGTCAGGCAGTGTTTAAAAGAATACAGTTTCCGTGTAATTATTTTGGGTAAAGCTAGCCGGGTGGCGGGACACAGCCCGCCGCTCCGTATTTCAACAATGGAGTCTACAATTTGTGAACCTAAAGAAGCTAAATAAGAAGATGATCCCAAGGAAAAACATATAGTTATCCTTTTGCCTATGGGAAGTAGACAAAATTGCTGGGGAGAAAAGTGGGATCTTGGGGGTGGGGTGGGTTGGGGGTAAGGGGAGATGGGGAGAGAAAAGTGAGATGGGGAGGATGGGGGAACTTGGGGAAACAGGATAATTGGGATAAAGAAAGGCCAGATATGGGAGCAGGGAAGCACAATTCTTAGTTAATGGAGCCACCTTAGGGCTAGTAAGAGACTTGAACCTTGAATGGCTCCCAGGAGCCCAAGGCAATGTCCCCAGTTAGTTCCTTGGGCAGATGAGGATAGGGAACCTGAAACGACCCTATACATTAAATTTTTAAATAAGTTTCACAAACTCAATACCTTAATCAAGAGCAGAAACATGCATATAACAAAATTGACCTTAAATTTGTATAAATAAGCCAAGATCCATATCAATGCAAAGTATATTCATCTTTATATCATACCCCCTTTAAATGGAAACAAACATTTATAAACAATATTTGGGAATTTGTGCATAATTCTCTCCAAACTGCTTCCTGATTTTATTTGGGCAAAGTATTTTGGAGGAGGGGGGTTCACAGAGACCTTTCAGAATGTCTTGGTCCATCAAACCACATTAATCTAGAAGGTTTTCATCTCAGTGCAAAAAAAAAAAAAGCAGAATCTCTTTTCCAAAGCAACATATCCTTAGACCCAAAGTTTGAAGTCAAGATACCGCTAAATTATATATGTTGCTTTAGTTTAGCAGCCTGTACAATGAAATGTCTCTCTGTACTTAGCTCATTCACAGTCAAAAAGTTCAAAGAAAACACAATGATACACATAATCCAGACTCTCTGTGTATAGTCTATCTTTATGTAGCTTATTTTTCTTTATTACTTTTTATACAAGTTTGATAATTATTTTATTTTCTCTACTCCTTTAATCTATGACTGGCTTTACTCTTTTATATTATAAGTGTCTATACTCTTTTTCTCTCTCTTCCACACCTATGTACATTTATTCAACACTGTGACCTACTTAGAAGTCTTTTCTATCTGAATTTGTCTTCATTGCATGTGTATCAGTAAGTATTTTTTTGACCAGGAGTGCTTTTTCTAAAATGGTAAGCAGACATGATTAGGAACAACTCTGCCCAGCCCAACATGGCAGAGGCATGTTCACTGCCTCTGAGAGCCATGCACATTGCCCCAGCTCCAGGGTCACAGGTATGTGTCACAATTAAGCAATTTGTAACATGCTGCTCACAGACTCCATTTAAATACTCAGCCTCCTGAAAGAGTCAGAGCTGTTTGTACAACTAGCATGAACCAGGAATCCCTCCCCTAAAGAAGGTACACAGCCTTTGCTGCCATTGTTGAGTCAAGAAAACCTCTCTTAAAGGAGCCATGGAGCCCCTGCCCATCGCCAGCAAACAAAGCCCATCTGAAAAAAAATATAGCTACCAAAAAGCTGCGCTAAATTCTTTTTGTGTGTGTGTCTATGTGTCTAGAATTTCTTTCCAAGCCCTCTCAGGTTTTATATGGATATAGTCAACCCACGGTGGAGTGCCAATCTGTAGATGGAGACCTGCTTGTTCCTGCCCAGACCCGAAATAATCACACAGAAATTGTATTAATTGCAATATTGTTTGGCCAATAGCTTAAACATATTTCTAACTAGCTCTTACTTCTAAAATTAACCCATTTCTATTATTGTACACCTTATCACAAGGCTCGTGGTTTACTGATAAGTTTCCAGGGTAGGCATCTTACTCCTTCAATGGCTACATGCTTCTCCCTGACTCTGCCTTCTTTTCTCCTCTAGCCCTGCTTGGAATTCCCACCTTGCTCTATTCTGCACTGCCATAGGCCCAAAGCAGATTCTTTTTTAACCAATGGTCATAAAACATATTCACAGCATACAGAGAGGAATCCCATATCAGTGGTGAGCAGCCTCTATCCAGATAGTGTCTTTAAAAGATATGGAGTGTGAGAAATACAACTAGCTCCTGCAGCACTCAAGCAGACCTGAATCTCTAGTATACTAAACAGCACACAATTGAGTCCTGGCATACCAGAGACCCACAGAATGGCGCCAAATCCAGGGTGTTGTCTGCTTCCTGCCCATTGTCCATGGACACACTGCCAAAACATGTGTCCCTTGTACTCCCTCACATAATGCAGGTTTTGCACTATTTGGATTTGTTGGATATGCATAATGTATCCTTAGGTGATTGGATGATATAATGTATATATGCCAGTGAACTTTCATATTAAACTAGATCTGCACCCAGTGCTGCCCCCCAAAGTCTGCTTCCTGGATAATTTGTCATGACTTTGCTGGCTTCACCCCCCAAGCCACCAGAGCAATGCCCCACAGGGTGGGGGCCCTTAGGGGGTTGGAAGTGTAGTGGTAGGAGGGGTTTCTGCATGTAGGCTGCAGTAAGGCAAATAATAATCTGGAGAGACGAGGATGGAAGGGGTAGACGATTCTGTGTCTGAACCAAGAGTTAAGAGTCTCAAGTGAATGGGATTGTGGTGACAAGAAGCATACCTACAATCAGGCTGTTAAGGGCTGAGGGTAATAATAGAGTTATCATTATGGAGCATAGGAAGGACCGTATACATTTCCTACTTGAGTCCCTGCCAGGTGTGGCCACTCAGGGTTCTGGGCAAGAGGTGTTTCTAGATTTCAGGAGATGACACAAAGGAATAGAGATGAACTGGAAGATGGTGCTGAGAGTGTACACAGGAAGGAGGAAAAATGAGTCTATACCAAAGTTTGGTAGAGTCCCCCAAGAATGGGGGTAAGGAGGATGGTATGAGAGGCCCTAGTAAACAATCCACTTACTATAGGGCTTGAATGAGACTGGAGAGATTGTAATGCAAGACAGGAAGGAGAGGGAAAATATTGAACATTTTAAAAATGTTTCTCAGCCATTTGTATTTCATCTTTTGATTATTTTCTTTATTTCTATGCCCATTTTTATTTAAATAAATTTTAATTGGAACATAATTATATAATTTACTCATTTCTTCCCTCTAGTCCTTTCTATGCTCCCCTCACTCTAAAACTGATAGCTTTTCTTTAATTATTATTGTTATATATGTGTGTTGTATGTATGCATGTACATATACATACAATGTATATATGCACAAATATATATCAATACAACCTGTGAATTCCATTCTTGTTGTTGTTTGTTTAAAGGCTGACGACTTTGTGTTGGTCAGCCAGTGAGGGGGTTCATCCCTGGAAAGGTTAATTCTTCCTCTCAGCAGTCATTAGTTGCCTATAGTTCTTTGTCTCGGGGTGGGACCTTGTAAGACTTACTCATTCCTCATTTGCATGTCTATTACTATTGTTATTGTTTGCATCTTATTTATGCAACCATTTATATGAGAGACAGTTTCACAACAAACTTCCTGGGATTTTGTCTCTTGAAATATTTCTGCCCCCTCTTTCATGATGTTCGTTGGTACAGGAACTGTGCTGCAAATGTATCCATTAGGATTGGGTTTCTCCTGAACCATTGATCTGTGTGCACTGTGTCCAGTTGTAATATTTTAATATATATATTGAATATAATAAATATATACATATATTCCACAATATAATTTGTTGATTCAATGCAACATTACTTGTAGTTTGGCATGTTTGTTGGTACTCTCCTTATTCATTGGGACTGTCTAGTCCATTTTTAAAATGTTCCATTTGTTTCCTTTACTCTTCTTGCTTTTTGGGTTATTTATATATTGTGAATCTTATTCCTCTGTCTAATGTATAGCTGGAAAAGATCCTCTCCCATTCTGTAGATTCTCCTTTACTCAGATCTACAGAACCTTTTTAATTTTGGTCTTGCATGTCATTTGTTAGTCTTAATTCCTAAGGACATGAGGTTCTATTTAGAAAATTCTTTCTGGCACTTGTATTTTGCAGGGTATAGCATATATTTTCTTTAATAGTTTTAGCACTTCAGGTCTCAAATTGAGGGCTACTTGAACTAATTTTTGTTAGGGTAATAGATGTTATTCTAATTTCATTCTTCATGTGGTCATGCTCCACTTTTAATTAGGGTGTTTATTTTCTGAATGTTAAGTTTTTTGTGTGTTCTTCATGTATTTAGATACTAAAACTCTGTCAGATATATGGCTGTGTAAATTTTTCTTTTAGAAGGCTGCCTCTTCACTAGAATGATGATTTTTTTTTACTTTCATTAGATCCTATTTATTAATTGTTCTTAATGCCTGATGTTCTTCATCTGCTTGGAGTTGAGTTTGTGCAGGGTGAATGATAAGGATCTATTTGCATTATTCTACATACAGCTATCCAATTTGACCAGCATCATTTTTTGAAGATGCTGTCTTTTTTATGTGTATCGTTCACCTCTTAGTCAAAAGTCAAGATAATGTAGAATTGTGGGCTTATATGTAGGTCATCAACTCAATTTTCCTCATCAATGCATCAATTTTTGTACTGTTTTTTATTAGTATAACTTTGTAGTTTTACTTGAAATCTGCAATAGTTCAGGACTGTTTTGGTGTCCTGGTTCTTCTGTGTTTTATATGAAACTTAAGATTAATTTTTAAAATTTTTGTGAAGAATTGACATTTTGATGGGGATTATATTGAATCCATAATTGCTTTTTGTAGGTTGCTCATTTCTACAGTGTTAATCCTACCAGTCCATGAGCTTTGGGTGTCTTTTAACCTTCTGGTTATCTTCTTTAGTACCATTTTCACTGTAATGAAGTTTCATTGTCTTTCACTCTCTTGATTGTATTTATTGCATGAAATTTTATTCTTTTTTTGAGTCTGGTGTGAATGGAATCTTCTCCCTGATTTCTTTTTCAGTGTGCTTGTCTTTTGTGTATAGGAAGACTATCAATTTTTATGTATTAATTTTCCATTATCCTCTCTTGTTTTCTCCTGCTAGACCCACAGAATCTACTTTTTACTTTACCCACAGAATCTACTATACTTTAATATCACATACACGCATATGTGCCAAATATATACACATTAAATCTAGAACCCACAATGAAAGACAGATGCAACCTTTATATTTCAAATCAAGCTTCTTGTGTTTAACTCCTTCTCCAATTCCATTCATTATACTGAGAAATGACACAATTTCCTCCTTTACAGCTGAATAAAACTCCATTGTGTATATATTCTCTGTTTTATCTGTCTATTGATGGGCATAGAGGCTAGTTCCATTTCCTGGCTTTTGTGAACAGTGCTGTAGTAAAGATGGATGTGCAATTATCTCCATAGTGTACTGATTGAGATGCCTTTGGTTATATGCCTAGGAATGGCCATACAATTGGTCCTTTGTCAGATTTATTTTGAAATGCCATGATTTTTTCTTAATAGCAGTAGTTCTTTTTTTCTAAAAAAAAAAAAATTACTTAAAAGTTTTTTTAATTTTCCATTCCAACCACATTTCCCCCACTTTCCCCCTACCAAACCCCCCATCCACTCCTCAGAAGGGGTAAGGCCTCCCATGGGGAGTCAACAAAATCTGGCATATCAAGTTGAAACAGGACCAAGCTCTTCCTCCTGTATCATATCTGAACAAAGTGTCCCTCCATAGAGAATGGGCTCCAAAAAGCCAGTTTATGCACTACAGATAAATCCTGGTCCCACTGCCTATGGCCCAGAGACTGCACTAGCCACACAACTCTCACCCATATTCAGAGGGCCTAGTTCGGTCCTATGCAGGATCCCCAGCTATTAGTCCAGAGTGGTAAGCTCTCACTAGCTTGGGTCAGTTGTCTCTGCAGCTTTCTCCATCTTGATCTTGACCTTCCTTACTCATATGAGCCCTCCTCCCTCCCTTCACCTGGATCCCTGGAGCTCAGCCCAGTGTTTGTTTTTGGATCTCTGCATCTGCTTCTATCAGTTACTGGATGAAGGCTTTATGATGACAATTAGGGTAGTCACCAATCTGATTACAGGGGAAGGTCAGTTCAGATACCCTCTCCACTATTGCTAGGAGTCTTACCTGGGGTCATACTTGTGGATTCCTGGGAGTCTTCTTAGCACCAAATTTCTCCCTAATCCTATAGTGGCTCCCTCTATCAAGATCTTTTTCCTTGTTTTCCCTCTGTCCCTCCCCCAGCTCAACCATGCCATTCCTTCAAGTTCTTCTCCCCCCTTGCCTTCATCTTTTCTCCCCCATAGCAATAGTTCTGAACAGGGAATGGTTTTGCCCTCCAACACATATATAGAAATGTCTCACTGTATTTTTGGTGATCACAGTTGAGGTGGGGAATGCTACTGTTATCTTGTTTTAAGAGATGAGAGAAGTAGATAAACAGGGTAGTAAGAGAATCAATAAGAGCTTGCTGCGTCATTTCAGACACTAAGGAAAAGAGGAATAGCCACAATATCAGCCCTGTCTCTATTTTTAATTATAGTATTTTGTTTCTCATGGATTTGGGGTCATTAATTATGATTTTTTAGAATACATTGAAATATTATCTAATGTTGTTTACTATGCCTTATGGTATTTCCAAACATTCTATACCCAAAGCAAGTGCCTTTCTCAACTCACCTGAAACCAAGATTTATGCACTCCAATGTGTAAGTAGTGCTGAGGATATGAAGCATTGCTCTGAAGTACTAGATGGTGTACATTCATGGGAGGGAGTAGAGAGGTAAGAGTAAGCACAATCATCCACATCATAAGAGCAGTCTCTCTTCACTGAATTACTATGGCTGCACAGTTTCTATGTTACATGCCTGTTGATCTATCCTTTGCTAAAGCCATCTTGGAAGCCACCAGACTGTGTACTATACTCCACCATCAGACTCATTCCCAACCATGAATTAATTCTAGTTTTATGTATGCTGCGATAAAATAGTGTGACCAAAACCAACAATTCCAGGTGACAATGCATCACTGAAGGCCGTCAAGGCAGGAGCTTAACACAGGAACTTGAAAGCAGGCCTGCTTGCTCAACCAAGGAACTCAGTTCCCAGCCAAAGATGTACAGCAGGACTCATGGAGAATGCTGCTTCCCAAGTGGTACACAGGCCATCTAATACTCAACTAACTTTCTCATACAGTTCAGTACCACCTGCCTATGAATGATGCTTTCGACAGTGAGCCAAGCCCTCCTACATAAATCAACAATCAAGACACTCCTACCCCAGCCAAATCCACTGGCCAATGTGATTTAGGTAGTTCCTCAATTGAGACCTTCATCTCAGGCGATTCTTGCTTGTGGCACATTGACATTTAAAACTAATCACAGCTACTGGTCTGTACTTGTGTAGGGTCACAGGAATGGTACACCATATTCCTCCAACTACAAGTGTCAAATGAGTTTTAGCATCTCAGGCTACCTTTGAACTCTCTATGTAGTGGAGAACAATCTTGAACTTCTGATCTTCCTGCCTCTACTTTTCCAAGTGCTGGCATTACAGACTTGTTCTACTATTCCAAGTATATGTGATGTCAGGGATGCAATCCAGGGCTTTGTGCATGCTAGTAGAATGTTCTACCAAGCAAGCGACTTATATCCTAAGCTTAAAATTTGATTTTACTTGGAAACAATAAAAATTTCATCATGTTTAGCTGAAAGTAATAATATTAGTGATATTAGGCATACACACTTGAAACTTAGAAAATGCTTTGCTTCACTATGAGACTCCAATAGACCATTTTCCCATCTATACCTCCTTATTTTAAAGGTAGAAAGCTATGAATTTGTTTCTCCAGTTTTTTTTTTCTTACATGAGTCTTCACCCTGGTTCCTAAAGCCAGCTGGGCTGCTTTAGCTGTCAGAAAAAAAGAGCTAATAAAACCAAAGTCAGAGCTGCCTCCCCATGGGGGAATAGTTACTTTTATTTCTTCTTTGGGCCTCCCCTGCTTTTCTAACTTTACCAGCTGGCTTTCTCTGGGCTTTCCCCTACAAGGGGTGTGAGAAACAGGGAGTGTGACTGTGGACTTGCCCTAACACCAACACAGTTGAAGTCTGAATCTGTACTAGAAGGCAAACATGCACATACCAATCCCCATTTTACTGGGCTTTCAAAACAGATGATCAGCACTGATGGTCATATAAAGGCCGTGCTCACAGAATAGATTATCATCATTTTCACTTTTCTGCATCCTACTGGTTTCTGCATGGTCCCATCAGAGAGGGTCAGCCATTTCGTGATGATCTATCATGTTCCTTGGGTATTTAAGACCATATAAACTAAACTCTGCCGTTGTCAGCAGTGTCAGAAGCAGCACAAAGCTTCTGTACAACTTGTAGTCAAGGCTAAATGTTGACTGGTAGCATCCCCTTATTGTTGTTATGATACATCTGGTACATTGACTGCAAGGTATGAACAACAAAATCCTCTGCTATAGAAGGTAGAGTCAGCTTTTCAGAGAGCTATTGATTTAGTTTCCATTGTGCATACACCTCTCTTCCAGGGCGGTATAAATTTTACTGTTTGGTTATGAACAGAATAGCATCAGCAGAAGTCTTCAAGACAGAGGCAGTTTTTCTTAGGACTTCTTACCTATTTCATTTATTAGTATCAAAACAAGAATGACACTAAGCTAATTATTTCTTTTTTGTTGTTTTGCTTTGTTTTTCTTTTTTTTTTCTTAGTTATGTAATTTAATAGAAGTTTATAAATCCAACTAAAATTAATGGAGATGGGAGCTTTTTTTTTCATTTTTAAATTTATTTATTTATTAAGGATTTCTGCCTCGTCCCCACAACCGCTTCCCATTTCCCTCCCCCTCCCCCCGATCAAGTCCCCCTCCCTCATCTGCTCGAATGTGGGAGCCTAGGCAGTTTGAATGCTCACCTTACGAGACCTGGATAGAGGTGGGCAGTCCTTGGGCTTCCCACAGGTCAGGGAACCCTGATTGCTCTTCGAGCAGATGAGGGAGGGGGACTTGCTTTGTTTTTCAAGACAGGGTTTTTCTGTAGCTTTGGTACCTGTCCTGGAACTAGCTCTTGTAGACCAGGCTGGCTTCTCCCTCCATAGTGCTGGGATTAAAGACGTGCACCACCACCACCTGGCTTGAACTAGTTATTTCTAAACATACTGCCTAAATTGCTCTCAACTATCAGAACAACGTCTACTGATGGTTTTGGAGTCAGTTGAAGCTCTCAAGGCAGGCATTCCTTCTGAGAACCAGAGGCTCGGAAAAGCCATTACACTTGTGCTTTGACTTCCTGCCTGAATGCTTAGCTGATTTGAACCAGGTCCTCTTGACTACTTAATCAGATCCAAATGATGAGATTTTGCTTGTGTGCGTGTGTGCATGTGTGCGTGTGTGCGTGTGCGTGTGTGCGTGTGCATGTGTGCGTGTGCGTGTGTGCGTGTGTGTAGGATGGGATGGTGAGGAGATGGGAGTAACAGGGAGTCATCTGTATGGGTATATAAGGAGTAGGGTGTCTTCCTGATCATTTATTCCACTAGAAAATCAAATACACTGTGAAAGCAAGCTTTTGTTGTCCTAGTAAGTCTTGTTGCTATGTAAAAGGCAGGCTGATACTTTTGGAGATGTGTTTTTCTCAATTTTAAACAATGGGAGATAATTTTGTTTGCTTCCCAGCTGTTAGGGTTTGAATGTCAAATGTACCTTATGGGTTTGTTTGTTTGTTTGTGTGTGTTTGGGGTAGGTTGTAGAATCTTTGTGAGTGTAGTCTAGTTATGAGAAATGCAACTATAGAGGAAAGCCTTAAAGATGCTATCTGCTTCTGGTTCCAGCAGAACTCTATGTATTGATCTGCCAAGACATAAGCAGGCCATTCTTCAACCTCCTGCTCTCATAGACTCAGCCCCTTCAGCTACTCTCTGAAATTGTCAACCAAAATTAAACCTTTCCCAAGAAAAGGAAAAAAACCCTTTTAACCCTTTTAAGGTATCTCTTGAAGTAGCAGATATAAAGAATATGTTTAGTGTGCTTAATGAAATCATACAGCTCAAGCTAAAACTTGAAGATATTTAGGCATAGATTTTTATTATGAAGAATTTGTGACACAGTAAAATGTAGATTAATATAATATAAACTGCAGTCAGTTTCATGACGGTTTCTCTTTCATCTCTACCTCAACTCTTCTCAACTATTTTGAAGCAAACCCACCCTATCTCATTTCCTTCATAATTAACACAATAGATTGCTATAGCATAAAGACATCAAGACAATTCTATTGTTTTTAAACATTTATTTATTGTGTGTGTGTGTGTGTGTGAAAACATGTGTGTTCACATACATATGCATTATCACAGCACAACACAAACTCGGGCCATTTGTCAGGCTTTTTACAGTAGAGAGGCCAAAAATTTGTAGGGCAATCAATCAGTTTGACAGCAATGTAAATTTTTAGGTACGATTCAATCTTGCCTTTCAGCCAACTTCAAAAGAAGTGGGCTAACAGTATATACGATTTAGAAAATAGGTAGTCATAAACTCACAGGCACTGAGTTTCCCCTAAGTCTTAATTAAAACTCAAGACAAGTTTTTTTGAAACATATGCCCCTTTTTATTCATTCAACACTGTCCATATATAGGTTAGATACCAGTATATTCCAGGATCTTTTCTATCTGTGAAGACCCTTTAGTGCACACTTTTTGTTTTAGGGTAAGATTGAGTCTTTTAAAAACAAATGCTGTTAAAGCCTGATTCTGCAATGATTTAGACTGTTTTGATTATAAATAACAGAGGTGTAGCGTAGTTGGCTTAAGATAATCAAAACTTTCCTCTATAGAGGCTTGGATTCTCAATGAACCCAGAGGTGAGAATGTAGCCAGATTTTAGGAATACGCTGGGACCAGATACTCAGTAGATGAGTAGATGATTGAGACTTTCCACTTGTAACACTTCTGCCTTATCTAATTATCAGCTTGATTCATTCTCTTTCTTCCTCCCTCTTTCTCCCTCTCTCCCTCCCTCCCCCCTCTCTTTCTCTCTCTCTCCCCCACCTCTCTCTCTGACACAGGCTGAACGATATCAGATGGCTACTCCTAGAACCTACAATTAGATGATAGCACCAAGCTGCTCAATTCTAAATTCACAGACAGCTGACCACCCCTGAATCAGTCAGCTGTGGCCAAAGAGGGTGTTGTGTTGTACAAACATAGATACAAGTAGCCATTCTTATAAGGATGAAGATTTAGGAGTGGGGGGACAGTGCCCAGAAAGGGAAGGGGAAGGGAGGCCAGGAAGACAATCTGAAAGGCATTCACTGACTTAACTACTAACAAATACTACAGAAGAGTGTTAAATTACAGGCATACAAGCTTCTCCTTAACTTCTGTTGGAAAAGAGGCCAAATCAAATAGTGCTCAAAGATCTGCCATTTGCGCATAGATATGACTATGGCAATAATTTCAAATGCATTATCTTCAGTTACTATCAATTGGATTATAAAATCTAAAACAATAAAAAAGAAACCTCACTGTGTACTTTCATGAACCTAACCTTCTTTCCCCTGTATTTCAAGTGTCTGCAAGTCTCTGAATACAAGAGTCAACAACTTAAATTTTATTCTGGTTTGTGCTACTATTCACAATAATTAAGACAGAGAATCAGTGTAGATGCCCATTTGCAGACTAATAGAAAAAAAAAGGTGAGGTGCATATATGCAATACAGTTTTACTCAACTGAAGAAAAATAATAATCAGGTCATTTTTAGAAAAATAAAATTATGTAGGAAAATGTATGGAACAGGCTAAATTACCTAGATTTTGCCAAACTGGCCAGATTGGCCAAATCTATTAACCAATAAAGCAAATTAACGAGTCCAGAAAGACCAGTATCATATAGTTTCTCTGATAAGTGAAAACAAAACACTACCACCTTTGAGCTGAAAATAATGTAAAATATTAGGAAAGGGGAAGGAGTCCAGGAAAAGGAGCTTAGGACGGCAATTACAATTAAAGTCTGGCCTGTGGCGTACATGTAAATATTAAAACAAAACTCGCTGATTTGTATAATTAGTAGGACTGAATAACTGTAACTTTTAAAATCTTATTTTTCATAAGGTTCTTGAGACTACAAAAGGTCTTATTAGCTGAGTCTTCAGTGTGTATTTCAGCAGCAGAGTACTGCCCCGTGTGTGTGAGGCTCTGGTTTCTACCCCCAGCACTGTAAAACAAAATGAAACAAAGCAAAACAGAACAAAAAAAGAAATCAACTTTTTGCTTTATACATTTAAGAGAATACAATGAATGATACATGCATTAATCCTATCAAAAAATAGCAAAATTTTGCCTTCAAATCATTTTCAAACACAATCCAAACACACTAAAATTTTGTGGTATATCTTTCCCATTTTGTATTCTCTCTCTCTCTCTCTCTCTCTCTCTCTATATATATATATATATATATATATATATATATATATATATATGCCTTATAACAGTATGTTGTTGGAATTGGCATAGGCCATTAATATACTCAAATGAGTGAGTTGGATCTTGATGTGGGAGTGTCATATGTCAATCTGTTGATTTCATTGGTTAAGCAATAAAGAAAGTGCTTGGCCCCATAGGTTAAAACATAGGTGGGAGGAGTAAACAGAACAGAATGCTGGGAGGAAGAGGAAGTGAGCTCAGAGAGGCCATGCTCTGCTCTCCCGGGCAGACGTGCACGATGAAGCAAACCGCCAGGTCAGACATGCTGAATCTTTCCTGGTAAGACCGGAGCTACACAGTTTATTAGAGATGGGTTAATCGGGATATCAGAATTAGCCAGTAAGGGCTAGAGCTAATGGGCCAAGCAGAATGGGCCAAGCGGTGTTTAAAAGAATACAGTGTCTGTGTAATTATTTCGGGGCATAAACTAGCCATGTGGGCGGCCAGGGTGCTGGGGACGCAGCCCCACCGCTCTTAATACAACAGGATCTGGTGGCAGTTAAGAAGATGCGGGCTACATAAATTGAACCATTTGTGTGTGTTTCCCAATCCCCTCTTGAGAAAGACATCTTTTGTGAGAAGAGGGGGAGGTTCAACTCTTCAGGAAGGAGTCGTGCAAAAAAGGAGCTGATTTTCTACTTAGACTCATGAAAAGTCATTGAGAGGATGCATGTAAATAAGGGTTGCAAGGTCAGTCCTTTAGGCTTTAAGCCAGAATGATTCTTAACATTCCAGACCACGACCTT
The DNA here is from genome assembly GCF_018167655.1 of Microtus oregoni. Lineage (NCBI taxonomy): Eukaryota > Metazoa > Chordata > Mammalia > Rodentia > Cricetidae > Microtus > Microtus oregoni. The sequence goes on from NW_024543812.1 coordinate 541,301, forward strand.
CTGCAAAGCACCAGGACCCTCTTCAAAGGCCACCTTTGCCCTGTTCCCAACCTGCTGGTACAAGGTGGGAATTCCATTTTGAGACCTATAGTAAGAGTGATCAATACTGGTTTTTAATTATTTATATCTTTACTTTATGTGCATTGATGTTTTGCTTGCACATGTCTGTGTGAGGAGGTTAGATTCCCTAGAACTGGAGTTACAGACAGTTGGAAACTTCCAGGTGGGTTCTGGGAATTGAACCTGGATCCTCTGGAAGGGCAGCCAGTTCTCTGTGCTCTTAACTGCTGAGCCATCCCTCTAGCTCTTCAATACTATTTTTATAATGCTTTTCTATTTACAAATCACTTACATATACATTTTCTTATTGGATCCAATCAATTCATTTTACAGATAAGGCCATTGGTCTAAGGTAGAGCAGCAACTGCCATGGTTACACAGCCAGTAACTCACAAATCCAGAATTCAAAGCTAAGATTTTGGCTCCAAATCCTGTCACATCCTGAGCATACCACATAGCTACTCCACAGGGCTACACTGTTGGAAACTCTCCAAGCCAAAGGATAGCATGGCTTCCTGCTTTGAGTGACAGAAGATTTAAAGATAGTGCTGCAAGGCAGGGATATGGTGTCACAGCCTTGAGTTTTGTTTGCGGAATGAGTGACCACAGTGGGTGATGTTCAGATGCTTTATAATCACACACACACACACACACACACACACACACACACACACACACACACACACACACGCTTTGGAATTTGAAGACCTGCTATACCGAGCCCACCAAATGTGATGTTCAAAGACCTTTCTTAGTATTTGTTTCCCGTGCATATACCTGTCCTCCCTGTCTCACTGTGAACTGGGAAATACACCAGATGTTAAAAACTTTCTAAAATGCAGCTGTATCTCCACAACAGATCTAGGCCGTAGGTTGGAGGAGCTCCTCAGCACCACCTTTAAAGACTAAGCTCCATTCCATGATCCAATTAACAGCAAGTTGGCAGTGTCTCTAGGAGCTCAGTGCCAGTGGGAAAGGGGACAAGCGTGCAGCTGCAGTGTGGGGTTCTCTTACAAGTTTGTGTTTTACTTCCGTAGCTCTCCTCTGCCTCGTCAATGCTGCAGTAAAGATGTTGCTTGTCTGATTTTTACTGCTGTTCAGAGTATACCAGAGGCTCCCTCCTACTTAGATCCTTTCCTTTCAGATTCGGAAGTAGATACTTCACAGAGGACACAGCCAGGACGTGCCGCTGATGCTCCCTAATTTCATCTTTATTAATTAAATGACAACCTCGTGGCATCCCTCTACCTCTGGACAAGGAAAGTGGCGGCACTGTGCAGTCAGAGTTTTCTTCACATGAATCTGAATGAAAGATGGCTAAGATTTTAATGGGCGATAGTCGGAGCATTACGCTTACTTAGTGGTCTTTTGAATGTGTGGCAGGGAGAACAGTTTGCTTGATACATTCCTACCCGAACCAAACACTGTTATCTTCTTATGTCTTGCACCCCTTCCCACTCACCTGGAACCGAACACTTCCCTTTGTTGTATCTTATCTGGGAACGAGGAAATGCCACTAACTACAGGTAAATATGACCTCTGTGAACTAGTAGAAGCCTTTCTCAATGGGATGGCTTGAAGCTCTAGTTTGCAACATGAGATTTATTTCAAAGTAACCTAATGTAAGTGTATACCTAACCTTAATCTGTTGGTAATTTCTGGTGATTTGTTATTGCGTTTATGTCTCAAACTAAGACATCCATATCATATAGATTTGCAAAATCATGGTCAAATTTTATTAAGATAAAGACTGAAATCCCATAACATTTAAAAAAAATATTTGTGGTAGAAAATACTAGTACTATTTGCTTAATTTATATTCTTTCTGTCATCAAATTCATATACTTAGAATGGTATATGGGAAGATGAATATAGTTGTTGTACACAAACAAGGTTTCCAGGTAAAATACAGGATGTTATCTTGAATTTGAATTTTAGATAACAAGTAATTTTTAGCCTAAATTTATTCCAAGCAGTGTTTGTGATCCACTTATATATTTTTTTTTTTAAAAAAAAGCCTTTGTAGTTCATCTGTGATTCTGATTAAACTGGCATCCTGGACTTTTGCTTGCTAAATCTGGCAAGACTAGTAAAAAGCACTGCCATTTCCCCATGACACGAAGCCATCAGTTCCAATAGCATTCATTCTTACCACACGGCCTAATTGAAATAAGCCTGTTAATGATGAGCAACCGACTGGAAAGGAGTGCATTTTGGTGGGATCTCTATTAGACGGTCTATTTTCCAAATAATGTCAGAACTGTGTATAAAGCTGTATATGCTGCTATGCATCATCTGAGTTGGAGGATTCCATATTGTGATTAACGGGAGAGCGGCAGAAGGAATCTTGGAACAGTGTGTCCTCCAGCTGTGACAGAAAGCCAGGCTGCAATTAGGAAGAATCTCAAGAGCTTATCAGGCATATGTTTGGATTTCTTTTGCTGCTATTAGGAAAGACCATGGATCTGTAAAGGTGATTAGTCCACAATACTCCACAGCTTCAGCCAGGATCAGAAACATTTATAGTGTTCCTTGAACTGCTTTTAATGTAAAGAGGATTGGGGGGATTATTCGATGAAAGGAGTAATTAATAACGAGAGCAGCAGCAGCACTCAGTATTTGTTGAAGGTCCAACATGGGCCAAGCCTGGTGCTTGGCTCTTGGCTTCCTATTGGACTCTGGTTAATCCCAGTCTCTCACTCAAGCCTGCATTCTTAGCCAGTCTGCCGACATCCTTCCATGAATGAGGAACTTCATAGAAAAATGTCTCGTCTCAAAATGCAGCCCACATCTTCACAAACTCATTACACACTAGTAGTATAGATTCTCGGGGGAAAGAGATTAGTTTTGTTTGCAGAACTCACTAACCAAGCAGTATCGGTTTAGAGGCATTGCACTTTAAGAGGCAAGAAATAGAAGGAAATTTGTCACAAAGATTTCACCACTTTTTTTCTTTACTAAATTAAGACAACCCTTTAGCTTTTGTACCGCTTTATATTAATTTGGGGTTTTAAATATTTTGTTGACACAATGTTGTTCAGACATTTGATTAGAAAACTCTTAGATAATTTCTGTTTTTGACCCCAATATATATCACCTGGCTAAGGAAAAAGACAGGAGAAACACAATTATCACAAAATCATTATCCCTGAAACTTTAAAATAATCCAGAGATTCATTGTACACAGCACAACCTGAAACACACACACACACACACACAGATGCCATTCCCACCCACCCTTATTTAAAAATGATGGAAATGAGGAAGAGTTTGATCTTTTACAAAATGAGGACAAGGGTCTCTTGTTTTCCCCTTTACTGCTGAGCTTGGAGTGTTAGTACCCTCTGGGCTTTCTTCCCTTCAAAGAGCTGGCTGCAGTTTCTCAACTGTTCCCTTTATCACCTGATCTAGGATAAAAAGGAATTGGGAACTTCTGGTGCTGAGTCTAAGTCTGGCAAAAGGGAACCTGAAGGCCTGCCCTCAGGTGAGAAAATAATCTTTAGGTGGCCAGCTGATTTCAGTTAGAGGTGTGGTTTCTGCCTACAGTATTTCCAAGGTGTGTTTCCCATGCTTTCTTCCTGGGACTTCAGGCTAGTGTCCTGCTCAACCTTCTAGATTGACTGAGGCTCTGAGAGGGAAGGGAGTCACTGTTTAGTTTCAGAGGCAAAATTAGATGCTTTGCCTTCTGATTCCTGGCTTAACACTGACTTCATTTTCTGCAGCCTTTTCTCTGCTGAGACAGTGTTGCTTTGTTGCCCAGGCTGGTCTTGAACTCTTGGACTCCAGCAATCCTTTTGCCTGCATAATTGTGACTGCAGATGTGTGCCATCATGCTTCACACTACTGAACAGCTTCATAAATGTCCTCAGGCTTGATCTGGGCACTCAGTCCCCCTTTTTAATGTCTTCGGTAACACTGTGACCATCATGTACCAAAGAGGGCCTGCAATCGATGCTATAACCTTCTGGGTTAGTGAGTTTATATCAAAGAGCACACATTTGAAGATTAGATTAGAACAACAATCCTCTTCTACCAAAACAAAGCAGTTGAGTATCCCTTATTATTCATAAAGAAATTTTGGGAGTATTCTGCAAGAAGAAGCTAGAAAGCTGAGGAAAGGTGTTATAGTAATATCCAGGAGGAGGAACAGGGTTTCCAAGGGGAAGACCACTACTGGAAACCATCCTCCAGTCATTCAGTTGCTTGAGAAGAGGAAATTGCATTTTTTAAAAGGCAACTTCATTTTAAAAAATAAACTTTGAGACAAGGTATGACTGCATACTGGCCTCAAATTTGGACCAATCCACCTCCCTTGGTTTTTCAAATGTGCATTCTTTAACTAATGTTCTGAGTGATAACAACTGATCCCTGAGTTTGGTTTTGTTTTTCTTTAAAAAAAAATCTGAAACTTTTAAGTAAATCACTTGAAAATAGCTGGGGGTGGAGAGGCAGAAGACAAGCAGCATAGTTATTTGGTAATGCATACAGCAAACTGAATTTGTGTGACATTCTGTAGACCCTTTGGTCAGGCAAGCAGGGATCAATAATTAACATTTCCCAAATGCTTTAAAAGTATTCATTGACCACAATAGCACATCTGTAAAGACATTTCCATATGAGAAGCATAAGGCTCTGATCTATTTAGATCAGACCACCTGGTCCCCAATTGACAGCCCCCAATTTACAAATGAATCATGTCATGTTGCAGACATTAGTATGTAAGTCAGTTGGAAATCTGGAGCGCGTTTTCCCATAGTAGTGACATTTTTCATGATGGGTGGTTTCTTAGGATAACTGCCAAACACATATGCTTGCCTTTTAACTATACCACGAGTTGTCTTACAAGTGTATTTAAATCATATTGTAAGTGAGGGACAGTAATTCTGCTAGCTAGCATAATAGGCAACGTAGAGGACGAGACACGTATTTTTCACAAGATACTAGTAGTAATAATACAGGTGCTCTGATTTAGACTGGAGAGCTCAAGTCTACCTAGTAACAGATCTCTCAAATTCACTTTGCCCCAGGCATTCCTCACTTTGGGAAGGGCTGCCTTACAAGACCTGGATGAGGTGCTGATAACTGGACAGCTGCTGTAAACCAGTTCTCTTGAAGAGTTATGGCTAGTCTTTGGTTAAGGCACTGTTTGTCGTGACTCTGAATATGGGAAATTGACCTCCTCTGCTTTTGTAGCACCCAGAAAAGTGGGTAAGAGCCATGAAAAGAAGATTGGGATTCTGGTTTCTTTGGGTACTAGCCCCATGGCATTTACCTATATAACAGGCTAAAGAAATGGAAGAGGACTCGTGAAATAATAAGGAATCATACCCTTGTTTTAATGATATGTGGTGTATGCATACACACATAAGTCACTCAGTATCCATGAGGTTTGGTTTCATAACCACACATACACAGATACCATTATCCTTAGATGCTCCAATCTTTTGTTTAAGATGATATGGAAAGGCTGGGAGGTCCTGAGTTTGAGCCCCGGCATCCATGTTAAAACAGTGACCATGCTGGTGTGTGCCTGTGGTCCCAGCACTGAAGATGCAGAAACAGGTAGATCCTAGGACTTGTTGGCCTGTCAGCTAGTGAAGAGACACTATATTAAAGAAAAGAAAAAGAAAAAAGGAAAAGGGTAGACAGTACTTGAGGAGTAATACCCAATGTTATTCTCTGACCTCCACAGAACATCTGCACACACATATGCATATCCACACTCCTCCATAGACATGAACTTGTGCACATGCACAAAAATACACACAAATATAAGGCAAAAATATGGGACATTATTTGCTAAAATATGTGTGCATCTTCCTGCATGCCTTAAACTATGTTATTTACAATACCTAATGCAAAATAAATGCTACACAAATAGCAGTCATACTGAACTGTTTAGACAGTAATTACAAAATAAGTCTGTACATGTTTAGTATATAATGCTGCTATTTTCTAAAATGTTTTATTGTTTTTTGTTTTGTTTGAAGGAGGGTCTCACTTTGTATCTCTGGATAGTCTGAAATGTACTATTTAGACCAGGCTGGCCTTGAACTCACAGAGATCTGCCTCTGTTTTCCTAGCGCTAGGATTAAGACCATGAATCACTAACCATAGCTTCTAAAGCAGCTGATTTGGAGTCACTGGTACAGAGCCTATGGATACAGAAGGCTAGCTGCATATGCATAGAGATACATGCACATGAATGTAGACTATGAGACAACTATAAAGAATGTGGTCTAGAAATATTAAGAAGGGAAAAAGTAAAATTTGCATATAATTCTGCTATTTACTAATAACTAATATTTTGGCACATATGACTACTTTAGTTCTATGTTTGTATGTTTACACACAACTTTAAAAACATAGAATGAAGTTTGAAGCCAGCCTGGTCTACAGAGCGAGTTCTAGGACAGGCTTCAAAAAGCTACACGGAAAAACCCTGTCTTGAAAACCAAACGAACAACAACAACAAAAAAAAAACCCCATAGAATGAAAATGGGGTTGGGGTGTATCACAGTGGTGGGTAGAATGCTTGCACAACGCCCTGGGATTTACCTCCAACACAGCATAGGCCAGGTGTGGTGGCTCATGCCTGTAATCCCAGCATTTGGAAGGTAGAAGCAAGAGGATAGGAAGTTCAGAGCTAGTCTGGGCTATGCGAGACATGATACTTTAAAAAATATTGATTGGCAATTGAGGGGTGCACCCACACACTGAGACAATGGGGATGTTCTATCGGGAACTCACCAAGGCCAGCTGGCCTGGGTCTGGAAAAGCTGGGATAAAACCGGACTCTCTGAACATAGCAGACAATGAGGACTACTGAGAACTCAAGAACAATGGCACTGGGTTTCTGATCCTACTGCACGTACTGGCTTTGTGGGAGCCTAGGCAGTTTGGATGCTCACCTTACTAGACCTGGATGGAGGTGGGTGGTCCTTGGACTTCCCACAGGGCAGGGAACCCTGATAGCTCTATGGGCTGACAAGGGAGGGGGACTTGATTGGGGGAGGGGGAGGGAAATGGGACGTGGTGGCGGGAAAGAGACAGAAATCTTTAATAAATAAATAAACGGAAAAAATGCAAAAAAAATATTGGTTGGTGACTTTAAGAAAGTTATAATAGTATACTGAAGGTAATTTCAGGATTAGTGAATGTTTGTTTATATTTTTTAAAAAGCATATACAAGTAAAAAGATTCATGTCTGCGTTTGTAGCAAATGCTTAGTACCCTGTCATATGACTAGACTGGTATTTAGTTAACCACTAATCAATTTAATGCACTGTATGGACAGTTAACGTGGCTTGTATAGGTTCTGGAGAATTGCTGTATATATCACTTCCATTCAGTGAGAAGGACACATGGGTATCTTAGGGTCAGCCATAATGGCTGTATTTACACTGCGGAAATCAACAGATGCTGTTTCTCCCTCCTTTCTTCCCTCCCTCCCTTCTTTCCTTGCTATCCCAGAAAACTGATACATTGCATATTATGTCGACTACCGCCTTTTAGCTTCACTCACTGACTTGATCTTGACTAGCTCAACTGGTTTGGTGCAGGTGGGGACAGGAGTGGGCGAAAATAATCTGACCACAAATAATCACAATACTCAGATCTTGATAACATTAAAACCATCCATGGATAATGCTCCTGTGGCTGAGTACAGACATTGTAACTTAACAATCATGTGTCTATAAGTAATAATGTGGTTTTGGAAGCCAAGTGTTTTAGTAAATAAATTAAATCAGTGTTATCTGTTAACCTAGCAACAAGTTTAAGATTGAACAGATTGCAAATGGGTGATAAAGCCAGCAGTAAGGAAAGTCTAAAAGAACACAAGCTGTGGCTTAGCTTTCTGTTGTTCCTGTCACAGAAGGAATGCTGACCAGGAGAATGGTCCCTGTGATCTCCAAATGTTTGCTGTATTTACTGCTGGACTTTAATCTGTGGAGCGACACCATGGATTAGAGATGAAGTTTCTGTTTGTTTGTTTATGCTAAGAGTTTCCTTTCCCTATAAAGTTCAGAAACCATAGCAAACAGTGCCAAGGGAGTCTGGTACCTACTTTGGGGGAGGCTTGCACGGGCCACTTTAGCACCTTGCTTTTTGCTTCGACAAGGTTGTCATGAAAGGGCTGAAGGATACCTTGCTGGAGCCTGGGAGATAGCACACTGTGTGTGCATTTTATAGACATGCTACCCAAAGGGCTGATTGTCCACTCACAGCCTTCTGAGTCGGTAAATTGCTGGCCTTACAAGCATGAGGACCTGAGCTCAACACCCAAAACACACATGAAACAGTTCGAGTGTAGTAGCATTCACTATAATTCCAGCACTGGGGAGGCAGAGACAGGTGAATACTCGTAGCTTACTGACCAGCCAGCCTAGCCTCTTTGCGGGGAGCTCCAGGGCAATGACAGAACTTGTCTCATCAAAAGCCTCTCTTCTCCCCAGCAGCATGATACATGACTAAATATAAAGATTATAGTGTACTTTTGTTCATGGTTCCTTGACCCTATATTGACTACTTTGGAAAATGTGTTTGTTCTCCAGCATTCCATGTTTGTTTGCATGACACTTTTAGCCATATAATGTGCTGGTGGAGAACCTGAGAGATCTGGGTTCAAATCCCAGCTGGGTCACTTATAAGCTATATGACCCCAGCCATACTGCTGACTGTCCACTGGCCTTGGATTTTTACCCATAAATGAGGATGATAGTGGTGTTTGTTGTGAAATTCCAGCAAAGTGGCAGGCATAAGAGGGTTAGTGCAGTGTTTTGCACTTAGTGGGAGTTCACACCATCATGATTTTTATCATGGTGGAGTACTGTGTGTGCATTTTATAGACATGCTACCCAAAGGGCTGATTGTCCACTCACAGCCTTCTGAGAATCATCTTTATAATGGCAAGCCCCTGTTCTCATTATATTTGTCTCTTCCTGACATGATTCACAATTTCTATCCCACTTCAGCTTTGTCTCTTGAAACAAAGAGCTCTTAAATTTGCTCTTCGAACTCGCAGTCCTTCTAACCCTATCTTGGCTGGGGAGCCTTCCTTGGCTGCTCCAGCCTTCAAAGCTCCCATAGTAGATACCCTTGTGTAGCTTTCTTTCTTCTCCCATTACACTCTTAGCCTTGAGCAGTTCCCGGCTTTTGGACAGGTCCAGAGCTGCAGCAGCAGAATTCTCATGCAGCTCCCGTGTCATTGGATCACCGAGTGAGATCCCTAAGGTGGGTCATCACAGCTCTGCATTGGAAATCAGAGTTTACAAATGAACAGTAAGACTTCTACATGTGTTCCTTAGTTTTAAATTTTATTGTTAATTATAAAATAACTCCTATATGGATTTATGAAGTACAGCATGATGTTGTAATCTATATAGCATTATAAAAGAAAAGAATCAAGCTAATGGACATTCATACACACTCAAATACTTAACCTTTTCTTTATAGTGAGAACATATAACATAGTTTTAGTTATTTGTGAGCAATAATGAAATTTATAGTGTGACTAAATGCCAAACGTCATATGGGCCATACTCATACTGCATTTTGTTGTTATTTATTGGAATTCCAATTGAGATTCATGCCTTGCATTTTGTATGGCACTCCAATTTGGGAATCAAGCACAGAGACTCTAATGAGGCAAAAGACCTGTCATAAATCCTGGGCAGGCAGGTACCTGATTAACAAGCACCTCCTATGTACTTTAGTTCCTGGGGTCTCTGTCCAACAGGGCCAACATGTAGAGTTACATAGAAGGTACTAAACAACATTTTGCATCTGGGCAGGGTACATAATTTTAGCATTGAGATTTGCTTATTTGAAACCATTGTATGGCAAATGGTAGCCACGCCTTACTATATAACCAAGTCAGCACCCTAGCAGACTTTTTTGACAGCGACAATTAAGCATCACAAGAAAGGAACAATTTTTTTTCTACTTCATCCCACTGTAATGCATAGTAGGAACCCCATATTCATTGCAGATGAATGTCAGAATATTTTCCAGAACAGAGGTTGTGACCTACCGATGGGACAGAAAATCATTTAATCATGGCCAGCATTAGTAGAGATGACAACAGGGAAAATGTATGACAATGGCATGGCGTCTAGGACAAAACATCAGAGTCTGTTCCAGATAATAGACATGCTGCTGTTAACCGCGTTAGTAACATTTAGTTACTGGATTGTGATTATGAAAAGAAAACATTTCTGATTCTGTCTGCGGTCAAAAAGGTTTGAAAGACATTACTGTAGTGGTAAAAGGACTTAAAATATTGAGACTGTCAGATCAGGGGCCAAATCCTAATTATAGTCCATGGTTGCTGTGTAACCTCAGGCAAATTACTTGACCCTCCTGAGCCTTGGTTACCCTATCTGTAATTTGGGGATAATAATTGTACCTGCTTTAAGAGTTGTTCTGCAGATTTAATTAATTAATCCATGCAAATCACTTAGCACAGGGTCTGGCATGTTGCAAGGGATCAATGCAGTTTTTGCTGTTATTATCAGTGATTAGCTGAGAGTTGAGAGGGTTGGGAGAGGCAAGCTCATTAACTGTGGGTAAGCAGTGACAGCTGACAGCCAGATGTGGAAAGAAAGAGAATTCCGAATAATGCGAAAGCAGATGAGGTACAATAAAGGAGATTCATATTGATGACCCGGAGCCATCAGGAAAAGGTTAAATTATGCCCAGAATGTTCTATTGAATAAGACAAATTTGTAACACATTTAGCAGGCTTATCAGTAAAAATAACCCTAATAAACAGAGTTTGGACACTTGACAAAAAATATGATTTGATTGGATAATGAATTTAGATAGAAGTTCTGATTCTGTTGCAAGTCCAGTTAAATCACATACTGTATGACTGATTTTTTTTCTACAAGCATATCTTGATTCTGAACTGTGTTGTACCCTCTGGGGATTCAGACTGGATGTTCCATTCCTTTGTGGGGCCAAACACATAGCTGTTGCTCTAGAGTCCCATTTGTTAGGTTAAAATGTGGGGACAGCAACATCAGCAGCATACAGCAGGTCTTCTCCTCAAAATGGATCTGCTGGTAGGCCAGTATTCAGCCAGGGTCAGGTAACAGCCATTGGAGTGATTACTTGGGCTTGCCCCTGGCTGTCCTTGGAAAATGAGAGTTGAGGACAGGGACAGTGTGTTTGCAATCCTGTCCCATAGCATGTTACTACTTACTGACAATTGTCTGGTGCCCTGTGAGTGTGTGCATGCATGTGTGAAATAGAGAGGTAGAAGAAGAGAGTGATGGAGATAGACACAGAGGCAGGGAGAGAATGAATGGTGGCTTTCACACTTTACTAGGTAAGCAGTTCAATTTTTCTGCTGTGAATCTTCTTTTTAAAACAAAAAGCTTTGGGGACAGGCAAGGTGGGTGCCTCAAACTGGTAAAACTCCTGCCTCACAAACCTGAAGACTTGAGTTCAATTCCAAGAATCTATGGATACAGTCCAGAAATTAACCTGCCCTCCACATCTGTGCTGTAAAACACACACACACACACACACACACACACACACACACACACACACACACACGCACAGAGAGAGAGAGAGAGAGAGAGAGAGAGAGAGAGCTACTACACTACTATTTCTATTACTACTGCTGCTGAATTAATTTTTAAAATCTTTTTTTTCCTTAAACTGAGCAAATATATAGCTAATTTTGAGATTTTTTTGATAAAGGAATTTTTCCAAAACACATCAACAAGACAGAGATGGGTGGATCTCTGAGTTCTGAATTTGAGGCCAGACTGGTCTACAGAACAAGTGCCAGGACAGCCAGGGCTACATAGCGAAACCCTGTCTTGATAAACAACAGACAAACAAAAGTCACATCAAAAATCCCTTTCTAATTCATTTGGGGACAATGGCATAACAATCCAATAGCCACTTAGAAAGCCCACAGTTTCTGTCCAAGTACAAACATGAATGGAGACCTCGTTTTTCTGTTTTGTTAGTTTTGGCGTTCATGAGTTACCTCTTCCTATCTCACACTGGCAAGTGCAACATGAATAGCAGTTGTGCTATTAGAATACAATCACTGTGAAAACCATAAAGAAGTAAAAACAACTCTAAATCACCAATACTTGAAATGAGCTAATCATAGCCGCATAAATCTACACTAAAAATATAGCAAAGTATGAAAGCTTGCTTTCTCCAACGTTTCAGCATTTGCTTCTGTATAAAACAAATTGAAGATAGCTCTTCCTGCCACTTTAATCATCTATTTGTTGACTCAAATTCTGAAATATTTTGATCACCAAAAACACTTGAATAAATTCACATTCAAAGCCACAGTCCTGATTAGTTGTTTTTATCTATCTTGGTGGCTCTCAACCTGCCTAGTGCAGTGACCCTTTAATATAGTTTCACGTTGTGCTTACCCTAATCACACACAATTATTTTCATTGGTACTTCATAACTGTATTATGAAGGTACTTTTATGAATCGTAATGTAGATATCCTATACACAGAATATCTGGTATGCGTCCCCTGTTGGGGTCATGACCCACAGGTTGAGAACCACTGATCTATCTATCTCTCTGACCTTCAAAAGAGTTTGGTTTAATAATCAGTATGAAAGCTAGCACACACTGAGAGTTTCTGCAGCATTTGCTCAGCATTGTCTTATTTCAACCCTAACAGCTGTGAAGAGATAGTCTTCTTGCATTTTACAAATGAATATGGTGCAGCTGAGAAACTTTCCAAACACCACACCCAGGAAATGGTAACAGAACTTTGGCTGACCTGTATGTACCTGGGCCTCTGGCGGTTTAGGCTACACTTGACTTTTTCAAAAGTCTTAATCCCTATTCCTACATAGCAGTACTAGGAATGCTTTATAATTTGTTGTTTCAACAGAGATTAAGTGAGTTTAGAATTTCATCTTTACGTGGCTTTAAGATAAGGGGATCGCCATGACAACTAGACAGTAGGTAGCAACAGCATCTCTTTGACCCATGATTCCCAATGGGTGGTACTGCTTCTCTGCCTATTTACATACTTGATCTTCAGAAAGCCCTGGGTAACAAGACCCATACTTTTTATGGTAGCAAGAGCCACACTTTCTACTGCCTAGGCCAGTTTCTCAGGCATCTGTGTGACAGGGTTTGTAGCACTAATGAACAGGTTCGGTATGACCTGCACGTCAGAACATAACATGGGCAAACTGACCTGCATCTTCAGTTACTGTGTTACTGACATAGAACATCTGCTGTGTTTTAGAGAAGAGAACATAAATGCCACGAGTAATGGGCTTTGCTACTCTAGATAGAGTCTACCAGAACTACCTGAGTGAAAACATTATTCTCATGGCAAAATGTAGTGTGGAGGTACAAAAAACACTGGTATTTGCCGTCCTAGAGGAGGCCAATACCCATAACAAGCGGTCCTCTTAAAAGAGTGACGCAAGTGAGCATTAGTCCTTCACAGGGATGAGTCTTCTGATTGGTTACCTAGTGCCAAGTGTTCAGTCCTGAAATCATATACATACAGGCAACACTAAATGGAGTCAGCAGGTTGTATTTATATATTTAGTCATATGTATAATATGCGGTTTTAGGTGTGTGCCACCATGCCCAGCCTTTTTACTTTTGGTTTCTATTATTTTAGTGTGTGTGTGTGTATGTGTGAGTGTATGCCGTGTGTGTAGGTGTGTGTAGGATCTATGTGTCAGTCTAAATAGAAATTCTTTTTTTTTATTTATTTTTTACTTTCTGTGATCCAGAAAGGAGGGTTTGAACAAATCTTGGGATAATTGTTATTTGAAATTCAGCTGTTCTGGGTTCTAAAAACGGGAGACAACCTGGAGACGAGGAGCTTGAGTGTAATCTACTACAGCCTTATTGTGAGGGACAGCCCTATGAGGCAGTTGTAAAAAGTTGGGCAGGAGGGAGGTGTTGACAAGTTGAAATATACAAGCTCTGATCAGAGTACACAGGTAAAGGTAAAGCCTACCCCCAGTGGTTGGAAGCAACTCTCATTAACTAGGACTAACTGGCTTTCAATAGCATTGAGCCTCAGGTGGTTACACCTCTGGAGCCATCTACCTGCCACTCAACTGCTGTATAACTTGCAAGAACTGAGGGCGTCTTAAGCATTCCACCTGTTAAGCACACCCTAGAGTAAGGTGACTAATACTGAGCATGTCTTGAAATTACCTACTGTACAGATTCCACTACTGTAGTTGCCCCCCACACTCCTAAAACACATTGGGGATACCTCTAACTAAAATTCGTGTATTTCCCATGTCTTCTTTTCATTATGCTTCTAGCATTTCCCCTTCATTGTATTTTAGAAATAGGTTTTATTTTTATTTCCCTTTATTTTTTTATTTTATTTTATTTTATTTTTTTTGGTTTTTCGAGACAGGGTTTCTCTGTGGCTTTGGAGCCTGTCCTGGAACTAGCTCTTGTAGACCAGGCTGGTCTCGAACTCACAGAGATCCGCCTGCCTCTGCCTCCCGAGTGCTGGGATTAAAGGCGTACGCCACCACCGCCCGGCTTATTTCCCTTTATAAATTCTTCCAATTTTACCTACTTATTTTTTTTTAATTAGAGGGCATTCTTTCATTCCCTTTTCTTTCCTTTATTAATTTTTCTTGGCTTTGTTTCCCTTTTCTTTCACTTTTTTGTTTTTGTTTGTTAGTTTGTTTGTTGAGACAGGACTTCTCTGTACATTTGGAGCTTGTCCTGGAACTAGCTCTTGTGGACCAGGCTGGTATCAAACTCACAAGGATCTGCCTGCCTCTGCCCCCAAGTGCTGGGATTAAAGGCATGAACCACGACCACCCAACCCCCTTTTTCCACTCTGACTTTTAAAGTTGTTTTGTATGAGGTTTTGTCTTATTTCTTTGTTTTTAAAATAACTCACTTTAAATTTTGATTCTGCTTCTTGTATTTAAAAACTTTCAAGTTTTCTCATTAGTAAATCTTTTTCATCTTTTATTCATTTTTAAAATCTTTATTGATCAACTTGTAAAGGCACTTGCCTTTTATGCTGATGACCTAAGTTTGATTCCCCAAATCCATATCTTTCATTTCCTGAAATAAACAGTTTTAGGCATTCTTGTTTTACTTTTCTTATTTTAAGACATTATATAGGGATGGTTGTCAAGACGTATATTTATAAGAATAAGATTAAAAATCAATGGAGGAGAATAGAGAACCCGTACAAGCATAGGAAAACTAATTTTCAAATAATAATGAAGTATTACCATTAATGATATTTTTAGCTTTAATTGCACTTTTATTTTTTTAATTTATTTAAAAAAACAAACTATCTTTTATTTATTTTACATACCAATCCCAGTTCCCACTCCCTCCCCTCCTCCCATTCCCTTCACTTTCCCCTCCCCACACCTCATCCTCTCCTCAGAAAGGGTAAAGGACATTGCTTTGAGGAAGGACCGAGGCCCTCCCTACTATATCTAGGCTGAGCAAGGTATCCATCCAAAGACAATGGGTTCCCAAAACGTCAGTACAAGCAGTAGGGATAAATCCTGGTCCACTGCCAGTGGTCCTGTAGTCTGCCTTAGCCATACAACTGTCACCCACATTCAGAAGGACTTGTTTGGTCCTCTGCTGAGTCCTTCCATGTCACCGGAGGTGGTGAGCTCCCATCAGCTCAGGTAAGCTATTTCAGTAGGTATCCCCATCATGGTCTTGACCTCTTTGCTCATATTCTCACTTCTCCTACTCTTCAACTGGACTTCGGCTCCTTCAATCAAGATATATCTTTCCTTGTTCTCCCTCTCTGTCCTTCCCCCATCTCCAGTATCACTTTCCATCAAGTTCTCCTCTCCCTTACCATTCTCCCTTCCTCCTCACCTTCTCTCCATTCTCTGCCCACCTTATGGCTCCCAATTTTCTCAGAAGATCTTGACTATTTCCCCTTCTCAGGGAATCTATATATGTTTCTATTAGGATTCTCTAGTTGTTTAACTTCTCTAGGGTCATGGACTACAGGCTCGTTGTCTGTTGCTTTACAGCTAGTATCCACGTATGAGTGGGTACATACCATGCTCATCTTTCTGGGTCTGGGTTACCTTACTCAAGATGGTTTTCTTCTAGTTCCATCTATTTGCATGCAAATTTCAAGATGCCCTTGTTTTTTACTGCTGAGTTATATTCCATTGTGTAAATGGACCACATTTCCTTTATACATTCATTGGTTGAGGGGCATCTAGGTTGTTTCCAGGTTCTGGCTATTACAAATAATGCTGCTATGAACATAGTTTGAAAATGTTCTTGTAGTATGGTTGAGCATCCTTTGAGTATATGTCCAAAAATGGTATTGCTGGGTCTTGAGGTAGGTTGATTCACAATTTTCTGAGAAACTGCCATGCTGATTTCCAGTTGTTGTACAAGTTTGCATTCCCAACAGCAATGGAGGAGTATTCCCCTTAACCTGCATCCTCTCTAGCATAAGCTATCATTGGTGTTTAGATCTTAATCATTATGACAGATGTAAGACTGTATTGAGTCATTTTTAATTTGCATTTCCCTGATGGCTAAAAAAGCTGAACATTTCCTTGTCTTTTTATAATAATTTATTTAAATTTATCTTATGTGTACTTGTGTGAGGGTGTTGGATACCCTGGAACTGGAGTTACACGCAAGTGGAATCTGCAATGTGGGTCCTGGGAATTGAACCCAGGACCTCTGGAAGAACAATCGGTACTCTTAACTGCTGAGCCATCTCTCCAGCTCCTTAAGTGTCTTTCAGCCATTTGAAGTTCTTCTGTTGAGAATTCCCTGTTTAGTTCCATACCCCATTTTTTAACTGGATTATTTGGAATTTTGGTGTCTAGTTTCTTGAGTTCTTTATATAGTTTGGAGACCAGGCCTCTGTGGAGTTGGTGAAGATCTTTTCCCATTCAGTAAGTAGGCTGTCTTTTTATCTTATTGACTGTGTCCTTTGCTTTACAGAAGCTTCTCAGTTTCAGGAGGTCCCACTTACTTATTGTTGCCCTCAGTGTCTGTGCTACTGGGGTTATATTTAGGAAGTGGTCTTCTGTACCCATGCATTGAAGACTACTTTCCACTTTCTCTTCTATCAGCTTCAGTGTGGTCAGATTTATATTGAGGTCTTTAATCCATTTGGACTTGAGTTTTGTGCATGGGGATAGATGTGGATTTCTTTGCATTCTTGTACATGTCCACAGTCAATTTTGTCAGTACCATTTCTTGAATATGGTTTCTTTTTTCTATTATATAATTTTAGTTTCTTTGTCAAAAATCAGGTGTTCATAGGTGTGTGGATTAATATCTGTGTCTTCAATTCAATTCCAATGGTCAACCTCTCTGTTTTTATGCCAGTACCAAGCTGTTTTCATTACCATAGCTCTATAAAAGATGGTGATGCCTCTGGAAGTTCCTTTATTGTACAGGATTGTTTTGGCTATCCTGGTTTTTTTTCCATATGAAGTTGATGATTGTTCTTTCAAGGACTATGAAGAATTGTGTTGGGTTTGATGGGGATTGCATTGAATCTGTAGATTGCTTTTCGTAGAATTGCCATTTTTATTATGTTAATCTTACCTATCCAAGAGCATGGGAGATCTTTTCATTTTCTGGTATCTTCTTCAATTTCTTTCTTCAAAGACTTAAAGTTCTTGTCAAACAGGTCTTTCACTTCTTTGGTTAGTATCACCCCAAGATATATTATGTTATTTGTGGCTATTGTGAAGGGTTATGTTTTCCTGATTTCTTTCTCAGCTTCTTTATCATTTATATATAGGAGGGCTACTGATTTTTTTAGTTGATCCTACATCCTGCATCATTACTGAAGGTATTTATCAGCAGTAGAAGTTCTCTGGTAGAGTTTTTGGGGTCATTTATATATACTATCATATTATCTTCAAATAATGAGAGTATCATTTCTTTGCAATTTATAACCCCTTGATCTTCTTTTGTTGTCTTATTGTTCTTGCTAGAACTTCAAGAACTATATTGAATAGATACGGAGAGAGTGGACAGCCTTGCCTTGTTCCTGATTTTAGTGGGATCACTTTGAGTTTCTCTCCATTTAATTTTATGTTAGCTGTTTGCTTGTTGTATATTGTTTTTATTATGTTTAGACATGTTCCTTGTATCCGTGATCTCTCCAAGACCTTTATCATAAAGAGGTGTTGAATTTTGTCAAACACTTTTTCAGAATCTAATGAGATGGTTGTATGAGTATTTTTCTTTTTATTTCTATGGTTGATTGATTGCACTGATAGATTTTTGTATGTTGAACCATCCCTGCATCTCTGGGATGAAGCCAATTTGATCATGATGTGTTCATGGATTCAATTAGTGAGTATTTTATTGAGTATTTTTGCATCAAAGTTCTGCAATTCACTTTCTTGGTTGAGTCTTTGTGTAGTTTTGGTATCAGGGTAACTGTAACCTCAAGAAGAATTTGACAATGTTCCTTCTGTTTCTATTTTGTGGAACAATTTGAAAAATATAAATTCTAGCTCTTCTTTGAAGTTCTGGAAGAGTTCTGCACTGAAACCATCTGATCCTGGGTTTTTTGGTTAGGAGACTTTTGATGACTGCTTCTATTTTCTTGCAGGTTATAGGTCTATTTCAATTGTTCTCCTGGTCTTGATTTAATTTTGGTATGTGGTACCTATCCAGAAAATTGTCCATTTGTTTTACATTTTCAAATTTTGTGGAATACATCATTTTGTAGTATGACCTAATGATTCTCTAGATTTCCTCCTTTTCTGTTGTTATGTTTCCCTTTTCATTTCTGATTTTGTTAATTTGGATGTTCTCTCTCTGCCTTTTGATTAGTTTGGATAAACGTTTGTCCATCTTGTTGATTTTCTCAAAGAATCAATTTGTTTCATTGATTCTTTGTATTGTTTTCTTTGTTTCTGTTTTATTAATTTCAGCCCTCAATTTGATTATTTCCTGTCATCTACTCCTCTTGGGTGAGTCTGCTTCTTTTTGTTCTAGAGCTTTCAGGTATGCTGTTAAGTCACTCGTGTGAGATTTCTCCACTTTCTTTATGTAGGTGCTTAGTGCTATGAATGTTTCTCTTAGCACTGTTTTCAGTGTTATAGTGTCCCATAAGTATGGGTACATTGTGCCTTCATTTTCGTTGAATTATAAGAAGTCTTTAATTCCTTTCCTTATTTCTTCCATGACCCAGAGGTGATTCAATTGAACACTGTTTAATTTCCCTGGGTTTGAAGGTTTTCTGCCATTAGTGTTGTTGTTGAGTTCTAACTTTAAACCATGGTGATCTGATAAGGTACAGGGGGTTTATCCAATTTTTTTGTATCTGTTAAGGTTTACTTTGTTACGAAGTATGTGGTCAATTTTAGAGAAACTTCTCTGAAGTGTTGAGAAGACGGAATATTCTTTTGTGTTTGGGTGGAATATTCTATACACGTCTGTTAAGTCCATTTGAGTCATAACATTCATTATTTCTCTTATTTTTCTGTTGAGTTTCTGCCTGGTTGACCTGTCCATTGTGAAAAAATGAAGTGTTGCAGTCTCCTGCTATTAGTGTGTGGGGTTTGATGTGTAGTTTAAGCTTTAATAATGTTTCTTTTACATATGTGGGTGTTCTTGTATTTGGTGCATAGATATTCAGGATTGAGACTTCACCTTGATGGATTTTTTCCTGTGGTAAGTATAAAGTGTCCTTCTCCATCTCTTCTGATTGATTTTACTTTGAAGTCTATTTTGTTAGATATTAAGATAGCTATACCTGCTTGTTTCTTAGGTCCATTTGGTTGGAAAATCTTTTCCCAACCCTTACTCTGAGGTAATGTCTGTCTTTTAGGTTGAGGTTATTTTTTTGTATGTGGCAGAAGGATGGATCCTGCGTTTGTATCCATTTTCTTAGCCTGTGTCTTTTTATTGGTGAATTAAATCCATTGATATTAAGAAATATTAATGACCAGTGACTGTTAATTCCTGTTATTTTTTGGTGGTAGTATTTGTTGTTTGCCTTATTTGGGGTTTCCTGGTGTCAGGTTATCTGTTGCCTGTGTTTTGTGGATGCAGTTAGCTTCCTTGGGTTGGAGTTTTCCTTCCAATACTTTCTGTAGAGCTGAATAGGTGTTGCTTAAATCTGGTTTTGTCATGGAATATCTTGTTTTCTCTATCGATGGTAATTGAAAACTTTGCTGGGTATAGTAGTCTGGGCTTACATCTGTGGTCTCTAAGTGTCTGCAACACATCTGTCTAGGACCTTCTGGCTTTCATAGTTTCCATTGAGAAGTTGGGTATACTTTTGATAGGTCTACCTTTATATTTTACTTGACCGTTTTCCTTTACTTGGTCTCTTAATATTCTATCTTTATTCTGTATGTTTCACGTTTTGATTATTATATGGTGGAGGATTGGTTTTCTTGGTCCAGTTTGTTTGGTGTTCTGTAAGCTTCTTATACCTTCATTGGGATATCTGTCTTTAGGATGGGAAAGGATTATTTTTATATGTGATTTGTTGAATATATTTTCTGTGCCTTTGAGATGGAGATCATCTCCTTCTTCTATCCCTATTATTCTTAGGTTTGGTCTTTTCATAGTGTCCCAGATTTCCTGGATGTTTTGTGTTAAAAATTTGTTGGATTTTATGTTTTCTTTGACTGATGAATCTATTTTCTCTATAGTATCTTTAACTCCTGAGATTCTTTCTTCTATCTCCTGTATTCTGTTAGTTATCCTTGTGTCTATAATTCCTGTTTGTTTACCCAGATTTTCCATTTCCAGAATGCCCTTGGTTTATATTTTCTTTATTGTCTCTATTTCAGTTTTCAAGTCTTGAACTCTTTGGTTCATGTGTTTGATTCTTTTGTTGTTGTTGTTTTCTTGGATTTTTTTAAGAGATTTATTTTTTTCTTCTAATTTTTTGTCTTTTCTTCCATTTCTTTTTTTAATTTATTTATTTATTAAAGATTTCTGTCTCTTCCCCGCCACCGCCTCCCATTTCACTCCCCCTCCCCCAATTAAGTCCCCCCCCCCAGCCCGAAGTAAGGGAATTTTTCATTTTGTATTCTAAAGTCTTCATTATCCTCATATAGTTACCTTTAAAATTGTTTTCTTCTGCTTCTTCTGGGTTAGACTGATTAAGTCTTCCTGCTGTATGACCACTGGGCTTTGGTGTTACCATGTTGCTTTTTAGGTTGTTGAATGAATTCTTGCATTGGTGCCTACCCATCTCTTCCCCCAATTGGTGCTGGCCGAGGCTTTGCCTCTTGGTCCAATCCTTGCAGTGGCTGTCTGTGTCTTTGGGAGCTGTTCTTGGTCATCTCTGTACTGTCCCTGTCTGTGTCTCAGGAAGCTGCTGAGGTCTCTCTTGGCCTGCTCTCTGGGTCCACTCTGTAAGTCTCAGTCTGTTTGTCCTCTCTGTGCAGTTGCAGCCTGTGCTTCAGAGTTCCTCTGCAGCCAAGGGGGAAAGAAGGGTTTGGGGGCAGATGTATTAATGGTATCAATTTTTATTAATGAGTATTAAAATACTAATAAAATTAAATGTTTCAGTGTTTCAGCTGCACACCAAATTAAATGTTTTACTGAGTTCCCATATAATGAACAACCAGTTTTCCTTAATAATACCTTAGCTTAGCACAGTGCATTTGTGGGGTTTTTTTTTGTGTGTTTGTTTTTGGTTTTGGTTTTTTCTTTGTTGTTGTTGTTGTTGTTTTTTTTTTTTTTTTTTTTTTGGTTTTTCGAGACAGGGTTTTTCTGTAGCTTTTGGTGCTTGTCCCGGAACTAGCTCTTGTAGACCAGGCTGGCCTCGAACTCCCAGAGATCCGCCTGCCTCTGCCTTCCGAGTGCTGGGATTAAAGGCGTGTGCCACCACCGCCCAGCTGTGCATTTGTTATAATTAATGTCCCACAGCATTCTAATTCATTGAGGCTCATAGTTAATTCAGATTTCTCTCTAAATGTTCTCATCTAAAATCACAGGATCCATTTTATATTGTTACTATTTCTCCTTAGGCTCTTCTTGACAGTCAGAATTTTTCACATTGTTGTTTTTATTAGCCTTGGTTGGTTTGAGGAACACCGTCCAGTCCTTTCTCTCAGATCTGCAATAGCTGATATTTTTAATTAGGCTATAGCTACAGGTTTCTGGTAAGAACTTAAGCTACTCAAAGCATTTCTGCTAGAAGTGTAGAGAGTTCAGTCAGCTGCCTCCTAGATGGATTTAACACATTGTGCTATATTACTGTCAATCATTTCTTCCCCATCTCTCCTTTTCCACTTCCTCTCTCCCTTCTTTCTCACGCCACATCTCTCCTTATCTCTTCCCTTCCCCTTCCTCTCATTCCTCTCTCTAAAATCTTCTTCACTTCCTTCCTCATTCCACCATCCCCACCTCCTTTCTCCTTCCTTTCCCCTCCCTAAACTCTCCTCCCTTCATTACTCCTTCTCTTTCCCATCTCTTTGCACTCGTCCCCTTTTCCTCTATCCTCATTGCTTCTCTCTACTCCCCTCCTATCCTTTCTTTCTTCCCCCACCTCTTCCTAGTCCTACTTCCCTCTCTAACTTTCCCTCCTGCCTTCTGCCCTCCTTCACTCCTCCTCCCCCCTCCTTTTACTAGCCTTTCCCCCTTTTCCTCACTTCTTGCTTCTTCTTCCTTCCTTCTCTGCCATCCCCTTTCTTTTCTCCCTCTTTCAAAACCCTTTTCTCTTTCCTCCCTTCTTTTCTAGTTTTGTTCTTACCTTGAGGCATTATGAAATGTTCTATGCTGAATATTTCTGTCTTCAGTTCTAGAATGAAGTATTTCTTTAAGGAACATTGGCTTTTTTTATTGGGAAATGGTAATAAAATCTAAGGTCTGCATGAAAGCTTTCTTTACTACTAGGGTGTCATTGTGTCTCGGTCCTCTCTGCTGATTAAAGCAAGAAAATATATGCTTTGAGTTTTCAGTCTTGAAACATCAAATTTCTTGAATCTCACTCTTATAATTACCCTGTTGTAACCTCTTGGTCCTTGTTTATGCTGTGACCTGCTTTGCCTCCTCCACGAAGCTTTCCCTATCACCTGCACTCAGATGTGCTCTTCATCTGATTCCGTGGCATGTATATTCTTTTACCTCTGCACTGGTGTAATATTTGATGGATACTGTGTTATAAGCAGAGTATGGGTTCCTTGTAGAAAGGATCTGGATTTTTATAAGTACATGGCTCAAGTTTTGATTTTTCACCATCTTTTATAAAGATTAGGAACTAGGTCTTTATAGAATTGAATTTAATCCAGTCCTTAATGAACTTAAATAATTGACCTCAAGAGTTCTTTTAGCATTGCTTAACTAGTACTTAATTGGACAGTTCTGTCAATATGAACAGAGGCAAGAGTGAAATTAAATTAGTCTCTAAGAAAAGGAAAGAACTTGGAGATGAGAACCATGGCAGTATGCTGCTTCTTTGCTTGCTCAACTGCCTTTTTTATACAGCCCAGTTGGGTTTGCCTAGGATGGTGACACCCACAGTGGGAAAGACACTAGCACATCAAAATCGTGTCATTTATAGGAAAATGAATAGATCTGAAGATTATGTTAAGTGCTTCATGTGTTTTCTTACATGCAAAAGTTAGATTCAGAAATATACATGAAACAGGTAACATTTGGGAAGAAAAAGGAAATAAATAGATGTCGTTATTTTTTGTCTGCTGTATAGAATTCATTGTGTAAATATACCACATTTTGCTTATCCATTCTTTGGTCGAGGGGCATTTAGGATATTTCCAGGTTCTGGCTATGACAAACAATGCTGCTATGAACATAGCTGAGCACATGTCTTTGTGGCACGATTGAGTATCCTTTGGCTATATACCCAAAAGTGATATTGTTACTGGGTTTTGAGGAAGGTTGTTTCCTAATTTTCTGAGATATCACCACACTAACATCCAAAGGGTCGGTATCAGCTTGCATTCCCACCAGCAATGCAGGAATGTTCCCTTTACCCCACAACCTCTCCAGCATAAGTTGTCATCAGTGTTTTTTATATTGGCCATTCTTATTGTGTTGCTCTTTGTGGTGTTGCATGTGTTCTTATCATTTTACTCATCTTTTCCGCTAATAGGTGTGTTTGGGGCTGTCAGTAATTCTACTAATTAATATTCTAGGTTCCAGTGAGCCCAAGGCTCAGATGGTTGTTCCTCATGGTACAGTTAGTGCCACAGTTCTAGTTACCCCTTTGGTCACTCTGTGTTCCTGAAAGTCACTCAGTGCTCCCGGTCTTTGCTCCATTCCCTTGGAGTTTGTTATGCTCTAGCCTAGGTTGTCAGCTTTGACCTGTTTCTGTAAATCCTGATCTGGATCCACTCCTGTAAAGGTCCCCGGCTTGGACTTGGTTCTGCAAGGGTCTCTGGATCCATCCTACTCCCTCTGAGTTCCCAGGCTTGAATGCACACAGGCCCACAGAGGATCTGGCTCAGGCTTACTCCCTCTGAGGTCCCAGACTCATGCCTGGACCAGCAGAGATCTCTGGTTCCTGCCTACTCCCTCAGAGGTCCCAGATTCACAGGCAGACCCACAGAAGTCCTGGCTCAGGCCTAGTTCCTGGGAGGTCCTAGACTCATGCCCAGAACCACAGGGGTCCTGACTTAGGTCTACTCTGGACCCTCAGCAGTCTCTTTCTCTGGCTCACTTACTCAGCAGTTGCTCCCTGTACCTGTTCCTGTGGAGTTCCCTGTCTCAGGTCCGATCTGGCTGAGGTTACTGGCTTTCCTGGTCCGCCAATGTCCCTGAAGTGGATCCTCTTCTATTCCCATGGAACTTGCTTCCTCAAGCCCTCTCTGGCTTAGGTAGCTGGTTCAGTCCCATTCCTGTGGACTAGCCCCCTTTCTTATACTAAGACAAAGCATTGAAGCAATTCATCTTCATTTCTCCATCCTTTTTCAGACTTTATTTCCCTCCCAATGGCCAACTGTTGGTCTATAACCCCTCAATCAAAGGACCTATTTTCTTCCCTTTACATAGTATTTTCCCCCCCATAGAAATGCAAACATATCTCATTTTCACATCTTGGATGCTTTATTTCAGTTACCAACTGGAACAGTTCTTGTTGTCTTAGATGTGATCTTAAGTATCTTCTCTTTCTTCCACATTTACATCTAAAACCGCTGTCCCTCGTTTTAATTTTCTAACCCAGGTTTCACATTTTGGGGATCCACAAGATGTTACGTGGAATGGGTTGATATTCCAATGGCTTCTGCTCTGGATATGGTTGGTTTTATTTTTTGCAATATTTGTCTTATGGTAACATACGAATATTGTTTTTCTTATTGCTCTCTTATAGTTTCTTGCACGTGCAGGGGGCATTTGAGGAGATCTTCTTGACCTTCTAAAGTGGCTTTGAACTTTCAGAATGTTTTCCTGTAAGTATAAGAGCAATGGGGTGAGTAGGAAGGACACTAGTTTGGGAAAGAGAAAAGAGTTCTATAGGAAAGGGGTACTTCTGAATAAGTGTAGGTTTCATGCTATCAAAGGGTAGCCTAGGATCATGGGTAAGGACAACTGACCTTGCTGTTGTTCCTGATCTTTAGGTGACTGGAGGAGTACATTTCTCTCTTCTTTATGATACTTGCACCCGGTTGTTCAGTTGTTGTGGCTGACTGTTCTTTACTGCCGTTCTCTGGGGTACAGGATTCTTTCCATAGTTTTAACCCTGCCAGAGGGCTCTTCCAGTCACCTGCCCTCTGCAAATTGCCCCCCATGATTTATGTAGGATACCACCATTTAACTTTGCGTGGTTGACCAGAACCCCCCACAACCTGCATCTAGTGATATCACTAGAATGGGTTCTACATCACAAAGCTCCTCTATTCCTGACATCTCTGCAGAAGTTGAGGTGAGAGTGTTGAGGAGGCAAGGAATAAAGAGGGGTTGGACAAGGGTGTTGTTTCCTAAACACTCCATGTATATCCACTCCAAAACGATTTGCTTCTCCTTCATTTCCCTGTTGTTAATTCTCTTTGGGCAGATGGCAGCAAGAAAGTGATTCTTTTAAGACACTCTCACAACCCTTCCCCTTTCATTGGTCCAGTCTCCATCTTTTTTTATTACTGGGAAAAGAAGTCAAGATACTCTCATAGGATCACTTTCCTTTTTTTTCCCTTACTGGGAAAAGAGATTTATTTTTTCCTGTTTCCTGAAAATATATTCTTTTCTCATACAATATATCCTGATTATCGCTTCCTCTTCTCCTATTCCTCCCAGTTCTTCTCCACCTCTCCATTTCTGTTTCATTAGAAAAGGACAAGTTTTTAAGAAATAGCAGCCAAACATGAAACAATAAAATATAATGATATAAAGCAAAGGATATCACATCAAATTTGGAGAAGGCAACTGAAGATCAGGAAAGAAGTAGCAAGAGCAAGCACAAGAGGCAGAGACCAACTCGTTCTCATACTCAGGAATCCCATAAAATATTCAACTAAAAGCTATATGCTTTCATTTTATATATGCCTTCACATATAATATACACATATTATATATGACATGATGCAAACCCATGTAGGCCATGTGCTTGCTGCTTCAATCTCTGTGAGTTCATATTCACCTTGCTTATTTGATTCAAAGGGCCTTGTTCTCCTGGTTTTTTCCATCACCTCTGGTTCTTACATTCTTTCTGCATCCTATTCCATGAGATTTCCTGAGCTATGAGGGGAAGGATTTGATAGAGACCTCCCATTTAGACTCTCTTCTCCACGTAATGTCTGACTGTGGATCTCTACATCTGTTGTCCGAGGAAGCTTCTCTAATGGTGACTGAATAAGGCACTGACGATGACTATTACAGAATGTCATTAGGAGTTATTTTATTAATACTATTTTTTCTAGACCAGTAGATTACCCTGATTTACTCTATTGGATATACCAAAAACTCTCCTAAAATAATGTAACTTTACCTATCTCACTACTAGTCATAAATAATTCATAGAAAATATTAATCTATCATTTCTCTGCAAAAAGAATCCTATTTTATGCTTATTTATGAGCATATTTCATAAACTAAGAAAGCACTATTTCTTTGTGTTTTGCATTTTTACAAGATTAAAAAAAACTAGGACAATATTTCATGAGGTAAAAGTTATGGGAAATTGAAATTTCAACATTAAATTCAATTCTCTTAGAGGTTAGAGTTTAAGTTTTTAAAGATTTATTTTTAATTATATGAGGGTTTGAGGGCGTATGTACTCATGAGTGCAGCTATCTGAATAGCCCAGAGGCATTGGATCCCTCTGCAGCTACAGGCACAAATAATTGTAAGCTATCTAACTGGGGAACTAAAATCAGATCCCCTGCAAGAACAGTGTGTGCTCTTAACCAACGAGTCATCTACATAGCCGTTTTGAAACTTAATCTTTTTGTCTACCATTATA
Source organism: Microtus oregoni (assembly GCF_018167655.1). Taxonomy (NCBI): domain Eukaryota; kingdom Metazoa; phylum Chordata; class Mammalia; order Rodentia; family Cricetidae; genus Microtus; species Microtus oregoni. Next base: position 568,727 of record NW_024543812.1, read on the forward strand.
TCAATATCCCACTCTCTTATAGCACATAAAATAAAGCAGTACATGTCATCCAACTGTACTTTTACAAGAACGTTTTAATATTTTAGGCCCTTTACACATCCCTTCAAAATTTAAAAGAATTCTGTTATTGTTAAAGCCTACTATAATTTAATTGTAATAGTGTTTAATTTATGAATCAATATATGAAGAATTAAATCCTAACAATATTGATATTTTCAATCTATGAATATATTATATCTCTCTATTTTCTTAAGTCTTATTTGTCTCTGAGTGAGTTGTAATTTTGTTAAGGACTGGAATTATTTTTCCATTATTATTCCTCAGTAAATCCATGCCATCCTGGAACTGTCTATGTAAAAGTTTCACTGTTTAAATTAATTTTGGTATTTATAGTATTCAAAAATTTAAGTGTTATGATAACCTACTACTTTTTCAGTTTAACTTAAAACTTAGATTTGCTTTGTGGTCTGAGAATGTAAATGTTATAGTGTTTTTCAGCTACTTTTCTGTCATTATTATATGTTAAAACTCCATCACCCAAAGGTACTTACAAAAGGAAAAGTTTATTTTAGCTTATGGTCCAGAGGGAGAGTTCATAATGACTGTGGAAGTGCTGGCAAGGGCAGGAAGCTGAGAGATCAGATTTTTATCTAAAAACACCAAGCAGACAGAATGAACTGAAGTGGAATGAGTTGAGTTTATCAACTTTCAAAGCCTGTACCCAGTAAAGCATTTTCTCTCCAGCAAGGTTCTACTTCCTAGAGATCCCATAAATTCTCCAAACAGTGTCACCAGCTGGGGACCAGGTGTTGTGATGTCTAACACTATGGTGAACATCACATTCAGACCACCACATGCTATTCCTTGGCTCCTATTTGTGACCATATCATGCAATAAAATTCATTTATAGTTCAAAAATCAAAAGCCCTCTAGTCTTTAACAGTTGCAATACCATTAAAAGGCCAAAGTCTCTTTTAAGACTCAGGTCATCAATTAACTGTGACCCCTACTTCCCTGTAAAATAAGAAAGTACAATTTTATACTTCTAAAGTAATGATACAGATTATATATTCTCATCACAAAAGCGAGGAATCAGAGAATAGTGAGGAAATACTGGATTAAAGCAAGACTGAAACGCAGCAGAACAAACACAAAATTTTGTAACTGTATGTCCAATGTCTGGGACTTTAGTTTCAAAGGGTTCTGTCCTCAATGGTTGCTGCCTGCAATGGACCTCTACTTCTTAGGCTGCTTCTACTCCCTGTATGTAGCTCTTCTTAGCCTCTCCAATATCTTAGTCTCAGGGTCTCCATACAATCTAGGCTTCAGTTTCACGGCTTAACACAATGGCTGCCCATCATATTCTTTTACATCATTCATTCCTCCAAAGCCATTACCACATGGCTAATACTTCCAAGTCTGGCTACCAGTTTGGGATGGATCTTTGTTCCCTTGAATCACATTTGTAAAAGCTGTTGCATGTTCTTGTTTTCTAGGGCCAGAAAATTCCTTAGGCCTTTTCCTTTTACAAATAGGAAACTTAGCAGGGTGTGGACTTTCCTTGAGGTCTTCCTATTGTTTCATTGCAGAGAAAGAAGCCTCTACTTAATGATGCTTATCTCCTTAGTAATTATAGCCTTTTTGCTAGCAGAAGCACTGCTGCAATATTAAGCTTCCTAGTGTTCTTTTCTCTCCCATCTGTACATTTTAGATTTCTTGTTGCTACATTTGTTCTTTTTTGCCTGTAGACCTCCATAAGAATTATCAGTAATAACCGTACCACAGACTCAACATTAAGCGATCTTGAAATTTGCTGCACAAAAGAAATTAGTCTATTACTTTTGAATTTTGTTTCAGGAACGTTTTTAGGACACAGGCAGAAGGCCCACAGCTCATTTGTCAAAATCCCACAGGAATGACCTCTAGCTAAGTTGCTCATATTTCTTCTCTCTGAAACCCAATGATCTGGGTCTCCGCCATCAACATTGCTCTCTGCATTGCTGTCTACCAATCTTCTCCTTGAATGCCTTATAAAGCTCAGTTTACAGCATTCATCTACTTTTCTTGTTCAAAGTTATGAAATATTCTGTATCCCTCCCCAAACAACATACGGTCAGGTTCTGCAGAGCAACAATGTACAGTCTGGTACCAACTTCTGCATTAGTTTTTTGTTACTGTGATATAACATGACCCAAAGCAACTTGTAGTCAAAAGCACTTAATTTTGCTAAAGTTCTCAAAAGATGTTTTAGGGTTTTATTTCTGTGAAGAGACACCATGACCACAGCAACTCTTGATAAGGAAAACATTTAATTAGGACTGGCTTATTGTTTCAGAGGTTCAGTCCATTATCATCATGGTGGAAAGCATGGAAGCATGCAGACAGACAGACGTGCTGGGGAGGTAGCTGAGAATTCTACATCTGGATCAGCAGACAGGAGAAAAAGAGACAGACACTGGACCTGGCTTGAATATTTGAAACCTCAAAGCATACCCCCAGTGACACACTTCCTCCAACAAAGCCACACCTACTCCAACAAGGTCAAATCTCCTAAAAGTGCCAATCCCTATAAACGTGTGGGGCCCGTTTTTTTTCTTTATCCATTTGTTGGTTTTAGGACATTTAGGTTGTTTTCATTTCCTAGCTATTGTGAATAGAGCAGCATTAAACATGGACGGGTAAGCCAATATCTGTAAAGTAGGATGTCAAGTCCTTTGGGCATATGCCAAGGAGTGGTATAGCTGGGTCATGTGGGAGATTTATTTTTAGTTTTATGAGAATTCTTTATACTGATTTCAACAGTGGCTGTACCAATTTGTAATCCCACCAACAGTGATTGGGGGTTCTTCTTTCCCACACACTCTGTAGAATTTAGTGTTGTGTGTTCCATTGATCTTTGCCATTCTGACTGGAATGTGATGAATTCTCAAAGTTATTTTGATTTTTGTTGCCCTAATTTCTAAGAAACATATTTGGAGATATTGTTCAGCTATTCTTTTATCTTCTTTTGAGAATTCTCTATTCAGGCCCTTTTTTAAATTTGTCATTTGGTTTTTGAGTCTATTTTTTGTTTTGTTTTGTTTTTTGAGACAGGTTTTTTTCTGTGTAACTGTCCTGGCTGTCCTGAAACACTATTTGTAGAGCAGGCTGCCCTTGAAGTCATAGAGATCCATCTGCCTTTGCCTTTTGAGTGCTGGAATTAAAGGCATGTGCCATCACTGCCAGGCTGTTTTTCTGTTTGTTTGTTGTTTTGTTTTACTTTTTGTATTTTCTGGATTTTAAACCTTTGTCAGATGTATAGCTAGCAAGCATTCTCTCATTTTCTGTGGGCTTCTTATAACCTGATTGACTCCTTCTTTTAGTGTGCAGAAAATTTAGTTTCACGAGGTCCCACTTGTCAATTGTTGGCCTTAATTCTTGGGCAAATGGAATCCTACTCAGAAAGTCCTTTCCCACACCTTTATCATGTAGGGCACTGCGTATGTGTTTTTCTCGTAGTATCAGATTTCATGTTTAGGTCTTTGATCCATATGGATTTAGTTTTTGTGCAAAGCGATAGTTATAATATCTAACTAACCATTCCATGTGGACATCCAGCTTTACAGCGCCATTTGTTGAAGATGCTTTCTTTTTTCTAGTATATGCTTTCTGCATCTTTGTCAAATAGTATATGACTGGAGTTACATGTGCCCATTTTTGGGTCTTCAATTTTGTTCCATTAGTCTGTGTGAATACTTTTTTGCAGATACCATATTGTTTTTATTACTATGATCCTGCAATATATTTTAAGATAATGGTAATCCCTCTGTCATCATCATCATCATCATCATTATCATTATTATTTTGGCTCAGGATTGTTTTAGCTATATGGGATCTTTTGTGGTCCCACATGAATTTTAAGATAGTTTTTTTTTTCTTTCTGTGAAGAATGAAGTGAGGATTCTGATTGGTATTGAGTTGAATCTATACAGAGCTTTTGATAGAATGGTTCTCTTCACAATATTAATTCTATTGATCCATGAACATTGAATGTCTTTCCCTTTTCTAGTGTTTTTCTCTATCTCTTTCTTCAGAGGTTTAAAGTTTTTATTGTAGAAGCTCTTCACTTCCTTGGTTTGGTTTATTCCTACATATTTTATTTTATTTGAGGCTATTGTGAATGGTTGTGTATCCATGGTCTCCTTGTATATTTTCTGTTGGTGTATAAAAAGTTATTGCTTTGTGTTAGATTATTCAGTATATTGTTGCATTGCTGAATTTTCTCATCTTTTCTAGAAGTTTTCTGGTAGAATTTTGGGGATCTCTAATGTATAGGATCATGTTATTCCTAAATAGGGTGAGTTTCACTTCTTTCCCTATTTCTATCACTCTAATTTCCTTCTCTTGCCTTATTGTTCTATTTAGTATTTGGAATACAATATTGAAAATTAATAGCTATAGTGTACATCTCTGTCTCATTTCTTATTTTAGTTGGATTGCTTCAAACTTTTCTTCACTTAAAATGATGTTGGCTGTAGGTTTCTTGTATGTAGCTAATATTATGTTGAGGTGTGATTCCCTCTGGTTCTTCATTATCTGGGACTTTTATTATGAAGGCCTGTTGAATTTTGTCAAAGGCTTTTCTAGCCTCTATTAAGATAATAATGTGATTTTTGTCTTTAACTCCATTTATGTGATTTATTACATTTACTGACTTGTGTATCTTGAACCATCCTTGAATTTTAGGGACGAAACCACCTTGATCATGGTATATAACATTTTTAAGGTATTTCTATATTCTGCTTACAAATCTTGAATTGAGTATTTTTGAGTCTATATTCATCATGGATTTTTGCCTATTGTTTTCTTTTTGTTGTTGTTTCTTTGCCTGGTTTGGTATTATAGTGATAATATTTTCGTAGAAACAGTTTGAGTGTGTTTCTTCTGTTTCTTTCTTTTTTTTTTTTTTTAAGATAGTTTAAGGTTTAACTATAGATCTTCTTTGAATGCCCAGTAGAATTCTTCTGTGAATCCATCTGGCCTTGAACTCGTTTTGTTTTAACCTGAATTTTTTTTAATTGAAAGCTAGGGTATGTTTCTTGTAGACAACAAATAAAGGGATTTTGCTTCTCAATCCATTCTGTCTACCTGTATCTTTTGATTTGAGAATGGAGACCGTTGATATTTAAAATTATTATTGAAATGTGTGTGTTAATTATTGTCATCATGTTATTGATTTTTGGTGGTTTTATTTGTGTTCTCAATGGTATTTTGTGTTTTAGAAATTAAAGCTTCATATTTCTTTCCATAGTCACTCTGCTGTGCTCATTCCTTTCTTCAGCCCCCAAACAATGCTTCAAATGAAGACTAAACAAGACTGATTTACTTGTGGGAGCACAGGCTAAATCTGGTGTCTTATGGAATGGGCACGGATGAAGATGTCGGGGTACTCAGACTCCTAGATACTAGTGGGGGACGTGGGAATTCTAGGTATGGAGTGGAGTGGTGGAGGCTGCACACATAGTCTTTGGGTAAATACATGTAGTGTAGGTCCTGGCAGAAGATATTGGTTGTGGCACAGGAGGAGGTGGTGAGACTAGACCAGGGCAAAAGATTTGGGACCCTACAGAAGCCTAGAGGTCCAGTACTGCAAGGTATAGTTGACCAGACTAGGCAGCATTGCTGGCTGAGGAATCCAGGCTAAATCCAGCATGATGCAGGAAAACAAGTTTGAGTGTGTGGGGGGGTGAGGGGAGGGCTGGGCAACACTCACCAGGTTAGACTGTTGAGGAGGGCATCAGAAGTCTATGTATGAATCAGGGTAGTGTCTTGATAGTGTCTTCCTGAATGAAATTTATAATTTTGATTAAGTCTGATTTCGGTTGCTTAGATAAAGTTATTTCCTTGTTGCTCATATTTTTGATGTCTTGTGAGAAAAAAAGTGAATTGCAAATCCTGTGTGTCTTCTTGAAAGATTTTTAAGGTTTTAGTCCTTATTATATTAGTATTTAGGTTACTAATCCACTTTAGATTGGTTTTCGCATATGACACAATGTGGGCTTTTAGCATTTAATTATTTTTTCAAACTGAATCTGAGAGGCTGGAAAGATAGCTCAGTGGTTAAGAGCACTGACTGTTCTTCCAAAGGACCCTGGTTCAGTTCTGAAAGCTTACATGGTGACTCACAGTCAGCTGTAACTCTAGTCCCAGGGAATTCAGAGCTTTCTTCTGGGCTCCTCACGTGTCAGGCATACATGTGGCAAACCAACATAAGTGTAGGCAAACCACTCATACACATAAAGACAAAGAAAATTATATATATATATATGCATGTTATATATATTATATGTATTATATATGTTATATATATGTTATATATTATATATGTAATGTGTATAAAGAAAAATCTTTTGAGAATTGTTCTGCACTTTGTCTCCTATTCAGTCACTACTCTGCCTTGTACCATCTTGAGGACATAACTTAGGTCTGAGTACATGCAAGGCAAGTGCAAGAGCAATGAGCTATACTCCTAACCCTTAATCACTACTCAAGCATCACCAATAACCCCTGAACCCTTAGCTTTGCATTTGATACCCTCAGCCATCTGATATCAAACCTCTTTATTCAGATACATCTTCTATACATTATCTAGCTTTCCAGGCCAGAGAAAAAAACTTTCTCAGTGTTCATCCCCACCTCTAGGCTCAGATGCCAATCAATTCTGCTTTGTAATTATAAGCTGTTCTCTTTTACCGCTTTACCTCCAACATCTAGTACAATCCCTGGTGCATCTTATACATGGGTTGGGCCCTAATGTCAGGAAATAAACTATAAATCATTTATCAAAATTATTTTGAGTAATGCTTTAGGATGGTACTGTAGTGGAGAATTGGGTTCTTTTCTCAGACAATTTAGTATTGCTGGCATTTTCTCTAGTATTCTTTTTGTTTGATCCCCAGATTTATTGGCTTGCACTTATAGTTTGTCACCCTATATGAAAAATTCCCCCGTCTCCCTCTCTCCCTCTCTTTAAACAAAAGAACGGCACAGCAAAGTGAGATGTTCACACCAGGAGACAGAAAAAATTCACGCCTCTCATCTCACACTCAATCACGTACATCTTAACTGAGCATAATGGTGGGGGGATTTGCCCATACTATTTAAACAATTTTCTCCTAGTGTGTATAGCTGAATTCATGTAAGTGAACTATGCCTATGAATGCCAATGTCATAGAAAATCAAAAAGTTTCTTTGCATGAATGACTTAATTAATTAATGGTGTTCTCTCTACTTGAGCATCTTCCTTTTGTCTATGTCTATCAAAACGCTATACATTTTTCACAGCTGAGCTGATGACCCACTTATCCCCCAGCAGGCTAATTATTTCATTTATTATGTGTCTACTCTGCAGCAGACAATGCAAAACACCTTCTCTACATTTCTCTTGTCAATCCTCACAGCAATCCTATGACATAGGAAATAATGCATGTTTCTTTAGTTTTAAGGATGAAAGCATGAAATTTAGAGAGGTTAAGTATATTTTCCCATGTAGGTACTGTTTCCCTATTTCAACAAATAGTATCTGGCATATAATACATTCTTAACACATAACTGTTGACTAACTAGAATGGCTTTCTGCTTCCAAGACTATGTGCCTAGTTCATATTTCAGGACTTAACCTGTTTCAAATTATGACCCCAACTATGTTTTTCTCACTCTGTCATTTGCATATTTGTACCAGACAATAATATATTTTAGCTATTTGTTTGGTGTAAATTACATTATAAAAACTTATGCTTCTTCAAAGGCTATGTGCTTCTGAAGAGTTTGATCTGCTTCTTCATTCATGTTTCTTTTCTCTTCCTTCATATCACCTATAAGATGTGGAGTCCATAAAAAGAACACTTGTATGTCAGGTCATATGTATTACATACATATGGTGTGGGAAGTCCTTCTGTATATGTATTTTAATTGCTTTTATTGGTTAATGAATAAAGAAGCTGCTTTGGCCTGAGACAGGGTAGAATAGAGCTAGGCAGAAGAAACTAAACTGAATGCTAGGAGAAAGAAGGCAGAGTCAGAGAGACTCCATGGAGCCACCACTGGAAACTTGCCGTTAGGCTATAACCTCGTGGTGATGTACAGATTAATAGAGCTGGGTTCATTTAAGATGTAAGAGTTAGCTAGAAATATACATAAGCTAACAGGCCAAGCAGTACTGTAATTAATATAGTTTCTGAGTGATTATTTGGGATCTGGGCAGCTGGGAAATGAACAAGCAGCCTCTGCCTGTGTACATATCTTCCTTTCCTGGTGTCATGGGATTTATTTGTTTATAAATGCATGATTTATTTTAAATTGAACAAAATTGTGCATAACTATTTTGTGCACCTATTGTTTTAAAATTCATACACATAGTGGACTGGCTAAATCAAGCCGATTAATATATACATTACCTCAGATATATCTTGTGATGAGAATGTTTAAGTCCTGCCCTCTTAACAATTTTTAAGATTGCAGCGTCCAACTGTTTTGGTGGTATTTATCTCTAATCCAAGCATTTGGCATATAAAGCAAGAAGGATCAGGAATTCAAGGTCATTTTAAGCTCCATAGGGAGTTCAAGGCCAGCCTAGGTGACATAAGAACGTGTCTGAATTTTTTCTTTTTAAAAAGAGCACAATACATTGTTAATGGCTGAAACTATTATAGTCATTCATGTTATACAATAGATGTCTTGCTGTTATTCCTCCTGTCTAACTGAAATTCAGGTTTTGGACCTTAGACTTGCCAGGGTAAATAATGAGGGTTAATTGTGCTGTATGCTTTTTGTACATAGCATTTATTAGATTGAATAAATTATCTTTTAATCCTCAAATGTTGAATACTTTTTATTATGAAGTGGTATTAAAAGAGGATTGGGGAAACTTTGGCTCATCTAGAAAACTGCCTTTAAGAGGGGGGCTGCCTCTTGCTCCTGGGGTTTCTCCTCCTGTATTACAAACTGCTAAAATGAGTAAGGGGTAGCATGGTAGCCTATGCAAGAAAGGACAGACCAATCAAGTCTAATCACAGAGGAGAGGAAGTCCAGAGGGGAGAGGGCCCCAGGAACATATGAAAAGTCTGATACAAAGCCCCATCGTGGACTTTCACCTTTAGGGCTCCTCCCGCCTACTTGATGGGAGCTATTTGTCCTAAAAAAAATTGTCATTTTTGTTATCTTCCTCTCTGTGTGGCTGGTGCTTTTCTGTTTGGGCCCCTGTGACCTATAACTGTTACTTTCACTCTCTGGTGGTAGCCCTTCCATGTTCTTTGTATCTGGGGGTCTGAAATATCCAACTGTCACTCTGTCAGTGGGTCCTCTCTCTTCAGCTGTCACTCCATTTTCCTGTTGTTTTCACTTCTTTCCATGGGTCTTCCTTCAGTAAATACATTTTTTTTTGTCTGGCAGGATGGATTTAATAGTGTCCCTAGACATTTACTCCTCACTCAAGACACCTGTAATGGTATTATATTTTAGAAAATTTTCTATGTCCATTGATATGATCATGTTAGCTTTTTTTCACTTGTTCTATTAATAGGACATATTCCGCTGATTAATTTTCATGTTAATCTTGTGTTCTTCAGATAGATTGCACTTGGTATGCTGTATAATTATTTTTATAAATAGCTAAAGTTAATTTGCTAGTGTCTTGGTGATAGTGGCATATATACTTGTAATATTGTTTGTTTTTTCATCATATCTTTGCCGATTCTCTTTCTTTCCTTTATTTTATTGTTCTTCTATGTAACGAGTACTGGATTAACAGATTAACTGGTGAACTATTTATTCTCTTTGGTGGGCAGCCCCATAGCCCTCTTGCCTTTTTCTTCATGGAAACTATACACTGCCAGTGAGCTAGAATGATGGAAGATCAGAACCTGGTATTCTTAGCATTCTGTGTCTGGGACAGAGCTTCTGGCCAACTATAGGCTGGGTACAAGGGATAAAGCTTCTGGCCAAGTATAGGCTGAGAGGGCCCTAAGACCCTCAGTCATACTTTCCTATTATTGTGCTTATGATACATGTTTAAGTCTTATGCCTCCTAGGGAAAAAAAAACCCTAGACTTGAGAGACTTTAAATTATTACTCTTATAGCTTCTGCTAATAAATAGTTGTTTGTTAGGGAATGAGTCCTCTGCTGTCTTCAACAACTCTAGAGATCCGGGGTGATATTGCAAACTCATCTTGTTAGCAGATTTCTCCCTTTGCTGATTTTGATGAATCAAAGAAGCTATATTGTCACTTGTCCTGTAGAGGTGGCCTGTGGATCAAATAATTGAGGGTATTTCTGAGTTATAGAGGCAGAGGGACAGAAATGGACATTATCATTCTAACAGGTAGTCATGAACTGAATTCTGCCCAAACCATGGAAATGAATCTTCCTTTTCAGTCTTAAAATGAAATTACAAAATCAGCCGATAGTCTTTTGTGATCCTGTAGTAGAGGATGAAGGAAAGCTGTACCTAGTCATCTGATCCACACATTTTATGAGATGCAAATCTGTATTTTTTCAAAGCACTAAATTTATGCTATTTTTCTATATGGCATAAATAATTAATATATAAGTGCACAAAATAAAATACACATGATAATAAATCATATTTAAATATAGTTATCATTGTTACAGGAAGCCCACTAGGGAAGACCATTTGGGCACAGTCTATAGCCAAGTGAAAGTTTATTTCAGCTGACTAGGATTATAGTCAGGTATTCAGGACCAAAGGAGCCCAGAGCATTTAAAAAAGGAGGGGGGCTTTTAAAGGCAAAAACTACATCATGTTTTCTTTGCTTGGCATTTGTAGGGGGAAGTTTTGTGCTAGCAGGCAGTTTAACAGAAGCTAAGACAAGTAGTTAGCTGGAAGTGGAGGTTTGCACAAATAGGTAGTTTAACAGAAGCCAAGATAAGCTCACTGGAGCATCTTGAACTTAGGTTTCTAGAATAGACTTGGATAATTTTCCACAGGATTGTCCATCAAGGAGGTTAGATTCTAGTCAAACCTAAAATGGCCTCGACAAAAAGAGATGGAGGATCCTCTCTGTATTGTCTTGCACTGTCACAATTATAACATTGAACAAGCAAGTTTGTGATATAGTAATATGTACTTTTAAATTAATGTATTTGATAGCATCAAAGAATGTATATGCTCTTTACTATTATTTAAGTATCATAAATACAAACATATTTAAATATATTAACACATAGACATATTTTAAGGCATTTGTAGTAATAGTAATCTGAAATGAAAATATTTGTAACTGCTTTTGTTGACGAGGTTGCAATACCTGATAATAAAACCCTCCTTCTTCTAACTCCTCTCATGCCTCTCCACTCCTGAAATACATAGACTCATATTCCTTAATTATTATTGTTAATATATTCATAAAATTTATAAATACAACCTGATGAAGTAGTTTGGTGTTGTTCATGTGTATATATATTTAGGGCTATCTGGATGGGAATGGATCTTCTATTAGGGGTTCATCTCTGGAATAGAGTGATTCTCCCTTTCTCACCAGTGTCTGTAGTTCTTTACCTTGGGGTGGGGTCCTATGAGATTTCTTCCATCCTCATTGGCATATCAACTGGTGTTGTCATTGCTCAGATCTTACTGACCATATTGATGGGTACAGCTCCCCTGTCATATATAGAAGACACTATTTCACAGTAGACATCCTGGTCTTCTGGTGCTTACAGTCTTTCAGCTCCTCCTTCCGTGATGTTCCCTGAGCCTTAGGTATAGATGAATCTGATGGAGGAGGGTCATCTGTCTATGTGTTACTTTTATTGGTTAATAAATAAACTGCTTTGGCCCTTTGATAGGACAGAAAATTAGGTAGGCAGAGTAAACAGAATAGGATGCTGGGTAGAAGGCAGTGAGGCAGACGCCATGGAGCCTGCCGCCAGGTCAGACATGCTGAATCTTTCCTGGTAAGACTCCACCTCGTGGTGCTACACAGATTATTAGAAATGGGTTAATCAAGATGTGAGAATTAGTAAGAGGCTAGAGCTAATGGGCTAAGCAGTGTTTAAATGAATACAGTTTTGTGTGTTGTTATTTCCGGGGCTAAGCTAGCCATGCAGAATCTGGGCGGGACAAAAAGCAGGCCTGCTCACCTCATCACTACATGAATCAGTTACTCTGGTTATCCCATCATCAGTTGTTCTTTGCTTTTTGACCAGTGTCTTTCTGGTCAAAAAATATAATTGGGTATAAGAATAAGCAATTTAAATATGATTAGAAATCGCACTGATTTAGGGAAGTGACAGTAGAAGCTTGTCCTTTATGGTCCCTAACCTTACCAACCATGGATAATGGTCTAGGATTACTGTATCAGGCATGTATTTCCTCCTATTGAGCAGACCTTAATTCCAATTAGGTAGGTATTGGTTATCACCAAGATCTAAGTACCACTAATACATCTTTTAGATTATCTGGCTGTTTTGGTCATTGCTATTGTCTGGGGGTGTTACTGAGAAGGAATGCTGATTGTTTTTCTCCTAGCCACATACATAGTTTCTTCTGAAAATATTAGAGCTAGTTCTCAGTAAGGAAGCTTCCACGGTCAGATCCAGATCAATTTTCCAAATTGTGTATCTGAAGTGTTTGGTGTCTTCATCAATAGGGTCTTATCTTCAATTTCTGGTAAACAACCAAAGGGTATAACTTTATTTAGTGAGTGTGTGTATGTTTGTAAGTAAACATAAGATGTTATTCTCTATGACTTTTTCAAACATCCTTAAGTTTTTCTCCCCTCTCTCTCCCTTTCTCTTTATGTTCCTTTCCTCTCTCCTTACCAGGTAAGTCTCTACCCAACCCCTATATTTTTTTTGCCATTTCTCCCTTTAAAGTACATGTGTCCTGTTATTCTTTCTAGAGCTCCTTCTTGCTCCTCTCATTGTCCCTTTATACTTTCCTTGTTTCTGCCATTATGCAGGTTATATACATATGTCTAAAAGTTTAGAGCTAGAATTTGCAAGTAAGAGAACATGTAGCAATCTTCTTTCCAGGGGTCTGACTTACATCACCTCAATATAATATTTTAGAGTGACATCCATTTACCTGGCATTCACTTGAACTACAGTTTGGGACCTTGGTCTGTGAGTGGGCAAATGTTGAATGAAGGTCATGGGTCAGAGATTCAAGACACAAAGAGAGCTAGGGAAGTCACTGCTGTGGTTTGTTGGCAGCATTCCTATGTTAAAGAAATGTCAATTCTTTTAGATATTACTGGAAATTCAAATTTAGTTTTTCCCTGTATTAAATCATGCAGGATCCTGCATTCTGTCCACAAAACTCACATAGTTGGAACTGGGTGGACATGTTGCTCAGTAGTAGATGCTCATATACAGAACTTTAAATTCCATTTTTTATGCATACACACAGAGACACACACAGAGAAAGAGAGGGAGGAAGGGAGAGAGAGAGAGAGGTAAAGCCTGAAATACAGCTTTTCCTAATGTGCTAGCTAGAAATTACCTCTATTTACCTAGGGTTTTTTTTGATAAGGGTGGCCCATATCGTAATTAATTGAAAGTAACTAAGATAATTAATGTCTTAAATTTTAAAATGTACCTATATATTCCTTGGTTTAGAACTTATATTCTTAAGAAATCATATTGCATGTGTACAAAGATATATGCAGAAAGATAGTGATCACAGAGTTGTTAGTGCTAACAAAGGAGTATATAATCAATGATCTCGAGATCTCATTGCATAAATCACAATACCATGCACCTATAAAAACATCAAAGATATGTATTGCTATTACGAAATGATATGCAGAATATATTAAACTGAAATAGTGATGCTCAAAACAGCCTGCATGATGTTCTTGAATTTAATTATGCAAAGAAAATTTCTGAAATTGCATAAGAAATACTGTGTACTGTAGGGAATGGGAATAAAGATAGGTCTAATGGATCTATATGTATAAGCATAATTTTTACCATATACCTGTGATTCTCAAATTAGGACCCAAAGTATTATGGGGCTATGTAGAAAATTGAAAACTTTAAGACAAAACAGTGATACTAGAAATGTTTTGTGTACTGAAAGCTACAGAATCAAGGTTATCCTTTAAGACTGTGACAAAGCCAGGACTTCAGTGTCAGGTTATATGGTCCAAAAGCAGTACCCTGTCTACTCCATGTCATGACTTCCAGTGGCAATGAGGCAAGATAGATAGATAACTGTAGTCTTAGGAAGCCAAGCAGACCCAATATTAAAGGTTTAATCTTGACACTATAACCCTCTATAACCCTCAGTTTTCTTACTCATCTGATAGAAATAATAGTATTTACTCCCGTCTCCGGGGGTTTTGTACAGGCAAAGGGAACTGATGTGATAAAGCACATAGCATATCATTTGTCTTGGTGTAATCTTTTTTCAACACCAGAGATGTGAACCAAAGGTCTTGCACATTCGAATAATTGTTCTACCACCTAGCTAGATTTGCAGACCTTTGTATAAATTTCAGTAAATATGAGCCTTTACTTTTGTCTACGAACTCAGTATCTAGAGTAGGCCGGGCAAAGTTCCAAGTTCCAATGCTCTCTAGATGAGTAACTTTGACATGGTTAACTATTTCCTTGGAGCCCCAGATTCCTTATCTGGCTGCCAGAGCAGTTACGAAAATGCAGTGAGATAAGCCAGGTAAAGCACAGTGTTTCACTCCATGTGGAATAAGCAGTGGACTTTTGGTAGTATGACATTATTGTCAATGCTGGCGATACTAAGAAAGTCAATGTTAGTTCCTTCCCCTAGCCTAAATGAACCTATTTGTAAAATGATGGAGTTTATCGTCAAAATCTGTGTGTTGTATTGTGTTCTATTTCTCCTCCCTTTCAGCCCTCTCCCATTTGTGGAATTCCGTTAACAGACTCTTCCTTTATACTCAAACATATGTAACTCATAGTGTAAAATACTCAGATCACCGAGATTTGCCTTTTCCAAGGCATCAAAACCTAAAGTAGAAATAAACAGACAAAAATCCAGAATGGTGCAAATTCCAGCCCTGAGGTAGGGCACGGTTTCTCTCTAAAACCTCTTGATATTTTAGGGTGGAGTCATTTTGGGACACTTTCTTGTCTTGGTAGAATGGATAGCAATATCTCTACTCTCACTCGATGCCGGTAGTGTAGCAATTACCTCTCCAGTTAAGAATGTCCCCAAGCATTACCAAATATCCCCTGGAGAGAAAAAAAAAAAAAAAAACCTGCCCCCAGTTAAGAACCAGTATTTGGAGAATTCTGCAGAGGAAGTAGGACCTTCCAGAGTATCTTCCCTTCACTGCAGCTGTTGAAAGTGGAAATGTCTTTAGGAGGCAGGAAGCCCAGTGTAATGTAGAAAGGAATCATGAGACTTGAGGCAAATGGAGGTGAGGAATACACGCTGTAAAAATAGCCAAAATCGGCATTGGAGAGAGGTTCTTTGATTCAGACAAACCAAATCCAAGGGTGGAAACGGGCTGCCACTTTGTGTTTTTTTTTTGTTTTGTTTTGTTTTGTTTTGTTTGTTTGTTTGTTTGTTTTTTTCGAGACAGGGTTTCTCTGTGGTTTTGGAGCCTGTCCTGGAACTAGCTCTTGTAGACCAGGTTGGTCTCGAACTCACCAGCTCCAGTCGGAGCCTGTTGCTCAGGATGATTGCATCCAGGGATCTGCTGCCTGGCTTTGGGACTGTGATTGGCCCACCGGATTGCTGCTCTTTTCACTCCCTCCCACTCTGCTTTCAGAATCAACATGTCTCTAAATAGTCAAGACTTTCATGTTACCGGTAATAAACATAAAGTTAATTTTAAATTCCCCCTAAATTTTTCAAAGATATACCTTTTATTCAAAGGAACAGACGTCAAAGACTACGCGGCAATTTTAAATGCCCTAAATGTCAACAGAGAACCAAGGGTTCTAACTTCTATTAACAGTGAGGGTTTTAAGTAAATCAGCAAAACCAAGAGAAACTCAAACCTTCCCAAGGGATGGTAGGTTCTGGGCTCCATTGTTTCCCTCTCAATTTTACCTTTCCTGGATTTCAAAACAAATATTAATGCTTTGCTGGACTCGAGTACTCACTTGAGATGCGAGTGCTAAAGCATCCGGGCTTACCTAGGTGGGGAAGATGACATAAAATCAAACAAATGCCAGACATCCTAGTGGCTGGGCTAGCCCTCCCAGTTGCTGCACGGCTGGAGGTTTTGCGTCTGATGAATAACAAGAGAACCCGGAGTTCTCCCGCAAGCAGTTATTAACACTAATAATAACTGGAGCACTAATCTGTGCCCACCATGGTCCGGTCCGTTCTCCAGTGGCTTCTGCTGCTCTTTAATGAGGCACTTTGGCCTTTTCCCATGTATTCCACATTATATTCATGCTGGACCTCTCTACCTTCCCTGGATTTATGCATGTCTCCAGCAGATGGTTGGGCCAGTCCACCTCCGGTGCTTGTTTAGCATAACAGAGAGCTCAGCAACTGGGGCCTGCTCAATCACTAACTTCAGCTTGATTTTCTGGATCCTGTGGGTAAACACTCAGGGTGACAGCCTACACTTGCTGTCTCTGACTTACCTTTCTTAGCAGCTAAGGATAGGTTTCCCTATTTGCTTTGGGCGAGTTGTTTTTCCAGTTTCCTCCTTATTTTACCTTCCCCCACTCTTTTGCTTCCCTAGGTTCCAGTGAAACTTCCCGTGGTGGTGATCAGGATAAAGAATATTCCAGAAAAAAAAGAAATTGTAAAAAAGTGGTATTTAGAATCTAGGATTAGCTGGGTAGCCAGGCATGGTTGTATGCACCTTTGATCCCAGCATTTGGGAGGCAGGCACTAGGGGATCTTTGTGAGTTCAAGTCCAGCCTAGGCTACAGAGCAAGTTCCAGGATAATCGGGGCTGTAGCACAGAGGAACCTTGCCTCTAAAAAGCAAACAAGCAAAAAGACCTTAGTTCGATCTGGGATTAACTGTCTCTGTTTGAGGCGAGCCATCTCCATGAGAAGCGGAACAGTTTTCATTCAGACATCCATCCCGTTGTTCACTCTGGAGAAAGATGTGTCACACGGAGCAGCCAGGCTCCTGTGTTCGGTAGGCGTTTTGAGCAGTGAAGATACAAGCAATTAAAGAAATTGGAATTGACCTCAAATAGCACACTTGCAATCTCCTGAAGCCTGCAGAGTAGTTCAAGTCGCCTCCTGGGTGCCTAGCCTTCCGGCTGCCTCAATTCACAAGGCCACTTCTCGCTATGCTCTTAGCACGCAGATTTAGCTCCTGCCGTTCTAAGGGGGTACTTACAGATACTTATGATGGCAAAACAAGCTACATTTGCCCCATTTGATCTGGGTCCATGGATCTTCTAGGCTTTTATGAGAAAGTCATCAGAGGAGGGAAAGGCTTGCTATTGTTCTAGGGTGCCAGGAGCTTTGCCTTAACGACTTAAGATGCACACAGCTTGAGGTGAGAGAGCTATAAAGTGCCAGCCTGAAGTTTACTGTAATATGTTATTTCCATGTGGATGGAAAAAATTGATTTCTAATTCATAAAATATATCCCCCCCATGCCAGTCATTACATACTTTTCCAGTTTCTGCCTGAAAGTACTTTCTGCGATGTATTCACAGAAGACAGAAGGGGGGGGGGCTGCTTTCTTCCCACTCCAGGTGAAGAAGGGAAAAATGGAACTTTGTGGAGAGGAAGCCAAGAAAACAGTTGGAGTGGTGTGATTGGTGGGGGAGGAGCCTAGATAAATGGTGGTCTCCATATATTTTCAGGACGGCTCTTTTCTCTCCAGCGCTGGAGGAAAATCAATATCTTGTTTTCAGATGGGTAAATGGAATCGTCTCTTTAAAGTGCCCCGGTCAGTTCACCACACGTCGGGCAGCTGCTGCTTTCCAGGCTGCCCCGGGATTCCCAGGCTAGAAGGATTGACAAGGCGATGATAAACTAACGTGCCCCCTCAGCTCTGGGTGTGCGCCATTGTTCCTGCAGCTGAGACCCTCTGCTGCTATTTGCTTTCTCCCACATACATTATTCAACAGCCCAGGAAAAGGCCAAGAACCTCTTTCATTCAGGAATTCTGTATTAAAATAATCAATTTCAAACTGAAGCCGGGAAGGCCAGCTTGCTACAGGGAGAGCCTATTAATAAGCCACCAGTCTTTTCCATTTGCATTGAACTCATGCTGTATTGTGGTAATATGGGATTATTTTTTTTTCAGTTTCCTCCAAGAAACTAAACTAAACTCTGCCCTTTCATAAATAGCATGTAGAAGAGCTTCTTCGTTTGATCCTACCATTAACCGAACACTAGAGGCCATATTTGTGCCTGTTACTCGGCACTGACCAATTGAGATTTTGAAAGTACTTTAAAAAAGCCATTAACTCTCCATGAAATGTAGCAGGAAGAAAAGTTTTCAAGTATTTTGTTTCCTATTCATTGGCATTACATTTCTCTCCTTGCCTCTCCTGCCCCCTGCTTCTCACCATTCCCCCACATGCACACAGACAGATAGACACCCCGCATATGCATACATACTCAGAGGCAGTGATATTTAAGTTTTGAACGAAATATTTTAGAAACTGTCCATGTATAAATAAGGTTAAATCTCAGGTGGCTTTCAGCAGTACCCTGAGGTGCTCTGCAGACTAAATATACTTTTCCTGTTTGCTTCATAACAGGTTCATCAGAGACTCCTTTTTGGTGGCTGTCTTATTGTCAAAATTCTTTCTAAGCCTACTTTAGTCCATGTTCATACCTTTAGACAATCAGTGTCTAAAAGATAATTATTGATAATCATTCTTTGGTAATCAATTCAGCAAACATTTATTGAATACCAAGTGTGTACATAGGAAATCTCCAGGGTTTTAGCTTGGGACAACCCAATGAATCAGTAATGATCCTCCAAGTAGCCAATGCATATATAAATATACATATATATATATATATATTTACCAAATTTAGCAAAGGAAAATATATAGCACTTACATAAATTTAGACTTCCGAGAAATAAGTAACTATTTGGTATAATTTTCCCTTACAATATTTAGGACACACTTTAAAATTTTTCATTGTTCATATGAAAATCAAAGATAACAGGGAGTTCTGTATTACATCTGGAATGAATCTCCCTTTTTTAAAGGCAATTATTGGTGTGATCTTAAAGATTTTGATATTGTTGTCTATTACTTCTCTACTATTGCCAAAGAACAGAAAAAATTGGATTCATTGAAGCATTAGTAGAAATTTTAATTTCCTAAATTAGCAGAAGCCTTTCATAACTAATTTATAGAGAGGCTATCTTTCTTCATTTTTTGCATATGGCATGAAATAATTTTTAAATGTTTGTGATAAATCATGAAATGTAATAAGCTATTTAAAAATAATTCTTAACATAACCCATATAAAAACATTCCTGGCCCACTAGTTGATTGATTGATTGATTGATTGATTTAAAATGGAGAGGAAAGTCCCACAATTATTCACTCTACTTTCTCTATGAATTGCTTGGCAATTGCTAGGCAATCAGGAGATAAAGCTAAGCCCAGTGTGCCCATGAAAGTGCCCCATAGAAGGCTACCTTATGAATAACAGTGACTGCCGACTCTGAGTACATTCTTGCAGTGTTCAGACACACAAGAGCTGCCCTCTGTAACCAGTGGCAGAGCCCAGTGCAAGGGTGGAGTACTCAATCAACATAGATCCTATGTAATTTGTAAATAGAACTATCTAGAAGGGTCAGTGGGATTGGACCTTTATTGAGACTACCTGGGAGCTAAAGATACATACTTACAGTAATTGTCCCCTCAGTAGCTCACAGTGGGATTACAAACAGCCACAGTACTTGCAAGAAAGAAGGGAGTCAATAGAACCCATATAATAATCTCTACCTTTATTATGGACTTATTATGTGCCAGGCACTAGGCTAAGTACCATCCTTCCCCTTATCCTCACAGTATCCCTTTGAAGATACCCATTTCTCAGATGAAGAAAATGAGTTTAAGAAAGGTCATTTGACTTTTCCCACAAGACTAAGTGGTAGGGCCCTGGGTACTAAGCTACCATGTTCTTTTTAGAGGGATTAAAGGTAGAAGAAGATAAACAGCTCCAGAGATTTTGTCTTTCCACAAAGTATATAAATCTAAGTGTAGCTCTGTACCCAACTCATTTGTTTAGTTCAATACATGTAGTATATTGATTTGATTTGATTACATTGTCTTTATAATGTATTTGAATTATCTTGCATTATAAATTTGTATTTTAATTTATTGAGGAAAAAAAGGTGATTTAATCAATGAATCCATTTGACAGGGAAATTACTCTTCATCAACACTGTCTTTTCAAATAAAATAAACTCTGAGGAAGACTCATATAAACAAAATAAAAACCTTACCAGGAAATCTTTAAGTATACATAAGACTGAACAGGACCAGATACTCAAAAGCTACTGGGGGAGGTGTGTGTGGAATTATTAGACATTATATGAGTTTGTGTGTGTGTGTGTGTGTGTGTGTGTGTGTGTAAAAAGAAATAATAAACTAAATCTACAGACAAATAATAGATTTTCAAAATGTTTGTAAAGATAGAAGGTATATCTGTACTATACCAAAAGGCTCTTTTAAATTAGCTAGAAAGGAACAATTAAAAAGGACAAACAAGAAAAGATGTAAAGGGGCTAAGGAATGTAGCTCAGTTGGTAGAATGATGGCCTTGCATTCACCAAACCCTGGGTTCAGCACTACATAAAAAAGTTGAGTATGACGGTATACTTGTAATCACAGCTTCTGGGGGTGGAAGCAGGACAATGAACAGTTCAAGACCATCCTTGGTAATGACCCCAGCTAAGACCCTAAGCAATAATGGAAAGGGTATCTGAACTGGCCTTCCCCTGTAATCAGATAAATCACTGCCTTAATTGTCATCATACACAAAACCTTCATCCAACAACTGATGGAAGAAGATGCAGAAATACATAGCACAAACATTGGGCTGAGCACTCAGAGTGCAGTCAAAGAGAGGGAGGAGCAATAATACTAGCAAAGGGGCCAAGACCAGAAACATCTGACCTGAGCTAGTAGGAGCTCACTGACTTTGGACTGATAGTGGGGGGAACCTGCATAGGACCAAACTAGGCCCTCTGAATGTGGGTGACAGTTGTGTGGCTGGAGCAGTCTGTGGGGCCCCTGGCAGTGGATCTAGAATTTGTCTCTAGGGCTTGAACTGGGTCTTTGAAGCCCATTCTCTTTGGAGGGATACCTTGCTCAGCCTAGATATAGGGGGGAAGGTCTTGGTCCTGCCTCAAAGTGATGTGCCAGACTTTGTTGACTCCCCATGAGGAGCCTTATCCTCTCTGAGGAGTGGGTGGGAGTTGGGTGGGGGGTGGCGG
This sequence comes from Microtus oregoni, assembly GCF_018167655.1. Taxonomy (NCBI): domain Eukaryota; kingdom Metazoa; phylum Chordata; class Mammalia; order Rodentia; family Cricetidae; genus Microtus; species Microtus oregoni. The sequence continues at coordinate 590,110 of NW_024543812.1, forward strand.
GGGAGGGGCAGGAGTGGGAGAAAAGGAGGGAGTGGGAACTAGAATTGGTATGTAAAATGAGAAAAGATTGTTTACAAAAAAGATCATCCTTGGCTACACAGAGAATTGAAAGCCAGCCTGGACTACATGAAACCCTGACTCAAAAACAAAACAAAAAGGACAAGGATGTGAAGGGACCTATCCATGGAAAAATAGTCCGATATGCCAAGCAAACTTACAAATAAGATGCTAAAATCCACTAATGACCAATGGGATACAAATTAATAATGTGACAACAAAATGACACAAATTTTCTTCTTTTTTTGTGGCCCTGAAGATTGAAACTAAGGCAAAAACTCTACCACTGAGCTATATAACCGCAGTTCAAGCAAAATAATTTTTTAAAGTTACTGCCTCTTCTTGAAGAGATACTGAGAATATGCCTTACCTCTGCAATTCTGCTTCTAAAAACATAACCCTTGAAAAGAAAAGCAATAGTTCACAAGATTCCATGTACAAATACGATTGTTACAGCATTATCTGTAGTTTCACACATACAAATAAAAACAAAGAATGTTTTTGAATAAGGGTTGTTGGATCCCCTGCAACTGGAGACAGGGATGATGTGAGCCATCATGTGGGAAACAAACCTGGATCCTATGTAAGAAAGAACAACAAGGGATCTTAACTACCAAACCATCTTTTTAGTCCGTAATATGTGTGTTTTAAATTATGTGTGTAAGCTAAACAAATTGAAATTTATTTGTAGTCTCATCAGTAGGACATAATATTTAGGGGTACTGTCACCTATGAAAGTGCATTTTATCTATGTATATATTTACTTTTATTCTAAATAAAATGGATCATTGTGTGTACATAATTATTTGGAGAGAGATAAAATGTGAAATAACTTATACTGACTTGTTTATGTATGCTGGAATGAAAGACTGAAGAGGGATATGAGGAGTAGGGAGAGAGGAATATGTTGTGAGAGGAAGACACAAGGATTTCATTAAAGAAAAGAACCATGCTGTGTAGATTTTAGGAAGGTTGAGAATGTAGCACAATTGGTAGGGCATATGCCTACCATGCTCAATGTCCTGAAGTCAATCGCCAGCATTAAAACTAAGGATCTTGGTATATACCTGAAATCCCAGCACTGGAGTAGTTTAGCCAGGGGGACTCAAAGTTCAAGGTGACAGTGGTTAGTTCTGTCAATTTGACGCAACCTAGGATCACTTGGGAAGAATCTCAATGAGGAATTTTCTAGATTAAGTTGGCCGGTGGCTTTATCTATGGGGCACTGTCTTGGTTGCCTTAATTGATGTGGGACGGTTCAGTCAGAAGTGAGTGGTAGCCTTTTCCTGGTTTGAGAAGCTAGAGTTGATAAGAGTTGAAAAAGCTAGCCAAGTATTAGGCATGCATGCATTCACTTCTCTGTTTGTGATCATGGATATGATGTGACCAACTGTCTCAACTTCCTGCCTTGACTTCCTTGAAATGATAGACTATATCCCAGGATTGTAAGCTAACACCTTTCTGTGAATTACTTTTTATCAAGGCATTTTATCACAGTAACAGAAACAAACAACAACAAACAAATGCAGTGGGACAATGGTCTTGTACCCTGTAAAGATTTTTTACTTGTATTGATTTAATAAAATGCTGATTGGCTAGTAACAAGGCAGGAAATAGAGGTGGGCAATGAGAACAGGAGAATACTGGGAAGAGGAAAGGCTCTCAGTCTGAAGTTGTCACTCAGACGCAGAGGACACAAGATGAGAATGCCTCACTGGTAAAAGGTACCAAGCTTTGTGGCTAACACAGATAAGAATGATGGGTTAATGTAAGTTGTAAGAATTAATTAATAATAAGCCTGAGCTAGTAGGCCAACAAGTTTATAATTAATATAAACCTCTGTGTATTTCTTTGGGACTGAACGGATGCAGGACCAGGTGGGACAGAAACCTCTGTTAACAAACAAAACAAAACTAGGATAAAAACACTAGCCATTTTAAGACCAGCCTGGAATGCATAAGACCCTGTCTGAAGCAACTAAAACAACCATAGAACTTTTTCTTGAAACTTGTGGGATTTTTGTTTGTTTGTTGTTTAATTGTTTTTTTTTGTTTTTTTATGTGTGTGTATTTAGCCAAAAAGAAGTCATCATTGTTACATATGTTACTGTTGACTGTAACATCTTGTACATTTGCAAGGCAAGTTCATATTACTGAGGCAAAACTTCCATTTGCTGTAAAGTAGAATTTTCATTGAAATATAAAGACCATGGGTTTACCCATGGCAATGATGATGATTCAGCAGTGCATTATTTTAAGTAATGCTCCTTGTAGCTTAATTTCTAGTTAACAAGGAATACTAACCAAATAGAAAGCTCCTTAATGGCACAAATTATGGTAAAAATTCATCTTTGATTCATATCTGTGATTGTGAGATCACTTTGACAGTTGACCTCTTGTTTGTCTCTGGCATCTAAAATTCCAGTTCCTCAGGCCTATTCTTTGTCAAGGTTTTGAAGCCTTGTGAGTACTTTAAAGAAAACTAAAGGGGTACTGTTTATAGAAATAGACCGTCAGGAAAAAGCAGATTTAGTGAGGTGAGAGACTGTCCCTAAGAAGAGTTTCATATACATGCCAGGCATCAGAGTTAGAAAGACTGAGTAGAAACTTGAAGATGTAAGCCTTGAATTGAGAAGAGTAAGATAAGTTCTGTGAGAGGTGAAAATGGCAAACTGAAGTACTGGAAAAGTAGAGAGAGCAAAAAAGCAAGGAAGGAACCAGTATCTATCAGCAAAGCCCCTGAGAGAATTTGATAAGCCCTAGTGAGTGCTTTCTGGAAGGTAGGGCTCTTAGACTAGACAGAAGTGCTAATATATCAGCAAACAGATTTCAAAATCAGATTATATAACTTTAAGTCATATAAAACAATGAAGTGAATACTCTCCTTAAAAGATGTTCTTGGTAAACCGGGGCAGTGGTGGCGCACGCCTTTAATCCCAGTACTCAGGAGGCAGAGACAGGAGGATTTCTGTGAGTTCAAGGCCAACCTGGTCTACAGGAGCTAGTTCCAGGATAGGAACCAAAAAGCTACGGAGAAACCCTGTCTCGAAAAAATCCAAAAAAAAGAGAGATGTTCTTGGTGAAAATTGGAGCCAGTAAGAATGACATCCAGGTTCACTGAGATGTATAGGATCAGTATGCCCATGCCCATGTGACAAGGTATAGAAAACCAATTCTGGGCATGTTGACACCTGCCTGCACTTGGGAGGGAGAGGCAGATCTCTGTGAGTTTGAGGCTATGGTCTACACAGCACGTTCCAAGCCAACCAGAGAGACACACCTTGTCTCAAAAAGAAAAGAAAAATATTCGTCTGAAAGACAAAGCTCTTTTGCTTTGTAATAGTATGGCAGGTGCTTGACCACTGAGTCATCTCCCAACTTCTTCAATGGTATCTATTTATAGCCTTTACTACTTATTTCATCCAACTGTAGATTTTACTGCTTTTGTTGATATCTTTATTTAATGCTTATGAGATGAGGCTCATTTTTTCTTTCCAGTTTTTCCTATTTTATCTTTACAAATTTCTTCTGTAGGGCTCAGATATACTAAGTATTATTTTATTTTATTAATATATCTGCAAATGGCCTCATTTTTCTAGTAACTCTGTAAATAAGCTAATATCTATTTTAATATGAAGAAAAAGTGATCCTACTTTATTGAACTATTGTTTTCAAATTTACCAAACATTATTTGTCCAATACATTTTGTTTTCTCTGAGAAACATTAAAAGATATGACAGCTATTCATGTACAATTGATTCTCTCCTTCTGCCATATGGGTTCTAGTTAGAAAAATCCTTCTAGAATTTACTAAGAGGCAACACACAGTATTGGTAAAGTGCTCAGCTTGGGAGCAGACTGTTTTGGCTTCAAATTCTTGATTTGCATGAACATGTTGGCAAACATTTGTAATCTCCATGCTCAGAAGACAAAGACAGGAGAATCAGGTGTTCAAGAGCACTCTTGGCTATGTGTTATGGTCTTGTCTCAAAAAATAATAATCTTGTTTCACCATTTCCTAATTGTGTGACCTTTGGAAAATACTTAATCTTTCTGTCCCTCAGTTTCTCCATCTATAAAATGGGGACATTGATAGGAACTACTTCATACAATTTGATATAAATAGGTAATGAACTCATAAAATGATACACTTAGGCCAGAATGAGGCACATAGGGAGCACTCAGTATAGCGTGTCTCTCTATTTCTCTAAGGGTGTCGAAGCCCTTAGGTTACGTGAGGCAATCTTTTCCTAGAGTAGTACCAATGTTAACAATTGTCTTCTATTACAGATTAATTAAATAGCACTAGCTTCCCTATGATAGAGCTTGAGTTTTAGTGGCCATGACCATAAATATAGTAACTATAATTGTATAAGTTACAAACTTGGGCACTATCTCTTCAGTACAAAAATTAGCATGTAAATAGCATACATGCATCATAACTAGTGACTCATGGCATCAGTGAGTCACTGGTTTTATTTCAGGTAATTCAGTCTCATCAAGACCAGTTTCTGGACAAAGCTGTCACTCAATGATAACCCCTCTTGTCATTTTATGAAAACGAATAGATGAAAGTGTGACTTCAGTCTGGATCCTATAAGCAATGAAGTTGAAGCTAAGATAGATGAGTGCGTGTCAAAGAAACAGAAAGGGATAGAAGTGAGAGTAGAATCAAACAGAAATGAGACAGCAGGAGAAATAGGAAACTGTGGGGAAAGGTGGTAAACAGCTATTCAAGAAACTCTGGAAATACAAAATGAGGAACCTCAGTGGGTGTGGATATGTAAAATTATTGATCTAATATGGCAAAAATCATCTTGTTTCTTGTCACTGAAAACATAAAAGCTAAAATTTAGAAGTAAATTCACAACTTGAGAGTGGTATGAGAATCTGTCAAGGCAAAGAAAATATGCTCACATGTATGAAACACAAGCAAAAAGTCAGCACTTTTCACGTTGTGTTTGCCCTGTTCTCTTATTGCTTTTACAAAGGAATGAAACAGTTTAATCTTCAAATTATAGTGTATGAAAAAAGTAATAATTTTGCTACTTTGAACATCCCATTTTTTAATATTGAAATAAACACTGAGAGATGAGTGTTTTGCAATGATTTTTAAGGGTCACTAAACAACTTCAGATTGCATTGTCTTTTAATTACAGAAGTAATATCTTGCTTGCATTGTTTTCCACGTTTAGGCTATGCCATAACAGCTTTATTCTGCCTTCCTCTTCATTCCCAGTTCCTGTTCTTCTGCCTTCTCCTCTTCTTATGATAGGGTATCTTTATACAACAAAGGATGGCCTTGAGTTCCTGACAGTACTGAATCAGCCCCCAAGTGCTGAGATTATAGGTGCATGCCACCACTCCAAGCTCCATTACACATCTTTCTTTTTTTTCTTTCCCTTTTTTTCTCTTCTTTCTTCTTTTCTCCTCTCTTGTTTCCTTCCTTTCTTCCTTCTTTTCTACTCTAGTGACTGAACTTTGGCCCTCACATAAAAGTTCTACCACTGAGCTGAAGCCTAGATTTTTTTCACTTAAAATTTTATTATTTGAGAATTTCATATATGAATATAATATACCTTAATAATATCCCACCCTCTATTACCTCCCCCTAAACTCATTATCCCCAAACACCCTTTTCTCCCAGTTTCATGTATTCTTTTTAAAAATCCATTGAGTTTACTTAGCGCCGCCAGTGTATTCACAAGTGTAGGGCCCTCCACTGAAATGCAGGTAGCATCGGGAGCTGCATACAAAGAAAACTGACTTTTCCTCATTTTCCCAGCAGCCACCATTGTCCATAGCACCTCAGCTAAGAGTGGGGTTTGATAGACCCCTCTGAAATTCATGCTTGAGATTTTATCTAACTTAAACATGCATATGTCTTGAGCATATAGTCAGAGCCTCTGAGTTCATGTGTCCAGTAAATAGAGTTTTGCTACAGGTGTCCACTGCCTCTGGCTCTGACAGTCTTTCAGCCCTTTCACAATGATCCCTTAGTCTTGGTGGGGAAGGTGAATGATATAGTGTAGCCAGAAACTGTGGCTTCATTTCCCAGCAGCCCAGATCTGAATAATCACACAGAAACTATATTAATTACAACACTGTTTGGCCAATAGTTCAGGTGTTTGCTTAGCTAGCTCTTATATCTTAAATTAACCCATTTCTATTAATCTGTGTATTGCCACGAGGCTGTAGCTAACTGGAAAGATTTCTGGGCCTTCTCCTTTGCCAACTACATGGCATCTCCCCACCTATTCTCTCTCTGTATTTTTTTCAGTCTGGCTATATTCTGCCCTGCCATAGGCCAAAACAGATTTATTCATTAACCAATAAGAGCAATACATGTACAGAAGGACCTCCCACATCAATATAGATGTCCCCTTTAAAGCTTTATGCTCTATAATCTCTTTTATTTTTTCACTTTCATTTTTATTTTAAAATAGTCTCACTAAGTTACTCAGGCTGACCTTGAATTTGCTACTGTTCTATTTCATCCTCCTGCATGTAACAGGCCCGTGCTGTGTTACCTGACCAAAGTTCCATAAAATTTCCTAAGTTGCTTTGTTCTTAGAGTTTCACATCTATTGTGTTGATAGGAATGGTATTTCTAACAGGATACCATTAATATGAAAGAACCTTTTTGCTTTTGATGTATTTACTTAGCTTCTTAGGCTGTTATTTCTAATAGGCCCCTTTTAAATTTGATCTCTGTCCACTGGGATATTTTACATAGAAGTCAGGTGGCACATACTTTGAATCCCAAATTTGTGAGATATAGGTAGGTGGATCTCTGAGTTTGAGGCCAGCCTGGTCTATAAAGCTAGTTCCAAACAGCCAGGGCTGTTAACACAGAGAAATCCTGTTTCAAAAAACAAAAAGTGAAAATAAATAAATTTTACAAAGAATACTTGTGTGAAGAAAAATCCAACTGCCTCAAAGAGAGGCTTCCTTGCTTACTTTCTTTTGCTTAGGAGTAGACTCTTGTCTTTGACGAGTGTGCTTGTTTCAAAATCAGTCTTGGTGGTGCAACAAATTGTCCTCAGCTAAAATCTCCAATTAGTGTTGTGTTAGCTGTGCGACATAATCTTTTGTGAATGTAACTATCCTAAGCCTTCTTTTTCATTGGGGAATGGAAATACCAACAGCTCCTACACGGGGCTATTACAAAGATTAAATGAGATGTACAATACCTCCCCTAGAGCACAAAAAACAGCACAGAAAAATAAGGGAGGCTCATTAACTGAAACTTACAAGGGTCAGGAAGTAAGCCAAGTCTCAAGAAGTTCCCGGAATTTACCAGGTTCTTAAGGCCCCTCCTGAGATTACACTGCTAGGGAGAAGGGCGTCTCCTACCATCCAGAGCAACAAGTCATGCAGGGAGCCCCAGAAAAACACACCATGCTCAGGTCAGCTTCCTTAGCAGTGCAGCTGTCCTCAAGTCACCCCTGTGCTGTAAATGACTCTTCACCAATATTCTCGTGCATGGCCTGGATAAGCACTGACTCACTCAGCCAGACTGGAGGATTTAAATGCATAAATGCAGTTGTTTGTGGGTTTTTTGTTTTGTTTTGTTTTTGGTTTTTGTTTTGTTTTGTTTTTGGTTTGTTGTTGTTAACCTATCAGAAGTGATTTTTTTTTCTGTATTTGTCCCCCCAAAGCCACACAACACTTATGTAGTTGCTTTTCTGTGTTTTCCTCCACGGAGTTCACTAGCATGCTAAATCTGTTACCTGTTTATCAAGAACAAGAACTGTATCTTAAGCATGTTCATGTCATCTCATGGAAAATATTTACCTACATTTGGTCTCCTAACTGCCCTGCTAGCACTGGAATAGAAGAAGTACCTCTTTTGTACCTGCTCTGTCCCAAACTCCTGGCATAGAGCCTGACATGTAGTAGACCAAATAGAAGCCTGTAGATTCAGTAAATCCTCCTAACTCCTTGGTTCCTTTGAGTCACTGGTTTGGACCTCCTGCTTACTTTAGTGACCACTTGCCATCACTTTGCAATTGCTGACTTCACACCACTGATTTTGAACTCTGAAATGCTCCAGTAACCAAACTTACCATTTTCGGTGACTTGTTCAACTCCATTGCTGTGACTGATGGTCTCCTGACATCTCTCCATTCTTCCATCAGTGCCCCTCTGACTCCTCTCATCTCCCTTCCCAGCCCAACACTCTGTTCTGTTCTTTTCAGAACCTTGGCTAGGCTGGGGTCACTGGGACACAGAAATTTAGAGGGCACCACATTTTTCTCCCACCACTTCTTTGGGCTCAGTTGGAAGTCTCACCCTGGCCCCAGGCCAGCCTCTTTGGCAGACACAGAGATGGATGAAGCTAGAGGCCTGAGGTCAAGGGCTGGGAGTACACCAGCCAGGGGACCTTTTGTACATAGGGCCACCCCTCCCCCCACCAAAAGAGGCTTCCATTTAGGAGAAGGCAAGTTTCTAGCTGTAACACTGGGTGCCAAAAATGTAGACCAATGCAATAGAAAAGTGGACCCAGAAATAAAGCACACAACTAACCAACTCATTTTGACAAATGTATCTAAAGCATACATTGAGAAAAAGACCACCTCTTCAATAATTGGTGCTGGGAAAACTAGATTTTAGCATGTTTGAAGCTGGATCCGTATCTCCCATACTGTACAAAAAAAAAAAAAAACCCAAAATGAATCAAAGACCTAAATATAAGACTTAAAATTTTGAAAATTCTGAAGGAAAATACTAGAATATATAGATGAAGGCAATGACTTTCTGAAAGGGAATTGAATAACAAAGGACATGATCTCAAGAACTGAGAAATGGTACTGCAGGAAATTAAAAGGCTGCATGGTAAATGAAGGAATCACCAGAGTGAAGTGACAACCTACAGAACAGAGAAGGTCATTGCCAACTATACATTTGAATATTCAGAATATACATATAACTTCAACAACCAAAGCCCAAATCATATGAGCAATAAATAAGGTAATTAATTGACTAGACAGTTCTGACAAAAAGAAATGCAAATTGTCAATAAATATAGTTTTAAAATATTCAATAACCTTAGCCATTAATGCAATGCAATTTGGAAACTGCTCTCAGTTGAGAATGGTTACCATCAAGAAAGTATATCATAGCAAATGCTAGTAAAGCTGTAGGAAAAGGAGAACTTTATCCACTGCTACTGGGAATGTAAACTTGTAAAGCCACCGTAGAAATCAGTATAAAGGTTCCTCAGAACGTTAAAAGTAGAACTACCATGTGACCCAACTATATGAGTATATGCCCAGGGAAAACTAAGTCAGTGACCCAGAGATAAACATTTATGTTGATTACTACACTTTTCACATTTTCTAGGAAACGAAACTATCTCAATGTCCATCAACAGATGAATGAATTGAAGAAAAATGATTATGGGCTGGTGACATGGCTCAACATGAGCCTGATCATAAGAGTTCCATCCCTAGAACCCACACTGGAAGGAGAGAACAAGCTCTTTTCATTTGTTTGTTTGTTTGTTTGTTTGAGACAGGCTCTCACTATGTAGCTATGAATGTTCTGGAACTCACTATGTAGATCAGGCTGGACTTGAACGCAAAGATTCTATCTGCCTCTGTTTTCTGAGTATTGGTATTAAAGGTGTACACCACTACACACATTCTGAGAAACAACTCTTGAAAGTTGTCTATTCATTTCTACACATGTACTACCCACACATTGTACTCCAATACACACATCATACATACATGCTATAATAATTATTAATAATAATAAGACACTTTTATTGAAAATAGTTTTTATACACTATATTCTGATTACAGTTTCTCCTCCCTCTAATCCTTCCAGTCCCTCCCAACCTCCTCTCCCATCCAGATCCACCCCTTTCTGTCTCTTGTGAGAAAACAAATAAGTATCTAAGGGATAATAATAATAAAATATAATAAGATAGAACAAAAACAAACAAATTGGAATAGGACAAAACAAGCAGAGAGAAAAGAGCCCAAGAAAAGGCACAGGAAAGATGGAGACACAGAGACCCACTCATTGGCACAGTCAGGAATCTTAGAAAAGCACAAAACCAAAAGTCATAATATATACATAAAATGGGTAGGATAAAAATAGTGAGTATGTAAGTAAATAAATGTTGAAAATATAAAGTCCTGATGCAACATTATGAGACAAAGTCCTCCAAAGATACCTTTGAGTTCATTTTCTGTTGGCCATCTATTGCTGGGCATGCAGCCTACCCATAAGAATAGTTTGTTTCTTCGGTGAAACTCCCTGGAAGAAAACTAAATTTTCTTCACAAATGGTTATCAGTTGGTGACGGCTTCCTGTTTTCACCTCTTTCAGCTCTAGGGCCCCATCTGGTGCATAACTGCTCAGACCTGTGCATGAGGCTCCAGTCTCTGTACAAACGTATGTTGGTCCTGCTTTCTTTAGAAGGCCCTGTTTCCTTGGTGCCTTCCTTTCCTGCTCTTTTACACTCCTTCTGCCTCCTCTTCCGCAGGGTTTCCTGAGCCCTAAGAGCATGGATTTGATGATTACATCCTATGTAGAGCTGAGTGTTCCGAGTTCTCTCATGCTCTGCATATTGTCTGGCTATGGGTCACTGTATGTGATCCCATCTGCTGTAGGAAAAAGCTTCTCTGATGATGACTGAGCAATGCACTGGTCTATGAGTATAGGAGAGTGATTTTATTGCTACAATTCATAGGAGTCATTTTGTTCTTACAGTTTTTCAGAACAGTAGATTTTTGTTTTACCCTTGGTCCCCGGGCTATCTAGTCTCAGGTTCTTGGTCCCCCAAGTAGTATCAGATATGGTTCTCATGGAGTGGGCCTTACCTCAAATCAGATATTGATCGGTTACATCCACAAGCTTTGTGCTACCATTGCACTAGCATATCTAGCAGTCAGGACACCATTGTAAATGAAAGCGTTTGTAGCTAGGTTGGTGTTTAAGTGCACCTTCCTGTACCAAATATGCTAGCATGTAGGAGTAAAGGCTCTATGTATGCACCAGCTCAGCTTACACTTGTTAATGAATTGTGTAGGTATTATCTTCAGCAATAGGGCCATTCCATCAGTTCGTGGAGAGAAACCTATAGTCTTGGCAACAGCCTGAGTTGTTCAGGACACCCCTTTGTTCAACAACTCAATTAAATGCCATTCCTGGTACTGAAGTTTCTTTTGGTGATGAGAAGTGTCCAGTTGGGGCTCTATCTTCTCCCATTATGTCGTTATTTCTCCAGACTGCCTTCATATATTTATTTATTATAGGAAATTGCTACTGTATTAGGTTGCTAAGAATTCCCCAAATGGCTCTTAGTTTTAGCCATCCCTTCTTTTATTCCCTCCCTCACCTTCCCCTTCCTCTCCATCACCAGTTTTTGTTTTGTTTGTTTATTTGTTTGGCTTTCATTTTTGAGACAGGTTTCTCTGTGTAACAGCTCTGTCTGTCCTCGAACTAGCTTTGAAGACTAGGTTGGCCTCAAAGAATTCAGAGATCTGTCTGCCTTTTTCTCCTGAGTTCTAGTATGTGCCACCACTGTGGGACCCCTTCACCATTTGATCCTCCTGTTCCACTCTTGCCCTTCTGATCCATGCATAACTATCCTATTTCCCCTTCCTAGGGAGATCTATCCATCTCCCATAGTCCCTTACTCTCTATCTAACCTCTGTGGTTATATGAATTATAGCCTGCTTATCAAAGACTTAATAACTAGCATCCACATATAAGCAAATACATACCGTATTTACCTTTCTGTGTCTGGGTTACCGCACTCAGGATGATTTTTTTTAAGTTCCATCCATTTGCCTGTGAATTTCATAATTTCATTTTTTAGCAGCTGAATAATACTCTGTTGTGTACCTATACCACATTTTTTTACCTCATCTATGGACAGATATCTAGGCTGTCATTTCCCATTCCTGGCTTTTATAAATAGAGCAGCAACAAACATGGTTGAACAAGTGTCTCTGTAGTAGGGTGCAGGATATGTATATATCCCTTGGACATATACATACAATGGAGTTTTATTAACTTCATTTGAAATCACAACTTTGCAAAAAAGGATACATCAGGAGATTAGCATTAAGTGAAATAAGTCAGAGTCAGACAAATATTGTGTGTTCTCTATATGGAAGCTAGATTAAAAAGTGTGTGTGTGTGTGTGTGTGTGTGTGTGTGTGTGTGTGTGTGTGTAGTATGTAGTTCACAAAGCTAGAAAGGGGGTGTTGCTGGGTCCTAATGTCTTCCTCAGGGGAAGGGATGGAAAGGCGTGACATCAAAGACCACAGATGCCAGGAGTCAGGGGGAAGGCTTACAGCAGACTCGTTTATTTAACTACGGGGAAAAGCACATATAAAACTCATATACTCTGCAGGCAGGTTTCCACGCTCCACAGGGGCTTTGCTAGTTTTATCTCTTTGAGGTGGTCATGCCCCATGCCACCACCGAATAGAGAAAGACAAAACAACTTTATTAGAATCAAATATTTCCCCCAATGGATAGTTAAAAAAATGTTTGAGGCTTTCAATTTCATTGAACTACAAGAAATGAAACATGTTCCCTAACTGACAGCTGTGGTTTCTTTCTAGTGTTAGATGAACACTAGAGAAGAATTTTATGAACATGCAGAAAAGTCAGAGCCTGTGGAAGAGAAGAAGAAGAAATACTTGCTTTAAAATGAATCTCACCAAAAATTGATAATTTCCATGACAGATCTTCTCCTGTCATCTTCAAAGACTCTTGGGGAAGTTTTATTTTCATCATTTTTTAAGCAGGAAAAAAAGTAAAAGAAAAAAAAAGAAAGAAAAAAGGTCCTTAATCATTATCAAAAGAATTTAAATTTGAGATACCCATCTGTTGCAATGTTTAGAGGCTCCAAACACCCCTCACAGAGAAGAACCTTGGTTTTGAACTTCAGTGATTAAACAAAGGTCTCCATTGCACAATCTGCTTCTACTGCTGTGAGGTAGCAAGCAGCTTAATGCCAACCTTCAGTCAAGAGCCTCTTGTCCTACAAGATACTCATTATTCGAGAGAAAAACAATCTACATTTTAAAAATGAAAGAATCTGTGCTCATACAAGTGTTTTATGGTGTATTTTTTTTTAATCTCCAATTCAGGGTCTTTGAAATCGCCAGAATTGCAATCTTTTTTCTTTTCTGAAATAATAAAGAGATCATTTAATTATCAAAAAAAAAAAAAAACCTCATATACTCTTCCAGCACCCAGGCATTTTGATCTGTTGACAGGTGACATCTCATGCTCATTTCTCATTGGCTAGGCATGATCAGGACCTCTGACAGCGCCTGTTGCTAGGCACCCAGAAAACACCACTTGGTCGCTCCTTATTGGCTAGGCACAGACAGGACCTTTGACAGTTCCAGGCAGACTCCAGATTGGCTCCTTTTGGCCTGGTAGGCCTTGACTTCCTACAGGGGAGGAAGAGATCTTAATGAAAGACAGCAACACAGAGGGTATTGGAATACCTTCAATAGGAAAGCAGAAGGGAGGACTAACTGGAGGAAGAGAGGAATGCAGCCAGAGGGGAGAAGAGAGCATGGGGAAGGGCAGCAAATGAAAACAATGCATGTTTATAAATGCCATCATGAGTCTGGGGACATAGTTCAGTTGGCACAGTACTTGCTTTGTATGCCTAAAACCCTGGGTTAGTACCACACAAACTGAGCATGGTGACACATGCCTCTCATCCCAGCAGGAGTGAAGGAGAGACAGGAGAATCAGAGTTCATGGCTATCCTCGGCTACATAGTGAGCTTGGGACCAACCTGGGTCACCTATCAAGAAAAAAAAAATAAGGAAATGCTGTAATGAAATCTATTACTTTGTATGCTGACCTAAATAAATGTTGGGAAATAGTGGGGCTTCAGTCAGTTCCTGTTTGCTTCAATCTGTACACATCATGCCTGCTTCAGAGCTTCAACTGATTCTGCAGCAAGGTTTCCTGGGACTCCCATCATCCTATGTTTCGATTGTGGGATATTTGTGTTGTATGCCACAAAGATAAGGAGAATGAGGGAGAGTTCTGGGTTAAGCTGCATAGGGATGACAGAGGAGGTGATGAGCTGTAGTGATATTGTGTTTGTGTTTTAACAAATAAAGCCTGCCTGAAGATCAGAGGGCAGAGCTAAACCACTACAGATGAGGCAGTAGTGGGACACACCTTTAATCCCAGGGATATATGTATCTCTTTTAGTTCAAGGCCACCCTGGGCTACGTGAAATTAATCCAGTCTAAATAAAACGGAACTCACACAAAGATGATCCCAGCACTTGGAATCGCATGCCTTTAATCCCAGCACTAGGGAGGTAGAAACAGGAGTGATTTGGCTGGGTGGAGAGATGAATATAAGCAGGAAAAGATAGGAGCTCATTGCAGTCTGAGGTTTGGTGGAGACAGATGCAGTCTGGAGATGCATCTTCAGTCTGAGCATTGGTAAAGGTAAGAACTCTAGTGGCTGGCCGCTCTACCTCTCTGATCCTTCAGCTTTCAACCCCTGATAGCTGACTCTGAGTGTTTATTATTAAGACCAATTAGAATTCATGTTATAATTAGCCCCTATTTCTTCCTGAGCCTTGTTTGCTCCATATGTAAAATGGGAATGATGGTGGTGTTAACATTAAAACATTGTTCTTAGAATCTAAGCACATAGTAGAGTGCCTAATAAGTACAATTACATTCGCTAAATATGAATTCCCTGAGTTTTTTTAATTATTTTCTTAAGGTAACTTTTTCTAAGATCATAGAGAGTAAAGGAAATTGGTCAAGAGTAACATTTATTAAACCTACTATAGCCAGTATAATGGCCAGTTTTCCTCAGCTCTCCATGAGTCAAGCAGCGGCTTCTCCACGCTCTTGCAACTCAACCCCATCAATGGACCGAAAGGCACCAGGAGACCTTTTCATTCGGCACCTAGAGACTCCAAACTTTTTTTTTTCTTCCCATTTTTTTATTGAGAAAAGGAGAAAAAAAAAACAAGTTTCCACCTCCTCCCAGCCTCCCATTTCCCTCCCCCTCCTCCCATCCTTCTCCCCCTCCCCCCACTCCTCTCCCCCTCCCTCTCCAGTCCAAAGAGCAGTCAGGGTTCCCTGCCCTGTGGTAAGTCCTAGGTCCTCCCCCCTCCGTCCATTTCTAGGAAGGTGAACATCCAAACTGGCTAGGCTCCCACAAAGCCAGCACATTACGTAGGTTCAAAACCCCGTGCCATTGTCCTTGGCTTCTCATCAGCCCTCATTGTTCGCCATGCTCAGAGAGTCCAGTTTTATATCCTATAGCAATACTGACGAATATCTTGCATATCATCATAGAACCTTCATCTGGTGATGGATGGAGATAGAGACAGAGACCCACACTGGAGCACTGGACTGAGCTCCCAAGGTCCCAATGAGGAGCAGAAGGAGGGAGAACATGAGCAAAGAAGTCGGGACCACGAGGGGTGCACCCACCCACTGAGACAGTGGAGCTGATCTATTGGGAGCTCACCAAGGCCAGCTGGACTGTGACTGACTCCAAACTTTTTTGAGTTGGTACCAAGGAAGCTCATTGCAGTAAACTCCAGTCTGTCATAAAGAGGCAGGCCAGCCTTGGGTTTCAAATTCTGTGACTGAAAGTTGGTCCCCTCTTTTCAGTGCAGTTGGAGTTTAAGCTTAAATCAGCGCTAGGTCTTTCTGTGGAACAATGGGGAGTTAAGAGTCCAGGGGCATTCTTACCCGTGGTTTTGAAATTTCAAACAATTCTAAAGTAAGAATTGCAAAAAATAAGGCTCCTGCAAACTTCTTCCCTTACTTGTGCCCAATGTATTTCTTTTCCCAAAGCCCAGCATTCTGTATGCACATTCATTATATGTTGTTTCCAGCTGACTTACCCTTTAGAAAGTTGTAGCCACAGGAAATGCATGCCCTGGAAGTGACTCAGGCTTTACAATAGCACATATCCTGCATACATAGCCAGGCCGCCAAGGAAAGTTGACCAGTGGACTAGCCATTCCACCTAAACTAATTGTACTAAATCAGAAACATCTGATCTCAGTAACATCTTTTTTTTTTAAAAAAAAAAAAAAGAACAACATTTTAACATATCTAATAACATTTTCCAAGCAAAACAATTGACAGGTTCTTACTTAAGTGACTCTTTTCTTCTTTTATAGTTTCTGCTTTCATTGTCAAATGTAAAATCCATTGTAGTCCTAAAGATTTTATCATAATTTTTTCTAAAAGGCTTACATTTTATGTTTAAGTCCATGATTCATTTTGAGTTTTTGTTAAAGATGTAAGATTTAGGCTAAGATTCATTCTTTTGACACTGTTCAACTACTCAAGCATCGCTTCTTAAAAGTCAATATTTCCTCCATTGAATTACTTTCCCACTTTCATCAAATACCAGTTGAGTACAGCAGCATGGATCTGTTCCTGGGTGGCCAATGCTGTTTCATTGATCTGTTATTGATTTTCAAGTTTTATTTTTCTCTGCAACTACCACACTGTGTTGATCAGCTTATCTATATAGAGATTATTTATATAAAATAGACTGTTTCTTTAAGATTGTTTTCTTCATTTTTTTTAAAAGATGGTGTCTGTCTTACTACATAACCTTGGCTGGCATGAAATTCACTGTGTAGACCAGGCTGGCTTTAGTTCACATGAATCTGCCTGCCTCTGCCCACCAAATGCTAGAATTAAAGATGTAAACCACTTAAGATTATTTCTTTTTTATTCCCCAAGACAGGGTTTCTCTGTGTAACCCTGGCTGTTCCGGAAATCACTTTGTAGACCAGACTGACCCTGAATTCACAGAGATCTGCCTGTCTCTGCCCGCAAAGAGCTAGATAATAGGCATGGACCACCACACCCAGTTTAGATTATTTCTTTATGCTTCTTTTCCAAGATTTTTCAGTTTTTCAAAACTTGTATCTTTCCATATAAATTTTAGAATAAGCACATTGATGTACAACAAAATTGTAACTAGTATAAATAAAATTAAGTCCATGTGTCAATTTGAGAAGAATTGACATCTCTTTTCTCAATTGATGGAAACACATGACTCCATTTATTTAGATACTCTTTTGTCAGCATTTTGTACATCTCTTCAAAAATATTTATTCTACTAATTTGTGTGTGGGCCTATGTGCCGTGGTGCACATGTGCAGGTCAGTAGACAACTTGTGGAAACTGGTTTGACCTTCCTACCATGTGGATCGCAGAAAGTGAACTCAGCTTTACCCAGCTTAGCAGCAACTTCATTTACCAGCTGAGCTATCTTACCATCCCAGGATTTATACCTGTAAGCATGTAAGTTCTGCTCATATTTTATATTTAGACCTACATTTGGCCCTCTTTATCCATGACTTACATACTAGAAAGAACATTTAACTGCACACTTAAACTTAGCCACAAAATTATATCTAAACTGATACGATTATGGGTGTTGTACACCCATAATCTCAGCAACTAGAAGGTGGAGACAGAGTAATCAGAATTTCAAGACAAGGATCAGATACATAGCAAGTTCAAAGCCAGTCTAGACTACATGAGACTGTCTCAAAAAAATCAAACAATAACAACAAAAATTGCATTATTATACTTGTACAGACTTGCTTCTTATTATTCTCTAAGCAATGTAGTATGACTAGTATGTCTATATTGTCTTAGTTACTACAGATAATGTTGAAATTACTTAAAGTAAATATGAAGACATACATGCATATATGCAAGTATAGCATGCTATCTAATGGACTTTAGCATCTGTGGATTGGAGTATTTGTAGAGGATTGTGCTACCAATTTTTCCAGTAATGACTGGTCTCTCTCTCTCTCTCTCTCTCTCTCTCTCTCTCTCTCTCTCTCTCTCTCTCTCTCTCTCTCTCTCAGTTTGTATATTTGTAAGTAGCACTTTGGTTTTCATTTTGGTTTCTATGTATTATTGTTAACATAAGGAATGCACTTGCTGCTTACATGTTGGCCTTTTGTTTTTTACTGTTATTAGTTCATTTTTAATTTCTAGGATTTGTCTTATTTTCTATGAATATAGTTATCTCCATATTAGGATAGTTTCATTCCGTCATCAATGTGTATGTCTTTTTCTGCCTTACTGAAGGAATGGAACTTACAGTACTTATAGTGAAATCTAACATTATTGAACATTAAGGGAACAAACATTGAACCTTTTATCATTATTTATGATCTTATCTATAGGCTTCTTAGTTCTTAGTCCTCTGCTCTACCAGCTGAACTATTAAAGGCTTCCTAATCTTATTTTAAAGCATTTGCTTATTTATTTACTATCTACAAGTCAAGTGTTGATTACAGATATAAGATGACAACTTATGGGAGTTGGTGTTCTTCTACCGAGAAGGTTCTGGGGGTTGAATTCAGGTTGTTGGCCTTAGTGCTAAGTTTCTCTATCTCCTAAGACATTCTACTGCCTGTAGCTTTTATCAATTTCAGTTCTCTTTCATTCATAGTATCCTGAGAACTCTTGTTTCAATTATGAGTGTTGCTTAAACTTATAAACTGTTTTAAAACCCTTTTATGTAAATATGTACTTTGTCTTTATCATGTAGTTGACAAATAGTATAATATATTCACTTATTTTTCATTAAGTTTTGAATGATGAAGCAGATTTGTTTATAGTATCAAACTCTTTTTATCTTGTCATGAAAGAAGGTTGTCCTGAACCCTCTTATGTTTCCTGGCAGGAAATAAAACTGACAAAAAACAAATTAGAAGTGATGAGTATAAAAATTGACATCAATGAGTTTTAAGTAACATGGGAGCCTTCAAAAATGAAAACCTAAAAAACAGGGAAATATATATTATTATATATTATGATTATATTTGATTTTAGAGTGCACAGTCATAAAAAATATGAATGGGAGACGGGAGTATGTTCTGCAAATAATGAACAAGGGAGAACCCAGCCTAGTTTTAGTCTTTTGTATGTCTTCATGTCTTCTAATAAGAATGAGGTTCTTATGATCTGTTTCTTTCTAGTTTTTTTTGTCCTTCTTTCATTCAATACATCCTGACCACAGTTTCCGCACTCTTCACTCCTCCCCCCATCCCCCCACAACTATTCTCTCCCCCAGATCCACTCCTCTTCTATGTCCCTTCAGAAAAGTGCAGGCCTCCCGGGGATCTCAACTGAATATAGCATATCAAGTTACAATAAGACTAGGCAAGGATGGATGAGGCAGCCCAGTAGGAGCAAAAGAGTCCTAAGAGCAGGCAAAAGAGTCAGAGATATACCCACTCCCACAAGCTAAACAACCACAGCACATATGCAGAGAGCCTAGTACAGAGCCATACAGGCTTCCTGGTTGCTGCCTCAGTTTCTGTGAGCCCCTCTGAGCCCTGCTTAGTTGATTGTGTTGGCACTGTTCTCATGGTGTCCTCAACCCCTCTAGCTCATACAACCTTATCTCCACATCATCTGCAAGGTTCCTCCTTTCTGTGTTTTATGACTTTCTTCGGGTGAGAAAAGCAAGCTCAGAGAGCAATTCCTGTTTCCATAGTTATCATAAATTCCTTCAGCTTAAAATATTCAGTATGCCAAGGTGTCTCATTTTGAGGCAGCATGGCTTCAGTACTGCCATTATATTGTGATATTTGAGTAACTAATATTTTTATATTATTTTCAATAAAAGTTTATAATACAAATTATTCTCAATAGGAGTTGGTAGGAAGTAGTCCTTCTATGTTTCTTCAAGAATCTATATAAGATTTCTGGCTGCCCTTGAAGTTTCATATATGCTCAAGTCACCTCTCAGTGTCTCAGATCACTTCCTGTTGCCTGTTGTTAAAGGTGTAGGACACTTAACTCCAGCACCATGTCTGCCTGCATACTGCCATGTCCCACCATGATGATAAGGTACTGAACCTCTAAACTATAAGCCACCCAATTAAATGTTGTCCTAGATAAGAGTTGCCATGGTCATGGTGTCTCTTCAAAGCAATAGAAACCCTAGCTAAGACACCATGCCATCCCGGAAGTCTGCATCATCTTGGTTGTGTTTGGTATATTACAAGGTTTCAGAAATTCATCTGTTGCTCTTATGTTGTTGGATTTCTAGCCCTATGGTTTTTGTAGTATCCTCTTATTTTTCCTTTAATGGATGTGGTTCTATAGTAAGCTCCTCAGGATTTACCCATGTACCATCTCTCTTTTTATGTTTGTCATTCTTCCTAAAGCTTCACCTGTATTACTGACTTTTGTCCAGAGGATGGGTGTTCTGTTCCATTGACTTTCTATACTATTTTTCTGTTTTAAGTTTTGCTTGTACCTTTGTGTTAGCTTCCTTCCACTTGGTTAAGTTTTTCTCTTTTGTTCTTTTTTCTTGCAGAGATTAACAGTATTGATTTTTGAAATGGTCTTACAATAAATGTTATTAACTTTTCCTTTCTGTTCTGCATTCCACATATTTTAATATGTTCTATATTTTGTCCACTTTAAAAGTGTTACCAGACCCTATTTTAGGGCAGTATTGAGCTCATAGCACAATTAAGCAGAAGGTACAAAGATTTCCATATACCACTACCATAGCACACGCATAACTTTCTATATCAGAGTGGTACCATTTGCTATAACTGAGAAGACCTCATCAACACACCATTATCACCTGAATCCAGGGTGGATATTATCACTCACTCCTGGTATTACATATTCTCTGTGTTTGGACAAATTTAAAGTGACATGTACCTGCCATTGTGTATCTACACACAGTAATTTCAGTTCCCTAAAGCGTTCTTTCCTATGCTTGCTTACCCTTCTCTCCTCCGTCTCTGCAAACCACGAATATTTCAAAATGTCTCCATAGTTTTGTCTTTTCTTGGATGTTAGAATCATACAGTATGTTGCTTTTTTATAAAATTAAGATTGGTTCCTTTTCACTTATTAGGCAATTAAGCTTTTTCAACATTTCCACAGCTTCTTAGCTCATTTGTTTCGGCACTGAGTAAGAATATCCCACGGTCTGAATGTAGCACAGTTTTATCTACTCACATAGCAAAAGACATCTTGTTTGCTTCCATCTTTTGGCAATTATGAATAAAGTTACTATAAAAATATGTTTAGTCAGAGTTGTACTACCAATGTAGGTAACTTTAGACAAAGAAATGATTTATCTTGCTGACAGTTTTGGACGTTCTCATCTAAGACCAGGCATCCCTAGGGGTTTACCCTCTATTCAGGTCAGGGCATAAGAGAAGAGTGTATCTAGAAGCAAATGATTATATCTTGAACTGTAACAGAGGGAGCAGATGAGATAGGCTCCCACAATCTTCTTCAAGGATATGAACTTAATGGCCTGAGGAACTTCTTCTGTGCCATACCATTTAAATGCCCACTGGGATTTCAATACCATCACCTGAGGGGTTACAGCTTTACATATGAACCTTTGAGGGACACTCAAGTTATACTCAAACCATAGCAACAAAGATATGCATGCTTTTCTATCTGTAAGCTAATATCAAGATCTTTGGATAGATTTCCATGTTAGTAAGGTGGTGGGTGCTACCAGCAGTAATCATTAATGCATAGCGCTCCATATTCTTATCAGCACTTGGGATTGTCAATATTTTGGATTTTGGGCATTCTAAAAAGTGTTACAGACTTTCGTTATTATGATGATTTTTTTACATTCCCAGTGACATATGACATGGAGTATCTTCTGTGTGCATGTTTACTATCTACATATCTTCTTTGAAGAAATCTCTGTTGAGATTTTGGGGGCACTTTTAAATCAGATTATTTTGTTATTGTTGAGTTTTAAGAGTTCTTTTAAATAGTGGGTAAGTATCTTTTATCTGAGATGTCTTTGATGTTCTCTGAGTCTATGTCCAATATTTTCATTCTAGTCATAGTATATTGTAGAAAATAAAATTTTAATTTTTTTAATTAATCCAACTTGTAATATTCTCTTATCACCACAATACACAAAGAAAATCTAGAGTTTACTTTTTATTTTTTTCTAGTCTTTCAGTTTTGCATTTTACTTTTAGTTCTGTGGTAAATTTTGAGTTAATTTCTATGACAGGTATAAGGTCTCTCTGTCGATATTATTAATAATATTTTGCATAAAGATATCTACTTGGCTCAGTAACATTTGTAGAAAAGAAATCTTTGTCATTTTACCCTTGCTCCTTAAACAAAGATCAATTGATTCTATAGGTGTGGGTCTATTTCTAGGCTATTTCTTACCTCTTATCTATATTTCTCTGTTAGTGACCAATGCTATATTTTATTGATAAATGTGGTTTTGACTCTTGAAGCAGGAAGAATCAATCTTGGAATTTTGCTCTTCACCATCAATATTATTATGTTGCCTCTTCTAGATCTTTTGCCCAAAGCAAGTAAGGGAGGGTCGAAAGTGCACAAAGCGTACACACAGACAGAGGGATGGCATCCAACAGAAGAAACTAGCACTCAGTGGCTTACAAGTGATTTAGCAATAGTGCATGTTTACCTTGTATTCTCCTGACTAGTAACATCATCTGGGAATTTTCTAGAAATGGAAAATCTCAGGCCTCAACCCAGATCTAATGCCCCAGAAATCTGGGGGATAGCATTTTGCTTTCTAACAAACCCACCAAATTATTCTGGTGCATGTTCAAGTTTGAAAAGAACCGGTTTGTGATTGGTTGAATAAGTGTGTGTCTGTAAATTTGCCTTTAACTTTCCTAAACAATTTCTGTTTCTGGGAGATGGAAATTATATGAGTGTACCCAGTGTTGATTGGTTTATATGTGTCATTTTACATGAAAGCAGTGCAGGAAAATGCTTACAAAATGCATACAGTTCTTTGGAAATATGCTTTCATTTTCAAGGCATAGAAAATATCACGTAGTGGGTAAGGGTGCCATGGAGAGTGAAGGGACAAAAGGAACAGTTGGAGTAGAGATCCAGTACGAAGTTTGGGATGAAATATTAAGAGCATTCCTACTGCATGACCGAGTGCATAGTAGGAGATGAAGACACTGGGAATACACATAATTACAATTTCCAGTGAGTTGTCACCTTTGTCCCTGAGGCTAGTCAGTTTCTATAAACTGGTAAGTCTAAGCCATTTCATTCTTGTGACCTTTTGGTGCAAGACTTTGGCATGCATGAAACTAACAAATCGTGAACTTTATTTCACAACCATCTTCAATTCAGAGTTTAATTATTGTTAAATCTCTTTAAGTGCTTGCGATTTCTCTAAATAGTGAAAGATGTGAATCTCTTGCAGTCCTCGAGCCTCCTCTGGGAGGTGTCTCTCCCAGAGCTGTCCAGCATCTCTCCACCACTCTGGAGTAGGAGACAGACTGCTGGATTAGGGAGTGGATTTCTGCAGGGCCAAGTGTTGCTGAAGTCAGCAGAACTTGAATTTGGATTAATGCGATCTCAATGTTTAGCAGAGGAGAGAACAGTTAAGGAATTAGACATGAATGGAAGGATCATTTTTGTTTTAGGGTACACTCTTCCCCTTCTACCCCAGTAGAACACATGTCTCTATCCTTAAAACTTTGTGACTCTTAACAGTGGAACATGCTTTGTGACATTATCACAAGATGTAACTTTCATGTATTATTTATGTTACACTGATAGTAACTTCTCAGTATCTACTAACTGTAATACTATTTTTATAATAACACTATTTTTAATAATTAATACTTGTTAATTAAGTATTAACACCTGACTTGCTATAGACTTCTTCTAAGGCAATGCAGACTATAGGAACTTCTTACTAGAATAAAATTTAGAGATCACATTTTATGAACCAAGTTGAGGTCTAAGTATACCAGTTAGTGGAAGGCAAGTTCTTAACTAGAACCTATTCCCAGTATGTCAAAATTGAATAATAACATTTCTCCAAAAGTTAATTTTCTTTAAATTTGCTTTTTAATTTTTGAGTGAAGCATATGTTTTTGTAATGCTCCAAACATGGGTGGTGACTTTCAAGCCATCAATAGACTGACAGGCATTTGGGTAGCACTCTTTCCCTTCCTCGATGACAGTGGACACGCCTATCAGCTAATAGCAGTGAGGAAGCTAAGAAGGTAATTGATGCAAGCTTCGCTATGATAATGTGATGAAAAGCTCCTGTCATGACTGTAAACATGCTATGTTAACTGGCTGAACTCAGTCTGCTGAACTCCAGATCTCAGAACTGTAGCAACAGACCACACACCAATGAATTTCCCATTTGAGTGTTGGGCTATATTCTCTGACTTTTGGCCAATAAATCTGAGGGTTGTAATCTGAAAAATCCTTTCTCCCATCCTGGAGGGACACTTTTTGGAATCCCTTTATAACATTGGTTGAAGGGGGTGGGTTGAATGTTGCATCTGTACGTGTTTTCTGTGCTAATCTGAGAGCTGGATTCAACCCCAAGACTTGGGTCACTTCCACACAGAGATCTCATTGTGAGTGGGAGGAAAATGGCAGCTTCTCAGCTGCACTTTGAAATTCTGCATTAAGAAAAAAACCAGCAAGTATTCATAAGCCTCTTATTTAATGAATGAATCCCTTTGTATTTACATCCTTCACAATTCAGGGAACAAATAGGGTTTAGTTGCTAGAAAGTGAAAACTTCAAGCTCATCAGAATGGGGGAAATAGGAGGCAATTTAGATGAACAGTGGCAGTGGCTCCAACCCAATTCCTTGGTACCTGCTCCCAAGGGCATGCCAATCAGTCCTTTCTTTTGCAGTGTCTCCACCTCCAATTTAGGTCATCATCCACAAAAGACCAACAAAATGTCAAACAGTATAAATCTGTATTCAGCCGATATGCTCACCTGAAGCCTAAAAACAAAGGAAAGGAGCAACTAGTGAGGTTTGCTAATTGGCAATTGCCAATGAACAGCCTGAAGCCTTTCTGCCATGTGCCTCTCTCTTGCTCCTGCCCCTTTTATCTAACATTACTGTGTACTTCTCAAGAGTGAGCAAACCAGGAAGGGGCATTTGAAAGACCGAACACTATCAGAGAAGATCCCATGAAAATGTTTGAGTTGCCAGGATTTCAATTAGGAAATGAGATAAATTCGTTCTTGGGTTCCCCCACTCGTAAGAGTAGTTTCAAGAAACTCTTCAATATTAATTAGTAGGCTGTGAATTTGGTTCTGTGCAATTATGAGCCAGTTTTTGAAGTATGAAAAAGCAAACTTATCATAATTTTGAGTTACTCATCTAGAAGCCTGAATATTTTTGTATTTCCATATTTCTTGGGTAGCACTTAATTTAATCTTAGCCCCATTTCTTTCAATAAACCATTGTTGCATCTCATAAGCAGCACAGCTTCTTCCTCTAACTCATCTCCCCGTGAAATTGGTTTAATGAAGCAGAAAGGTATGAAGCATTAGCAACAGTGGAATCCATGTGGTAGCACTTCATTTTTCAGAGGCACTCACATTTCTCCCCTAATTTATAAAATCAGCACACAAATGATTTTTATCACGGCCATTACATCAGTATAAATTACTGCCTTTTCTATAACACGGCAGTTAGTCAAACTGTTGAAATGATATCTATTAGTCAAGGGACGGGGGGAGAGGTGGGAAAGAGTTAGTGAAAATGAGGGTTGATGGTTGTCTTCCAGAAACACTAATATTAATTTACCATAATGAACCACCAATGGAGTATTTTGAAAATGTACAGATGAAAATTAAATGCACAAAGTGAAGCAAATAGGTCAATTTGTTCAGGACAAAGACGAGGACCTTCAATAAACAAACGGTACTATATAGAGACAGACACAATGCAATTAGTCAGGCACTCCTCCTATCCGATGGGCATGCAAGAGCCACCCTGGGCAGGAGCCATTGTTCTTCTCTCCCTCGTGGGTGTCTTCATTCATCTCATTGTAGGAACTGTCATCCTGGTTTTGTGCCCTTCGACTTCACCATGTCAAACACCACTTGCCAGGGCTTCTTTGGAGAGCACTACACAGTGGCATCTTCTCTTTACCATTACCACCTAGATCATCTGCCACAACCTACTTGTCTCTTTCTAACTAAACAACACTCTGTCAACTGATCATGCTAATATGGACCATAGGATCATTTGGCTGGGATGGGTCTCTTTCCTCTCACTGTGAATAACAGTTTACCAAGCAATTGGTATGTATGGCAGTTTTCTTTTGGACAGAGAGTATAGATGGCAAACATGGGAATGGTTTAACTTGAAGAGGATAAATTATCCATGCAATCCAGAACTAACATTCCAACATAAGTCTTCTGTATACAAATTGAATCTCATTTTTGACTGTTGAGTGGCATGGCCATGTAATCCAATAGAATCTGTATTTTCAAAGACGTAACTTTTCAGCAGTTGTGAAAAGATATTAAGGGAATTTAAGACCTCACCCCAAATCGGTTTTTTGCTTTTATTAAGCTAAATGAGGTCTGTTAATGTTGAACAAACCATAATTATACTATCAGGTATCAAAAGTTGTGTGATCGACTTTAAAAATCCTTTTGTAAGTAAATCAGTAGGCAAGGCTGCTGCTGCCACCGCTGCTACTACGACTATCCGCAAACCTTCTGATTTTGTTGCAAGTGGGAAGAGAAGTAGAATACTGAGAGCAGACAAAATTATTTAAGCAAATATTCTCTGACAGATTCTGGCTCAAGGTTTGTTGCTTACTATTTCTTCCCTTCCTAATAACAAGTGTATGAAGTAAGATGTTTCATTACTCCTTCTTTGACAGTGAATAAACCAAAGCTTAGAGGGGTTAAGTCACTTGTTCACTGTTATAAACAAGGTTTGGGGGACTATGACACAGACTATCTACATGAAGCTATCCTGCTATTGTAGAGACTTGGATCAAGAAGGATGGAAGTCTTGTCTGAGGGCCATGGGCTTCTGTAAGTAGTGATCACAGATAAAGAGACACCTATCTAAAAGAGCACAGACAATTCTCTAAATTTCTTGGGCAACTACAGAAACAGCAGCAGCAAAGGCAGAGCAACCAAAATTTCTGCTTCTGACCAAATTGAGTGGAAATCTGGGCTGTATTGTCATTTGGTTTTCAACATAAACACTAATATCATTTAATTAGGAAAGAATCACACTTGTAATAAATGATGCCTGAATGACAAGCTAATCCAGAGACAAAAGATAGAAGTTGGATCCCTAAAAGTTAAGTGCAAAAATAGGCCAAAATGTAAGTGTAATAATTTGTAACATGAATGGGCTGGGGCCTGCATGTTTGTTGTTGGGGTTTTTGTCCCGCCCTTTACCCCACAACTGTTTAGCCCCAAAGAAAATCACACATAGGTCTTCATAAATTATAAGCAGATTGTCCCATTAGCTCTAGCCTCTCATTGGCTAACTCTCACATCTTGATTAATCCATTTTACTGATATATTAGCCATGTGCCTCAGTGCCTTTTTTTCAGTGGGGCAGCTCACATCCTGCTACTTGGTGGTCTGGGTAGAAGTGGGAGGAATCAACTTCCTCCTTCCCAGAATTCTCCTGCTCTCATTACATCATTTCTACTTCCCGCCTATATTTTCTGCCTGGCCAATCAGCGTTTATTTATAACATGATTGATAGATTACAGACAATTCTCCCACACCAATAATTAATATAAACACATACAAGAAAAACTAGGAATAAATCTTTATGCCCTTATATCTGGTGATTCATTTTTCTTGCTTTTATTGATACATATTTTTTCCTCTCCCCTTCCTTCCTCCCTTCTCCCTTTCCATCTCCTTCTCACTTCCCACAATATTTGATGATTCTTAATTATGTTACAGAACACAAACAGTAAAATAATAAAAAGATATAATATAATTTGTGAAAATTTATAACTTATGTTTCACAGACACTATCAAGTTTGTAGAAAGGCAAGCTACAAAAGAAAGTATTTGTAAATCACGTATTCAATACGGGTTTAATAACCACATCATGTAACAAACACCTAAAAAACTAAAAACATAAAGTCAAACTATCCAATTAAGGAATGGGTAAAGAAAGAAGACCTAAAAATTAACAACAAAGAATTGAACAATTCATCAAAGATTGGGCAAAGAAGTTAACTCAACAGTACTCCAAGGGATAGCTACACACACACACACACACACACACACAAAACCCTCCTAAACTATTGAAAGGAGTTTAAAATTGTATAGCTCCTCTGGGAAAACACATTGTTAGTTTCCCCTACTAATAGCACATAGAGAAACTTCAATTGACCACTGATTGATGAATAGAGAAATGAAATTTGGTTGAACCACACAACTGAACAGTGAGACATGAAAAGGAATTAATTGTATTGGTATCTTTTAAAATGTCAATGTATCTCAAAACTATACTAAGTGAAAGAAACCAGAGGAAAGTTACTTGCCTTTTAATACACACTGTATTTTATAGTGTGTGTGTGCGTGTGTGTGCATGTTGTGTGCATGTATCTCATGTGTGTAAAATATACGTGGATATCATAGGACAACTTACAGGAGTCAGTTCACTGCTTCCATCATGTAGATTTCAAGGACTGAATAAATTTAAGTGGTGGTGAGTACCTTTACTCAATGAGCTATCTCCCTGGCCAATGAATACTTTATGACAGTGTTTAATCTTATATTGTGTGAATTTAATAGCAATTAATGATTCTTCTGCCAGTCATTCAAAGAAATAGATGAATGGAAATGAAATTAATTAGGAGGCTCTCACAGTAGCCTAAATGAGAGGCAGTGGTGATCTGAATTAAGATGATGGCAATGGGGTTGCTGAAAAACAGATGATTGTGTTACTTAGAAAACACTGTATAGGGCTGGGAAGATAAGCACTTGGTCACACATATTGGTAATGGATGCTAAATTTTAAGGCTAGGTAAATGGAAATATCATTTACAAATGATGTACTAGAGAGGATCTGGCTTATCCACTGTCACAAAATGAGCCTGTAAGAAAATGTGACCAGTTTTGTACTCTCATAATGCCTAGTCCCAGAAGAATTTGCATGTAACACAGGAAATGTGAGTACTGACTTAAATTCACGGAAGCACTTCTAAATACCTGCATAATTGGCCATTTATTCTCACAAATTTTCATATTTATGTTTAAAATGTAAAAGTTTTAGCTATAATTATAAACCTATATGGCTGTTTCCTTCCCTGAAACTTCTTCCCCTCCTTACATTCTTACATAATACTGTCTATCAAGTACTGACAACTCTGATGACCCCACAACACAGCCTGGTGAATATGCAATGGTTCTTTCTCTGAAGCAATCTAGTCACAGATTTCTATAGCCTCAAGTGTTTGGGTGTTGGATGAGGCATGAACAATTCAGAGCACCCTCAGGTATATGGAGGAATAGAAGAGGGGGCAGGGTAAGAGGAAGGAGACAAAGCACAGGACCTATTGGGGGGACTTCAGCTCCAGAGAGCAAGAGGCAGTGGGGGTAGGAAACAGCAAAACCTCAGCTGCTAAAGAGGGCCAGCCAGGACCTTTTGTCTCATAATGTATGGAAGAGTGTGTGTATGTATGTGATGCTGATGATTAAATGGTACATGATATCAGCGAAAATTATCAGCACTGATGCTGATTAGGAATGCTGAGGAACTAATAGACAGAAAAGAAACTAGAAAAAATGGTCTGGGTGTGGAAAAGTAATACTAATTACAATCATTTATGCGAAGTGCTTACCATTTATGACTAATTACCACCCAACACAATAACCATTAGGTATATCATTAAATATGTGCCAGATTAACTTTGTTGTCAGTTTTATTTGTGATTAGAACAGTAAACTCTGCATGTATGCTGGGATTTAATAGTTTGTTGTTCATGCAAGCAGGACTTTCGGTTCATAATTTGAAAAAAATCCACATTATGTTAGGACTGGAGCATGGCAGGCGTTGAATTCCAGGCTAAGCAATTTATGGTTAATTTAGGAGACAATGGGGAACGCTTCCAGAATAATCATCAGGGGAGTTACATGATCAGTGCTGTACTTTAGGAATCAAAGATTGGCAGAACTGGAAGATTCTTTAGAGATTACTCACACAGTAGTCACCAGCCAGTAGGCACTGGCAGTCAGATGGAGACTCCAGGGGGATTGTCAAGACTTAAGAAAGCCTACAGGGAGCCATGTTTTCCTCCATATTAAGGCTGAACAGATCAACAACAATGTCAATATTATTTGCTTTAGGCTACAGCTAATCACACAGATGCACTGATTGGTAGAATTGACTGGAAATTGTGAGAGTGATGCAAGTCTTTAGTAGTAAAACAAGCTAATTGTTCCCCAACGAATGGAGGTCTTCATGGTAGAAAACACTTTAACAGCACGACAGAGGGAACTCTGAGTGATGAAAAAGTCAAGAATCACTTTTATAATCCAATTATTTCATTTATAGATGGAAGAACATAAGCTAGAGATAGACATAACTAGCTTCACAAAAAGATAGATACAGGGGTTGAAGAGTTACTACAGATCAGAAAGCTACTTTAGTGACAAGTATGTGTGGTAGAACTCAGGCAGAATCAGAGAAGAGCCAGAACCTAAGAATCACTCCAAAATCACTCATGTGAGTGCCTGGGATGGTGGTAGCATCAGGCATCATTAGCAGAGACATATTTAAATACAACTATAAGCTGTAGCTTTTTTTTCATACCACTTGACAGTGTATTGGCTTTTACTGTCTACTTGACATAAGCTAGAGATATATCTGGGAAGAGGGAAACTTGATTGTGACAATGTCTCCACAAGATTGACCTGTAGGCAAACATGTAGGGCATTTTTGATGTGGGAGTCCCCTCCATGTGCTGTGATTACTATTAATGAATAAAGAAACTGCCCTGGCCTGTTGATAGGGCAGAACTTAGGTAGGCAGGGAAAAACTGGACTGAATGCTGGGAGGAAGAAGACAGTCAGATAGATGCCATGGATCCACCGGAGACAGACATGCCGAAACTTTACCTGGTAAGCCACTGTCATGTGACGATACACAGATTACTAGAAATGGATTAAATTAAGTTGTAAGAGTTAGCTGATAAGAAGTTAGAGCTAATGGGCCAAGCGGTGATTTAATTAATACAGTTTTTGGGTGATTATTTCTGTTCTGGGTGGCTGGGACAAACAAGTGGCTCCTTGCAACACATTTTCTTGCTTGATTATTGATGTGTGAGGGCCTATCTTACTGTAGGCCTTGCCATCCCTGGGCTGGTGGACTTGGATGCTATAAACAAGCAAGTTGAGCAAGATAGAGGGAGCAAGCCAATAAGCAGCAGTTCTCTATGTTCTCTGCTTCAATTCTTGCCTCTAGGTTCCTGCCCTTACTTCCTTTAGTGATAGACTGTGATATTGAATTGTAAACTAAAATAACTCCCATCCTCACAAGTTGGTTTTGGTCATGCTATTTTGTCACATCAACAAGAAACCTAACAAAGGCATGGTGTTTTGTTTTGTTACAAAAATATACCATGTAACTTATAATCACACGCCAATAACACTATTTCAGAGAAGTAAAAACATATGTCCAAACAAAATCCTGAACATAAAAGGTTATAGAAGCTTTATTTAGAATTCCTTCAAATTGAAAATCACCTAAATAATCTTTAATGGATGAATAGTTAATCTGCAGTATGAAGATGACTTTTTACCTACAACACTGTAAGCATGATTCATGAAAGAACAAACTGATAAGCTAGATCACATTTAAATTAAAGTTTTTTACTGTGAAAGAAAGATGAAAGAACAAGCCACGGTTTAATGGAAAATATTTATAAAATGCTTATCTGATAGCAAACAGTGTGCAAAATATACAGAGACCTCTTAAAACTGAAAAAAAAAACAAGACAACAACCCAGGTGAAAAATGAGCAAAGCATTATGAAAAATCCTCAATGAGATTTGACGTTAGTGAACTGCAAATTAAAACAACAAAGAGACAGCACAATACACACATTAGAATGGCTCCAATCCAAAGTGCTGACATCTAATGTGGTCGTGCACGAGGACTGCTCATTCGTTGCTGGTAGAAATGCAAAAATAATCTGATTATGAATATTATCCTGATCCCCCAAAGAAATCTTGTACTCATTAGCAGTAAATCCCTATCCTCTCATTCTCTCTCAGCTCTGGGCAACCACTAATCTCCTTTCTGTCACTATAGACATGCCTGTTCTGGATGTGGTATGTATGAAATGAGATATAGCTTTGTGAGTAATATATTTTCACTTACAGTGTTTTCAAGACTAACACATCCTCAGTCCAGCATGGTAGCATGTACTTGTAAGATCAGTAGCCAGGAAGCTGAAGCAGGAGAATTGCTGTGAGTTTGAGACTACCCTGGGATATATAACCAGTACAAGACCAGCCAAAACTTCACATTGAGGCCCCTTTCCCAAAAGAAAGCACACGAGAACAGATTAATGCATGTTGTAACACATGTTACTCTATTCCTTTTTCATTGTGTTAAATAACATAAAATTTGTCATCTATATTATCTTAATTTTGGCAGTAAATTAGCATTGTCGTCAAAACATTATCAGGAGCTTTCATCATTCAGAATGAAAATCTATAACCATTAAAAAATAACTTACTGTATTAGTCAAGGTTCTCTATAGAGAAACAGAAACAAGAGAGTAGACATATATTACAAAACACCATTTATTACATTGACTTAGGGGATATGGACCAGGTAGTCTGGAGGAATTCTGAAGGCCACAGGTTTTCAGTCTGTGTTGGAAGACCAAAGAAGCTGGATCCTGATGTCAGTGAAAGTGAGCAGACAAGCAGCTCAGCTTTTCCCTATGACCTTTTACATCTGAGAGCTGCCGGGAAGTGCTATCCACTCTGGGAAAGGGTCTACTCGGTGGATCACTCCCGCAAATATCCTCACAGAAACCCACCCCCCAAAGGCGTGTCTCTAATTGATTGCAGATCTCATCAAGTCAACTATGAAGAATCACCATCACACTCCCCATTCCTTTCTTCCTCTAGTTCCTGATGAAGTCGGCTTCTTTCTATCTAGGAGTAACATGCATACATTATAGGTGTTAACAGAGTTTCTGTGATGATTAATCTCATGACAGTCTGGTTGCATTGAGAAATGCCTAGATTCCTAAAGCACACCTATAGGTGTGCCTGTGAGGACATTTCCAGCGAGGATTAGCTGAGAGGAATGCCCGTTCCTGTATGTAGATGACACCATCCTATAGTCTTGGAGCCTCAGAAAGAATAAAGGAGGGTGGGCAGAAATCTAGCTGTCAGACATTCTTTCTGCTTACTGGCCACTGTGAGGTGAGCTTCTCATCTCCACTACCCTTTTCCCTGTTGAAATAGAAGCAGCGGGGCTGTGTTCACAGCGCCCAGCCGCCCACATGGTTAGCTTTACCTGAAATAATTAAATGGAAACTGTATTCTTTTAAACACTGCCTGGCCCATTAGTTCCAGCCTCTTATTGGCTAGCTCTTACATATTGATCTAACCCATTTCTAATATTCTGTGTAGCACCACGAGCTGGCTTACCAAGAAAGATCTTAACCTGCGTCTGTCTGGAGTGGAAGAATCATGGCGACTGCCTTGAATCTGCTTCTTTCTCCCAGCATTTACTCCACCTACCTAAGGGTTGGCCTATCAAATGGGCCTAGGCAGTTTCTTTATTAATTAACCAATGAAAGCAACAGATTAGAAAGAAATCACTCCCACATCATTTCCCATTATAAATGAAAACTTCTGAAACTGTGAGCCCAATTACTATTTCTTTCATTAGGTGTTTTGCCAGGTATTTTGTTACAGTAGTGAGAAACGAGCTAATGAAAGTGTGATATTTCCTTATCTACATATGGTATATATGGATCAAATCCAGCAACAAAAGTGTGGTATTTCCTAATCTACATATAGTGCATATTGACCAAATCCAACAACGAAAGTGTAATATTTCCTTACCTACACACACACACACACACACACAGAGAGAGAGAGAGAGAGAGAGAGAGAGAGAGAGAGAGAGAGAGAGAGAGAGAGTCCTTTTATAGTCTTTAGCAGTTAGTATTCTACTTACAGGTCAACCATTTTTTTTTAATCTCCCATGTATATAAAAGAGAACTTGTACTTGTATTTTTGTGACTGGCTCTTTTCCCCACTTCCCAGTAATATCCCCACTTCCATCCATGCTGCTACAAATGACAGGACTTCATTCTTCTGTATGTTTTCTATGTCTGAGTAATGTTCCATTGTGTGTGTATATACATATATATGTATATATGTATGTATATATATATGAAATTTTCTCTGTTCATTTATGAAATATGAGCACTTAGACTGATTCCAAATCTTAGACATTGTGAATAATGCAGCAATAAATATGGACATGGTATGTTACTTTCATTTTGAGGAATAATACAGATAGATCATCATATGGTAATTCAATTCTTAGTTTTCCAAGACAATACCATACTGTTTTCCATAGTGTCTGCATTCCTATCAGCATCATGTAACAATTTCTCTTTCCCTATATTCTTGCCAGCATTTGTTTTATAATAGCCTTGAGGTGGTATCTCATTGCAATTTTGATTTGCATTTCTCTGATGGCTAAAAATATCACGCAGTTTGCATGTATTTATTGATCATTACTATTTCTCTTTTTTGGTGTGTGTCTGTTTTAATTATGTTATTTTGGTTAATGTAGTGCTGAGTTTGAGAAGTATGGGTCTAGTAACTTTGTTTTCTTTTTCAATGCCATTTTGTTCAAAGCTGGACCTAGTTATATAGGACTTAATGCCAGCTACTCAGGAGGCCCGGAGATGGAAAGTTCAAAGCCTATCTGGGTCACAGAGTGAGTTCAAGGCCATCCTGGGCAACTTAACAAGAACCTTTCTCAATAAGAAGCTGGGGATATGGCTCAGAAGTAGCACAGTTGCTTGGCAAACACAGGCCTTGGATTCAATTCCCAGTAAAACACCACACACACACACACACACACACACACACACACACACACACACAACCTATCTTTTCTTTTTTGCCTCTCTAGGATCCTTGTTTTACCATATTGATTTTAGGGATGACTTACTTTCTACATTAACAGCAAATAGTTGAGATTTTCAAAGAAATTGTGTTTATCTTAGTAAGTTTAAATTAGTAAGTTTTGCCATCCTAACAGTATTTGATCTTCCAAACATTAAATTTAAATGTCTTTCAATTTATATTAGCATTCATCAATATTACTTGGTGTTTTATAGATTTTAGTATACAATTCTATACTTCCTTGGTTAAATTAATTCCAAAGTCATTTATTTTTATATCATCATAAATCCAATGGGATTTTTAGTTCTTTTTAAAACTAAAATTTAGGGGGTTGGATAGATGGCCCAGCAGTTAAGATCACTGGCTGCTCTTCCAGAGGACCTGGGTTTGTTTCTTGGCACCCATATGGTGTCTCACAACTGCATGTAACTCCACTTTCAAGAGATCCTTGGCCCCTAAGAATACTAGACATACATATGGTGTACAAACATATATCCAGGCAAAACATCCATACATATAAAAATTAAAATTAAAGTTTTTAAAATAAAATTAAGATATATTTGCAAATAAAGGTTGTATATATTTTCATATATAGATAATATATTTTCATATTTTCAAAATCTTATATCTTCCTCTTGGTATGATGGTCCACTCCATTAATCTTAGCACTCTGGAGGTAGAAACAGGGAGATATCTATGATTCTGATGTCAGCCTGTTAACATATATTTCATTTATAATTTTTGATTATTATGAAATAATTGTATGCACTCATGGAGGTATAGTATGTTATTTTAACACATGTACACAGAATATGCTGACCAAATCAGAATATTAGCCTTTTATCTCTGTCACTTCTTTATGTTCATTGCCTTCAAATTCCTCTCTTCTAGATTTCCATAAGATATATAGATATCTGTGTAAAATATATGGTATGTTTCTATGTATCATAGTCAGCCTTCTGTCTGCTTATTTGTGTTTTGGTACCTGTCTTATGGTTATTATCATAGTGATGAAACCATGACTGTGACCAAAAGCAAGATGAGCAGGAAAGGGTTAATTGGCTTCCCCTTTCTCACAGTAGCCTATCACTGAAGGAAGTCAGGACAGGAACTCAAGCAGTACAGGAACCTGGAGACAGGCACTGATGCAGAGACAGTAGAATGGGTGCAGTTTTCTGGCTTGCTCCTCATGGCTTGCTCATTCTGCTTTCTTATAGATCCCAGGACCACCAGCCTAGAGATGGCCCCACCCAAAATGGGCTTGGCCCTTCCCCATCAAACACTAATTAAGAAAATGCCTTACAGGCTTGTTTGCTTGCAGCCTGTTTGTCTAAAGGCAGTTCTCAATTGTGGTTCCCTCCTCTCAGATGACTATAGCGTATGTCAAGTTGATGTAAAACTAGCCAGGACAATGCCTGTTATCCAACATTCTTTTGTTTTTCTCCCCATGCTTTTCCTCCTGTAATCATTTCTACAGTGAGATGGCCTTTTTTTCGGTTTCACTTGTAAGAGAAAACATGGTATACATTAATTGTCTCTGACTTTTTCCACTCAGTGAAGTTCTCCAGTTCTATTTGTCTTGCTACAAATGACAGGACTTCACTTTTTAAAAAATCTGAATAATGTTCCCCTGTGTCTCTGTGTTTCTACAACATACCACATTTCTTTATATATTCATCCATCTATTGACCTTTGTAGTGGATATATTAAAAGGAAAGAATTTAAGTAGAGTGTTAGAAAGTTAATGAGGATTGTTGGAGAGAAAATGAATAGTTTCAAGATGGATGAGGTATCCACAAGTGTGACAGTAAACAAGCTTCAAGATACACACAGTACATAGAGTGATCCTGTATAGGAAACGGCATTCTCAAGAAAGACCGACAGGTAGGGAAGAAATGATCCAGGTGGATATACACTGGGGATATATACTGACTGCATACAGTCAAAGAACTTCAGACAAGAGAATGCCTAGTGTGTTCAAAGAACATTGAGGAGGACAGACGGTTTGGGGAGAGGAGCGTAAGCTAAATAGTTGGAGAAGAATAAACTCAAATTTTTACTCTGAGGGAAATAAGCCTTATTGGTATCTTTCCAGCACTGGAGTGCCGGACCTGATTTCTGTTTTACAAAGATTACTGTACTGCTGTGCAGAGAACTGACTAAAAAACAAGTAGCATAACATGGGTTTTGTTGTCCGTGAATTCAATCATCACAACTTAATTCATACTGGCTTCAACAACACACTTCACATCTCATTCCCATCAAACCATAACTAATTGCATCACGTACACTTTTGCTGATTGCTCCTTTCACTCTGTAAATGACAACATAATCACTGACCAATCACATCACTTCTTTCAAAGTCATTTCATCTGTTGGTAACTGGCCACTGTTCATTTTATTCAGGTCATGCACAGACAACAAAGCATATACTTGTCATCTCCTTATGTCACAGTGACAGACTCCTGTGACAATTCACAGAAACAAATAACAAAAAGGAGGGTGGAATTGGCCAGCAAAATGGAAGTACAGTGTAGCACCAATAATAAAAGCCCAGAGAGAGATATTGGGGTTCAAGATCAGAAAAGCAAAGCAGCCAAGCCACTTGAGAGATCTTACTTCTACCAAGGCACAAACAAAGAGGCGATCCTGCAATGCTCTCCACCAACCTCAGACTTCACATTCCACTGAGTTTCTGTCTCTTCCCCTTTATATTGCTCTCTCCGCCCAGCCATATTCCTCCTGTCTCCTCCCCTAGTACTGGGGTTGAAGGCATGGGATCCCAAGTGCTGGGATCACCTTTGTGTGAGCTCTGATTCTCTTTTAGGCAGATTCAGTCTTGTGTAGTTCAGGGTGGCCTTGAACTCACAGAGATCCATCTGCCTCTCTCTCCCAAGTCCTGGGTTTAAAGGTGTGTGCCACTACTCCACTGCCTGTATGGCTGACTAGTATGGCTACTTTGCCCTCTGATCTTCAGGAAAGCTTTATTTACTAAAACACAAATAATAATAATGTAATACTATGTTTCCCCTTTTTGTCTAAAATAAAAATGGAAGGCTATAACTATGTAAAAAAATTATATACAATGAGTACAATAACTATATAAAGTATATACAGGCAATAAATACATCAACAACGTCTAATCCATTTGCATTTGACAAACTCAAAGAAAATACTCCATTATCTATCCTATCTAGGTGAGTTCAAAGTCTTGTACCTAATTTACTATTATAACTTGCTTTCTGCATCTGGTAAACAAGGAAAATTATAACTAAATCTATCTAGTCTTCAACTACTTCAGAGGCACAAGAAGTGTCTATTAACTGAGTGAGCAGGAAGTGCAAACAAGTAACTTCCAAAAAATGTGAGAAATAACAGAAATAGCTGGCTGCGTGGACAGTTGCCC
Source organism: Microtus oregoni (assembly GCF_018167655.1). Classification (NCBI taxonomy): domain Eukaryota; kingdom Metazoa; phylum Chordata; class Mammalia; order Rodentia; family Cricetidae; genus Microtus; species Microtus oregoni. The sequence continues at coordinate 628,544 of NW_024543812.1, forward strand.
AAAGTTCCTCTGTAACATTAGGGCATTCATCTTTGGCCTACAGGCATAGCATATCCAACAGACTTTTCTGTGAAGCAGGATATTCTGAAGAACTGTTCCTCTTTGTCTTGACAATGTTTGGCAGTCTCTCTCTTTTGTGTCCTGCTTGTCCAATTAGGACAGCATACTATCAGTAGTCGAAGCAAGAGTATTTACTTGCCCAGTGGTTTACTTTTGCCACAAAGAATGTAAATGCCATGTGGAGTTTCTTTGATGCTTACTATCTTCTCTGAAGTGGATTGGTGCTGCCAGGAGCAGACATGTCTCATTGTCATTTTAAAAAAAAGAACCTATATTATTAAAACATCTTAATGGCATATTCTGTAGCTCTCTGAAGTGTTTAAAGATGATAGGTCTATCTAAAATATATCTTTGTTTGACCTTGAAACCATACCTAATGTGATAAAATGACTAATTACTAACCTGTATTTCCTTATCATCCTAAACAGTTGGTAACAATAATTTTCAAGGGCTAGAAATTTTCACAGCATTGTTAAAGACTCAATATAAAACCAAAGCATTGTGAGATTAGTGTCAATAAAATAGTCCTTAAATATTTGTTTTTCTTCTATACGGTATCAGGTGACTCTTCTGACATGAGACAGAGATTTTTGATTTTATTTTAACAAGCATGCTTAGGTTTAGAGAAGAAGAGAGCCACACTCCAACTCCAAAACTAGCCTTAATTTTTAGCTAGATTGGGACTACAAAAGACCATTTACATTATGTCTATAGAGAATAGCAGATACAAACATTTGGGAAGATTCATGAAATTTTATCCTGTTGGAAATGTAATATAGCAATAGGCCATGTCTCTTTTTATTGAGACACTTTTTCTTGGATGTTCTGTCCTTTTTCTTTGGATATCTCATTTGCCAGTGGTCTTCAGATTCCTTAGCTGAATACCTTTATTCTCTTGAAAAGACAGAAACAAAACCCTTCCCCAATGCTAATTTTGGGGAGATTCTCATTTGGCAATTATATCTGATCAAATGAAAAAAGCATTTGTTAGTTTTATAGCTTAGTTTAGAGTAAATGGTCAGGTTGTTTGATGAACTATCATCTCTTCTAATTAAGAGGTGTCTCTTGTTCAAATTGAATCTTTATCAATTTTGATGGTATCCATAGCTTTTCTTCTCCTGTGGAAATAAAAGCAAAACCCCTTTCCCAATGTAACACATGTCCTGGTTTCCATTCTGAAGTCAGTACATCTTTAAAGTATACTGGCTGTTGCAATTCTGTAGTTTTTTTTTCCTATTAGCCAATGTCTCTCTGCAGCTGTTGCTTCTTCCTCATTAGCATTTAGAAAATTCAAATAAAGCTCACATTAGTGACTTAACAGCACACCTGAAAGCCCTAGAACAAAAAGAAGCAGACCTTGCCCAGGAGGAGTAGAAGACAGGAAATAATCAAATTGAGGGCTGAAATCAACAAAGTAGAAGCACAGAAAACAATACAAAGAATCAATGAAACAAAGAGCTGGTTCTTTGAGAAAATCAACAAGATAGACAAACTCTTATCCAAACTAATCAAAAGGCAGAGAGAGAATTTCCAAAATAACAGAATCAGAAATGAAAAGGAGGACAAAACAATGGACAAGGAGGAGATCCAGAGAATCATTAGGTCCTCTACAAAAACCTGTACTCCACAAAATTGGAAAATGTAATAGAAATGGACAATTTTCTGGATAGGTACCACATATCAGAATTAAATTAAATCAAGACCAGGTGGACAATTTAAATAGACCTATAACCTGCAAGGAAATAGAAGCAGTTATCAGAAGCCTCTGAACCAAAAAAAAGACCAGGGCCAGATGGTTTCAGTGTAGAATTCTACAAGAACTTCAAAGAAGAGCTAATATCTGTACTCCTCAAAATGTTCCACATAATAGAAAAGACATTGCCAAACTCTTTTTTTTATGAGGCTACAGTTATCCTGATACTGAAACCACCCAAAGAATCAACTAACAAAGAGAATTACAGACCAATCTCACTCGTGAACATAGATGCAAAAATACTCAATAAAATACTGGTAAACTGAATCCAAGAACACATCCAAAAAAAAATCATAAACCATGATCAAGTCAGCATCATCCCAGAGATGCAGGAATGGTTTAACATACAAAAATCTATCAATGTAATCCACCATATTAATAAAATGAAAGTAAAACCATATAATCATCAGATTAGATGCTGAAAAAGCATTTGGCAAAATCCAACACCCCTTCATGATAAAGGTCTTGGATACAAGGAACATATCTAAGTATAATAAAAGCAATGTATAGCAAGACGACAGTCCACATCAAATTAAATGGAGAAGCCAGGCGATGGTGGCATACACCTTTAATCCCAGCACTCGGGAGGCAGAGGCAGGCGGATCTCTGTGAGTTCGAGACCAGCCTGGTCTACAGAGCTAGTTCCAGGACAGGCTCCAAAGCCACAGAGAAACCCTGTCTCGAAAAAGAAAAAAAAAAAAATTAAATGGAGAGAAACTCAAAATGATCTCACTCAAATCAGGAACAAGACACAGCTGGCCACTCTCTCCATTTCTATTCAACATTGTTCTTGAAGTTCTGGCTATAGCAATAAGTCAACAAAAGGAGATCAAGGGGATTCAAATTGGAAAGGAAGAAGTCAAACTCTCACTAAAATTTTACAGGCCTACATCAAATAATCAAAGAAGGTGAGGACTGACAACCAAGGTTGTTTCCTGGCTCCCCACACACACTATGACATATACACAGATGTATTCACAAATGTATGTGCACACGCACATACACACACATAGAATACCTCTACACCTCTACACAAACAATTCACCAGGACAAAGTTGGGGACAGCCTTTTATGGCACACCACCACAAGAGTTCTTTAGCCTTAACATCATACAAATGTCAGTACTTGCTGAAGTACTTGAATTACAGGTCTGTGTCCCTGCATCCAGCTAACAACTTCTGTTTTGCTTATTGCTAATACAGTGTCTGTTTAATGCTCAACATCTACGTACTAAAAATTACTTATGTCTAGGTATTTTTTATAATCAGAGCATTGTTCCATTACACACACACACACACACACACACACACACACACACACACACACTCCCCCACTCTTTTTTTTTCTTTTTGGTTTTTTTTTGAGACAAGGTTTCTCTGTAGTTTTGGTGCCTCTCCTGGAACTAGCTCTTGTAGACCAAGCTGGCCTCGAACTCATAGAGAACTGCCTGCCTCTGCCTCCCGAGTGCTGGAAATAAGGTGTACACCACCACTGCATGGCTAATTTCCCCACTCTTAACATGACTTTGAAGGCCCTAGCAATATATACTTTTACTGCAAGAATATCAGTTGGAAGTGCCAAGAAATGTGTCCTAGAATTCCATTTCTGTAGACTTGCTAAATGATATGAAAAATCAGCCTACCTGACTGCTTGAATCACAAGTATGTCATTATGCCTGCTCCTATTTTAGATTGTTGAGAAAAAAAGCACTTTTGATTCTGAATTGCTTGCTTTTGTTTTACTGTTATTGTTGGTGGTAGTGTTTTAACAAGCTGTGAATCATTTTCCTTCCTATAATGGAGGGTTTTTTTTTTAAGTCTTAACAAGGAATTGTAAAAAGTGTTTACCTCTGGAGAGTACCTAGAGAAGTAAAAAAGAATCTGTACTCTGCTTTAACTCAGATTTATTTTGCAGAATAGGTACATATTCTTTTGGGAATATGTATACATGTGCTTGGAAATCTGTGAACCTGATAGTAGATATTATATGTGGGACAACATTATAGGTCACCGGACTATGGAACAACTAAAAAGATATTAAAATCATGGTGATAATTTCCCACACCTAGAGAAAACTACTACCTAGATTGTCACTTTATACTTACTTCTAACTAATGAGGAATAGTTAAGGAAGTAGGCATGATAAAGATGTAATATGAGGATGAGTGAAGACCCACAAAGACTGCCAGCAAGAGGAGTGATGCTGGCTGAGGAAAATTCTATGTCCATGGCTGTGGCATGGGACTCGTCAGGGAAGAAAACTCCAGAGCAGTGAAGCACTGTGAAATGTCACAACTGCAAGTGGTCTAGCACAACACACCTAGACGAGTAGGGTATCTTTGGTAAGGAGGATCGGAAAGAAACCTGAATGGAGTGAGAGGATATAGGCCTTACAGATGCCCTTGTAAGGGATGTTATGGGCACAAAGTTTCCGAGAATGTGAAGGCCCTGATGTGGCATCAGAACGGAATGGCAAAGCAGAGAGAGTTCTGCAAGTGTGGTTGCTGGAGCATTGAGGGAGGGAGGGAGAGCAGAGCAATCAGGTCAACCTTCACAGCTCTGACAAAGACTTTGGATTTCATTCTGACATGGGTCATCATTGGGTGGTTGAACAGAGCAATGGAATGCTTTGGCCTACAGATTATCAAGACCTTTCTGGCTACTGTATTGGATAGAAAGTGTGGGGGACAAGGATGTGAGCATAGAGAGGCCTATCAGAAGGTGTGCCAGTGAGATATACCGGTGGCTTACACTAAAGTATCAGTGCAAAGTTTATGGCGAAGGTAGATTCTGAATCTATCTCAAAGTCAGAGTCAGTATCAGATCTGATAAAAGAGATGTAAGGTACTAGAAAGAGAAAATGATGACTAACTAAAATGTTTGGCTTGAGGAACTAGATGATTGGTAATTCCATTTCTTAAGGTTAAAACAATTAAAGGCAGAGCATGTCTTGGTAGGTAGGGGTGCTAGAGAGATATATTGAATTTATAATGTGCTGAGTATAAGATTTTCTTAGTTGTTCAAGTGGAGATATTGAACTAGAGCAGTAAACATGAGCACAGAATTTAGGAGCATTGATTTAGCATGAGATATAAATGTCAGAGTTCTTGGTCCATACATAATACTTATAGTAGGAATTAGAGAAATAGGTGGACAGATCCAATCACTGGGCTTTTCTTTCTATCGCTTCCACTGTTTCTAGACCTTAGAGATAATTTAGCATATGGGACATATTTCATATACCTCTCTAATGTGTTCTGCTAAACAAGTGCTCATCCAGAAAGTAGAATATCTGTATTCTTTTGCCTTTTGTATGACAAAAAACGGGGGTGGTAGTCATGGAGAGCAGGTATTGAACATGAGGCAGAAGAACTTTCCCATTTTCAGAGGATGAATTCCTGAAAGAAAAGAGTGTGTGTGTGTGTGTGTGTGTGTGTGTGTGTGTGTGTGTGTGTGCAAGGAGGTCACTTGTTTGTTTCCCAACTGCTCAGCCCCAATATAATCACACAGAAACCATATTTGCAATACTGTTTGGCCAATAGCTTAAGCATATTTCTGGCTAATTCATATCCTATACTAACCCATCTCTATTAATCTGTGTATTGCCACGTGGCAGTGGCTTACCAGCAAAGTTTCTGCATGTCTGTCTCTGGCAGTGGCTCCATGGCTTCTCTTCTCTCTGCCTTCCTTTTCCCAGCATTCAGTTTACTTTTCCCCACCTAGCTAAGTTCTGCCCTGTTATAGGTCCAAAATAGTCCTTTATTAACCAATGGCATTCACAGCATGCATATATACGTAGAGAGAGAGAGAGAGAGAGAGAGAGAGAGAGAGAGAGAGAGAGAGAGAGAGAGAGAGAGAGAGAGAGAGAGAGATATGAATATATAGTTAGATATAGATATAAACTACCACTAACCCACAAAACTCCTTTAGTTGCTGGAAGAGTCTTCAACCATTCATTTAGTTAAGCTGGAAGAGAGGACTTTCTTGTTGTCATTGTGAATATATGACCTCTAGAGGAAAAACTTTGTAGGCCACTCTACATAAAAGGCACTTTTGAGAAAATGCTTCCAGTCAGCCATCACCTTTTGAAACTGAGGGAACTTCAGGGGTTAACTACAGAAAGTAGTGAAAGTTATGCTTCACTCTCACGCTCTGGTTCTCTGTAGGGGAAGCAATGGGAAGAATGGCTGGAGCATCTTGTCATACTTAGGGCAGAAGAAAAGCTGTGGGAAGCTGATTATGCTACCCCCACACCACGCACACTTGTATTAATCCACACCCTGTTCTATGAAGTAGCAATCATTAGATCCAGTTTGCCAACAAAAAAGGTGAATCTTGAATGCCCTTCCACCCCATCCCCCTACTCCCCACCCCTCAACTCCAAACCAAGTGCTTGCTGCACCTGCATGCTGCCCTGTTAAGGAGGTAGAAAGGAGAACAAGGCAAGGTAAAGGTGTTGGAGTTGAGAGTGTTAATCAGAAGAAGCCATAGCCCAGGCTCTGGGGACTCACAGTATTGAAACTAACCTCTTTGAAATGCTAATCAGGTGCTGGTTTCAGCCTACCCAGTGCTTTCATCCTAAAACCTTTAAAGACTTTTTGCTTAACGGAGCAACAACCCTTTCCCACCAATCTACCAACTGTAAGCAGTCAACTCAGATTTAGGCAAAGCCCAAGCAGGGACCTCATCTGGCCCAGCATTCTCTCTGTGGTAAAGATTTGGATCCCTGTTTAGATGCAAATGGCCCCAGGAGGGGTAACACTGGGGTCAAGTCTCAGCAGCCTAGGGTTTGGGAGGAACTGACCTTTTCCAAGGTCAGGTGTGGACAGGGATGAAGTCCTATTTATAGCAGGAAGTGGTCTGTCTCCTCCCAGAAGAACGCTTTACTTCATTTGGGCTTAGGGCTCCTTCAGATGGGTCTGAGAGTGTAGAAGAAGCTAGCGTCTTCAGTTTTGCTGCAGGGGCGCAATGCCACTTAAAGCTTGCATTCCAGTTTGGCTGGTGGTAAGCATGAAAGAGTAGGATCTTCATCCCAATGGGAAAAACAGAACTGTTCATTCTGGGTCAGTTGGACTCAAGCAGTTTCCTTCTGACCTTAAAATAAAGCCAATTAATAACTTGAAAATAGAATTTGAGCTTCTAACACAATCCAGCAGCCCCATAGCCCCATCTAGTTAGAGCCAGAGATGGTAGTATAAGTCCTTCTGTTACAAGTTGGTTGTTCTAATGAAACAATCTCTCTCTCTCTCTCTCTCTCTCTCTCTCTCTCTCTATATATATATATATATATATATATATATATATATATATATCCTTCCTTCTGCCAAGAAAGCTCTCCCAATCTTTTCATTTGTAATGAATTTCCTTCTCCCCATACTCCCATAGCCCTTTACTTGAGCTTCTCTTCTAGGGTTTCCTAGCGTCATCCTTATTAGTGTTATTTATGTGCACGTCTGTCTCTTCATCCAGATCATGAGCTCCTGGAGGGCTGAAACTATGGTTTATTCAACTCTATCCCCCATGGACTGTGCACAAGGCCCCACACATCATAAGCACTCAATAACTGCTTGCTAAATTAAATTATTACTCAACATCACTGTTGTTGTGATTGGCATTCATTCATGTAGTCCATTTGCCTGTTAAGAGTCTCCTGCCAGGGCTCAAAAGTAAAGATGCATAAGTACAAAGAGATTGAATTTTCACAGTTGATGGTTAGGAACTTGTTTTTATTGAAAATAGACCAACAAACAGAGATGCTTTCTAAGGTCTTGCCAGCCAGCCAGAAAAGGTTATCAGCAGATTAAGAGGACTGTTCTCAAACGCCATCAAGTGTTGTTCAGTGTGACCAATGGGTAGAGAGCTTTGTGTGCCCGTAAAAGCTGGCTTGAACACCACTTGGATTCATTCTGACATATGTCATATTTTCAAGAGAGGTGCTGAAAGCAGAGTCAAACAGCCAGTCAAAAGTGCCACTCAGCACGCTGGAATTGGCATTACATGAAAGTGTTAGTGAGCATCTCGGTGAACAAGGTTGCACCCGGGTCTTCCCCGGGAGCTACTTGAAAAGCTGAGAAGTGCACTGGAGTTCTCATCACACAGCTGCATTCCCTCCATTCCACACCTCCACCACCACATGAGAGGTAGCTGGCCTCATGAGCACTTTGTAGTGACTACCTTCTAGCTGTCAGGGCGCATTGATCTTCAACAATCTAACGCTATCAATGGAAAACAACACATCTTTATGGACAGGCACAGTTAGGAATCCGTGCCATACAGTGACATTCCCCCACCCTTACCCCCAACACACACATACATCCCCAACACACACATACACCCCCAACACACACGTGCACACACTGAACTGAGAGAATTGAGCATGGACCGACAAACCACGGTACCTGCAGTGCCAAAGGCAAGGTGTCAAGCAGGCTGGCAACATGCCAGTTATAACTGTGTGTCCTGGGTCTAGGTCTGGGCTAGTGGTAACCAAAATAGCCAGTGTATGGAACTTAGACCTCTAAAGCTTCTTTGTGGAACTTGGGGTTCTGGGAGGATAAGGAAGGGGTGGAGAAGGACTGAATAAATGGTTTACTCAGGCCATACGCAATAAGAGTGCTGATGGTGCTTCTAAGAGAAAAAGCAGAAACATCCTTAAGGGTCAAGAAGGTTTTGCTGGGGGAATACATTTTGTTTGGTTTTGGAGCTGGGAATAAATGTCAAGGTCTTGTGCATGAAAAGTAAAGTCTCTACCACAGTAGTCCACTCCTTTGGGGGAATGCCTTAGAAGGTACATGAACCACAGAATAGCTATGAATGTGGCCCAACACAAAACATAAACTTAAAAATTATGACATTTATCCAAAATAAAACTCCAAAATGCCAGAGTAGGTTGATTAGTGATTGCTTGGTAGTGGGAATGGAGAATGACAGAAAATGAGCACAAAAATGTTTGGGGGGGTAGATAAATTCAATTAAAAAATCAAATTGTGGCAATGTTTATAGAATTCTGCTATATTAGTTAACTTGTCTCTTTGAGGGAAGAGGGTTTGTTTTTTATTGATTTTTATTTAAAATTTTGTTTTCATTACATACCAGCCCCAGTTGCTCCTCCCTCCCCTTCTCCCTCCCCTTCTCCCTCCCCCACCTCCCCCATCACACTCCCCTATCCGCTTTTGAGAGGGGCTAAGGCCTCCCTTGGAGAGTAACAAACTCTGGTATACCAAGGTGAGGCAGGACCAAGCCCCTCCCCGCTATATCAAGGTTGAGCAAGGTGTCCCACCATAGGGAATAGACTCTAAAAAGCCAGCTCATGCACCCAGGATAAGTCCTGGTCCCACTGCCAGGTCCCCTCCCCCAACAGATGAAGCCAAATTCAGAGGGCTTAGTGAGGTCCTATGCAGGATCCCCAGCTGTTACTCCAGAGTATGTGAGCTCCCATTTGCTCAGGTCAGCTCTCTCTGTGGTTTCCCATCATGATCTTGACCCATTTGCTTATATGACCCCTGCTTCCTCTCTTTAACTGAACTCCAGGAGCTCAGCACAGTGCTTGGCTGTGGATCACTGCATCTGCTTCCATCAGTTACTATATGTAGGTTCTATGATGGCAATTAGGGTAGTCACTAATCTGATCACAGGACAAGACCAGTTCAGGCACCCTCTCGACTATTGCTAGCAGTCTCAGCTGGTCTCATCTTTGTGGATTCCTGGGAATTTCCCTAGCACCAGGTTTCTCCCTAACCCCATAATAGCTCCCTCTGTCAAGACATCTCTTCCTTTGCTCTCCTCCCACTTGGCTATCTTGAGCTCTCATGTTCCCATCCCCCATCCCCTCCCTTCTATCCCAGTCCCAGTTTATCCCAGAGATCTTAACTATTTCCCCTTCCTGGGGCCCTCCATTCATGTCCCTCTTAGAGTTCTCCTTTTTACCTAGCTTCTCTGGGGTTGTGGATTGTAACCTGGTTATCTTTTGCATTAGGTCTAATATCCACTTTTGAGTGAGTACATACCATTTTTCTCTTTCTTTATCTGGTTACCTCATTCAGGATGGTTTTTTTCTAGTGTTATCCATTTGCCTAAAAATTTCAAGATGTCATTTTTTTCACTTCTGAGTAATACTCCATTTTGTAAATGTAACACATTTTCTTTATTCTTCGGTTGAGGAGCATCTAGGTTGTTTCTGGCTATTACAAATAACTATATGAACATAGTTAGGCAAGTGTCCTTGTGGTATTATTGAGCATCCTTTAGGTATATGCCCAAGAGTTGTATTGCTGGATCTTGGGGTATCTTGATTCCCACTTTTCTGAGAACCCACCATACTGATTTCCAACGTGGCTGTACAAGTTTGCACTCCCACCAGCAGTTGAGTTGTGCTCTCCTTACTCTACATTCTCTTCAGCATAAGCTATCACTGGTGGTTTTTTTATCTTAGCCATTCTGAGAGGTGTAAAAATCACTTTGATTTGCATTTTCCTCATTGCTAAGGATGTTGAGTAACTGCCTCAATGTCTTTCTGCCATTTGAGATTCTTCTGTTGAGAATTCTTTGTTTAGATATATACCTCATTTTTAATTGGATTATTTTGTATTTTGTTGTCTATATTCTTGAGTTCTTTTTATATTTTGGAGATCAGCCCTCTGTTAGACGTGGGGTTGGTGGTGATCTTTTCCTATTCTGTAGGCTGCCACCTTGTCTTCTTGACAGTGTCCTTTGCCATACAGAGCTTTTTGGTTTCAGAAGGTCCCATTTGTTAATTTTCGATCTCAGTGTCTGTGGTGCTGGTGTTATATTCAGGAAGTGTTCTCCTGTGCCCATGCATTAAAGGCTACTTCCCATTTTCTCTTCTATCAGCTTCAGTGTAAATGGGGTTTATGTTGAGGTCTTTGACCCACTTTGACTTGAGCTTTGTGCATGGTGATAAATATGGATCTATTGGCATTTTTCTACATGTTGATATCCAGTTATGCTAGCACCATTTGTTAAAGATTCTTTTTTGTCCATTGTATATTTTTGGCTTCTTTGTCAAAATCAGGTATTCACAGGTGTGAGGATTAATGTCAGGGTCTTCGATTTGATTCCATTGTTCCATGTATCTGCTTTTATGACAATACCAAACTGTTTTTTATTACGATACCTCTATAGTTGGTGATACCTCCAGAATTTCCTTTATTAGACAGTATTGTTTTAGCTATTCTGGATTTTTTGTCTTCCTGTATGAAGTTGAGTATTGTTCTTTTGAGGTCTGTGAAGAATTGTGTTGGAATTTTGATGGGCATTGCATTGAATCTGCAGATTGCTTTTGGTGAGATTGCCATTTTTTACTATGTTAATCCTACTGATCCATAAACATGGGAGATCTTTCCATCTTCTGATTTCTTTCCCAATTACTTTCTTTAAAGATTTAAAATCCTTGTCATACAGGTCTTTCACTTGTTTGGTTAGAGTTACCTCAGGATATTTTATGTTAATTGTGGCTATTGTAAAGGGTGTTGTTTCTCTGATTTCCTTCTCAGCCTGAGGGTTTGTTTTTTGATTCATAATTTGAGGGTACAGCAATCCATCAATGCAGAGAAGTCCCAGTATTAGGTGTTTGAAGTAGCTGCTCACATCACATTCACAGTTTAGAAGCAGAAGTGGATGAAGATTAGTGCTCAGCTCTCCTCTCATTTTTGAATTTATTTTTATTTTATGTGCATTGGTGTTTTATCTGCACATATGTTAAGAGTGTCAGGTCTCCTGGAACTGGAGTTAGAGGTAATTTTCAGCTGCCATTTGAACGCTGGGAATTGAGCCCAGGTCCTCTGGAAGAGCAACCAGTGCTCTTAACTGCTGAACCATCTCTCTAGTCCCATCTCCTATTTTTATTTACTCTGGGATCCCAGTCCACAGAGTGGAGCTGCTTACAGTTAAGGTGGGTTTCCCCACTCAATGAACCTAATCCATATGATTGCTGATATGCATACCTAGGGGCCTATCTTCTAGATCCTATCATGTCAACAATCAATGGCATTTGTCTACATTTATGTAAAACCCTTGAAATACATACTTTAAAATTAATTAAAAGTTAAAAAATTTAAAAGGAAATGGGACTTTTGCTCTTTGGAAGGAACACGAAATGTGTCAAACAGGGAAAGCCTTTTCTAATTATGCAAACTAAACTACCTAAATATCTCTGTGTATCTCATACCCACTCAGTTTTGTGAATGAAGAGGAATGGGGGAAATCGGTTGGTTCCTTTGGTATTTTTGGCTTTGTGCAGAGAGTGAGCACAAATGGGACAGACCTGTAGAATTGTTAACGGGGCACACAATGTGTTTAGAGAGCTGTCACTTTTGCAGATGGTCCAACAAGTGTCTCTGACCAGCCAGTGGGACAGAGTTATAAGAGCCTGGTGAACACTGGTATCCAGAAGACATACTCTAACATTGGTTCCTGACCAGAGAATAAAGAAAACAAGGACCATGATACAATTTAAGCAATAACTGCCCATTCAGATGTTAGGAGAACAATGCCATCATTTATTAGCCTTCATGGTCCCTTGGCATCTTCTGAGGGCAACTTCCATCTGTTATGCCTTAACAGTTTGCATGGTGCTAGCCATCTACTTGGGAAATTGAGAAGGAAATCAGGAAGGAAACTCTAGCTTATTCACAGAAACAGTGCTTTGCCTGTATCTTGGATGAGAGACAAGAGATGGTGACTGATTTCCTGCTCTTCTCAAGGGAATAGTTTATAATCCTCTAAAGCAAGCAAGCAAGCAAGCAAGCAAGCAAGCAAAAAAAAAAAAAAAAGAAAAAAAAAAGAAAAAAGAATTGGCTTTCTCACCCAACAGTCCCTGAGGAAAGTACCATGAAAGACCAGTAAGTTATTATATTTGTATAATTAAATCTGTCAATTTAGTAAAGATAATGTTTGCCTCTGCCTCCAAAGTCTTTAACAAAGTCCCACTTCACCGGCTGGGGTGATCCTAGGCAATGGCCTCAAGTACAACTGGAGGTTTGCCTAAGGCTTACTTTCATACTTAATTGTCCACAGAAATCAGAAACAATGAAAATGCTATTGCCTTTTAAAACAATAGGACCACGGAGGGAGACCTGCCAGTGAGTGGGTGTCTGAACTTTCTGCATCCTGCTCCATTGCGAAGGATTTCCCTGATGCCTTTTGATGTAATGATCCATATTGACTTGAAGAACTACAATCTCTGATCTCTAAATTTTCTTTGCAGTAAGTCAGAAGTGAAAAACAGGAGTCTGTTGACCATGAGCATTATCAGGGGAGAATTCCACAGCCTCTAATCTACCTCTGATGTGCTTTGGGGAGACCACGGTCTTGACTCACTACATTCTAGGCTCAGTATTCCCCGTCTGTACCTGTAATTTTCAGATTCCCTTAAGAGCAGAAGAGCACCATGTTTTTAAACTGTCCTTTCTTTCTTGACTTCCTTTTGACTATCAGGAGGGTGACAAATGAAAAGACTTCGTTTCTACTTATACAAAATAGAGAAGTTAAGAGGCCGAACTCTTAACTTGGGAGAATAACCACTGCATGTGTCGTTTCTTCATTTGTAATATCTGGGTAATTGACCTATTTTCACTAAGGTCCCTAGGAACTCAAAGGACTTTGGAAATTATAAATGGTTGAAAATTACTGCCTGTGTTACAGGGATTTGCATTTTTTATGCATCCACTCAATTGAATGTGACATGGTCTTTATTTCTGACTTACACATACATGAGAGGCACTAAGGTGTGTTTGATAGACTCTAGGTTCAAATCGCTACTTTGCATCTTACGTGCTGTGTGACCTCAAGTAGGTTGCCTGACCATTCTAATGTTGTTTCGTTATTTGCAGCATGGGAATGATAACAACTTACATGGCCCTGCTGGTCATCATAATATATAATCACAGGAGAATACCATGATCTATTGGGCTTAATATGTAAGGGGCTCTTCTTTCAATGAAAACATCAACTGAACTTCAGTCTACTGTGCAGAATGACTAACATCTTTTATAAATAAATGCTTCGAATATTTCATTTATATTTTAATAAATAAAGGTTGCCTGAAGATCAGAGAGTAAAATAACCACCCTTGTCAGCCTTCCAGACCAGGCAGAGCTGACACAACTTTAATCCCCATAGTCACACTAGTTGCCATAGAAACTGAACAGTAGTAGTGCATGCCTTTAATCCCAGCCCTAGAGAGGTATATAAAACAGGAGGAAACAGCTCTCAGACACAGTCTTGTTGGAAGGAGGCCACTAGTTAGTTCCTGGCTGCTTGGCAGTTCAGACCTGAAATAATCACAAAGAAACTCTATTAATTAAATCTCTGCTTAGCCCATTCACTCTAGCTTCTTATCGGATAACTCTTATGTTAATTTAACCCATTTCTAGTAATCTGTATATCACCACGTGGCTGTGGCTTACCAGTTAAAGTTCCCTCTGTCTATCTCCAGCGGGGCTACATGGCTTCTCTCTGACTCCACCTTCTGACTCCCAGCATTCAGTTTAGTTTTCCCCACCTAGCTAAGTTCTACTCTGCTGTAGGAAGTCTTACAGCCAGTGGTTACCTGATGGAGGAAGGTCATTGGTAAAAAAAAATAAAGAAACTGCTTGGCCCTTATAGGTGGGTGGAGTAAACAGAACAGAATGCTGGGAGGAAAAGGAAGTGAGCTCAGACTCGATAGCTCTCCTCTCTGGGGCAGACGCAATGAAGCTCTGACCCAGGATGGATGTAGGCTAGAATCTTCTCGGTAAATACACCTTGGGGTGCTACACACATTAATAGAAATGGGTAATCAAGATGTAAGAATTAGCCAGTAAGAAGCTAGAGCTAATGGGTCAAGCAGTGTTTATATGAATACAATTTGTGTGTTGTTATTTCGGGGCATAAGCTAGCCAGGCGGCTGGGAGCTGGGCTGTGGGAAGAGACCCGCAGCTCCCACAATAGTTACCAGCTCACTGGGGCATGGCCTCTATGTAGAACACGCATCCAGCCTCTTTTCCGGCTGCAGAATTCAGTTTCTGATCTCCTTTTCAGCAGAGGATTCTGATTTGTGAGTCTATCCCTAAATAAATAACTGTCTATTTCTCAGTTATGAGCTAGTGTGGGATTTCTTTTAAGTGTCCTTCCATACTACCCTATCAGGCCAAGCCAGTTTTCTTTATTAACCAATGGTATTCACAGCATACAGAGGAAAATCCTACATTACAGTCTCATTCTGAGATTCATGGAAGCAGGATCACCATTTCAGACTGAGGTAGAGATTAAGAGCTAGTGGCTGGCTGCTTTGCTTTTCTGGTCTTCAGGTTGAACCTCAGTATCTGTCTCTGGGCTTTTATTAATCATGAAACAATATTCTTGATTCAAACCATTATTTAGCAATTATATTTTAAAGATCTTGAACTGGAGAGGTGGCTCAGTGGGTAAAGGTGCTTGCTATCAAGTCTGATGAGCTGACTTCGGTTACCAGGCCCCATATGGTGGAAGGAGGAAACCAAACTCACGGAGTTGTCCTCTGACCACCACTTGTGTCCTGTGGCAGCTGAACACACAAAATAAAAACATAAGAGTCTTAAAAAATCCTTTTTTTTTCTTTTTAAGATTTTGTTTTTATTCATACGTGTGTACACACACACACACACACACGTGCCCACATGCGACACTTGTATGGTAGTACCTAAGCAGGCTAGAAAAGGATTTTGGATCTCTGACTGGGTGTTGGAAAACAAACTCTGATCTTCTGCAAGAGCAGCAAATATTCTTACACTCTGAATCATCTTTTTAGCCCCAAGTTTATTTATTTAGTTTTTGAGACAGGATTTCATGTATTCTAGGTAAGTCTTGAACTCACTATGTATTTGAGAACAACCTTGAACTCCTGATCCTCCTGCCTCCACATCCCAAGTATATGTGCCACCAATACTGGCTTAAGACAGGAATAATTTGTAAGTGTCCTTTGTTTCCATGGGATAAGTGGTTTAAAGGAGAGGAGGTTGATTTTGGCTCATAGTTCTCTGGGTTTCAGTCTATGCTTGGCTACATTGTTTCTGGGCCAGTGCTAAGGCGGAGCACCAGAGGAAGACATGCTGGGACACTGCTGTTTATTTCATAGCAGCCAGGAAGCAGAAACAGAATAGATGGAAGGGGTCAAAACTGAAAAATTGTCCTTAAAAGGCATGTCTCCCTTGTCCTACTTCCTTGGGTCAGCCCTGTTTCATAGTTCCACCAATTCCCAGTAGTCTAAGATCTGAATCAGTCAGTGGGATCAAACCACTCAATATGTCAGAATCTAATCATGACGCCGTCATCCCTGGGAGCACCCTCATAAACAGAAGCTCGGGTGTGATTTACTGCTCTCTTAGGCACTTCTCAACCCAGTCAATTTAACAGGCAAGATTAGCCATCACAGGGTAGATGGGAGGATTCTATGAAATGAACTAAAGTCTAGCCTTCAGCCAGTGTTTCCCAATTAACAGGTATCCAATAAATGAGAGCTGGTATTTATAGAAGAAAATCAGAATAAAATACTATCCTTTCTAGCATTATCTAATACTGAATCCCTTTTATGTTAGGTAAAAATGCTAGCATGTTATCAAGCATAATGTCTAGGACAAAATGTGGAACAGCCAAGTCTCCCTGCCAAATATGCTGTATATCCAGAGAAGAGACAGACTTCAAGATGTTCTGCGTGACTTAAAAAGCCCCCTGCTTACCAGTTTACAAGTGGAGACAGAGGAATGCTGCTGAAAAGCAATGGCAGGAAACCGTCAGTTTCTATGCCTTCTAATTCTTTTTGTTCCCAATGAATACACATAAAAAGTTAAGTCTTATCACTGAATTCACAAAAATTCTGTGGCAAACATTTTCTGTTCCTGCAGTGCATCTGGAACAGCTGACTTTATCTAAGTGTCTTTCATTTTTTACATTCATCTTCTCTGTTCTCAGACTGTTGGGCGCTTTGACGAGGAACCCTAGTTTCCCTCTTTGATGAGGGGTTTTGATAATGAGACTCTGCATTGAAGGTATGTGTCATCTCTGACATGGTACATTTAGAAGGATGTCCCAGGAATTTCCACGATTTTGAAAAATGGTGTTTCCTTAGGAAAAGTCCTTGTAAGAGAGGGTTACGTCCACCTTTACTTGTTTAATCACAGCAGATACTTTGGGAAATCACTGGGAATAATTAACTCATTCTGGATAACACGTGCTTAGCTAATTGGGCTGAAACCCAGGGTTGGTTAGCAAGTTGGCTGAGTGCCAGGTAGCAGGTGTCTGTATAGAGTCAGCCCTGATTCTTTTTTCAAAAGGAGGAAGGTCTATGCATGTTTTGTTTTTGAGAAAGTTTGCTTAGATTTTACCCCTCTCCCACCCTCATTTTCAAATGAGGACAAAAAAAGTTTGTTCGTCCTAAAGTAAAGATTATTTCTCTTTTATGTGGTTTTATTTTTTCCTCCAACCAATTTCAGTCTGGTTTTTAAAAAGATCACTGCAAGTATCTCTTTGTCTTTATAACTTATTTTATTTTTTTTATCATAGGCACACAACCCAAGATTATTTTATGAAGCTTTACGTTAAGGCCTATGAACTATTTTTTTTTGTTGTTAGAGATAATATTTCTGAATATATTCCCCATTGTTTACACTTCTGAATTACAATATAATTTTTACTTCTGAGCTAACTTGTAGTTTAGCTGTGCAAGCAGCAAATTTACATTCCATTCACTTTCCTTCATCTAACTATAAAGTTTCCACTTATCAGAAGCCCTCCAAGGGAGGTTAAAGAAGGTCAGTGATGAGTCCAAGGGTATTCAGCAGGATTTCTGGGTCTCAATAAGAGGGGAACAACATTCCCAACATACCACTGATAAACGGGCATCTCTGAATATGCATCTGAATCCCTGCCCCCCGGGGGGCATTTGGATAAACACGTGCTTGAGTCTAAGAAGAGAGGCTTTCCCTGCACCCAAGCAAATTGGAGCTTGAAAAACTTTCCCATGAGTTTCCGGAATGTTGCTTCAAAGAATAGAATCCCACTTCAACTGGCAGTATAAGGACTGGAGGAGTCTCACTAAACTGAAGGGCAGGAAGTGAGAAGACACTGAAAAGGAAGGCACCGTTCTCTGTCTTTTTCTCTCTGTTTTCTCACCTCTGCATCCTCAGCATCTCTGCTTGGTCTATTGAAAATATGAAAAAGAAAAAAATGTCATTTTAGAAAAGCTACTGGTGGCTTATACTTTCTTCTTGTAAGAAAGCAAAGAGGGTCTTCCTTTATTCCTCCAGCTCTGACTCTTAGGATCCTTCAAAGTTTCAAATCACTCTTAGAAAACACTCTAATAATTAGGTGCTAGTTTTCGTCAAGGGTATAATTTTATTGGCATGTCTGATATCAGGAGTCTCACTGATCAGTATTTGTGGGCGACCCCTTACTCAGTTAGCAGGATTGGAAATGTTGTGGCCCATGGGAAGAACTGCATCTTGAGTCTCTCTCTAGCACCCTGGCAGACATCCATGGCCACAATTCTCCCTTGCTGTTCTCAGAGTTGGCCTCAAAATTCTTCTCTAATGATTGAATAAACAAATGTTGCCTACCCGCACAATAGAACACTATTCAGAATTAAAAAGTATGAGATCCAGAGATAGACTGTGTTGTAAATCAACTCTGAAAACATTGTGCTAACGAAAGAAGATAGTTACTTCAAAATCAGATAGTGTATGATTTTCATCTATATGAAATGGCCAGAATAGGTGAAAATATTTTTATTACCCTTGTGCTAGGGTGTAGAAACCAAGGCTTGACGCTGAGCTATTTTCCTTAGTCCCAAGAACAGTTCATATATAGAGACAGAAAGGTGACCAATCATAGGTTAAGAAGGAGATTTGATGGGAAGTAACATTAAAGGTTGGTGATCTATTTAGAGGGTGACAAAAATGTCTTCAATTAAATTGTGGTGCTATGCATTGTTCCGTGACTAAACTAAAACCACTATGTTGTAGAGTTTGCTTCTCTTTTTCTCTTTGGTATCCCCCCTCCCAAGACAGTGTTTCTCTGTGTAGCCCTGGCTATCCTGGAACTTGCTCTGTAGACCAGGATGTCCTCCAACTCAGATCCGCCTGCCTTTGCCTCCCAAGTGCTGGTATTAAAGGCATGTGCCAGTGCCCAGCTAACTTGAATACTTTTTAAAGGGGTGAATTTTATGGTATGTGAATTGTTGTTTTTTTTTTTTTTTTAAAAATGCTGCAAGATCCCCGAGTCAGTAGGCAGCAGAAATGCTGTAGGTCCCAAATGGTGGTAGCGGGTCATGTGGTGGCAGTCAGCGGGCTCTGGGAGCAGCCAGTCCCAGGCAGAAATGGCTGCCAGTCCCAGAGCCTGTGGCCTGAGCAGTGGTGGCGGGCCATGAGGCAGCAGGCAGTGGGCCCCAGGCAGAGACGGCTGCTGGTCCCTGAGCAATGGCTGGTCCCAGGCAGGGAGACACATGGCGGGCGGGCAGAAGACAGAGACATGGATAGACACGACATGCAGGGTGAGGTTGAATATTTATTCAGGGGGTTATGGATGAGGAAGGGTGAAGGGGGGGACAGAGAGAGAGGGAGAGAGAGAGACAGAGACAGAGACAGAGAGAGAGAGAGAGAGAGAGAGAGAGAGAGAGAGAGAGAGAGAGAAGGGGGGAAGCAGAGAAGTGGGGAGAGAGGCAGAAGCGAAGCTGCCTCTCCGAGAGGAAGATGAAAAAGAGAATGAGCTCCACCAGGAAGCTGAAGGTCAGCCTGCCTCAAAGGATGGGGGAGGGAGTGAGCTTGGCTTGTCCCTTAAAGGGACCAAAACCATAACATGAATTATGTCTCAGTTCTATTTTTTAAACTTGCAATTTTATTATTTTTATTTTAAATTTTTTAAATTTAAATTTATTTTTATCCTATTCTTCTCCTCTAAGTACTTCCAGATTATTTCTCCTTAGCTGCCCACCCAACTTTAAGTTCTTTCTTTAAACAAAAACCCAATACAGCTAAAGCCCCAAACCCAAGAAAACAAAATAAAACCATACACACACCCCAAAACAACAAACTATAAACAAATACAAGTACAAACATACACACACACACACACACACACACACACACAAAACTGTGGAGTTCACTATATGTTGTCTAACTATTCCTGATTATGAGGCCTGCCCTGAAGTGGTTAATATACTCAGATATACTCTATTGGAGAAAACTGATTTTCCCACTCCTAGAAGGTATAAGTAACAGTTCAGTTGTTAATCTTTACCCTATTGGCTAGGTTTTCATTCATTCCTTTCTTTAAACTATAGTAAGATAAGACAAAACATTGAAGTTGGACAAGACAAACTGACAGCAGGAACAGAGTCCAATAGAAAGCACGAGATGCAGCGAACCATTCACTGGCACACTCAGGAATCATAAAAACATCAAACCAGAATGCATGATGTAATGACAGAGGACCTGGTCCAGACTACCGCAGGCCCTGTGGTTGCTACTTCAGTCTCTGTGAGTTCATAGGAGCTTTGCTCAGTTGATTTAGAGGGCCTTATTCTCCTGGTGTCCTTCTTCCCTTCTGGGTCTCATACTCTTTCTGTCTCTCCTTGCATGGGGTTCCCTAAAACCTGAGAGGAGGGATTTGATAGAGACATCCCTCATTTAGTGCTGAGTGCGCCAAGATCTCTCACTCTCTGTGTGGTGTCGGGCTATAGATCTCTGTATTTGTTCCCATCTGTTGTAGGAACAAGCTTCTCTGTATAGCTCAAGTTTAAAAAAGAAGAAAACATTCATTGACATGGCACTTGAAGAAACTACCAGTCATGGAATCGGCATGTGTCTTAAAATCTGAAGCTTTACTATTTAGTTTTTTAGAGTTCACCCATGTGTATGTGGCCGTCTCCTCCAAGAGTGGATTATGCAATCACAGAAATTCAGCCTTTGCTTCTGTCATCATGTATCATCACCATTTCTTCCTCTATACTTGTTGAAGTCTTCCAGTACAAATAGAATGTCCTCTTGGACGTTCCCCTCACTCCTTCACCTCTGTCATCACCACAGGTCAACTCATTTTCCTTTCTCTAGAATTCATCTAACAAAGTTGTGAATTACTGCTGCTCTAATTAGCAATGTGCTACTCTGGGTTTTTGTGTTGACTGTGTTGCTCATCTGTCCACACAAAACTTCCCCAAGAAAGCATGGTACCAGCCCTTAGGATTACTATAGGCTACTAGAAAAAGAAAGATAATAATTCACTATAACTTCATTGTTCAAATTAGATACTAGGATAAGCAGGCTTGGAGAAGAAAATGAGTAAAGAAGTATCATAGAAGAGGTGACATCTGGGAATAGCCTGAATATTTGAATAAGATGTCTCAAGGTGAGTTAGGAATTATAGGCCTCTATGACCCCAGCAAGTGGGATGTGGAGGCAGAAGCATCAGGAGTTCAAGGTCATCCACATCTGTGTGTGTGGCCAGTTTAAGACCAGCCTGAGCTACCTGTAACTTTGTCTCAAAACCAGAAACACAGCAAACAAAAAACACTAACACCAAGGAAAAAGGCTTCTCTACATGGAAAAACAATCTATGCTGCTCCATGGAGAGAAGTGGTCTTGAGCATCTCTGGGGGAGGGTTCATCATTTTGCGGGCTTTCTGAGATGGAGCAGGGTTTGAAGAGGATGCAGGAGGAGGCTTGGAGTAGAGCTTCTACCGGAATAGTAACTGAGTTGAGGTTGAGTCCAGTCTGGACTATATGAGCCCTGTCTCAAAAAGAAATAAACAACAACAGCAATAAACTAGAAAGAAAAAAAATGAAAGGAAGGAAAGGCTGACACAACCAAAAGCGACTATTGACTGTGTAGGGTCAGAGTTGCCACTTCACCCCACCTGACACCTGTCCCAATATTTGGGAATCACAGATACTTGGAGTCTCTACTTCAGACACCGGAGCCACTGTCAGTGCAGGCTAATCTGTACACAGGAACCTAGAACTCACTCCGTGAATGCCCACCTTGTACACATAGACCCATCAAAGCAGCAAGTACATGTGTGCCCTGCCCCCAGAGTTGGGGATATATACACTTTACATTTCTTTTACTTGTTTCTTATTGTATGCATATGTGGAGGCTGTGCATTCCTGCTTCAGTGTGTGTGTGATGGTCAGAGGACATCTAATAGGATTTAGTTCCCTCCCTTCCATATGTGGGTTTCAGAGGTAGACCTCGGGTCACCAGACTTGATAACAAGTACCTTTATGTACCGATCCATCTTGGTGGCCCAGATGATAGTTTTTAACAAAAGTGGAATGATTGCATTTTTTATTTTAATTACACTTTGCATGGAATTGATTGCAAAGGTTTGCCCCCAAAGTGAGGATATTGCTGCAATGCAGACATGAACATAGTTGTGACTGCCTGCAGAGATTAAGCAGAATAAAATGATATGACTATATCTTTACTGGAAATTGAAAAAGAAAAGCATTGGAAACTCAGGTTAGAACAGTGGCTCTTAGAGGTACCGTTTGGGAACAGTTAAGTCCACTAACCTGTAGTCTGAAGATCAGGGGAGAGATGGAGCTTTAAGTCAGAGGGTGGGGGTAGGTCTAGTATATGCAGCCATGGATCTGGAGGAGCTCCCGGGAGGAGGAAGTGGGCATGAGGAGAAGACTGCAAGGCTGGCCAGATTCATGGAATGTACAGGAATCAGCTTTGTGAATTTTGTTTACTTTAAAAGAAGCAAGAAATATCCGTTTATGGTCTGTGTGAGTGTCCCTCCCAAATTCTTTATGTTGAGAACATAATCCTCAACATGGTGGTTTAAGAGATGTGACATTTGGAAGTGATTAGGTCATAAGAGTGGAGCCTTTGTGACAGATTAGCACTGCTAGGAAAGACTCAAGGGAGCTTGTTTGTCACTTCAGCCATGGGAGCACACAGTGAAAGCCTGTCCTCTGTGATGGAGAAAGCCGCTCTTAACATCGTCAGTATACCGTGGTCTTCATCTTGGACTTTCCAGAGTCCAGAACTGGGAGTCATAGAGTTTTATTGTTGATGAGCTGACTAGTTTACTTTTTGTCGTTAATATTAGCCTAAGCAAACTAAGACAATCCCCATACTAAAACAGCAATCCCCAAACAACTTTGGGAGGTCACTAAAAATACACTTGCTAGGTATGGTGGCTTACACCTGGAATCCTAACAGTCCTGAGACTGAGATAACGGAACCATGAGTTCAAGGCCAGCCTGGGCAATACTCTGAGACTTGTCTCAATCATACAAACATACAATAAAAGAAACAGTGCAGTTTGTGGTCAGATATTTTTCTTTTCCTTTTTGCCCATTTTGGGGATACAAAGGTTTTGATTTTTGTTTTGTTTTCTGAGTTAGTATAGTGTTGTCTCAGCAAAGCAATTGTCTGTTTAAAGCAGAAGTTCCCCCCACCCCGTTTTGACAAGTGCCACTGTAACTAAGGAAAAATTGTTATGCCAAAGAGATGATTAGCAACTTTTTGAAAGATGCCTAGAAAATATTAAGGAGACATTTAAAAACTTTAGGTGGTTATAAAAAGTTTACTATAAAGTCATGCAAATGTGTTTATATAGTTCATTATTTACTCCTAAGAAATTTCCTTAATAGGTAAATTCTATCAAAATAATCGCAAAAGCATTTGATCTCCAAAAACCACCAAAGAGATTTCATATTCTGTTTTCTCAAATTGTTAAGGCCCCAACATGTGATTCTTGAGATGGGGCTTGTTAAAGGCAACAAGAATATTAAGTTCTTCTGATGCCATGGAAAAGGAGCGGTCAAATTGGGTCTTTGCATTTAGCCTTCTGTTTAGTCCCAAGACCAGCTGTTGGCATCAATTTCCCTTGCAAATGCCTTAAATTTGGGGTAGTGGAGTCGCCTGCTGCTGTTTTGTCCAGGATGAGTTTTTTAAAGGCTCTGTTCATCCAAAGGCACCCAGGCTGCTTTTAGGATTCTTTTTTCAATTTTCCTATTGCACTATTCTTCTGGGAGGGCCTCCTGGACCTGGGAAACACCCAACTCGTATTTCCTAGTAATAGCACAATCTGTGAGCACACACATATACACGTGCAGCCTATTTTGCCATCGCATTAGGGAAAAATCTAATTGCTAACATTTTACTAAACATTTGTAAAACAAGCAGACCATGTTAGATTTTCTATTGAACAGACTAGCCAGTTTTGAACAGTGTCTAGGACCCTAATTTATGCCCTGTGTGCTCTAAGAGGACTCACACTTGCTATATAAACAATGTCAAAGTAGCAGTCTTCTGAGATGCATACTCTAACTTCTAATTTAATTTCAAAAGCACAATCAAAGACTCCTCTGCTCTACATCCTCTTGAAACAGAGATAAATCAAATTATGATAAACTTTCAACAGCAAAACCTTATAATTAAGTCAAGGGCGGTGTGATAAATAACCAGACCAGCTCAAGAATAACAGTTATATTTTAATAGTTGAAAGAGGGACACTCAGGCTACAAGAGTGGGAGGTCCGATGTCCCATATGTCCAGTGGGCACCATGCAGAGAGAGAGAGGGGCGCACCTGGATCTCCCCGTATTTCTACTTGGGCCCCAGGTAGCCACACCCTAATTGATAGTTTCCCCATCATCTTCCCCTTTTGTCTAAACAAGATCGATCCAAACCCAATACAACTATATACAATAGGAGCAGATACCAAATATAAAATTACAAACAATAAACAATATTAAGCAAGGAACACATAACAAAAGTTTTATTAAGCATTATATTTCAAGGAGTCTAAATATTGTATTGAAATTAAGCTTGGCTAAATCATGGGGAGGGTAGCTACAATTATCTAATCTTTAACTCCATTGAAGATCTGAGAAGGGAAACAATATTACTTGAGTGAACAGGAAGCGCAATCGAGAAACTTCCAAAATGTGTAACAAATGACAGAGACAACTGACTACTTGGGCAATCACCCAAAGTCTCATTTGCTATGTTGAAGCAACCAACTTTGGCTAAGGCCTAACATAACTGACAGACCATTTTCAACGGCAAGAAACTTTTCAAAACTATCTTACCCTGTCTTGGCAGGATATGACAGTCCTGTTTTATCCATGTATGGATACTCTGTATCTCTGTCAGTGGTTGAGGTATGGGCATTTCTTTGCCTAAAAGCCAGTTCTGCCAAGAATAAAGGCTCCAGGTGGAATGTCTTTGGTGCTCAACATTCTCTCAGAAATAGATCGGTGTTGCCAGGAGCGATTGTGTCTCACTACCATGGAACTCTAGGTTAGATTAAAGGCCATTTTCTACAGCTCTTTGAAGAGGTTGAAGATTATCTGTCTATACTTAATATAATCTCTATGTATTTAAAGAACCTGATTAGTCTAATTATAAATATGACAAATATAGATGACTATTGATCTATAATTCTCAATACCTATCTAAATTAAAGACTAAGACAATAAACAACTTGCAATAAATGAGGACAATGACCTTCAAATGTAAGCAATGTATAAGTATCTTGATCAGAGGTAGTAGTGTACACTGCAATATAATAAATATATATGCCAACATCAAAACCAGAGTGTCCAGCTCCAGGCCACAGTTTTCCTTCTTTATCAGCATCCGCTTTGCTGTATGGACTACCTTTCCTGCTGGAAATGATGAGGTTGTGAGATGACTATGCAAAGTTTGGGTCTGGGTGGTACAAGGTGAAGGAACGAGTATTTCCACACACTGTGGTAGTTAGCTTCCCTTGGCTGTGACAAAATACTTGCGACAGATAAATGAAAGGAAGAAGGATTTAGTTTGACTCTCTGGTTCAGGTTTTAGTCTGAAATAGCCTGGCTCCATTACCTTTGGTTTTAAGAAAGAGAGAGAGAGAGAGAGAGAGAGAGAGAGAGAGAGGAAGCTGCTCACCCATGGAGATCAGCAGACAGGGAGATGAGACATAAAGGGAAAGAGAGAAAAGGAGAGAGGGGGGAAAGAGGGAGGAATAGATGGAGATTTAGGAGGGAGAGAGAGGGACAGGTAGAAGGAGAAAAAGGAGAGAGGAAAAATGACAGAGTATATATACAATCAAGCCAAAGTTATTTTCTTTCCATGCTCCATGAATTGTGCTGGCTGCTCTTTTCTCATTTCTTTGTGTGTCTGCATGTGCCCACTTGTGCCAGAGGTCAATGCTCGGTGTCTTCCTTAACAATTTTCCACCTCGGTTTTAGAGAGGGTCTCTCTGAACCTGGAGCTCACTTACTGACTGGACTAACTGGCCAAAGCCTCAGGTATTCCCCAGTCTCCCTCTCCCCAACTCTGGGCTGTCTGGAGTGTACTGGCGTATACCTGCTTTTGACATGGGAACTGGGAATCTGAACGTAGGTTGTCATGCTTGTGTGACAGGCGCCCTACCAGCTGAGCTGTCTACCCAGGCTCTGTTATCCTTCAGTTTCCCTCAACTCTGCCACACCCTTTCATTCCATATGTCATATTTTTGTTTCATTTTCTGACATCACTTTTGAGGGGGTATTATTTATTATCTTTTTCAATTTTTTTTATTTATTCACATCATGCATCCCAATCCCACCCATCTCCTATCCCCTTGCATGAGTTTCTTTTCTACAGGTGAAGAAATAGAGGATCAAGTAGGGTTGAATGACTTTCCCAAGATCACATAATGAATATGAAGCAGAGACATAATTGCAGCCTAGCTGACTGGCTCCTATGCACTGTGCCTATGGCTACTTTTATAATAGTATTAGCTAGAATTTTTAGCAGTGTTGACTATGTGGCAGAATCGTGTTGAGTGTTGAGCATGCATTAACTCACTCCGCTAACAGCACTGGGGGTATATATTATTATCCCAATGAATATGAAATTATTGACATTATAAAGCTTAAGTTAGCACCCAGAGGCCACATCACCCAACTCATAGTAGAATCAAGTCAGAGTTGGAACTTGGTTTTGTCTGACTGCATGGCCCATGCTTAGAATCCCAAGATACTGCTATCTAAATTCTCCATACAGACCATTTGATGGCTTCTTGCCACCACTGTCTTTTGTACCGTTGATCAAGTGATACTTTAGGTTTCCTAAGTGACTCAGAGAGTAAGAATGGTGATTGCACATATGTATCTGGCAAGTGCCACAGAGAAAGCAAAGGAGGATTTAAATATACAGATATATGGAGATGCATGTACCACAGCATGTGTGTGTGGATTGAAGACCACTTGAGGAAATGGGTTTTCTACTCCCACCATGTGTGCTCCTGGCATGAAATTCAGGTCAGAAAGCCTGATGGCTGTCACCTTGCCCCGCTGAGCCATCTAGCTGGCCCCCATACAGGATTCTTGACCTGGACAATACTCTGTGACTACCTCACAGGAGCAACTTGTAATCTTCCAGGAAGAGATTTGTCAGTTGCATCTTATTCAGCTTAAGAAATTTTAAAACTGAGTGATTGATGCACAACAGAACATTGAAAATAGTTCTGAGAGTTAGAAGGCCAAGACCAGCCTTGGCTACTCAGCAGGTTTGAGGACAACTTGGATTACATGAGACCCTGTCTAAAACAACAAAACAAAACAGTCCCCAAAACAACAACAATAACAGCAAAACAAAGAACAAAATTTAAAAAAAAACAGTCTTAAGTTGTTCAGGTGCTTGTCTGGCATGCACCAGATTTGGGATTCAGTCCGCAGAACCAAATAAACTGGCTGTGATTGTACCCACCTGCAGTTCTAGCTCTTGGGGAGGTAGAGGCAAGATCATCAGAAATTCGGGGTCATAGTCGGCTACATAATGAGTTCCAGGCAAGCCTAAGCTAGATAAGACCTGGTCTCAAAAATAACCTTAAAAAACAATAAAATAAAATACAAATTACAGTAATAGTTCCCACATTGGGACCCTCTTGAGCCCAGAAGTGTCCTTGGGGTGAAAAGCTAAAAGCAGACTTTTGAGGAGGTAAAGAATGAATTCATGCCAGAAACTCTTTTCCTGGGGCCCCGAACTCCCATGGATTTCATTTACTTTCCCATTCTCTGATTCCCAGGGTCCTTCAGTCATACGTGACAAATGGTTGATCATCCAAGCAAAGCGACCTGCCATTCAGTAAGCAATATCTCGGCCCATGTAGAAGGCAGCCCATTTTTCTCCTTAGAGGTCTATTTTCCCTGTGTTCATATGAACATCTCAAGTAAGGTTCCTCGAGGCCTTTACCCATGCTGAGGAAAGACTAGCTCTTCCAATGTGCTTAAAGGATCTTCCCTGGAGAAAGGTCTTAGGAGGGCTCTAAAAGGTTTATTGCTCTGTGTTAGGCTTGCCTAAATTACTCCCAAGTGCTGCTTCCTCTTAAGGGTATCAGCCAGCGAAAAGGAGACCTATTCACATCTAGAACTGCATTGCAGCTGCAACAAAGACCAATTAGTCTTGATTATGCTGGATGCATTGGGACGATGACTGTCCTCAGACCACCAACTTGTGCCACCAAAGGGCTTATCCCACCCATGAGTCAGCTCCTGTTCCTCGGTTCCTGGGTTCTTGGTCTGATTTCCCATGACCTCTGGGTCAGCGCTCTCTCTCTCTCTCTCTCTCTCTCTCTCTCTCTCTCTCTCTCTCTCTCTCTCTCTCTCTCTCTCTCTGTCTTTCTCTCTCCCTCTCCCCCTCCTTTTTCACTCTCTTCCCTTCCCTCGCCTGCCTCTCCCTCCCTCTCCTCTCTCTATGCATCTCCCTCCCCACTCCTTGTCCTGCTTGTATTCACTCCTGTTAGGTATATGCTTCAGCCCCGGTCTATCCTTTGCCCACCCTGACAAAAGCTGCCATTATTGTGAACAGGCCATCTATAGATCAGCCTGGCACAGCCTGGCAGCTTATGTCTCAAAAAAAAAAAAAAAAAAAAAAAACCCACTGGGCAGGCAGAGGCAAGAAGTATGAGTTGGAGGCCAGCCTGGACTATACAATGAGACTTTGCCTCTAAAGGCCAAAAAGAGAAGAAATAATCCAACTTCCCTTGTCAGAAATCCACATGATGTCATTTTGATGTATTTTGCTTCTCAGTGGTTCATTTGGAGAAATTCATGCCTAATCTTTAGATTACAGTTCTGTGACTAGAAATGGATTTAAGTCCTGTGGCCATGTCTTTCAATTAAAAACATTTATTGTGCACTTACAAAATGCAGTGAGCCTTGAGGGTCTGGTTATTTAAGATACATCTTCCTTACCCAGAGCTCATTGCCAAAAAGGAGTGAAAGTTAAGCACACAGCAGATCATAATAATAGCTTACTTTCATTCAACATTTATTATGTGCCAATTTAGTGCTCTACCTGCTTCTCCTTTTCATTTCCAATATGTATTTCTTCTATTCAAAGGCACGATATTGATCTGTAAGAAATAAGCACGGATGTCTCCGTCTGCTTCCCTATTTTAACTTGAACATAATGCAAGTGAGGGAAGACACGAACCTAGTGCAGGACAGGAGGCTCCTATTGTTCAATTTAAGGTGCTGGTTCTCAAAGTTGCTGTTTCCCAGCATGCTTTAATATAATCCATCAATATTCTTAGGTGGGAAAAACCTAAGACATCACCGTGAGTCCCGGGCCTAGATGAAAGCCTATCTGCTTTCTAGCCTTATGGGCTCACAATCCTTTATCTAGAATTCCAAAATGAAAAACTTTAAAAATCCAACATGATACTTCCAGAATTATTTTGGCAACAAAACTGATCTGAATTGATATGAGACTATTTGTCATTTTATTCCACTTTGTATAATTAATCATTTGTTTCACTACACATATGCTAAGATGTCCCTCTCAGGACAGTGCCTGGGACGCGCTAGGTCTTTCTACTATACAAAATGTATAGTCTACCTTCTTTTTGAAATTTATCATCATCATGTTTATACATGCGTGTGTGTGTGTGTGTGTGTGTGTGTGTGTGTGTGTGTGTGCACATGTGCCATGCCCTGAGTGTTGAGGTTAGGTGACAACTTTCAGCTATCAGTTATCTCCTCCTACTGTGGGATCCCAGAATTGGACCTGGATCATCACACTTGCACAGAATCATTCTTATTCACTATGCCTTCTTGCCAGCTACCAGGAACCCTACACTGTCCTGTAAGATCTAACCGTTTCTGAATTTGAAGATTCTCATGGTCTCAAGATTTAGAAGTAAGGAAACTCTGAACTTAGTGTGTCAACGTTATTTTCTTTTTGCAAGGGAGGAGTTGAGATGGGAGTCTTATTCTGTATCCCAGACTATCCTCAAACTCATTTTGAGGTCAAAAGTGACCCCAAATTCATAGCAGTCTTCCTGCCTCAGCCTCCTTTATGCTGGGATTACAGGCATGTGCCATTCACCTGGCCTACTGTGTCCCTTTTATAAAAGACGACGAGACTGAGACTGAAATGATCCATCGGGACCTGCAAGCATCAGGATTAAAACCCAGTTGGATTTGCCCTTGGGCTCCAAGCTGATCATCACTGTACTATGTCAGCCTTTTGTTAAAAACAGGGGACAACTACATAAAAGAAATGCATGTCAAGAGGTCCAGGGGTCCTGAGGAGGCTAGGGGGCCTTCCGTGGGGATTGAGTCAGAGCTCTTAGAAGAGAGACAGCGTGTAAACTGTAACTGGAAGCCAAGAGTGGATTATGGAAGGAGACAGTAATCTAGCCAAAGTCCGGAGAGGTAAATAGTGCATCTTCGTGTTCAGGGAGAGGAGAAATGAGAAGTCAGATGCGGAAAATGGGCATGGGCCAGAGCACAAAGGCTGGAAGCACCAGGGGAAGGAGTTTGGAAGAGGAACAGTGATGTTTCCCCAGAGCATATACTGGACATCACGTGTTTCTGCCTGCATTTCGCTTTAGGGGAAGGAAGATGCAGATGTGGACGTCTGTATTGTGTGTAGTAATAGGGGCGGCGGGGCTGCGTCCCCAGCACCCCGGCTGTCTGCCCGGCTAGCTTATGCCCCAAAATAATTACACAGACACTGTATTCTTTTAAGCACTGCTTGGCCCTTTCTCTTCTAGGCTAATTCTCACATATTAATTTAGCCCACCTCTAATCATCTGTGAGAACCGGTCTTACCGGGAAGATTCTAGCCTAGTCCATCCTGGGTCGGAGCTTCATGCCGGGAGCGGGCATGGCGTCTCTCTCAGGCGTCTGCTCCCTAGAGGAGAGCGGTGGAGTCTCTGACCTCACTTCCTCTTCCTCCCAGCATTCTGTCCTGTTTTCTCCTCCCACCTATCCTCTAACCAATTAAATGGGCCAGGGCAGTGCCTTTATTAGCCAATGACCTTCCTCCATCATTTCCCCTTTTTCGGTTTAAACAAAAAAAAGGCTTTAACATAACAAAATTACATATAACAAAACAGTTATCAAGTAAAAGTTACAACAATCTTTATCATAACTAAGGAAAACTATAACTATAACTAACTATTCTTAACTCCATCAAAGACTCCAGAAAGATACACTACTACCTAAGCAAACAAGAAAAAAGCAACTTTTAAAACTCTAGAAATGACAGAGACATCTCGCTGCCTGAACAGTCACCCAAAGTTCCTCTGTATCGTTGGGGCATCCGTCTTCAGCCTTCAGGAACCCTGAAAGATCATCTCACCTTAGGCAAGTTCAGTAGTCCTCTCTCTGTGGGTTCTCTGTGTCCAGTTTATGCAATAGTCCAGGCAAGAGCAGTTTCTTGCCCAAATGGCTATCAAACTCCATAACGAGCCTCTTCGATGCCCATCTTCCTCTTGAAGTAGATTGGTGCTGCCAGGAGCAGAGTGTCTCATTGTCATGAAAAGTCCTAAGCTATTAAAACATTTAAAATGCCATATTCTATAATCTTTGAAAAATATGAAGAATGCCTATCTAAAATATATCTACACACATCTAGAAAATATTAACTAACATGACTACAAACTTGACTATTATTTATGATTATCCATCAACAACCTATATTTCCTAATTCTACATTTCATTTTAATAATGAACTACACAATCACAATACCTTAATCAATATCAGAAACACTTATATATAACAAAATTGACCGTAAATCTCTATCAATAAAGCAAAAGCTATACTAATGCAAATTATTCATACCTATATCATATCCCCCTTTAAATGTAAAAGAACGTTTATAAACCATATTTGGGAACATGGGCGCAGTTATTTCTCCCCAAACTGCTTCCTGCTGAATGGGGGCGTCGTTAATTAGGTCTTTCACGGTATAACCTGTGTGCTAGTTTCATCTCAGTTGGCAGTTGAGCGAAGCAATTTTCTGAAGATGTTCACTGCAACGCTTCAGGAGGGCGTGGTCCATCATACCAAATCGGAATAGAAGAAATGAACAGCGTCTCATCCTCTGTGAAAACAAAATAAAAAACTCCTTTCCAAAGTATCATATCCTTAGATCCAAATTCATAATATCTATGTTGGATTAGTTCAGCAGTATTTATAAATAAATATCTTTTAAC
Source organism: Microtus oregoni (assembly GCF_018167655.1). Lineage (NCBI taxonomy): Eukaryota > Metazoa > Chordata > Mammalia > Rodentia > Cricetidae > Microtus > Microtus oregoni. The sequence goes on from NW_024543812.1 coordinate 660,816, forward strand.
AGCTGTTGCTCCTTCCTCAGCATTCAAACAATTCAAAGAGAGCATAATAGCATATAGTATCAAGATTCTCTGTGTATTTTCCATCTTTGTTCGTTTTATTTTAACCTCTATTTTATTTATTTTTACTTTTAACTCTTTGCTTTTTGAGACAGGTTCTCTGTATCTTTGACCTGAAGTAACCCTGTAAACCAGGCTGTCTTTGAACTCTCAGAGATCTGCCTGTCTCTGCCTCCCAGGCATTCGGGATTAAAGGTGTACACTACTACACCTTGAACTCACAGAGAACTGTTTGTCTCTGCCTTCTAGGCACTGGGATTAAAGGCGTGTGCTACCACACACAACTCTCTTCCTTTTTTTGTTTTTTACTTTATGAACTTCAACTTTTAGTCTGCATATATTTTTAACACACTTTAAACCATTCAGAAATTTTCTCTGTCTTTGAATCTCTCTTTACTGTATATCTCTCTTTTTCTGACCACATGAATCTTTAATTTACCAAGCAATCTCAGTAGGACTAAAGGCGTGGCTTTGCCAGCTAGATCCAGTCCTTTCCTTAGCTTTCCAGCCTCATGGCGGATACACAGGCTGTAGCCATGTTTACTGCAACAACTGTATGGCATTTCAAGGTCCCTGCCAGCAAGTGAGCTACAACAGACAACACTCAAGTCCTCTCTAGGTAGCCGGCCCTCCTGCCTCAAACAGTCAGAGTTTGCCCTGGCAGGATGGCCCAGAAAGCCGGCATTTTTAAACGGCGCAGCTTTTTTCCTGCTATGGCTGAAAACCGAAAAGCATGTGTTCAGCTTTTCGTCAACACCGTTTAAGTGTTTCGTGGCAGGACCTCTTAATGAGCTGCAGGCTTTGCAGCTAAAGCTGAGTCAGGAAGCCTCTCTTAGATGAGGCGCTTGCTTGCCTCTAGCAAGCAGAGTAGAACCGAGAAATTGCTGCTACCAAGAAACCAGGCACAATGCTTTCATTTTGTTCTAGAATTACTTCCCAAGCTGTCTCAGGCTTTATGTGGAAGCAGTTGTCCACGTGGGCGCCATATGAAGTAATAAGAGCGGCGGGGCTGCGTCCCCAGCACCCCGGCTGTCTGCCCGGCTAGCTTATGCCCCAAAATAATTACACAGACACTGTATTCTTTTAAGCACTGCTTGGCCCTTTCTCTTCTAGGCTAATTCTCACATATTAATTTAGCCCACCTCTAATCATCTGTGAGAACCGGTCTTACCGGGAAGATTCTAGCCTAGTCCATCCTGGGTCGGAGCTTCATGCCGGGAGCGGGCATGGCGTCTCTCTCAGGCGTCTGCTCCCTAGAGGAGAGCGGTGGAGTCTCTGACCTCACTTCCTCTTCCTCCCAGCATTCTGTCCTGTTTTCTCCTCCCACCTATCCTCTAACCAATTAAATGGGCCAGGGCAGTGCCTTTATTAGCCAATGACCTTCCTCCATCAATTGTGGGCCGCATTTGTTTTCTTTTATGATGCTATTTTTATTAAGGATATCAGCAGGCTATGTGGAAAGGCTGTAGGTAGTCGAGAAGGGCAGCAGTCATAAAGGTCTACAGCAATAGGAGCTGTGCTGGGCTTTGCCGCCCCTTTGTAAGCAGAGTTAAAATTTAACCAAGGTCCTCATGACTCACTGCAGCTGGCAGAGATTCAGTGGGAACCGCGGGCACCCACAGGGTAAGCCACAGTTCCTCCCTCCCTCCACGCTGGAACAACTGTGTCTTCCTACTATTTGGAATCCCAGTTTGGGTCTTAGAGGACCCAGCCATTACCAGGAATTTCAACTTAGAATCTAAATATGTTCTTTTTGTCATGAATAATCAAAGTTCTAAATTGACATTTTAGAAATCAGGTCCAGTTCATGAGTAGTGAATTGAGTGTGTCTAATTACATTTTATAGTCATTTAACAGCTGTTAATAATGTAATTTTGTGTTATGCCCAATTTGCACTGAATTACTTTAATGGCACACATTGTATTTATTTTCCTTTTGATGAAACGGTAATCAAACACTAGGGAATCAACTTGGACATAGAAAGCAAAATTTATTATTTTTACAAGCTTGAAGAAAATTGACTTTAAAAAAGAAAAGAATAAATCATATCATAAAATTTAAACTAGTGTTAACACACATGAATGGATTTCTTTTCTTTGCCGTTTCTTTTTATGAAAAATAACTCAGTGAGCATGGTATTTTTGTTTTCCATCCAAGTCTGTATTGTTTGATGTGAATCAAGTGTTTGCAAATATACATCTGATTGGCAAGTTAATAAGAGTCCTCCTCCCTAAATATCCTTCTATACTGAAGGAACTGGTTTTAGAAGTTTCTAGCATATGAGTTTAAGAGGCACAACACCCACATGAACACAGTGCAAGCATCCATTTCCAATCAGAACCTGGAGCAGCGCTGCAGCAAAAGACAGGAGAATGTATCCTTGGAGAAAAATGCAAAGAGAGTAAGTAACTTTCTCTAATTGGGTAGAAGAAACTTCTAGGTGGAATTATTTATTGGAATGAGAAGAGGTTGAATGTTGGATCCGAAAGAAAAAAAAAAACTGCAGTGGCACATTTTGGAAGGTCTACTTTGTGTGTTTCTATTCAGTTGAAGCACTTAAGACATGAGCATCTGATATTGTACCCTTAGGTAACCGTTTTCTGCAGCTTCATGCGTCAATGCCCTTTGTATCTGAAGTGAACTACAAGAAAGGAGTTCTGTCTGTCACTGCTGGCTGCCATCTCTCCAGCCAGGGCTTGACCTAGCATTTTCTGTTTTGCTTACTTGCCTCCAAAGACCTACGTGGGTGGAACAACAAATGGATAGGCCTTGCCTCCGGAAGAGTGGTGGCTTTCTGTGCTTTGTCAAGAGTAAGAGGCTAATTTCATCCTCATTATTTCTGGGCCCCAAAGATGGGGCAATCGTGTGTCAAGTAGGGAGGGGTGATAGGAGAGGTCCACCCTGGGTACAGACAATAAGAGAAGAAGGAGACACTGCCTGTGGAGAATTAAAAAAAAAAAACAAAAACAAGAATAAAACTGAATGCCAATCTGCTTTTCATGCTCGTCCTATGCTAACCCTTCCACACAATGCAGTGAAATTCTTCCTGCAGGGCCACCTGCTCCCACTGCTGCTCCTTAGAGATCCATTGGAGTGGGGTGGGACTCTAACCCTCATAATATGAGAGACATTGGGTCACAAGATATCTAGTTTGTACTCCTTCTTGTGATAGCAGAGACATTATTACATTATTCTGCCACTAGCTCAGCTTCTTGTTGTCCCTGGTAATCAGCTGTCACTTCTGTGTCCCTACTCCTCAGCTTTGCAGGGCTTTTCCCACCTCAGCTGTTTGCCAGTGTGAAGGTGGTTTCCCTTTCTGCCAGTGTCTGTAGCCATTGATTAGCTCCTAAAGGGTTTTGTGGCTCTCTGAGTTGACAGAACCTTCTGTTGAGGAATTTTGGACAAAATGACAAAAAGTGGCGTCAGGATATTTAAGTGGATACTACCCAGAGTCTTATGACTGGCAACAATAGCTAACACACACAACCCTTAGATCTTTGCTACTTTGGGTAAATTCTATTTTTACCCAAAGGAAAGTTTTAAGGAATTGGTGGATGCATGAGGTGACTGGAGGCTTAACCCTGAGGACCTGGAGGTCTAATTCTTGCCTCTTAACCCTGGGAAATTCAAGGTCTAATTCAAGAGCTAAATTCTCTTCTCTTGACCAATTCTTCAGGGTTGTTCAGACTAGGATGCAGTTAAGATTTGGTTGTACCTGTGTAGTGAACACTTATAGCAAGAAAAAAGAAAGAAGGAAAGGAGAAAAGAAAGGAAAGAAGATAGAAGTGCTCTAGATCAGTGTCTGGATATCAGAATATGACCCAGAAACAAGCACCTGGGTACAACCAGAAATGCCCTAAGAGTAAACACCCCACACCAATCAGGAGCAGGTACCACCAAGTCTGCAAGGACAAGATAAGCTTCAGAAGGGCCATAAAAAATCCTGACTCCAGCCAGCCCAGCAGACACTGGCCTCCAATTTACCTCCATGCATATGAGCCATATACTCTAGCAACAAAAGACCCTTCCTGTGACTGTATCTATCAGACTCTCCTGCCTACGGTCTGGTTCTGATCTGAGTGGCAGTTGCGAGTCTGGCACCGATTGACCTAGCCAAGCACAACTGAGGCCAGCTAGCTTCCATTGTGCTCAATTGACATCACTCCCACGGAGCATCTGTGGCAGAGCAGCTAGTGTCTTTCCCCACCAGTGGATGACATTGAACAGTTAGACTTGCAAGCCACTTGTTTCAGGTTTCCCCACTGTCTGTAAATGAATCTTGCCTCCAGACATTTGTAACATTACTTCGAACTAGATTGTTAGCTTGTTGGATTTGTTTGCTGTGAGTTGTCTCCATTTTCTGATGTGTGAACAATAAACATTGCATTTGAAAAAGACTCCTGACTGCCTGCCTCTCTGTGACATAAGTTGTATGTTGTGTTCAAGATAGCTCATATATGTGAAGGAGGTGATGAAGGACGGTACCTATGTTTGATTCAATAAGCCATCCTAAACTTAAGCAGTTGCCTAAGTAGTCCATAAAAACACAGAAGTGTTGTTACTTAAAAGGGTCTTCCATGGGATTACTTTAGTGCATTTTAGTTAAATCGAATGATCTTTTTGTGAATCTGGCTTGCAGTCATAAATCACTCTTTTAATAAAAATAAAAAAGCAGAAGCCAGTCAGTGGTAGTGCGTGCCTTTAATTCCAGCACTTGGGAGGCAGAGGCAGGTGGGGATCTCTGTGAGCTCAAGGTCAGCCTGGTCTACAGAGTGAGTTCCAGGACAGCCAAGACTACACAGAGAAACCCTGTCTTGAGAAACCAAAAAATAAAAATAAAGAAGCAGAGAGCAGTGTGTGTGTGTGTGTGTGTGTGTGTGTGTGTGTGTGTGTGTGACATCATGCTTGTCAAGGTTAGAGGACAACTTTTGGCAATGTATCTCTCTTGTTTCTTATCCTGCTTCTGGCTGATTGTCCTAGTTCCTCTTCTCATCTAGCCGTAGGAGTGCTGAGATTACAGGTGTGTTCCACCACTTCCAACTTTTCCCATTGGTTCTGAGATCCAACGTAGGCTGTCAGTCTTCTGCAACAAATGCTTTATTTGATGAGCCATCTCCCCAGTTCAGTCACGGATTTCTTAATAACATTAAAAATAGATAAATAATAAGGAAGGAAAAAGGGGAAATCTAAAGTGTAGACAAAAGACAAAAGGATTGGGAGATGGTAGGGATAAAAAGGATTTAAGGAGTGAAGAGGGTGTAATATACAAGATACAGATACATGCAAATATAAAACTATATCATTAATTTGTACAACTGATTACTATTAATTATCATTATGAAGCTCTAAAGTAAATTTTGCATAATTCCCTTAAAATCCCCAGATGCTAAAACCCTTTATAACAAATTATGTAGTGTCTACATGTAATCTACAGATAGCCTTTAATTTACTTGAAATCATTGTTAGATGACTTACTATACATAGTGCAGTGCAAGATCTATGAAATACTTCCTATATGCCATTGTTTAAGAAATAATAATATCTGTTCATGTGCAGCAAAGATACCATATTTTTATAAGTACTTTCAATCCTTGATTATTTGTGTGCATAAATACAGAAACTATAGAAAGGGGCCCTGGATATATTAACAAAATCATCTTTGATGATAAGTGTTAGTGATCAAAGTCTTCATGAAGTAGGTGACATGTCTGTTGTTGCTGTTGATTCACAGAATAATGGAGAAAAGAACAATTCTGGAAGGACTGTTGTAATGAATCTTTCTCTGTACTGCCAGCTCCCAAATAACAATACAGAGACTTATTAGTTACAAAAGACCAGCCTTAGTTTAAGCTTGTCCCACTAGCTCTTATAACTTAAATTAACCCATTTATATTCATCTGTTTCACCTCATGGCTTTTTACTTCTCTTTCATCTTGTACCTCCTGTTTCCTCTGGCATCTCGCCTGTGCCTCTAAACTTCTGTAATCCTTCTTCTCTCTCCTAGGAAGTCCTGCCTATCTCTCCTGCCTAGCTTTTAGCCGGTCAGCTGTCCATTACACTAATCACAGCAACACATCATCTCACAGTGTACAAATATTCTACAACATTTTCCCCTTTTTGTCTAAATAAAAAGGAAAGGATTTTAATTCTAACAAAATCAATTATCAAGTAAAGATTACATTTACAATAGCCAATCCATTTCTATTTGCCAAACTAAGAGAATGTACTATATTATCTATCCTATCTTTATCCAAACTTTTATACTTAAACCATTTTCTATCATGATTTGTATTACCATCCTAAAATTTTTTAGACCTTAAAAATTCTTCTTAAATAAACACCTTAAGCTTTTATATTTCTCAACATTATAAGCTTTAAATCTCTTATGTAAGTTCCTCTTTTGAATATGGCAACAAAGAAAACTGTAAAACTATAACTATTCAGTCTTCAATTCCCATCACACTCAAGAAGGGTAAAATATTACCTGAATAAACAGGAAGTACAGAGAAAACCACTTCAGTAGTCACTTTCTTTTGTGTCCTGCTTGTCCAGTTTGGACAGCATATTGTCAGCAGTCAAGGCAAGGGCAGTTCCTTGCCCAGTGACTAATTTTGCCACAATAAAAGTAAATTCTATTTGGAGGTTATTCAATGCCCAACATCCTGTTTTGAAGTAAATTGGAGCTGCCAGGAACAGACATGTCTCACTATTATAAAACGCCTTATGTTATTAAAACTTTGAAGTGTTTCAAGACCATCTAGTTATTTAAATCTGTTTGACCTTGAAAACATACCTAACATGACTACAAGTTTGATTGTTATACATGACTAGCCTGTCTTCCTTTATCATCCTAAATATCTTTTAAGGGTTAAAATTTTACATTACAGTTTTAAAATGAGATGTATAGGTACAATATCTTAAACAAAAGAAGTATATATACAGTATAACAAAATAACCTTAAATTAGTATCAATATATAAAAATCCATACCAATGTTAAATATTTGAGACAAGAGATTGTTCAAAATCTACAATCAACCCTTTTATCCCATCATTTCCATACTATATCCCTCCTTTCCCCCCCCCCTTCAGAAGTAGATCCCTGAATCTAATCTCCTTTGTTCAGATTTTTTTCCTGACCATGACTTGTTAGGAACTGTTCAACCTAGTTTTGGATCAGTATATGAGTGCTCATCCAATGGGTCTCCAAATGAAGCAAAAGCCCACAGAGAAAATATCATTCTGTAAGGACCAGAGACTTACTCTGTAAGGACCAGTGGACTTCCGGATAGCACAGATTACTACTAGGACCACACAGTCTCCATGTTCTCTTCTTTCTGGTAATACTGATGATTCTCTTGTTGGTTTTAGTGCAATTTTATCACTCATGCATTGGACAGCCACGATCATTCTTGGAAACCACAGTTTTTCTTGACTACTTCATCCTAAAATTCTTTGGGAGCTGAGGTTTCTTAGATTTCCTGTCTGGGGATACCAGCTGTCACTTCAGTCCCCAGGAGCTGTTCTAATTCAGTGCTGACAGGATCTGAGGCAGATCACCCCTATTTCTGTAAATATGTTTTGAACAGGATTGTTATTCTTGAAAATGCATGCCTATGTCAATCACCTTTTAGTCTTGTAAAGACAGGATTACCTGGCTCAATATTTGGCCAAGGTAGCAAAATGATAAATGTTGTTTTTCATTTAAAGATGTTTTGGTGTAAAAGTTGGGAAAATATATTTGACATATTTGGTTTGCTGAAAAGTCCTGATTATTAGCATGGAAAAACATGCTTGTTTTGATGTATAAATAAAGATGGCTGGAGCTATTTGGGGGCCAATCACTTATGTGAAACTCATCTGATGGCTGGACCCTTCATTTCATCCCATGATATCCCTTCCCCATCCCAAGACCTGAACCAATGCTGTAGCTGGACTTCAGCTAAGACCAATAACAACTTGTAACCAACACCCATAATAATGATAAACATTCATAATCCATTGAACAACCAAAAACCACCCACCTCACCTCCTGGGTGTAACTGGAGGTTTCTCTCCCACCTGCCAGTTCCCAAATAACCACTCTGAGGCTTAATATTAATTACAAATTGTTTGGCAGATGGCTCAGGCTTCTTACTGACTAGCTCTCTATATAAATTAACTTATATCTAATAATCTGTGTATCGCCATGTGCCCCGTGGCTTACTGGCAATGCTCTGGCATCTTACTTCTCCAGCAGCTGCCGGCATCTCCATAATTCTGCTCTTTTTCACCCTGTGTCTCTGTTTGGATTTCCTGCCTGGCTCTATTCTGCCTGGCTCTTGGTCAAATCAGCTTCTTCATTAGCCAATGGTAATATTCACAGCATACATAGGGGCATCCATCATCTCCCCTTTTCTGTCTAATTAAAAAGAAAGGTTTTAACTTTAACAATGCAAAATTATATATAACAAGACAGGTATCAAGCAAGAATTACAGTTATGTCATTTAGTCTATTTGTATTTGGCAAACTTAAAGAAATTATCATCTGTCCTATCTTTTGTGAGTCTTAAGTTTTATACTTAATTGGTTGTTTATCATAACTAAGGAAAACTATGATTATAACTATCTAGTATCCCTCAAAGACACCAGAAAGATATTACCTAATAACCAGGAAGTGCATTGTAAGCAAATTCCAAAACTCTAGAAATGACAGAGATAACTAAATGCCTGGACAGTCACCCAAAGTTCTTCTATAATGTTGGGGCATTCATCTTTAGCTTATAGGCCTAGAGTGTCTGACAGATTGCTCAGTGAAGCAGGAAAGACAAAGGACTGTCTCACTTTGTTTTGGCAAGTTCAGTAATCATTTTCCAGTGGGTTTTGCATGTCTTGTTTATATAGCATGTTGTCAAGCAGTCCGGGCAAGAGAAGTTTTTTTGCCCAAATGGCTAGCCTTGCCACTTTGAAAGAAAACCCCATAAACAGCTTCTTTATTGTCCATCATCCTTCTTGAAGTAATTGGTGCTGCTTGGAGCAGACATATTTTACTGTTGAGAAAAGTCTAAGTTCTTACAACATTTAAAATGCTATATTCTGCAGGTCTTTGAAGTATTTGAAAAAATGAACAAAAGAGATTGACTATGACCATTAATCATTTATAACTAACCCCCTTTAAATGAAAACAAACATTTATAAACAGTATTTTGGGAATTTGGGTGTAGTTTTCTATACTACTTCTTGATAATTGGGAGCACTGGTAATCTTATGAGGAACCTGAGAAAATTCAGAATTATGGTTAAATCTTGGCTGTAGTAGTCTATGAGGCTGCATATTCTTGGCCAGTTGCCTTGAAGCTGTTTTGGATATTGCATCACCTGGGCCAGCACTCTCATGAAAACCTCTCAGTGGTGTTACTTGATTCAACTGTATTAGCCTGGAAGGAATCTACAGTTTTTCATCTTCTGTGGAAACAAAAGCAGAGCCTCTTCTCAAAGCAGCATAACTTTAGACCCAAAATTTGAAGTCAAGATACCTTTATGTTGGTTTAGTTTAGCAGCCCCCACAATCAAATATCTCTCTGTTGTTAGCTCATTAAAAGTCAAAAAATTCAAAGAAAATGCAATAGTATACATAACCAAGACTGTCTGAGTATTTCCCATCTTTACATGGTATGGCATTTTTATATTACTTTTACTGTCTCTTTAAAAGCTTTATTTTTAAAAACTATTTCTTTCTATGACTGCCTATACCCATTTTCTTTTCTTCTTAAGCCTACACATATTTTTTAAAACACACTGTGACCCATTTAAAGCTTTATTTTTGTCTCAGTCTGCCTTTATTGTGTATCTGTAATCATTATTTGATCACTATTCTAAACTGGTAAGTGGGTGTGGCTAGGACCAAAATGTCCACATTAACTGTTGGTTTCCTCCCCACTTGACTTTTCAACATAGCAGGGGTAGCAACAAGCATCACGCCTACCCCGCCTCCCCGAATGCTGCCATCAGATAGTGTGTAGCCAGCCCACAACTTTTTTTGTCTGTGTGAGTGAAAGTTAAATCCATCACACAGTGTGTGGTTGATTAGCCTCTCTATACTGATGCCTATATGAGACTATGGAAACCAGCTACAATGTTTAGCTCATGGCAACTGGTGGCTGACTCTATCTTGCAGGTAGCTTTTTGGAGACATGGCTCCGTGCTGCTGCTGCTGGCATGAGACTCTGCGACTAGGAAACCCATAGTGGCTCCATTTCTGAACGTTCAGAACCTTTTCACACTCTCTCAGGCCCTATGAAAATTCAAGAGCCTCACACTGGTATACCATAGTTTTGTAACTGAAAGTTCCTCTCCTGCCTGCTAGCTCCTGAAGAAACATTCTGGGGCTCAATATTAAATAGAAATTGTTGGACTGATGGTTCAAGCTTCTTACTAACTAACTCTACATACAAATTAACCCATTTCTAATAATCTGTATATAGACATGTACCCCATGGCTTACTAGTAATACTCTGACATCTTACTTCTCCAGCAGCTGCTGGCGTCTCTGTGACTCCACCTTTTTTCTCCTTATATCTCTGTTTGGCTCTCTTCTGCCTGGCTATTGGCCAAACAGATTCAGAGCATACAGAAGGGCATCCCACATCTCTTGGGAATTTGGGTGTCATGTTCTCCAGATTACTTCCTGTTGTTTAGGTGCAACAGCTTGTTTGGAGGACCCTGAGAAAACTGGGATAATGGTCAAGTCCTGGGAGAGCTAGCTGTATTATTTTTTGTTTAGTCTCTGTGTGGTGGGAAAGTGTAGAGCTTATCTGAAGTTTTGACTGGAGCAGTCTGTGAGGCTGAACCATCTCAGCTAGCAGCTTTGAAGTTTTGAGGAGACTATAAAAGAGGCATTCTGAGAAACTAGATCATCTGGACTACTTGTCTCTATTGGTGTCTGGTCCTTTTTTTCTGAGAACACAAACAATAAAAGGTAACATATGTATCTGAATTAACACAAATATAGAATATGTGATTTGCACAGATCAACTAAAGATTTTTTTGTTCTATGTGTCAGCAGATAAAAAGGCATCTCTGAAAGAGGTTTGAACTCTATAACCAAACCTTTATCCATGCCATATGAAAGATGGCATTCAATAATAAGTCATGAGGACTCTGTAGGCAACAAGATTTCTCATGTCTCATTCAGTCTCAGAGCTGCTCCCATATAGAAGTATCAGCTTATATGTCACCTGTCTCATAGCTTTCCTTGGTTTCTTCCTTCAAGTCTGTAGCCAAGATTTTCAGGAGATCTCCCCCCATTAAGTCTTGTCTTCATTAATTTTGAAGGAATCTACAGCTTTTTGTTTCTGTGGAAACAAAAGTACATCCTCTCCACCAACACAAAACATTTTCCATTCTGAACTTCCATTCTGAAGTCAAGATATCTCTCAAGTATATAGGCTGGTTTAATTTGACAGTCCCTTTTATAATCCAACGTCTCTTAACAGTTGTCATTCTCTGTTTATTAGCATTCAAAAAATTTTAAATTAACGAAACACCATATAAGATCCAAACTCCCTGTGTTATAATATTTCACATCCTCGTGTGGCTCATTTTTTATATTACTTTACTACTAAGCACCTGTAGTGTTTTTGGATTATATAAACTAAACCTTAAACCTGCTGTGGCTCCACACATGGTGCTAGCTGGCTCAAGCCCTTGGCAATGGCAGGGAGCCACATTTCTGTATGCCTCGACCTGCCTGAGAGACTTTGAGACTAGGGAGCTGAATCGGGCTCTGTATTTGTGTGTTTGGAACTTTTAAAAAATGTTTTCTCAAGTCCTATGTGGAAATACATGCCCCTACATTGGATGCTATATGTAACAATTCTTTCTCTGTACTGCCAGCTCCCAAATAATGACACAGAGACTTATTAATTATGAAAGTTCAACCTTAGCTCAGGCTTGTCCTACTAGCAGTTATAGCTTAAATAAGCCCATTTATATTAATCTATGTTTTGCTTTTTGACTTTTTACCCCTTTTATATCTTTTAACTCCTATTTCCTCTCTGTGTCCTCTGGCTTCTCACCCCCAACCCTGTGCCTCTCAACTTCTCTCCTCCTTCCTCCCTCCCACCTCTCTCTCTCTCTCTCTCTCTCTCTCTCTCTCTCTCTCTCTCTCTCTCTCTCTCTCTCTCAGAAAGCCTGTCTATCTCTCCTGCCTAGCTATTGACCATTCAGCTTCTTATTACACCAATCAGAGCAATATATCTTCACACAGTATACAAATATTCTGTAGCAGAGTGCCTAGAAATGCAAATGCCTAGACATACAAACCCACAGCCCCATCCAAAAAGATGTACTATAGAGTATATTATGAATATAATGTAGAAAAGCTAGTTTTAAACAAAGGTGATGTTTTCTCAGTAAATAGATATTCTCCTTCCTAAGGAATCATCTATGTGGTAATATAGTTCTCAACTACACTGGCTATCAGTTTTGAAAACTCTTCTGAGAAGTGCCTTCAGGTATAGTTGAATTATTGCAAAAATCAGCTTTCATGAAACAACATTTAAAACTGTAAGATCTTGACACAGGAGTAGAGGCATATGCCTTTAATCCCAGTCTTTGGGAGGTGAAGGCAGAAAAACAAGCTATTTAAGTTTGTCCTCAACTACATAGTGAGTTGGAAGCCATCCTGGCTTACATGAGACTCTGTCTAACAAACAAATAAATAAACGAGTAGAAAACTTATTTCATGCTCATCTCTGCTGTTCAGCAGCTATGAGACTCTGGACAAGTCATTTTCCCTCTGAACTTTACACTGCTCTTCTATAAAGTAAGAGTGAGTTTGGATTATCTTTCATCATGAATTATTCTGACCAAAATTGTTATGCTAATTTATTCAGATACAGCTTCTACATCTCTAGAGTCTACCAGCTTCACATTGATGAATTTAATATTTTTTCCAATTTTAATTTATAAGAGCTCACAGTTAAAAGATTGCCTTGAGTTTCAAATAAGATGTGGATGTTGGGCTTTTAAACTGTTGGGATTGTTAAAGATCATGAGGAAATTTGAAGTTGGATAGTGTTTCTTATTATGGGATGAACATAAGACTTTGGGGACAAGACGTAGAAAGTTATAATTTAACATACTACATTTGGTATCAAGTTGCTGAGGGGTCAGTCATTAGGGTTAAGCTCAGTTGTTGACTTTCTGAACTCTAGAATCACCTAGGATTTGGGCATACGGGTATGCCTGTAAGAGACGATTTTGAGGAAGTCAATATTCTTTGGAAGACCTTCCCATTGCAGGTAGTATCATTTCTCAGGATGGAGTCCTAAAATGTATTTTAAAAAACAGACAGTAATCTTGGCACAAATACATATCACTCTTACTCTTGATTTTGGAAGCTCTTGCAGCCATGGCTTTCCTGCCCTATAACCTTGAACTGTGAGTCAAAATAAGTTCTTTTCAGTTAAGTTATTTTTGTAAAGATGTTTTGTCATGGCAACAGGAAATATAGGACTCAAGAACAGGAAGATAAAGAAGGAAGTTGTATACTTATATGCTGTGATGCTATAAAGTAATAGAGAGATCACCAAGGCCAGTTGGACTGGAACTGATGGACCATGTGATCAAACCGGACTCTCTGAATGTGGCTGACTGTGGAGGCTGATGGAGAAGTCAAAAACAATGGCGATGGGTTTTGATTCTACTACATGGACGGGCTTTGTGGGAGCCTAGTCTGATTGGATGCTCACCTTCCTGGACCTGGGGGGAGCAGGGAGGACCTTGGACTTCCCATAGGGTAGGAAACCCTGACTGCTCCTTGGACTGGAGAGGGAGGGGGAGAGGGAGTTGTGGGAAGGGAGGGTAGTGGGAGGAGGGGAGGAGGTGGAAATTTTCAATAAAAAAATAAGTAAATAAATAAATAAATAAGCAAAAAAGAATTTTTCTACTTATATATTGAATTAAGTGAATAAATCTCAAAAATGTTCAGTAAGTGAAAGAAATCTAGTACAAAAGTGTCCGGTGTTGTTCCATATTATGTCTTTTATTTTTCGAGACAGAGTATTGCTATCCTGAACTAACCCATCTCCATTAATCTGTGTATCGCCACGTGGCTATGTCTTACTGACAAGGTTCCAGCATGTCTGTCTCCAGTGGAGGCTCCATGGCTTCTTACTGACTCTGCCTTCTTTCTCTCATGATTCAGTTTAGTTTTCCCGCCTAGCTCTATTCTGGTAAGCCACTGGCCAAAATTAATGAACCAATAAAAGCAACTCATATACATAAGGACTTCCCATACCAACAGGGGTTTTCTGTAGCTTTGGAACCTGTCCTGGAACTAGTTCTTTTAGACCAGGCAGGCCTTGAACTCACAGAGATTCGCCTGCTTCTGCCTCCCAAGTGCTGGGATTAAAGGCATGTGCCACCATCGCCTGGCTCATATTATGATTTTAGTTTTGTTTTGTTTGAGACAGGGTTTTTCTACAAATCCCTGGCTTTCCCAAACTTGATATGTAGACTACGTTGTCCTTGAACTCACAGAGATCTGCTTCTTCTGCCTCCCAAGTGTTGGGATTAAAGGCATGCACCAAGTCTCATTTTGTGACTCTTTAAAAAATGATTTATTTATCTTTATTTTATGTGCAGTAGTGTTTTGCTGCATAAATATCTGTGTGAGTGTGCTGGATCCCCTAGAACCAAAGTTACAGACAGTTTTGAACTGCCATATGGTTGCAGGGAATTGAACCCTGGTCCAGTGATCTTAACCTCTGAACCATCTCTCCAGCCTCTCATTTTATGACTCTTAAAAACATTAAATGTATTCTATAGTGAGAGAAAAAGATGTTAAAAATGTCCTGTATCTTGGCTGGGGTGGTAGTAAGAAGGCTACATACAGTTTTCAAGTCTCATTAGACTTGAATGTAGTATTTTAATATAATTTTTAAATTATTCATCAATGAAAATTATTTTCAAGTTTGAGACAGTGGATAGCCCCAAACTTGTCTTGATCCTCCCGTCTCCTAGTACTGAGGTATAGGCATGCACCAGCACCTAGCCCAGTTGAATTATTTTGAATAGTATGGTATAGTTTGACCTTACTTGCTACAGATTGTTCCAGATGACTTTTAATTGCTGGCAAAAAAAAAATCAATCAATTTGTAAATCATTCAACCAGTTGGTAAGCATGGAACTTCTTGTTCCATGACCCTTAGAAGATTTCTCTAGGGCTCAGGGTCAAGCAGGATACATGCCTCCATATAAACCACAGCTGCCGTTCTCATAACCATCTGTTCCTCAGCTGTCTCAGGCCAACACTGGTCTGCTGCCTCTCAAAGATTCTTTCCTTGTTTCTAGGGAATGTCCCTTTCATAGAAATGGCCCCTGCTTCTCGGTGCATGCAAGCAGAGAAGGGTGGGAGTAGGGTCTGTTATTGCATACTCTCTCCTGGCTCAGAAATAAATCGGGACTTGGACTGGTCTTTTTGTGTTTAAGAGGGTCATGAAAGCTGCTAAATTATTATTGCCACATCTTGGCATTTTTCTGGTTTCTGGGACATACCATTATTTTCTTTTAAACCCTAGACCCTTTACCCTTGTGGTCTCCTTTATCAGGGAAATTCTGACATTCAAACCTCAAGCCTTTGCATTATTGCCTGGCTCCTGGCCCTCTTCTTAGTTTTAGGGGAAACTATCATTTCCATGAGAAGACTTTACTTTGTGAAACTTCTCTCATGAATCTCTTTCATGAAGCTACTTCATTCTTTGTGACTCCGATCACTGCTGCAATCGCAAATTTTTTCCCATTGAACTGTGAAGTTCTGTGTGGGGAGAGATTCTAGTTTGTTGTATAAATTGATTTTATTTTTCTCTCCTGTGTTTTTCCTACCTCTTACAGAATCTCAGAAATATCTGTTGGGTAAAGAACTTGCTATTCTCTGAACATAATGTATACCAGTGCTGTGAGCCACATCCTTCTCCTTTCTTGGCCCCTAATCCCTCTAAAAGACTTCACTTCCGTGGTATTCATATTCTTTCATTGGCAACAGGCTTACTTTTTTTTTCTAACTCAAAGCTAGTCTAAAGGGGTTATGGAGATGTCTCAGTGAATAAAACATTTGCTATACAAATATGAGGACTAGAGTTTGGATTCTCAGAACTCCCATAAATTGAATGGGTCAGCATTCCACTGTAATCTCAACATGTTTACAGTGCATGGGAGTCAAAGACAGGACAATCCCAAGAGCTCCCAGGCTAGCTGGCCTGGCATATGCAGGGATAAACAGCAAGACATTTTACCTCAAATAAGGTAGAAGGTGAAGACAGACCAACACTTGTGGCTGTCCTCTGATTTTCACGTGTGCTATGGAATGAGTGTGCCAGCACACACACGTTGTGGAAATTGCTTTAACCATGTAAAGGTGTCTTACATTTGTTTATGATGCATTTGTTTATTTATGAAAAGATGGGTTGCTGTTTCACCTTGCCTGCCTAAGGTACCTGATTAGTCTAGTAAAAAGCTGAATGGCCAGTATCTAGACAGGAGCAGGATTCTCTCTGCTGGTAGGCAGAGAGAATAAATAGGAGAAATTTAGGCTCAAGAAGAATAAGAGAACAGAAGAGAATGAGGGAAAAGGAGAGGGACAAACCCAGGGCCAGAAGCCAAACTGCTCCTAACCAGACACAAGAAGCAGTAAAAGATATACAGAATGAAGGAAAGGTTAAGAAACAAAACAAAACAAAATGTAGATAAACAGAAGCAGATTAAAATAAGAGTTAAGATAAGGCTGAACACTCATAACTAATAAGTCTCCGTGTCATGATTTGACAGTTGGTTGGGGGCCAAAAAGAACAAGTCTGCTATACACACACACACACACACACACACACACACACACACACACACACACGAAGTCTTGAGCCCATTATCTTTCTGTGTGTTTTATGATTGTGTGTGTAGGTGTGCATGTATCCCAGTGACTGTGGAGGCCAGAGAACAAACTCTAATCATCAGGTTTGGCAACAAATAATTTTATCTACTAAGGCCAGCCAGTCAGTCAGCCTACCCTTGAACATCTTATCTTAAGGAGCAGACTTTTTGGTGCTGTAGATGGAACTGTAGGCCTTGGGCATGGTAAGTAAATGCTCTACTGTGGAGCTACATCTCTAGGATCCCAAAGCAGAACCATTTTATGTGCTCATTTTCTTTTCATCTCTCTCTCTCCCTCCCTCTTTTTTGGTTTATCGAGACAGGGTTTCTCTGTAGTTTTGGAGCCTGTCCTTTAACTAGCTCTTGTAGACCAGGCTGGTTTCAAACTACAGAGATCCGCCTGCCTCTGCCTCCTGCTGGCTGGGATTAAAGGCGTGCGCCACCAACGCTTGGGTCTTCTTTCATGTCTTTTTTGTCCTCCACTGTCCATTTGCACTGTTTTACCTAGTTGCCTCCTTTGCCTGACCTTGTTAACCTTCTCGAATTTGGCTACTACCTGTTCCACTTTATGCTGCACCTTTCAGAAGCATCAAGACTTAACCAGTCTGTGGCCTGTTCTGGCTCTAAACCCCTCCACATCCATAAAGCATTTGAAAAGGATCATCGCCCACTCTGTGAAGCTCTCTCTATTGATTTCCATTTCTGCACTTACTTCTTTAAGTCCTGGTTGTTTATTTGCTTTGGGATAGGGTCTCCTTAGATAACTCCACAAAGCCCCAAATTCCCAGGTCTCCTGCCTTAGTCTTCACAACTATTACAGGCGTGCACTTCCTGCTTCCTCTGTAGTTGTTCCCTTCCTCTGTAGTTGTTCCCTTTTGGTATCTTTCATGGATTTCAACTTCTTTTTACTACATGTAAATATTCCTTGGGGTTCTCTTTAGGCCTTTTACTGTTTGCTTTCAGATTATTATTATTTCTTCTCTATCTTACTTGAATAATATTCAGCCTTCAAGATGTGTCTCAAAGCCGGATGGTGGTGGTGCACACCTTTAATTCCAGCACTCAGGAGGCAGAGGCAGGCAGATCTCTGTGAATTCAAGGCTAGCCTGATCTACAGAACAAGTTCCAGGATAGTCAGTGCTATATAGAGAAATTTTGTCTTGAAAAACCAGGAAAAAAAAAGATCCATCTCAACGTTTTCTTCCACAAGGCAATATCTAAATCAGTGGTTCTCAAAGTGTGAGTTGTGACCCCTTGGGGTAGACATACGCTTCCATGGGAGTTACCAAAGACTATCAGAAAACATACATATTTACATTATGATTCACAACAGCAGCAAAATTACAGTTATGAAGTAGCAACGAAAATAATTTTATGATTGAAGGTCACAACAACATGAGGAACTGTATTAAAGGGTCACAGCATGAAAAAAGTTGAGACCCACTGGTCTAATTAGATATTCAATCCTGCCTATCATCTATAAAGTCACTAAACACCGCTGATGCTTATTAGCATCATGAGTGCTTCCAGTTTAGCATCATTGTGCCAGCCATGTGCACTAGACAAGATATGGAGACTATTTCATAATATCTACTGTGTAATTTGTGGGGATAATTGTATAAAAATTTGATGATATAAAATTACATTTTATCCAGTAATAGTTAGTGAGTTTCTTCCTCCTCCCCCTGCTTCCTTTTAATTTGGTTTTTCAAGACAGGGTTTTTCTGTGTAGCTTTGGCTGTCCTGGAACTTACTAGGTAGACCAAGCTGGTCTTGAACTCATAGCGACCCTCCTGCCTCTGCCTCTGAGATTAGAGGCATGCACCAATACCGTCCAGGTTAGTTAGTAAGTTTCAATTGTCAAAGTTTGTGAAATTAGGGCTCAGAAGATGCCTCAGTGAGCGAAAGTGCTTGCTTCTCAAGTCTCACAGTCTGATTCAGATCCTCAGAGCCCATAGTCAAAAGAGTGAACTAACTTAGTCAAGTTAGTATCTGACTTCTGCATGTACATCATGGTGCAGAGCGAGGGTGTGTGTGAGTGCGCACACCAAGTACAGACACATAAATAGTATTAAGAAATAAAATGTTTTATTTATGAAATTACATCTGAAAATGTATGTGTTTAAGATAGTCCAGTCGCCGTTTCAACCGGATCTATTATCTAAGAGTGTTCTACCTTACTTCACATGTTTGATGAGCTTATGTCTCAGGGTGTGACTGTGACCTCTGACTTTGGAACATAAAAGACTAAGAGCAAGTTCATCACAAGTGTTGAGTGAATAGAGGTGCTCTTGATAGTTTGTTTCATGAGCTAGTGTTACAAAGTAGTGATATCTAATTTTTACAAATGTTTTGTTGATCCCTTTGTGGGTTTCACATCATGCATCCTGATCCCACACACCTCCCCATCCCCTAGCTTCCACCCTCTGCCCTTGCTACTTCCCCAAAACAAAACATTTAAAAGTAAAAACAAAAAGCAAAACCAAACAAACAAACCTCAACAAGAAAGCTGTAGTGTTGCCCAGTGAGTGACACAGTCAAGACCTCTGACTTCCGCTGTCCTATGGATGTTGGGCCCTCGCTGGAATTCCTCCTGGATATGTTCTTGTTGTCCTGTGTCATAGAGACCCTGTAGCTTTGGATCTGCAGGTCCAGCCCCTTTACATACTCTAGTGGTTCATAGATGTTGTAGGTGTTGGGGTGGACTAACTCATAGCCCTGATTCTGGGTGACATCTAAATTATTTAAAACTTACAAAGCAAATGAAAGTTCAAAATGTGAGGTGACATTAGTCTAGATCACTATATAAATTACAGTTCTATAAAAAGTGTATAATGGTTAAAATCCTGAGCTTTCTTAAAAAGTTAAGCTTAAAGCTCAGTTGTGCCAGTCATTAAATGTATGACCTTGCATTTATTATTTAGCCTCTTTGTGAATTTAAGGCCTGACTTATGATGTCTCCAAACAACTCATGGAAAGTACTTACCATTATGAATTCCAGTGGTACATTTGAAATTTTGCCTGAGCAATTGTGTGCTAGCTGGCTAGCCATCTTCAGATTCTGAAATGAAAATGGTATACTACAAAAACATGACACACACACTACTTCATGTAATACTTTGTAATATTTATTGTGTGATGGAGCACATGTGCCAGGGTGCACATATGGAGGTCAGAGGACAACTTGTAGGAGCCTGTTCTCTCCTTCCACTATGTGGATCCCAGGATTTGAATTCAGGCTGCTAGGTTTGGTGTCAAGTGCCATTATCTGAGCAGTCTTACTGCTGACCCCAGACTCCTGTTACTTGAGACAAGGTCTCTTGTAGTCTAGGCTGGCCTCAAACTCATTATGTAGCTGAAAATGAAGTTGGACTCTTGATCTTTCTTCCTTTACTTCCTGAGTGCTTGAATTACAAGTGTTCACCACCATCCTTATTTTATCAAACCTAGAAAATGATGCTGCTGGCCAGCACTCTACCAACTGAATTACATCCTCGGTCCTCAAAATTTTAAAGTATGAGATTTGTAAGGAAAACATTAAAAGCGTTGCAAACCATAAAAGCCACTTGGGGGCTTTCAATTAATGGTTTCTCTGGAGCTTTTGTTTTTGTTTGTTTATTTGTTTCTTAGAGACACGGTTTCTCTGTGTAGCCCTCGCTGTCCTGTAAGCCACTCTGTAGACAAGGCTGGCCTTGAACTCAGGGATCTGCCTACCTCTCCCTCCCCAGTGCTGAGATTAAAGGTGTGTGCCGCCTTGCCTGGCTGCTTTGTGTGTATTTTAAATTTATTTTTATTTCTAAGAAACAGCTCAGGTCTTAGTTACCTTTCTATTGCTATGAAGAGGCATCATGACCGAGGAAACTGATAGAAAAAAAAGAGTTTTTTGCTTATACTTTTAGTAGGTGAGTCATGACTATCATGATGAGGAGTGGAGTGTCACAGCAGGCAAGTTAAGCATGGTGCTGGAGCAGTAACTTATCCACAAGCATGAAGCAAAGAGAGCTAACTGGGAATGGCATGGGTTTTTGAAACTTCAAAATCCATCCCCAATGATACACTCCCTCCAATAAGGCCACACCTGCTAACCATTCCCAAATAGTTCCACCAAGTGGGGACCAAGCTTTCAAATATGAGTCTAAGGGAATCATTCGTATTCAAACTACCATATCTCATGCCTGCTCAAATCAGTGTCTAGCAAGTGACTTTAACACCGTATTGTTATCTACTGCCAAGTGGTCAGTCCTGAAAACATACATACAAGTAATATTATACAAACTAAATAGGATCTATTTGGAAATATGTATGTATATACAAACACATATATGCATCCAATAACTGAGGAAAAAAGAGGCCATGAGTTTGAAGGAGAGTGACACAGGATGTATGGGAGGGTTTGAAGGGAGGAAAGGGAAGGGAAAATGTTGTAATTAAAATACAATCTCAAAAATAAACAAAAAGTAAACGTGAAAAAATGACTTAGAGAGCATGTGTAGGGTCTGATCTCCAGCACTCTCTTCTACCCACATAAGATTTTAAAAATGACATAAAGATACGTTAGAGGTAGGATACTCCTCCAACTACAGCAAGTCGAATCAAATATCTGTAGATGAAAGGAGAGAATGGAATTGCTGGGCCCTTGTGTTAGAAACGGGCCATTGTATCTATTAATGACTTGCTATTCTTTGGTACTGGCATAACTCTGAAAAATATGCTAATTCCAGCCACTGTATTCAAAGATGTAAAGTTAAGATCTCACTTTTGCTCCTCTGGCTTACCTCTTTGCCATTGCACTCAAAGACTGCTGTCTTTCTTCATATATACACTGTGCAAGATCATCATTTTCAGCTGGGAATACCTGTATTTCTTTCTAAGAATAACGTACTATTTCAAAAATTCTGTGGCAATTAAGCAAAAAATTGAAGATTAACTTATTATTTTTATAATAAAGACTTGATCTAACAAAGGTTAACTTCTGAAGTACTGAATTGAGCATTTAAAATGATGAGGTATTAATTTTTAGCAATGCTAAAATCACTAAAGGAAAAAATAAACCCCAAAGCAACTAAAGGAACTTGAGCTTTTTCTAGGTTGATGTGGTTAGAGATGAGGCAAAATGTTGAGGAACGTTGTCCTGAGTTTCTGCATTTCGCATTTGCAGTGTACTACATACCCTGGTGGAGCTGAAGCTACTAAATAACACCAGTTCCATGTGTTGCCCCTTTAGTAATTCAGTAAATTTGCTTAGATGACTCTGTGGTTAAGAGTGCATATTGCTCTTGCAGAGGACCTGAGTCCAGTTCTCAGCACCCAGGTCAGTCAGGCAGCCTACAACTGTCACTCCAACTCCAGAGCTAAAGTAACCAAAGCCTTTGACCTCCTCAGTCACTGCACTGGTAGTTCTCTCTCTCTCTCTCTCTCTCTCTCTCTCTCTCTCTCTCTCTCTGTGTGTGTGTGTGTGTGTGTGTGTGTGTGTGTGTGTGTGTGTGTGCGTGTCCCTCGTCCCTCTCCCTCCCTCTGTGTGTGTGTTTGTGTGCATGATTTAAAATAGTGTAAAATTATCCTTTAAAAATGAATGGAAAGAAGGTCCCTGTTTCACAGGAGATGTCAACATCCCCACTACCTTCATTCATAGCACTAACTGGCTGGTCTTTGTTTTATTTTCAAACTGCAACTTAAAAGTGAGTGGTTTGGGTACCTAAGAAAATTTCAGTGGGCATCATTGGTGGAAGCTCCTTAGTCCTACAGTGTCATTCCTGTTTCTCTGACTGACTCTGTACCTTTAAGCCACCCATCCACACTAAGTCCAGACACAGCACATATGTGCAAACATTTCAGATCCATCCACTGATTTTTACCAACTTTATTCCCTACTTATCTTCTATGTTCTCGCTAGCTCTGGGTTCTTCTTATTGCTACCCCAGGCTTGCCATTGACACTGTACTTTCAAAGCATTGAATCTTCATGTTCTCTAGCCAGCAAGATCTATAGTCATTTCCTGTTCCTGGCTGTCATGACCACCAGATTCATTGTAGTAGGTAAGAAAGGATAGCAGTGTGAGCCAAACTGCAGCTGTTTAACTCCTGTGATGTTTGTAGGACCTACTGATATATCAGGAACTGTGCGGTGCTGTAGAAAGCTTCTATCTGGTGGCTTCTACTATAGGCAAGGATCTAAAACAGTTAAATACAGAGTTTAGTCCCCAGCTCCCATGTCAGGTAGCTTATAAGCAGCTGTAACTTCAGCTTCAGAGGGATCTAAAGTTTCTGGCCTCCTCGGTCAGGCCTTCACATGCACATACCCCCCCATACACTTATATAGTCTACTGATGTAGAATTTGGAATATTGAGAAGGAATAGAATAATAGACGGCTCTGGAACATGATATTCTCCTAGAATGACTGACAGCTGCGACTTCTCATTTCCCTTCAAGTGTCAGCTTTCACAGCACGTGCCACTAATAATGGATGCTAAATGCAGGGGGCCTTATCACGACATACCTATGAGGAACTAATGGACATCGGTCGAAGAAGTCTGGATGGTCCATGGTACTGATTTCTATGATAGGAAGCTATATTCTCCTCATTCTCAATGTCATTAAATCTACCCCAGTTTGGAACTCAGAATGTCTGTCACATATCACTGTTTCTGAATGGCCTTAATTCTGATGTGCAGGCTCACTCCTTACAAGGCAGATGCTCAGATTAAAGCCTGTCTTATAACAAACTCAAGTGTGACTGAATTAGCATGGTAGAAATTTGTCCCTGAGTACTTTGACAATTTGAGGGTTTCTAAACTTTTAGGAAAAGAAAAAAAGGAAGGAACTCCTATGACTTGAAATATCACAACCTTAGACAGCAACAGCTGTTGTTTCTAAAATGTGATCACATGTGAATTGCCAGACCCATAGTCAGCATTGCTGTGGTGAGTGAAACCAGACTTCCTGTTGAAGGGCAAGCCCTGAGAAAGATTCCAGCTCCAGTCTTCCTTGCAGAGGTCTCTACCCTGGAGCATGAAAGCTATCAGGTGTTGGCTTTACAATTGGACAATCACTTGTCTCAAAACTCCCCAACTCGCTGAGAGGTATTAGTGGCCTTCTGGTGACCTCACACCTACCCTTCAAACTTGATCTTGGTGCTTCTGACCTAGCATAATAACTAGGAAGGATGAGGAAAGGAAATTGTGTAGCAGGAATTCTAATTGGCCTTAGTAAAAACTCGAGTCAGCTATCAGGGGTGAAAGCTGAATGATCAGAGGAGTAAAGGCTCAAACCTAAATGGCAATCCTGTCTCTATGAATCCTCAGACTGAAGACTGAATCTCTCTTTCTATGAAACCTCAGACTGCATCTCAGACTGAATCCCCAGACTGCCTCTGAGCTCCTGTCTCCTCCCGCCTTATATTCCTCTCTCTGCCCAGCCATATCACTCCTGTCTCCACCTCCCTAGTGCTGGGATTAAAGGCATGGGATCCCAAGTACTGGGATCACCTTTGTTTAAACTTTGTTTCTCTTTTAGACTTGATCAATTTTATGTAGCCCGGGGTGGCCTTGCATTCATAGAAAGCCCTCTGTCTCCTGAGTGTTGGGATTACAGGTGTGTGCCACCACTGCCTGGCCTCTATGGCTAAATAGTGGCTTAACTCTGCACTCTGATCTTCAGGTAAGCTTTATTTATTAGATTATAAAGAAAACACCAGTACAAAATTGGATCTAGATAAAGTTATTGTCAACATAAAACAAACTAATTTTTACAGAGAAGCTTGGCCCAAAGAGGAAAATCATCTGGTTTTATAGGGGCAAAAATTGGAATCTACCTAAGTTTTCCCTCTTCACAAATGTTGCAAGCAGCGAGTCATAATCATAACTCTGTCTTCTGTCTACTAAAAATGAATGTCAGAGTACATTTTTCTTGAGTAATGCATGAGTCTCTTGAGACAGCACTAATCTGTCATATTCCTAAATCGAACAGATACAAGTGTCATCCAAACCATTTGAGATATTGAGGGATGTTCAGATAAGTACCTCATTTTCTCTGACCCCAAATTGTAGAGACTAGGCACTAATATGAACAAAATAGAAGTGGAGGAGATATAGCATTTTTATTTTAAAATATATAAAAGATGTGAGAGTTAGCCAATAAGAGGCTAGAGCTAATGGGCCAGGCAGTGTCATAATTAATACAATTTCCGTGTGGTTATTTTGGGGGGTTAATCTAGCCGGGCAGCAGGACACAGCCCACTCTTCATACTACACATCACAACAACAAATAAAAAAAAACACCTCTAAACTCTATAATCTATCTAAATAGCTTTGATAACTACAGTCATCAGAAAGAATTGTTATGGAAATCATGGTGCCAATTATTGATTGTCTTTCACCTTAAAACCCATCCTATACTTCTGTTTTAGAACGGGTACTGCACAGGCCTCATTTATTTTCTACCAGTTGGCTCCATATTAGTCTCTGAGACTGTCAATCAGTAACCAAAGAAAGACTGCAAAGCTAGAGAAGAGACTTGTTTCTACTGTATGTCTATTGTTTCTACAAAACTCAAATCACAGCCCATCTCCATTCCAGCAGTTGCTGGTCTGTTCAGAGGCAGCACTTAATCTTGATTTGCACTTTTTCAGAATTGACTAAACAATGCTTATCCCTTACCTCTCAGAGAAACAGTATGAGACAACAATATAGTCTCCTCAGAGTCTCCTTACACCAGACTGATTCTGCTTTCACAATCGGAGAACTATGCTGGGCCCTCTTCTTATAGGTCTATAGGCCAACCCAATATAGACAGTTCCTCACCAAGATTCTTAGGTGATTCTAAGTTGTATCAAGTTGTCAATTAGAACTAGCAATTAGAAATCTACCTCTTGTCAACTTGACACATACACACATCACTTTTAAGCCACCACTTTCTACTTCTTGTCTCAAAGTCTCATGTTTCTCCAATAATGTATAATTCAACTTTAAAAGTCCCCAGTGTGTTTTAAATTTTTTACTTTATTTTTATGTGTGTGTGTGTGTGTGTGTGTGTGTGTGTGTGTGTGTGTGTGTGTGTAGGTAGATATTACTGGATTTCCTTTAGTTGGAATTATAGGCAGCTATGAGCCTAAACTCAAATTGTAAGAGCAGCAAGTGATTTTAAATGGTGATCCTGGTCTCCAGCCTCCAAAGTCCTCAGTTTTTAAAAATTCCAACTCTTTAAAATTCCAAAGTCTCATAACTATGAGCTTCTATAAAATAAAAAGTTATAAACTTTCAACATATCAGCCAAAGTAGACATCCTGATTCAAGGATGAAAAATAGGGCAAATGAACAATCATGCCAAAACAAAATCAAAATCCATCAGAGAAGACATCAAATCATCCATGTTCAGCATCTGGGCTTTGTAATATAACCATCTGGGCTCCAAAGTGCTTGAATAGCTTTGCCCAGCTGTCGCACACAAAGTTTCTCTTTTATGCTTGTGCTGGTACCACTCTACATCTTCAGCTCTCTTTGAAGGATGTCCCATGGTGTTGGCATCTCCAGTACCCTAAGGTGTCCAATGCAACTGAGGTTTCACTTTCACAGTTTCATTCAATGACTCCTTGGGGCCTCTGTGCAGGAACCATGGATTCCTACCCTGCCAAGCAATTTCTCCATGACTCCCTCAATCTTATATTTTTCATGTCTTCAGAACTAATACCATGTGGATGATATTTTATAGGCAAAAGTTTTTGTCCCACAGCCACTCTCAAATAACCACTCAGAGAGTTAATATTAATTGTAAGTGCTCAACCAATAGCTCAAGCTTATTACTAACTAGCTCTTACAACTTAAATTAACCCATTTCTATTAATCTATGTATTGCCACGTGGCTCATGGCTTTACTTGACCTCTAGCATTGCTTTCTCCCTCTGTGTCTCCTGGTGACTCCACTGACTTCACTCTTCTTCTTCCTAGCATTCTCCTTTTGGCTGTCTCACCTTTACTTCCTGCCTGGTTACCAGCCAGTCAGTTCTTTACTAACCAATGAGAGTAATATATATTTACAGTGTACAGAAGAATTATTCCCCAGCAGTATTAAGGTCATATTGTCAATGTAATTCTGATGTTAGATTGAAATGTATGCAGCATGGCCCCCTTGGAGCACAGCTGTATTAGCTTCTGTGTGCTTACCCTGAGAAAAAGCTTTACATTGTCCCACTGAGGCACAAATTTTACTTCAACTTTGCTGAGCTCTTTAACAATCATAGCTGCTTCTTCAATCCCAGCCTTCTCACTTCTCCCTGTTCCAAATAGACTCTTTGTTTCCCTCTAAGCCCTATGAGTTGGGTATAAACTGTCCACACTTCTCTCAGCATTTTTATCTTCTAATCTCCCACCAAAACAGCCTGTTGACTGGCTAGTTTTGTGTCAACTTTACATAAGCTTGAGTCATTTTGAAAGCAGGAGCATCAATTGAGAAAATGTTCCCACCACACTGGCCTGTGGGTAAACCTGTCATTTATTTTCTAGATTGATGATTAGCATGCAAGGACCCATCTCACTGTGGGTGGAGACACCTCTTACTGAGTGCTATTAAGAAGGCAGGCTAAGCAAGCCAGTAAGCAGCATTCCTCCATTGTCTCTGCTTGAGTTTCTGCCTCCAGGTGCTTGTCCTGATTTCCCTCCATGAAGGACTGTAATCAGGACAAGCAAACTGAAATAAACCCTCACCTGGTTGCTTTGGCTCATGGTACTTTATCAAAGCAATGTAAACCCTAACAAAGACCCTCTTCACGTAGCACCATACCAAATGATTCCATGTTCTTCATACATTAACAGTCCAAGGCATAAAAGCCACATCATCAGGTGTATCAGATCAACAACTCCATTCCTTTTATCAATTTTTGTTCTAGTTTTATTTCTGGTGCTATGAAAAAAATATTTTGACCAAAAACAAATTAGGGGATAGATGGTTTATTCAGTTTAAAGTTCTGGGATATAGTCTGTGATTTTGGAAACATATTTGCAGGAACTCAAAGCAGCTAGTCACATCACATCCACAGTCAAGGGCAGACAGAAATTAATGCACACATGTTTCTTGTGTTAAGCCCTCTCTCTATACCAATACAGTCCAGGATCCTATTTCTTGGGAATGGTGATGCCCAGAGTGGGCTGGGCCTTCCTACATCAATTAACCTATAATCAAGAAATGCCCGTGGGCCAAATTGATCTGGACAGTCCCTCATTAATTTTATTTTCCAAGATTATTCTAGGTTGTGGCAAGTTGACAATTATAACTAACCATCACACATATTTGCAGACTTTCCAAAGTAACCAAACCAGTCAGTGCATACATTCTAAAACACATGAAATTTACTACAAATCCATTATTAAGGAGAGAGGCCTTGGTGGTGCACAGTTACAGTCCCATCATTTGGGTGGTAGACATGGGAAAACCATGAGCTCAAGATCATCCTTAACTTCTTAGTGAGTTTGAGGCTAGCCTGGACTATATGAAACCCTGTTTCAAAAACTGAGGGAAAAATATTATTAGGGAAGGAGATAAAGGGGAGAAACAGAGAGGCTTATATTCTAGATAGGAATATAAGATGCTTTTTGATATAGGAAATATTTACAATACTTATGTTATAGAGGAAAGGGTTGAAGATTCAAGAAGGGAAATAAATACAGTCATAGAACAGAGAAGGAATGCTGGGTCCAAGGGAATAAGGGAACTTTCATGGTTCTCTAGAGACAATAAGACATGGTGTGACTGGTCATAAATATTGCATGTGATAGGGAATGAGAGGACAGAGAATTGAGGAAGTTGTACGTTAGGGTTGCAGGGTTCTCCAAAAATGTGAATTGCAACTTGAATTGCCTTTTGTGGGAAGTGAGAATGGGTTAAGTGATACACAGGATTGTAGAGCAATGATGAGGCTTGAATCATGTGACTCTATAGCAGCCCAGAGCTGTGTATAGTTGTTTTCTTTTAGAATACAGTTATAGAAGACAAAAGTTTAGATTAATACAAAGTTATGTTGTACCAAGAAGATCATTGAGAGGTTTAAGATGTTGGTCAAACACTGAATTGCTATAGAAGACATGGAACTGATGGCGAGAAAGGAAGAGTCAAAGAGATTGCCTTTTCATGAGTCACTGATGGGATGAGAGCATTGAAAGGAAAAGAAATTGTGGTCACAGAGCATGTCCTATAATTTTGGATTTGTGGAGTCGATTATTTCTGCAATATGATAAGATCTAGCACATGAGGATGAGTGTGTGGCTTGAGGAGGAGGCTAGGAGAGGCCACTCCAGATGAAGTCAGGGGGAATAAGTTAAGATATTGTGTGGACTTTCACCTTCAGCATTACATTCACCATCTTATTTTTGGTGATACTTATCTATCTATCTACCTCTTTTTCTTTTCCCCCTCCCTTCCTTCTTTCCTTCATTTCATTCATTCTTTAAAAAAGAAACAGATCTGGTCTCTAACTCACTACATAACTCAGGCTGGCCTGGAACGTATAAGCATCCTGCCATAGCATGAGTATTGGAATTACAGGTGTCAGCAACTATTTTCAATTTAATGTTGCTTATCAGCCTAAATGTGAGGTAGAAAGAAAACAAGAGTCAGGGATCTCATTCTACAGCGAATGTTGGGGAGTGGCCAAGAGGTTTCCTGATGAAATTAAAATGACAGAGGGGAAGAGTAATGGTTTGAAAACAGTAATTAGCATCTAGAGAAAAGATCCTATCACCAGACCTTATGTACAAAAGACTAGGAGAGTGAGCCTGCTGCCAGGCTGCAAAGGAAACAGAACCCTTGGGGCTTCCATTGTAAGCTCTCTGGCCTTTGAAGTCTCATCTCCTTAGACTGAACCAAACACAGTTCCTTTCACAGTTTCATCCTAAACCCACTTTTTCACTCCATTTCTTCCACCAGCTTCGTGGATACCTCAGGACAATTTTTAATTGACAGAATCAGAATTTATCATTTAAACATCCAGTAAAGACCTGAGCTAGGAATGTATTTACTTTAGCATAAATACATGGGATAATGCCTAAGTGACTGCATAACGCTCCATGGAAATTACTATTTTTTGAAAGGTGACACAAAACCAAATATATAGATATCTAATACTCTTTCCCATATGCTGTGGTAACTCAAAAGTTGGTTGTATTCATAGATGAAGCCATGCTGATGTTGTGATTACTCAGCTCCAGTCCATTAACCACTCAATTAGTAATCAATCCTTGGGCACCCATTAAAGCTACTGCTCTGTGCTTAGACTCTGTGAGGGGTACAGAAACGTAATGAAACATAATCCTTGTTCCATAGAGGTTTTAGTCTCTTTGGGAGGAAAGACTCACACCTGAAACAACCCAGAAAACAATATGTAATGACCTGTCAAACTTTAGGATGCATGTGTTATGAAATAAGAATGATCGCTAAATTAACTGGATGGAATTGTACGTGGATTCAATCCTAGCACTAGAGAGGCAGAGGTAGATAAATTGCTGTGAGTTAGAGACTAACCATAGAGTGTTCCAGGATAGCCAGGATTACATAGAAGAGCTTATCTCAAAAAAAAAAGAAAGAAAAGAAAAAGAAGGAAGAAGAGAAAGGAGAAGAATCACTAGATTAAGGAGGACAGAAAAAGAGCTTCAGGAAGGCAAACATTTACCTACAGTGATAGAACTGCACTAAATACAACAATTAGTACCACTACCATAACACTCATACAATACTTTTTATGAAATTAATCTTATTTTTAAAAACTTATTTGTGCATGTGTATGCTTATGTGAATGTATGTTATATGTGTGCAAGTACCTATGGAGGACTGGTGTGGGGGGTCCTTGTGTCTATGTGTTGCTTTTATTGGCTAATAAATAAAGGAACTGCTTTGGGCCTATAGCAGAGCCATAGGGGAACAGAGCTAGGTGGAGAAAACTAAACAGAATGCTGGGAGGAAGAAGGCAGAGTCAGGAGACATCATGAAGCCATGGCCAGAGTCAGACATGCTCAAACTTTGCCAGTAAGCCACTGCCATGTGGAGATACACATATTAATGGAGATGGATTAAGTTAATAGGTAAGAGTTAGCTAATAAGGGGCTAGAGCTAATGGGCCAAGCAGTGATTTAAATAATACAGTTTCTGTGTGGTTATTTTGCTTCTTGGTGACCTGGATGAACTAGCGGCTTCCTCCTACAGAGGACAGAAAATGTCATTTTATCCTTTGAAGTAGAAGTTACAGGTAATTCTGAGGTATAAGATATGGATGCTCAGAGTGGAACTTAAGTGTCTTCTAGAACAGGAAGGAATCTTAGCCACTGAACTATTGCTCCAATCCCCAATTAATCTTATTTTTGATTGATACATAATGTATATATTTGTGATGTACAATATGATATTTTGATTCATGTACTGATTATTCAACTCAAAATAATTTGCATAACCATCACCTTAATTTCTATTATTTCTTTATAATGAATATAATCAAAATCTCATAAACATTTTGTGACATAAACATGTTAACTCCAGGTGCCCTTTTTGGCTATGGAACACTGGAATTGTTATTTTTATCTAACTATAACATTTTACCCAATGGCTACCCTCCCCTGCACTTCCTCCTTTTACTTGTCAAAGATTTTAATATTCCAGGCCTATGCTAGTCATTTATACCCCTTCTTACCACACTTTGCTCTCCAAGGTGGGGACTACTCTTATGTCTGTATCACAACTGAAGACCTGAAGTTCAACTAGTTTTAGTGACCTTCTCAAGGCAACAAAACTAGTAGGTGGCACAGCCAGACATTTGTTGGATGCTAGAGACTGTATTTCTCATACTCTACTACTTCTTGTGAACCTGTGTAAACAGCTGTGACAAAGAGCAACAACTGAAAAATAAATCACTGACTGGCTGCTTAAATGATCTCCTTAATATAGATGCATTAGTTTTCTAGGGCCACTATAATGAAGTATCATAAACTATGCAGCTTAGATGATAGAAATGTACTGTATTGTACTTCTTGATTTCGGAGGTCCAGAGTGAAGGTGTCCATAGGATCTGTTTCTTCTGTGGGTTATATGAAAGACCTCTTCTCAGCTTCTCATAGTTTGCTGTCATCTTTGCATTCCTCAGCTTATATACACAGCACAGTGTCGTCGACTGTAGGTGGCATTCTTCCTGTGTGTGTCTGTTTCCCATTTTTTTTAACGATACCATTTGTTTTAGCTGAGATTATCCAGAAATAAACTACCAGAACCAATATGAGATAGAGATATATGAGAGAATATTAGGAGAAAGGGCTTTACATAATTATAGATATCTAAAAGTCCCATTATATCATTTACATGCTGGAGACCCAGGAAGCTGATAACCTGGCTCAGTCCAAGTCCAAAGGCAAGAGAACCAGGGGACACAATGAAACAGTTCTTAGTCTAAGACTGAAGGCTTGAGAACCTGTGAGTTTGCTGATACAAACCTCAAGCCCAGAAGACCAAAGAACACAGAGTTCTGCTGTCTTATGACATAATAGGTATATCTTAGCTGCAGAAGATAATGTGCAAATTCCCTTTCTTTTGTTTCTTGTTTTATATGGGGATCAGCAAGTTAGATGGTGCCGCCACACTGGATGAAGGTCCATATTTGTCCCACTGATTCAGTACCTATCTCTTCTGTGGACACTTTCACAGATATACCCAGAAATGTGTTTAGTAGTCATCTAACTTACTTTGCTCCAGGCAATTGAACCCCTAAACCATTACATCAGCCATATTAGATTAGGATCTATTCTAATGACATCATTTTAAACCAACAGGGATCCTAATTCTAGATAAGGTCACATACATAAGTAATAAAGGTTAAGGTTTCAACATCTAAATTGGGGGGGGGGGAATGGCATAAACCAGCCTATAAAAATTGAAAGATTATTCCTTTCTTTACAGCTGCCAGAGGTTCCAGGTCATTCAGTTACGGTGCATTACTGTCAAGGAGTTAAGCCTAAGTTAACCTTTCTCTAAAACCTTTGTTAAACCCTTTAATAAGTTTAATCTCTGTTAAAAGTCATTGTTTGCACACTAAAGCAAGGGCTTTGGAATTGCCTTGCAAATTTTCCCTTGTGGAAAATCCATTCGTGCCCAGCGTAGTTAATGACCAGGCTTCTGGGTTTTCACAATTTAATTTTTCCATTATACTCAACTTTTAGTAATCCTGTCCATCAATGTCTGAAGTACATTCACAGATATTGCCCATTTAGTTCCCATAAATCAATACCTAGAGATGATACGGAAATTTCTCCATTTGCCAGATGAAAAAAAACCAAGACTCAAAGTGGTTGAATTATTGGTCTGATTTTGCACATATCTAAAATCGCATTTCTGTGATCTGAACTTCAGCTGGTCATGCACTAAGCAAAGCCAGTATTTCCTTCACCACAGAACCTCGGACCTTGAAATTCCTGTAAAAGTGGCCTAGGACTCCTGGATTGTGAACTGGGTGTGTGTTTCCAATAATTTACCCTTGGGTTCCATCTCAGAAGTTGGATCCAACTGCTCACTGTTGGCCCATTTGATTCCCATACTCTACCCATTGTGTAACATCGAACCTCTTCTCTTAGCATTTCCCCCTCCCTAGAGAACAGAAGCAGTTCCATATTCCTGTCTCATTCCACTGCTATGAACCAGTCTGTGCTCGCCATATCCCAGTATATGACATAACAGACTCGGTGTCTTGAATATGAACCAGTCAAGTGGGTACAGCTGTAGCTGCTGCCCTTGCTGTTTTCTCTGGGTACCTCTGCCAGGTAGGAGGAAACCTAGAAAGCTGGGGCTTAGTAACTATCGCGTGTCCCCCCAAAGAGCCACTTCTGCTACACCAGAGAGCTACCTACTATCAGATCCTAGTCAATAAGATGGGTTTTCATTTGTTTGTTTGTGGGACAGCATTCTGAAACAAGAAAAATGCCAGTAGGAAAGGCACACGTGTGAGGGACCAATGTAGGTGTGAGGAAAGAGAGGAGACTGACTAGACAGAGTTGGAGAACACTAGTCATCAGTTAGAAGGAGGTGGGGAAAAGAAAGGTGAGATGATGGGGCTACCAGAAGACCAGAAGGACTAAGCGAGAAATGAGAAAAGGCTTGCAGGTTTTGCTGAAAGTTTGTCTCTCATTCAATCCCACCAAATGAGGAAAACCTATCAGAGTAGCAGCACCACCAGGGTCACAAGAACTCCTTAATGCTCCAAGAGTTTTCTTCACTCCCAGATGGTCTGTGGGGTCCCCAAATGCACACATCTCAAGCTGTAGCTTCCAGGTGCCAGCTTCTAACACCTGGCCTTAGTGTGAGACACGCAGGCCCTTTCACAACAAGCAGAGAAAGTTGGATTTTTTTTCTTTTTTTTAACTTTCTCATGAAGACATCGTGCCCCCAAAGAGCTTGGGATGCTGGGATCTGCCACTGGACATTCCCTTGGCATAGATTTTGGCAGGAAAGACCCAGACTGGGCATTAATCCAGGGCAGACAGTGCTGGCTGGAGTCCCAGTTCCCTGACCTGGCCCACTGCCCTCCTTGGCTATCAGACAACATTCGCAGAGCCTGCAGACATCTGTGTGCCCATAGGAACGGCTAAGGGGGCTGCAGGATCTAGAGACACAAAAGGGTCCCCTTTGTCTCTCTCTGTCCTCACTAATGGCCTGAGTCCCTTCCCAGGGCAGCAGCTGGGTGTTCGGGAGGGAGTGGGGGCAAGAATTGGCCTCTGACCAGAAGAACACAAGGCTGCCCTTAAAGAGGTGGCCCAGCTGTTGTGAATGAACACACAGGTGCACATGAGTAGCATCAACCCTCACCCATACTCCTCCTCCCCGATGGAGGTGAGGGCTATGGGCCAGACCAAGGTAGCGCTGCCCACTTTTTCAGAGGGTGTGTGGCATTTGTCCCCTGATCCTGTGTCATGTTTGGAATCCAGCAGGTACAGCCTTCCCAGCACTTAAAAGGAGTCTTCAATGCAGCTTACAAGGGACATCCACTGCTGGCATCACACTTGTACATGCTTGCCCACATGGACTGTTCTAAAGTATCTCCAGACTTGTGCCCTTACATTCACGCCGCTTGCTATCTGCTTGACCTCTCCCAGGAGCAGCTCTTCCTAGCCACATATCCCTACTCCCCTCCTGCACTCTACCTTCCACACGTTCCCGGGTCCACACTCACATTCTGTTACAGGACCAGTGCCTGTGGGTCTGTGTCCACCACTCTGGGTGTAATTTTTGCTTCTCAGTGTCCTACAGTGACAGAAACAGCCTTCAGGAGTAGGAGCAAGTGCCTGACACTGTAATTGGCCGAACTGCTTGGGTCAATGTTGACTGAGCAGTAAGCTGACAAGAGAGAGGAGTTAAGTAATGTGCCCACACAGTCAGTGACAGAACAGATTGGTTGGGCTGGGATCCAGTGCGTTGTCATCTCTGCTTTACATTACACTGGTTCTCCAAAGTGAAGCCAATGGAAGTGTGGCATACAGTTTGGTGCTGGGCCCCACAGCTGTTTGTTGTTGGTATAGGATAAGAGCTTCCTCCAACATGTAAATTGATGTACTATTAGCTTCACGGAAACAATCTTGTGACAATCTAACGTTTATCAGCAAGGTCAATGATGTGACTGATTTGCCTTAGCACACTCAAACACAAAGCCATCCTCAGGCCCAGCAACCTCAGGTACAGACCTCTGTCCAAGAAAGTGAAGCAGGACCTATCTCCAAATTATGAAAGAGCATTAAGTTGTGAGAGAAGCTGCAGTCATAGGTTCCATTGTTGCAAGGAACCACTTGCTCGTCCCAGCCGCCCAGAACTGAAATAATCACACAGAAACTGTATTAATTAAATGCACTACTTGGTCCATTAGCTCTAGCTTCTTATTTGGCCAACTCTTACATCTTAATTTAACTGATTTCTATTAATCTCTGTATTGCCACGTGACAGTGTCTTACTGGCAAAGTTTCAGCACATCTGTCTCCAGCAGCAGATCCATGGGGTCTCTTAACTCTGCCCTTCGTTCTCCCAACATTCAGTTCCATCTTCCCCACCTACCTAAGCTCTGCCCTATCAACAGGCCAAGGCAGTTTCTTTATTCATTAATGGTGTTCAAGCATACAGAGGGAAATCCCCCATCATCCCATAGTTATGGAGGGACCACAGCCCCTTGGGGGAAAAACGGCCCCAGACAACCAAAGCTAGATCCTGGTTGCCAGCACTCAACCATATAGATATGAGCCACTCAAAGAGCCAAGCTGCAAATGGTTTCTTGCCTTTTGTGTACATCCAAAATTCTTTGCCTGAAATGTAGTGTCCAGCCAAGAAAAGCCTGTAGGCATTCACATTCACTCCTAGAGTTATACCTGCTTTGCTCCAGAGCACTGGTTCTCAGCCTTCTTAATGCTGTGATGCTTTAATATAGTCCCTCATGTTGTGGTGACCCCCAACTATAAAATTATATCATTGCTACTTAATAACTGTGATTTTTGCTACTGTTATGAATCATAATGTAACCCATAGGTTGAGAAATGCTGCTCTCTAGAGTTGGAGCCCTACCCCTGAAGGCTATTTCTCAAGGTGTGTATTCCTTTGAGGTTTTGCTACTGGGAGGCACTTGCTGTAGAAAAGAGAGAGAGGAAAGAGAGGAGAAGCCAGAGAATGTCTTCTTTGGGTCTCTCTGTCACCTAAAGGACGAACATGTCTCATTTTGCCCAGTTATTTTCTGGCCCAGTCCTTTTCAGGGAATCTGTCTTCTCCTTAGCTATCTCCTTTTGTGCAGGCTCTCTGCTGTGGCTTCAGTTCATGCCACTGTCCCAGAGATTGCTTCCTTGCTACCAACTTCTACTGGACAATCCCAGTCCCTTGGCTTGGTAATTCTGTTCCTTTTCTTTGTTCTTCAAGCCTGCGGGTGGTAGCAGCTTCCTACTGCCTCTGGCTTAAGTTGTCTCCTTATCTTCTGCAGTTTCTCAGGTCTTTCTGTGTCACTACTTTAAGGTATTGAATCCTCAGTTTTTCACTCTTGAAAGTAGTTTCTCTTTGACTACTTAAACTCTGTTCAATGCGGTAAGGACAATAGTACTTACTTTATAGTGTGATGAGCATTAAATTAGTTAAATAAACCACTCATAGCCAATGTTTGGCACATGGTAATTGCTTGTTAAATGTGAGTTGTTGTTATTATTAGTGCAGTGTAAAATAACATTTACTGCACACTTGCCATGTGCCAGACTAATCACTTTACACCCACAGTTGTATTTATTTAAGCTTTTATTACCCTTTTACCTGGTTGAACACGTACTTAAGGTTAATTGCTTTGGAAACCTGTTTGCCTCTCACACCTAGCAATTCTCAGAATCTTCTGAAACACTTCCCTCAGAACCAAAATATATTTATCGAGCTTCCCAGGTCTCTGGACTTCAGGAAAACAGAGATAGTAATTTGCATATGATGGAGGATACAGTTTAGTGGGGAAGACTAGCATATCAGTCATCTGATCCATCCCAGCAGTCGACAGTGCCCTTCTGGAGTCCAGGGGAGTTGCAGAGTAGGAGAGTGCTGGACTGGTGGGAAGGAATAGGGGATAGAACAGATGAGGAGTGCCTAAATGTTGTGCAACTATTCTTCGGAATGGAAACGTTCCATCCTAGAATGTAGCTCATTACAACTCAGAAAGTAAATAAAACCTACAAGGCTCAGGAAGGACACAAAATTACAAGTCTCAGGAAACTCTTGAAATGTATATGACATGCAGGCCCCTCTTCAGTTTTATACAAAAGGTAAGGATTGCTGAGGTGAAGAGGTTTCCTAGCCTACTGAGAAGCTCCCAAGGATGCAGCTTTTTTGAGTCATCAAGAACTGGGTGGGCTTTTTGGTTGTGCGGTGCTCCTGTAAGTGACCACAATAAACTCAAAGTTTACTAAGCTAGATTTGAATCAAATAATTTATTTGGTCTATGATTAGTGCCCTATGCATTCATGTCTCTTTAGAAAATATCACACAGCACTGAATTTAGATCTAAGCTCAGCATCCATCTGTATTCTGTATCTATCACCTCTTATCAAGAGGTAGGAAAGACCTTTTTAAACTCTCTCTACCTCAGTTTTCTCACATAATGGGGGATTTTAAGAATGGGTGCCAATCTCCTGGGGATTGTTTTGAGGATAAATGATAATATTTATAAAGTGCTTAGAACAATGACTGGCAGATATTAAATGTGTATTTGTTAAATTAGAACAAAGTAAAAATACATCTACATATAGGAGATTGGCGTGTGCTATGGTTAGAATGTGAAATGGCCTCCTCAGGCTTATGTATTGAAAGTTCGCTTCTCAAATGATGTGCTGGTTTGGAAGGTTGTGGAAACTTTAGGAGATACGAGACAGGCAGAGGAAGTAGGACACATGATGGTTATAGCTGATCCTGATCCCTTCCCCTGCCTGCTTCATAAGTAGGAGTAACCATTGCCACATGTTCCCCCCACCATGATGCTCTGCCTTATGATGACATAGAATGGTGGAGCCAAAACATAGTCATTTGCACTTCTGAATCATGAACCAAATAAATCCTTTCTCTCTTAAGTTATTTATGCTAGGCATTTTGTCACAACCATGAAAAGGCTAATACAGAAATCCAAGATCCTCAAGAAACTGAGCTTTTTTTTTTTATTTAAAGAAGGAAGTATCCTAAATCATAGGAAAGGCACTTACAAGGTCATGAAGTCATGAAACTCTCTTGGAGTGTCTAGGGAGTAGTGACAAGGGAGCAGCATCAGCTTACACAAAAACCAATGAGGCTCAAAGATTCAAGAAAGAACTGTATAAATGCAAGACAAAAATTTGGTGTTAACAACGATCCAGATACAGGGCTTTTCAACCTTGCATATTTTGTAGAATTATTTGAATCTCATTCTATAACATTTACATTTCAGTCTCAGAAAAAGAGATCGCCAATAAAGGATTTTAAGTTAGGGAGGGTGTATGTGTAACATACATGTAGAAAAGAATCTCTTAGTAAAAGGATCAATCTGGGTACATTTGGTGCTTCAGGCATCCAACTGACCTTTGCTCCAATGAGATACGGTGAGCCATGAGCACAAGTATCCAGTACAAAGTGAGGGCACCAATAGAGACAATCAACTGGTCTTTTAAATATTTCCATGTGTCCAAATATTAGGTTTCTACATACATTCAGGTAAAAATGGGTGATCAAAATTATCCCTCTACTTCTGAAGTCCAAATCTTAAACACTTTAAACAATGTTTTTAAAGAGAGACAGAAAGAACTACGATTTGGGGATAGCAATCAAGGGATGGTTTAGCCTTATTTATAATGGTCTAAGTCTTTATAAAGAGAACACATCTGGTATTTATTTATTATATGTTTGATTACTTAATCAGGAAAACAACACAGTTCTACCTATCTCATGATAATAGTAGGCATTTATTCTATATTTAATTACTTAATCAGAAAAGCAACACAGTTCTACCTATCCATTACATGATAATAAAAAGTGGTAGATATCATTTAATTAGGACTGAAAAACCAGTAGACCTGAATTATTGTTAATTCCAAAATCAATGGCTTGAATTTGTTTGCCTGTTACTTGATTGATTCTCATGTGAGATAGACCGATAGTGGTGGAAACAATTTGCCGATGAGAGAGTTGAAGATCCGAGAATTCTATGGTTAGCCTTGGGCTAAATATCCCGAAGAAAAATGTTATCATTAGTCAGTCACCCGAGTCTAATACACCATTGGACATTACCATCATGGATGGCTTGGACAGGTACAGTAGTTTACTGGTTGTTTTCCTGAATGCACCCTGCTCTCTAATGGATTTTCCACATTGCATCTAGAGTGATTTTTGAGAGTTCCATGTCACCCTATGGTAGTTTGAATATAATTGGCTCCCGTAGTCCCATAATCTCATAGGGAGTGGCACTATTAGGAGGTGTGGCTTTGTTGGAGAGGGTATGGTCTTGTCGGAGGAAGTGTGTTACTACAGGGGTGGGCTTTGAGATTACATATACTCAGGATACTGCCCAGTATGTCAGTTGACTTCCTGTTGCCTGAAAGATGTAGGACACTCAGCAATTTCTCCAGCACCATGTCTGCCTGCGTGCCACCATCCTCCCTGCCATGATAGACTGAACCTCTACACTGTAAGCAAGCCACTCTCAATTAAATATTTTCCTTTCTAAGAGTTGCCATGCTCATGATGTCTCTTCACAGCGATAGTAAACAGGAATACACATCCCTCAATTTAATAAGCTACCTAAAGAAAATCCCTATTACCCCTTGTTTCCATTCAGAGCTACTTAGTCTTTTAAAGGAAAAACTAACCCCACGGGAATATAAAATAACAACAAAAAAGTGACTATCAATTAAGTTAACTTGAAAGGCAATTTTTGGATAACATAAAAATCCATCCTTTGAAAAACTGGAAGAATTAAAGCATACTTGATAACAATAGAAAGCAACATCATCCAGTGATTTAGAGAACAGGCATTGGCCTCAGACAAGACAAGCACTGGTTCTGCCAAGTCCTGGCTTGGTAG
Organism: Microtus oregoni; assembly: GCF_018167655.1. Lineage (NCBI taxonomy): Eukaryota > Metazoa > Chordata > Mammalia > Rodentia > Cricetidae > Microtus > Microtus oregoni. The sequence goes on from NW_024543812.1 coordinate 701,335, forward strand.
TGCCTTTGAACAAGATATTTCAATCAGCTTAGTTTTCCCCACTATAAAATGAAGATGGTAGCAGAACCTGCCCCAGAGAACGGCTGTGAGAATCCAAAAGGAGGATGTATTCAGTCAGTTAACTAAGTGCTAACACTCCATGAACCACTAACAAAGTGTGCCTACACTAATCACAATTATGGTATAGGACATCTAAAAAAAGTTTTCTCCATACGATAACAAGGGGCCAAAACATGACAGAGAGTGACGTTTTAGGAACCACTCCTCCCCCACCTATGCTAGATGAGAAAAGATATCAAGGGGTTTGAGTATATAGCACACAAAACCGAGGAATACAGAGCAGGGGATACAAGCATGCTTCTTAGCCACTTGGCTCCTGAACCTTCAATAGAAGAGGTCCCTATCACCAAATCACGAAGGTTGTAGTGAATTGTTGAAATGACATCCTGCTCCTAAAGCGTTTTAGTACAGCCTCTGGAAGTCGGTGAGTGTTGTTATCACTGATCTTGCTGCTATTATTATTATTATCACCATCACCGTCATTATTATTCCAGAGCTTTTGCAACCCTTAGTGGCCCCTGCGGGCTGCAGTGGTTAGAGCCCCTGGGTGCATCATCCAAACCAGTTCTTAGGCTTCTAAATTTGATGTCAAGTGAACTTCTGGGCCATTTAAAACACAAAGGCCAAGCAAGGGGGCCCCTGAAGTGCCCTGGATTTTCAAAGGGAACGCCGGTGACTGCAAAAAGTTCTGATGCCCAGGGGATCTGAAGTGGTGCAATGGGGAAGCTTGCACCACCCTAACCCAACTCTGGCCAGCAGGTCACCAAGACGGAGCCCGGCCCACCGGTGAACCCCGCAGGGGCACAGGCAGCATGAAGTCCACTCGGCCTGGCCCTGGAGGTGTTCCCAGGTATCTGAACCTCACGGCGTTTTCAAGTGCTGACTGTGAAGCTTGAAAAGGGCCCGCCGCTGGGCCGGGCGTTTTGTGTTTGCCAAACAAAGCATGAAGGGAGAGTGAGCAAAGGGGGCGGGCCGGCGCTGCACAAAGGCCGGGGGCGGTCTCGGGCTGGGGAAATACAGTTCAGTGGGCCTGAATTGATATGCTCAGCCCCTAAAGCCCCGGGCTGGGCGATCACAGGGCATGAAGGCCCAGCAAAGAGCACTCGACTGCATTGATCCAATCCCGAGTGAGCTTGCAAGAGAGTGAGGGGAGGGAGCAAGGACCCGAGGGGGCCACTTAGGGGTTTGCAGGGACCGCCCGCCCTAGATTAGGCCCTTTTCTTAGAAATGAAGGAATCTCTAGCCTGAGCAAGGGCGCTCCATCTGGAGCGTGCCCTCGAACCCAAAGGTACAGGGTAGGAATTTGTCCCGTTTCTGTGGGGAATGAGTCCGCTGCGGGGGTCAAGCGGCAACAAAGATGTTCTCTCTTCATCTAGTCACTATAGCCTAGTGGAAAAGATGCTGAGGGCCTCTCCTTCTCCAAGGCTGGCCCTGCCCTCTGTCCCTACCCTCGTCCCCACATTCAGTGGATCTGGGGATACAGAGATGACTGACTGATTGATTACTTTGCTTCTCATATACCCAGCACTTTCGCCATATTTACTGCTACTTAGTAGTTGAATGTAGGGACAAATGGATGCTGTGCAGAATCTACCCCTGTGTAGTTCAGCCAGATAGGTTTTGTCCCCTTAGTTCTCATCTAACAAATATTCTGGCTGAAGTGACATCACCTCATTTGAGCTTGACTAGGATCTTTATTTTTTTCTTTTTTGGATATTTTTGTCTTTCCTAGTTCATTGAACATGGTCACAGATTACTTATTTAATCAGGAAAAAAATGTTGACATTGTTAAAAATAGGAATAAAACAGATGGAAAAGAGCATCAGAGAGCATGATGGTGTAATAAACACGGCATTTCACACATTATCAGGTGCCAACTCTTTTCATTTGTCCCAGTCACAGCCATTGCCTATTACAGACACCCATATTTGCCACAGGACCTGGCACAGGGTACTGAATCAATAAATGGCTGGATTTGCTCTGGTATGGTGGCAGGCTGGTGAAATACAGCATCACTGAACAAACGAAGTAGCTGTGTTCAGAGAAGCTAGCTGTGTTGTGGAATCGGCCAAATGCTAATCCAGGGCTCCTGCCCCCCAAACCCCCAAAGAATACTGAAGGGCTTCTTCAGTTGCATCCTATTTCATTTGTTCATTTCTGGATGATGGGGCCCCAGATTTCCTTTCTGAAGACAAGGCTTTGTTTGTTTTTCTCGTAATGACACGCTTGGCATCATTAAGTGTCGTTGTAAAAGGAATCTCTTAGTTGCATTAGAAATGTAGTTTGTGGCCACTGAGAGGCCTTGGAAAATGAAGCTCTCCTAGCAGGAGGAGACAAGCTGCTAAGAAAACAGATTTCTGAGGACCAAGTTTCTGCATTCTCTTATAGCAGACTTTAGCATTACTGCCGAGGAAAAGCCTAGGCCACATCCAAAGGATGCTGGGATTTGTGTGTATAAACTGTTCAGATGGCAACAAAGCTGTTATTACCCCAAAAGACTTCTCATCCATAAGGGAATGCTATCCTTGACTTGTAAGTCGGAACTGATGCAAAACACTTTAAACTCTGCCTTGATTTGACATTTGACTGAGGGAATCAAGCCAAGTAACTGAGCAAGGGTTTACTTTTTTGATGTTGTTACTATTGTTTAAACAATTTATATGAAACCCTTGAAACAGTTTTGCACCACAATTTATTGTAATTCTTTTTTTATAAAAAAAGTCTTTATATTGATGTCAGTTTTATTTCTTGAAAGTATTCTTTACCAGTATTATGTTTTCAGCTGAAATAGTCATCGTAGTAATGAATATCAACCTACCATTTTATTTTTAAATTTGGTTCTTACATGTGGGTTTGTGAAATACTTAAACCTCATATGCAACGTTTTCCCCCAAAAGGCACCGTGCAAATCCATACTGATTTGGCCCATCTGTTTTGATGAAAAATTTCTTAGCTTGGTAGGAAAGAGGATGTGAATATTTCCTTGCAATATTTTCCCTTACTTAAAAACCCATGAATGGAATAAGACCAAAGGACCACATAGGATAATTTACATACTAATTAGGAGGCAGAGTAGACTTGAGTAAAAGAAGGGCTTTGGAAGCTTCCAGGGCTTTCGAGCAGTGTGATCCAGAGTCAGTTATTGTCCTCCCTGGGTCTCCGTTCACTCATCAGTCAAAACCCCGAGGGCTATTATGGGGATAAAATAAGATATGTCTACAAAGAACTTGCCACAATAAATGCTCGAGAAATGTTCATTCCTTTTTTTTTCTCACAATGCTCTTCAAGTTCTTCTATATATATCGTCAGTGTCCTTGCCTATAAAATGGGGATAATGGCACACACAATGGTACTAGTAAAGTGTAGAATGTTGGCATGATTTTTGGACAAAGCCTTCCTGGGTTCAAATCTCAACAATACCACTAACTCATTGCCCTCCTATGTAAAGAGGGCTTGGTTAGGGCTGGTTATACAATCAATTGCCTAAGGTAGTTGAGAATACTCGTGAAACTCAAGTGTGCTCAGCAAAGCTTTTTGACCTTTCTGTACAAGACTGTTGTACAGAAATCCCCAGTACCTTCCCAGAGTCACAGTTTTAAAGGCAAAATTATAATACTTTGAATTCTAAAGCAGAAATTAGTTGTAATGAAATTAATTTATTGATGCATTTTAAAAATGAGTTTGTGCTATACCTGCTTCTTCAGTAGTGTAGTAAATAGATAAGATTTAATAGGCTGTCTTCCCTGTGCTGATATTTCAAAGTAATAATGAACATAAATGGTATTGGAAGATAACTGCAGCAAGGGTAATGTACAGTATAACTAACTGTCTGCTTTGTATCCAATGATGATAAAGTCTCTGATACTGCAAATATGTCTATGGCTTGTCATTTATGCTCATAATGGGAGGAAAGGCTTGTTATCTCTTAGAAGGTACTGGAAATTAAGTTGTCGTTTTTCCCATCCGAATTTGTGAATACCACATAAGAATTTAAACCCTGACCATCACTGGTCAGTGAGTGGTGGTGCACACCTTTAATTCCAGCACTCAGGAGGCAGAGGCAGGTGGATCTCTGAGCTCAAGGCCAGTCTGCTCTACAAAGCAAGTTTCAGGACAGCCGGGGCTACACAGAGAAAACCTGTCTTGAAAAACCAAATAAATAAATAAACACTGGCTGTCACTATAAATACCAATAATTGACACATCAGAGAGGTCATATGAATTCTGTGAAGTAATGAATGTGACAGCCATGGCACACATCAGACACTTGACATACTGGAGCTGTTTCAGTTGTTTGTGCTCAGGCACAACTTTCATATATGAAAATATTCATAGACCATATGCTAAAGGAGTCAGGGCATGGCTTGGTTTTAATAAAACTTTATTTACAAAGGTAAGCAACTCTGGGCCCAACTTGGCCTGTGAGCCATAGTTTGTCAAGCCCTGCATTAAAACACTGGGTTTTTTTTTTGGAATATCATATTCATCTTTTTAAAACTTTTTAATACTTAAAAAAATGCCAATCCAAATTCCCACTCCGTCCACAAACCCTCCCAACCTTCTCCCTCCAGTCCTCAGAGAGGGCAATGCACCTTACCCTGTGGAAAGTCCAAGGCCCTCCCTACTACATCTAGGTTGAGAAAGGTTTACATCCAAAGAGAATAGGATCCCAAAATGCCAGTACATGCAGTAGAGACAAATCCCAGTGTCAGCATCCATGGCCCTCAGTCTGCCCCAACTGTCAACCACATTAAGAGGGACTAGTTTTTCCCATGCTCGTTCACTCCCAGCCCAGTTGGAGTTGGTGAGCTCCCATTAGCTCAGGCAAACTGTCTCAGTGGATAAACACCTCATGGTCTCATACTCTCACTCCTTCCACTCTTCAGCTGGACCTTGGGAGCTCAGATCTTGGGAGCTCAGATGTGCCACACTTACTTTATCCATAAAGAAAGTGTGGCATATCTACACATTAGAGTACTACTCAGGGGTAAAAAATAATGACATCTTGAATTTTGCATGCAGATGGATGGAATTAGAAAACAGTATTCTGAGTGAGGTAACCCAGATCAAAAAACAAAAAACAAACAAACAAAAAAAAAACAAATACGGTATTTACTCACTGATTTAAGTAGATACTAGCCATAAACAAAGGACATTGAGCCTATAGTTCATGATCCTAGAGAAGCTAAGTAATAAGGTGAACCTAAAGAAAAACATATATAGACCCACCTGGAAATTGGAAACAGACAAGATTGTCAGTCAAATTTTGGGAGCATGAGGGCAGGGGGTAGAAGGAAAGGGAGAAGGGGAGGTTGTGGAGAACTTGAGGGAATGGGTAGTCGAGATGGAGGAAGGACAGATATGAGAGCAAGGAAAGAGATATCCTGATTGAGAGAGCCATTATGGGGTTAGCAAGAAACCTGGCTCTAGAATAATGCTCAGGAATCCACAAGGATGAGACCAGCTAAGATTCTAAGCAATAGAGGAGAACTGTTTGAACTGGTCTTGCCCTGTAGTCAGGCTCATAATTATCTTAAATATCACCATAGAACCTTCATCCAACAACAGATGGGAACAGAGACAAAGACACACATTGGAGCACTGGACTGAGCTCCATATTCATCTTTTTTGTCAGTTTGTCTGTAGACAGGGTCTCATTATATAGTCCTGGCTGTTCTGGAAATCACCACATAGACCAGGTTGGCCTTGAACACACCAAGATCCACCTGCCTCTGCCTCCTAAGTGCTGCAATGAAAGGTATGCTCCACTATGCTTGGCCAGAGGAATGTCATAGTCATCTTAAACCAGTTCAGCCTATCATAACTTAGGAAATACCTGGCACACTTCTACAAATGTCAGAAAATCAAAATGGACTGATTGTCCCAAAATTCTTGGTATAATGTTTCTAACTGTTCTGTGTATGAAGATACATAGAAATCCATTGATGGTGGTGATTCCCTGAGTGATTAGAATCAGCAGTACTTTAACATGTGATATAAGCAAATGACAGAAAAGCCGTTAGTGACAAGAGTGCCTTGTATTGGAAGTTGTCTGTAAAAAGCTGTAACTATGCTATAACAGTTACCTGCTTGACACACCTTAGGTGTTCAGTATATACTTGATTACTGTTTATTGATCGATTCTTCACTGAGGTCCTGATGAGTCTCCAAGAACGAAGAGAGGTAGGCCTCTATTGATATGGGAATCCTAGTATTTCTACAGTACAGATAAATTTCTGGCATTTCTAGAAGTGGTGGGAGAAAGGAAAACTATGAGATGACTTGGGATTCGTGAAGATAGAAATGGAAGGGTAGTGGGACAGTTGCTCTCTGGGTAGAAACACCTTAGAGTAACAATTTCTGAGCAAGGAGCTATGTCAAGTTAGGGTAGAAGAAAAGTTAGCCATCAACATTTTGCTCCTGATAAAAGTTGAGGTTATGTATCTATGGCAAAGAAAGTGGCTCTTATGGAAAGAAAGATGACAGCTTAGAATCATTAATGTTAAGCATTCTTGGGGGGTGGTGAGATGGGGTTTCTCAATGTAGTTTGGCTGTCCTGGAACTCTGTAGACCAAGCTGTCCTTGAATTTACAGAGATCCACCTGCCTCTGCCTCCCAAGTGCTGGGATTAAAGGTGTGCACCACCATCATCCACCTAATGCTAAGCAATCTAAACAGTTGGGGAATACCCTAACCCTCACAATCTGGGTATGGTGGTGTATGCCAATAGTGACATGATTAATAGTAAATGGAGATCTAGGGATCCGAAGCTTAATGTCCTCCTTTGATATATAGAAAGTTAGAGGCCAGCCTAGGCTACATGTTATTTGTAATTGTGAATTTGATAGATGGCAGATCCTATCTATTTTGTTGTTTGAAGCTGTTGGGCCTACCTCTGCACCATACGGCTGGAGCCATTTAAGAACGTGAGCTAGGGGTTTCATCTCAATCAGGCAGTTGCCAGATCTTTGGTCCTGAGCTATTTAACACTGTACTCATCTGTAGTCCTCCTCGATTTTGGTCCCATTTATTTCACTGTCACTTCCATCTTTGTCCACAAACCTTATTATCGGCATCACTTCCTCAGATAAAAACATCCCCCCCCCCTTTTACTGCTGTCAGAATCTATTTACCCTGTGAAAATATGGCTTGATAACCATTCCATAGTGGGGATGGTAGTGAGATGGGACAGGGGCGGGGTCGGGGTTGGATAGCAGCAAATAGAACCAAAAGTCAATCTGCGAGAGAGGGACGAAAATATGGAACAGTTATCAAATGCTGGGTTGAGCGATTAGGGAGTGAAGGCACAGTGAGATGAGAATAAATATTAGCCTGCTGAGAAAGTGAGTGGGAGGACAAGGCTAGCCAGATATCTGCAATAGGTGCATTATTCAGAGCCAATCTGACCTCTTCAGCTGAGGCACAGGACACGGGAGGATCTGATGTACTTAGAGGCCCTACTAGCAAACAAGCACCCTTTCAGCCAGGGTAGACTTACCTTGTAGCTATCCAGAAATTTTATATATTTATATATGTGTTAACAATAACGTGTTATTGTTTTGCTCATTCTGCATGCCTTTCATAGGTTACCAAGTACAAAAAGGCCATCTGCCAGTCACTAAATGCCATGGACTAGAATTTTCTCACATCAATTTTTCTCGTGATCCATTGGCCCAAAGTAATCACATGCTACTGCCATCAACACTCAGCATGAGCACTCATGGAGCCACCACTATTGACTCCTAATACAGGGTCAATTGCCAGAATGTAAGTTCCATAAGATCAAGGGTCATTGAGTATTCCTTAGAATACAGTAAGGACACTGGGTGTGATGGCACATGCCTTTAATCCGAGCACTGGGGAAACAGAGGCAAGAGGATCTTTGTGAGTTGGAGGCCAGGTTGGTCTACAGTGAGAGTTCCAGGATAGCCCAGGCCTCAGAGAGAAATGCTGTCTTGAAAAACCAAGCAACCAACCAAACAAAAAACATTGGGGACTCAGTAAGCACATGTTGCCTAGATGAATGGCCATAACAAGTCATGAAGGCAGTATGACGTACCTATTGTTCCTCACGCTGCATCATACTGTTCTCATCTGTGGTTTACTTCTCTGCTGGTGTGGTAGTTTGAGCCTAGAAGTGGTTCCATAGTTTCTTTCCATGCTTTTCACTCCTTACCTGGGTAATGCTGGACATGAGGGCAGGTTCAGTGGTTTCTTTTCACTATGTCTATTAGACCAACATGAGCCCAGATGCCCAGGCTCTTCATGTAAGGCACCGAAAACATCTACTGTTTCTTAGACTTTTTCTTTGATATAATGGTTCTGGAGTTCATGCACATGGCTCCAAGCACAAAAATTTTCAGTAGATTGATTCCAGGGATTGTCACTTCTTTCACCTCCCTCTAACCACCCCTGTCCCAACTGAACAGATTGTGAACTATGTAAATGGAGGGTTGTGTGTTCTTCCTCCTAGATCTGGGAGTGGAAGCCAGGGTTTCATATACGCCAGGCAAGCACTGTACCACTAAGTCATATCCCGAGTCCAGTTGTGTCTAATTTTATTTACCACTCTATTGCGAGCATCCAGTAATGAGTCTGACATCGTGTCAATGCTTGTTCAGTGGATGCTTGTTGAAACAAAGAATAGGGCCAGAGATGGGCTTGTCTAATTTCTGCTTTCTAAGATATATAACAAACAACACCAAAGAGAATATTCTTTATTTGAAACATGGGTTGCTGGCCACCAGCCTTCTTGTTCTGGTAGTGCAATCTGTACTAAAAGGATTTCACCAAGCAAGCTAAGCTGAGTTCACTTTGGTGGTTCATAATGGTCATACAAAATCTAACTCGGATCGTAGAAACAAGAAGCCTAAGCCAGGAATGGTGGCTCACACTTGTAATCCTAACACTTAGGAGGCTGAAGCAGGATGCTGTCTCAAATACTTACCCCTAACACACACACACACACACACACACACAGAGAGAGAGAGAGAGAGAGAGAGAGAGAGAGAGAGAGAGAGAGAGAGAGAGAGAGAAGCAATGAATTCTAATTGGTATTAATAAAAACCCAGAGTCAGATGTAGGGGTTAATGCTGGAAAATCAGAGAAGCAGAACAGCCAGTCACTAGAGAGTTCTTACCTTTACCAATGCTCAGACCAAAAAGGGTAATCCTGTCTCTATGAATTCTCAGACTGGATCTCTCCCTACTAAACCCCAGACTGAAATTGAGCTCCTGTCTCCTCCCATCTTATATACCCCTCTGCCCAGTCATATCACTCCTGTCTCCAGCTCCCTAGTGCTGGGATTAAAGACATGTGATTCCATGTACTGGGATCACCTTTGAGTGAGCTCTGCTTCTCTTTTATACAGATTCAATCTAGTGTAGCCCAGGGTGGTCTCGAACTCACAGAGATCCATCTGCCTCTGTCCCCCGAGTGCTGGGATTAAAGGTGTGTGCCACTACTGCCTGGCCTCTATGGCTAACTAGTGATTTAGCTCTGAACTCTGATTTTCACGCAAGCTTTATTTGTTGGATCACAGACAAAACATCACCACAGAAAGAGAGAGAGAGAGAGAGAGAGAGAGAGAGAGAGAGAGAGAGAGAGAGAGAGAGAGGATAGAATTTTAGCATATTAAAAGAGCTACAGCTCCTCCTCTGATAATGATGGCAACAGTATTTACTGTCATTACAGTGTGCTTTTTAAATACCAAGAACCTTGCTCAGAAGAGCGGTATATGCAGAAACCTATTTAATCTCAGCATGATCCCTTTTCTCCCTAGGACCTCAGTCTCTCCTGCAAGTAAATGGAACCTGGTCTAGTAGAAGGTCAGGGAGCTGAGGAGCCAGCAGTCTGGAGCTGCCGCTGTAAGGCTCTCTGAACCCCAGGAACTGTTCACTAACTCCTTTGTCTGGCTTGCAGCACTGAAGGTAGGACATTAAAAGTACATCTGCGATCTATTCAGCGCTGCCAAAAGCAAATATGTCCATTTTCCACTTACCACAGTGAAGTTGCTTGAAACATAATTTCTGCGAGAAATTATATTCTGATAGGAAAAATATTAATGGAACAAAATCAGGAACCACGAGTTGGGCTGCTTTCGCCTCCCTGGGAAAGCAGATGATTTCTCGATGCCCAGGGGCCTGAAGGGCAGGTGCTGGTAGATGGTCACCCTGGCTTCCCCTCCTACCTCTGGCTCTTTCCGGAGAAGAAACTTCCCACTTGATTTCTGCCTGTGTTTGCCCACCCGAGCTTCAGTAGCGTTTACTGTATTGCGAGAGCTGTTGTGTGATACACAAATGTAACCCTCTTGTCTTCCACTTGCCGCATCTGATGATTTAGCTTTTGAGACACCATGCTTCAGTACTTCTCATTTGATGAATGTTCCCTTTGATTTGCCTCCCTGCCAAAGCTTTCTTCTGATCCATACAGGAACCAAGACAAGGTATACAATTTGGCAGCTAGGAAATTGGGATTTAATAAGTTTCCTTCACAATCCAATGTGTCTACAAATGAATGGCTTGTGGGATTAGGCTCCCCCGCTTCATTTAGAACTGGGTGCAACTGACCTGAATAATGAAATGGGGGGCCCAAAGTTATGAATCCTCTCCGAACATTGCTTCATTAGAATCCCCTTACAAAAAAAAGAAATGGGACTCATCTCATCAGCTCGATTTTATGGCATCTGATTAGACCACTATTTTCTCAGCAGGTCCCTTTTCTTTAAACTGTTGACTATGGATGGCCTGCTGAATAGAATGAACTTTGGACCACTAAATTGCAGCATTATGATTATTTAGTGTAATTTATGAAAAACGAGAGAAGCCATGATCACTTACCTCTTGTTGCTAATGATATCTCCATTTATCTGAACAGGTATGGGTTTGGAACATCCTTCTCGCTCCCAAAGCTCATCCTGGAACACTGCCCAACTATAGACTCCCCAAACAATGTTTGGAGGTACAAATTCCACAAACTGAGAATTAGTGACACCTGTCCATGTCTTTATGGAGGAGATTCACCAGCAGCAGGCTTTCAGGAAAGCTACGCATTTATCTATGCTTACCTAATCAGTTCCTCCATTTGGTGTTTGACTTATAGTTCAGTGGATTTGGTAAATACCTAAACGCACATCCAATGTAATAGGCTCCGTGAATGCATCTCTATCTCAATCTTTAGATATATAGGGAGATGTGTTGAAATTAATATTACATATATTTTAAGCACTATAGTGATTAAGGCAGTAGAACTGCCCCCTCTTCAGGTGTTAGCAGGAAATCCAGTTAGAACTGCATTGCAAAGGTCAAAGACACCCTAAAAAATTGCTCATAGATCCACAGTCTTCTAGAATACCGAGGCTACTGAGTGTAGAGGCTGCAGACTCATGTGGCTAGATGGGTTTCTCTCAAGCATCCAGTAGCTAGGTGGGAACATGGTAAAGTGTTCAGTAAGGACATGTGATTTGAAGTGAGCCAGAGGGAAGGATGCATACTCACGGATCAGGTGTTGACCTCTGACCCAGTGTAAGGCTTTAGCTCTCTAGTGGCCTTGAGCACATTATTTTGAAAATAGGGATTCATTGAGTCATATCAAGGATTAAGCTAAAAATGTTTTTTAAGTACCTAGTATAGTACCTCATTCACAGGGAAAATTAAATAACTGTTAGTATACATTTATTTGTTTTCTGAGTCAGAAGCTCATGTAACCCAGACTAGTCTGTAAATGGAGGTTTCACTCCTGCCTGCCAGTTTCCCGAATAACCACTCTGCGGCTTACTATTAATTGCAAACTGTTTGGCCAATGGCTCAGACTTAGTATTACCTAGCTCTTACACCTTAAATTAATCCATTTCTATTATTCTATATCATGAGAGACATGGCTTCACATCTTATTTCTCCTGCAGCTGCTGGCATCTCCCTGACTCCACCCTTTTCTCTCTGTATCTCTGACTCTGTAACCCGCTGACTCTATTCTGCCTGGCTATTGTTCAAATCAACTTCTCTATTAACCAAAGGTAATAAAGCATATTCAAAGCATACAGAGGGACATCCCACATCACTAGCCTCCAACCTGCTCTGTAGATGAGACTGGACTTGAACTCTTAGTTTTCTGCCTTCATCTCCCAAGTTCTGGTATCCCAGGGGTATAGCAACATGGGTGGCTATTTAATGCACTTTTATTTGAGGGCTGCAAAGTCCAGCTTTAGCGTTAACTCTGCCTTATAGAACAGTGTTTCTCAACCTGTGGTTGCCACCCTTTGTGGGAGCACATCACCATATATTTATGTTATGATTCATAACAGTAGCAAAATTATAATTATGAAGTAGCAAAGAAATAATTTTATGGTTGGGGGTCACCACAACACAAGGAACTGTATTAAAGTGTCACCGTATTAGGAACATTGAGAACCATTGGTATAAAATCTCTGATCATCACAGCAAGTCTCATGAAAATTTCCAAGCGAAAGTAGTTTCATTCAACCTTCATTTTAGAAACTGAAAGATTTAAAACTTCTATCCAGCATGTCCACTTATGGGCCTACTGTGGCTGATAATGTCTGTCATAAACTTACTTAAAACAGTATGAGATTATTTTCCCCTGCAATGTGATTTTGTAGTTTGAGCAAGAACTTTGTAGATGATACCATCATATTGCAATATTAGAAGGTTGGATATAGTTAATGAATTACGGATGACAGGACTGGTACCTAACTGCCACATACCACGGCCCCGGTCTGCTCTCTATGTGCTAGACCCCAGTTCACAAGCTTTGGGCAAAGGGCTGGAGGTTCAGAATGCAGACGCAGAGACAGACTGACACACAGACCTTCAAACACTGATGCCCAAGCCCCTCTTTATTAGCACCATGTAGGCTTAAATACACTGCAGTCAATGGCCAACAGGTGAAAATCCCATCCTCTGATCCTCTAAGCTAGGCACAGCTTCTAGTAACTTTAATTAGAAGGTTCTAGGAGGGAAGAGAAGCTGAAGGCCAGGTCTCATTATTCCCAACACGTAACAACCTCTGATATTCATGATTTTAAATTACTCAAAACTTTCTCAGTAACTGCACTGCGACGTCAGAGCATTATTTTATTTTATTTTACCTTTTTGTCCATGGTTACAGACCAGGGTCTGCACAAATAAATAATGCTCCTCTTCACCACTGACTCATTGCAGGAGAAAGAGACAATTTGTTTTTGTCAGAGATGACCAATATAATTTTGGAACTTAATAAAATTCAGTGTCTTGATATTTTCCCCTAGAAACACAATAAAATAGAAAATAAAAAAAGCCTATTTATTTTTCTTGTTTTTAGAAGGAAACTTGTAATTCTACTGATGTTCATATGCTGAAAACTGTGACCTTAACAGAAAAGGAAAGAGAGGTACATGACAGAGTAACCACAGGAGAGGAGAGAGTTTGTTGTCAGAATCTAAACACCAGTCCTATAGCTGTGGGTCTATCTCTAGATGATCACAGACATACTGCTCTAAATGCTGCATTTAAATTCATCTCATCTCATCATAGGCCTCTGAGGCAATTTTACTTTCTTTCTCTGGATTGTCTCTATATTCCTAGCTCCCTGGCAATCACTAACATATATAATGTCTTCTCAAAGCTTTCTATGAAAATGACTGGACTCCACTTTAAGTTGACTATCCTTGTTTTAGCCTGGGTGACCCAGGAACTGCTGCTGTCTGCTTTCTTGGACTGTAGTATATTCCACTGGGCAGGGAGGAAGACTTCTGCTAGGGCAGCAGTGCTGGTGTCTCCCTCCAGCCTCCAAGGGTTGTTGGGATGAGGCTGGGTATAGCCTAGCACAGCCCCTCCTTTCACAACTATTCACCTTCATAGAGAGTGCTTTCTGCCCTGCGAATTGGGCAAGTTCTTCATCAATGACTCACCATCAACCAAAAGGAGTTCTGTACTATTCTGGGAGCTGACACTAGTTAGTGAAGAGTCAGATGAGTAAATGAAGATGACAACTACATAAAAAAATACATAATGAGACTTTTCTAGGTCTTCTTTTCCAATGTGACAAAAACTAGAAGTGATCATGCCAGAAAGGGCCACAGGCATTTAAGAAGTTCATCATTCAGGCTGGAAAGATAGCTTAGTGAGCAAAAGACCTTGTCATGCAAGCGTGAGAATCTGAATCCAAATCCTCAGAACCTATGTAAACCTAGGTATCTTAGTTTGAATAAGAATGGCCCCCATAGGCTCATATATTTGAATGTTTAGTTCCCAGTTGGTAGACTATTTAGGAAGGATTAGGAGGTAAGGCCCTGTAGGAGATGTGTCACCAGGGGTGCACTTTGAGGTTAAAAAATCCCACACCAGGCCCAGTCTGACTTTCTGTGACTACAATTTATGAATCAAATATGAACTCTCGGCTACTGCCCCACCACCATGCCTGCCTGCTTGCCTGCCTGCTGCCATAATTCCCTACATGATGACCACAGACTAACCCTGTGAAACTATAAGCAAGCAGCAAGCCCCTAATAAAATGCTTTCTTTTTAAAAGAGGTATTTTTGAAATATTTAAAAAAGACTTCTTTATTTTTGTTGTACGTGCATTGGTGTTTTGCCTGGATTATGTCTGTGTTAAGGTGTTGGATTCCCTAGAGCTGAAGATACAGATGGTTATGAGCTGCCAGGTGGGTGCTAAGAATTGAACCCAGGTCTTCGGAGAGGGCAGCCAGTGCTTTGAACTGCTGAGTCATCTCTCTAGCCCCAAATACTTTATTTTATAAACTTCCTTGGTCATGGTGTCTCCTTACAGCAATAGAGCAGTGACTAAGATGCTGGGCACAATAATATGAATCTCTAATACCAGTGATCCTATGGCAATATGAAAGCAGAGACAGGAGAATCTCCAGGATCTCTTAGACCAGCTAGCCTACTGTATACAGTTGTGAACAGCAAAGAAACCTTCTGCCTTAAACAAGGTTGCAGAAGATAAACCAACACCCAAGGCTGTCCTTTGACTTTCACGTATGTCTTGTGGCAGACACATACACAAAGTTCATCATAAAAGCTGGGTGTGGTAACATATACCTATAATCCTAGACCTTGAGAGGCAGGAAGATTACCTTGTTCTAGGTCATCCAGGACTATATATATATATATATATATATATATATATATATATATAGCAAAATCTGTCTCAAAAACAAACAAAGCAATCCAATAGAGGTATCTTCCAACAGGGATAGTTACCAAGAGAACATCTTTGACATTTATGTTCTCCCTAAACTCTGAGTGAAGGTGAATTAGTGTGTTAGGTGCCAGTCACAGCAAGATGTGGAGGATATGATTTTATGAAACTTTGAAGAACTTAGCACCTCCATCCTGACTTAGACCTTCTGATACTGCCGCATGAACTCTACCAAAGCCTCTGGAAGGACCGAAGTCCGCAGAACTGAAGAACAATTAGGCTTGGAGAAAAACTAAAGTGGAAATTAAAAATAGAGCATGATAATCTCAGTAGTAGAAGAATGGGGAACATGTAGGAGAAATAGCAAATCAATTATAAAATAAATCAAGTGTCAAATTAGAATGTTTAAGTTCAGTAAACATTAACTAAACGTCAATTTGACAGTTGCCCTGACAGTAAATTCATAGATTCAATTAGACACAAATTAAAATACTTGAAATAATTATATATGTATGGAGCATGCTCAAGCTTGTTTTCTTGTCAGTTTTCAATAAAGAACATAGCATACCAATCATTTCCTTAGCATTTACATTATATTAGGTATTATAAGTAACTTACAAATGATTTACAGTATATAAGAAGATATGTACAGACTCTATAGAAATACTATATCATATTTATAGTGAACTTGAACATACTTGGATTATGGTATCCAAGCTGAGGAGTGTCCTAGAACCAGCCCCCTGTGGATAACAAAGACAACCTGTATAATGAGCATCCTTTTTAGGTCAAAACCTGTGCTGGAACTGAAAGTAGAAGAAAAAGAACGAGTTTCTATTATTAAGGAATACAATACAATACAGTGCACAGATGGGATCATGCACAGAAGAAGAGAAGCGCCTTTAATATAGTGTGAAGAAGGTAAGAGAAGGATACTGAGAGATTGTAATTTTACAATTCATTCTGAAGAGGTGAATAGAATTTTTGGAGATTATGAGCAAAGATCACTCATACGGGGAACAGCATGGATCTGATGAGTTGGAAGGTGAGGCTTGTTTAGGAAGCAAGAGTCAGATAATGAGGGACTTTTAGGCATGGAAATAGTTGGGAAAATTGTAATTGATTTGTTTAAAACAAATGAACTTCTTCAGACCCTCACATCTTTACACCAGTTTGCCCTTTGTCTCCCTAGTTGATAAGCCCACCATTCCAGTTGAAGATCTCCAAGTATTTGTGATACAGAGTACACTGTTAGAGAGATTAAATTGCCAAAAAATCCGCACAAGATATACCAGTCTTTTGACACACATTGTAACTTCTATGATAAAGAGGGGGGAAAATAATAGGGACGTAGAAGATTACAGGTTTGTGTTCTCTAAGGGCTTTTGAGTGGAGACAAATAGAGGCTCTGATCTTATTTGTATCACTTAATTTATAATAACAATTGTATGATATATAATTCACCTGTCATACAGTTGGGGCCTCTGCCACTAATGTCGTCCCACAGACAGCACAGCCATTGATCATGAACACAGTCACCCTGACATTCCAGAAACATCAACCATTTCTTTTCCTCATATCCCTGTTAACTTATCTTCCTCTTTCCATTAAGCTATACCAGTTGCTTTCTGATAGCTTATTGTTTTTCAATACTTTGCACAGTTTGACTCAATTACATTTAAGCTAGCGTAGCTTTAGGAGCTAATTCTTTGAGATTTATCCTAACCCCAGAAAGACTCTTCCTACCTGGTCTTCCCTGTGGTCTCTGATAACCATGTTGCTCTGTGCATATGACTACTTCTCTCATAGAATAACCACCACTCTATACCGGTCAGCATTCAAATCTCCATACTTTTCTAGAGGAACTTTAAACTTAAACTACATAAAAGAATGGCAGTTGTGTTTCCAAGTGGCTTTTGAACGGAGACAGATGGAAGCCTTGATCTTCCTTGCATTATATTTTTAGAGTAACAAGTTATTGCTAAATAATTCACGTGCCATACAATTGAAGCCTCTGTTACTGATGTCACTCTAGAGATAGCAAATTTTGTACATTTTGGGGAGAGCTTGCTGTTGTGATGACTTTCCCTTTGAAGGAACATTTGTGAGCCTCTACTTTAATAGGACGAGCGCATCTGGCCTTCTGAATTGTTTCCTCCAGGGTGTAACCTCTATGTCACAAGCTAACTGGGATGAAAAAATCAGAGCTCGAGTAATTCTCAGCTTTTTGCAACTGAGCCAAGACTGTTCCATACACACAAGCGCTAGGTACATGTCACTCTTTACTTCTTAGCCATCCCTACCCAGTACTTTAGCTTCTATAATTTGGGGTTTTGAGAAAATGAGAACTATCAAGATTACTTGCTCTTTGTGAGATACCATGTCTCTTGGGAGTTGAGAGAAAGAAGACCTCCATCTTCTGAGCCACATCCACTAGCCACAGCCTCCCAGAGTCCAGCATAGTACAACATGCTGAGCTTGGTCACGGTCACTGAATAAGAAGGACCAGAAAATTCTCTGTCTCTTCTTGTTAGAGATGAGTTTGAGAAGATTTTTATTTTGAATAAAATTTTCTCCAGTTGCTGTATATGCTTAGGACAAATTTCTGAAATTTTAAATGGCTGCATTTTTAAAGAGTTTTCACCAATTCCATTATTTAAGGGATATGTCCGTAGAGCTCTTAATGCTGCCAGTTCAGAAGGAGGACTCGGTGCTACTTTTTAACACACTTTACTGTGTTCACATGAACTACTGACTTCTGAAGTATACACGGAGGATGGCTTGGGAGGTAGGAATGTAAGAATATCTTCTTGTTCTTCAATCAGAAAAGGAAAGGAAAGAACAATGGAGACAGCAGGCATTTGTGTAGCTGTTTATGGTTGCTGGCAAACACAAAGTGTGGTCTCATGGATGACCAGACTCCAACCTACACGATCCCTTTTATGTGCAGAAGCGTAGAGACTAAATGTATTCCAAAGCAATTTAGAACAATTTTGCACATTTAAAACTATAATTTTCACAACTGTAGTAAAGTCGAGTCCATCAAGCATTCTGAATCAACTTATGCCCTGAGGGGAGACAGTCAGCTAACAAGAAGAAAGTGGCCTTACTACTTATATGTAGCATTACTCGTGATCAGAAGTTGTTTCATAACTTTGGGATGTCCATTATTTCACCCATATATTGTCTACGTCAATTGAGAGAGAGTAGATGAAAATGCTTAGGAGTGGTACATGAGAAATAAGACTGAAACCTGAGGTAGCCTTCGCATTTTCATTGTTTTATGAAGATGAAATATTTCGTTCTCAAAAGTAAAAAAGCCTTTTGTTCAATACAGCTTAACTGTATGAAAATTTTAAAGAAACTACATGGAACATAACAATAGTACTATAAAACAGAAGTTCAGGCAGCTGGAGACATAGCTCAGCTGGTAGACTACTTTCTGGACATGCATTAAGCCCTGATTTGATTCCCAGACCTGCATAAGCACTTGTTCCACTCACATTCCAGCACTCAGCATGTGGAATCTGGAGGATAGGGCATTCAAGGTCATCCTCAGCTCCCTAAATGAGTTTTAGGTCAGCGTGGGATACATGAGTTACTGTCTCCAAGTTAACTAAAATAACAAAATGATAGTTGTTAAACAAAAACTAAGACACTCTAAAATTCAACCAAGAGGGATTGTGTTGCCTGCTTCAGGAAAGAAGTTTACAGACTTAAACATGGATGTCTTTGTTCAGGTCTTTGTAGCTCTAAGAGCTTGGTCAAGTCACATAGTCTCTTTACACTCCAGAAAAATGAAGCTGATATTTGATGAGCTCTTGTGAGACTTTAATGAATGAAAAAATGCCAGCTACAAAGGTGCCTCAGACACTGTAAGTGTAAGTGACAACCATGCTTAGAGATTTGTCCTTGTTGAAAGTTCTCATCCTATCCTAAATGAATTCTTTCAAATTTCCTAAAGCTACCCTTCCTTTGCTCAGTGAAAAATTACAGCAAGGCAATAGAGACAATATCTCCGTTACAAAGCCATTGGTCAAGTAGATGACCAATGTGAGAAAAGGCAAATCCATTATTTGTGGGCATCAAGTCCCTGGCAATGTTGGAACTGACAGCGTGTCTGATCAAGTGATGACAGTCAAGACATTTAGCCAAGGGTGATGCTCTAGGATGAAATTAAGAGGAAAATGACAAATAAACTATGGCAACTAATCAATACCTAGCCCAGGCTGCAGCTAACAGTCTATTGCAGGAGCTGGCCTTTGCAGAGCCCGCCTTTCTGTGGTCACAACCGAGTTTCATTGTAATCGGCTTGAGACCTACAGAAATTAGTGCCTTGAAATCATCAACAATGCACAGTTAGTATTTGTTTTCATTTGTGTACCTTAACAGGTAGAAAGTTACATATCTATTGCATGTAATTTATATATAGCCATTATTGGAGTGATCTTACTCCAATAATATAGTGTAGTGAAATTCATTTGAAACGACACTGAAACTATAAAGTGAGGATAAAGAGAGAGAAATTAACTTTCAGGGACTAGGTGGTGGTGCTGGATTAAACACAAAAGTGAAAAGTCTACTGTCTTCTGATTTCTGTAACTTACGATGATTGTTACTTTAGGTCAGACGTTCTAGCACTTCAGCCAGGGCTCCGTTTCCAAGTATTAACAATCCTGTCTTGACATAAAGGTGCCACATTCCATCTCTCACCTTAAAACTGACTTTGTGTTATCATCAATCATCTTCAGAAATGTTTGAGGCCTACATCCTAGGCAGAGTGGATGACATGCAGGTCAGGCGGTCAGTCCTTGCAACAGGCATTATGTAAGGAAAGAATCAGCGCATTGCAGGACTTCAGGGATGGCCAAACCATTGACTAGATCACTTTGTATTTTTTTAAATTGGGACTAAATCATAATATAAATTTCTATTCTACAGAAAGTCTTCAAAGTATTATACAAGAGTAGCATTATTTTCAATCTCAACAAAATGTTGGATTGTCCTGATAATATAAATATGTATAAAGCTAAAAATTGTTATTGAGTATATGATGGAAATCTTAAGCTGAAAGCATCCTGCTTTCAGAAATCAATTTGTGATTGAGTCCAGTAGTTCTTTAGAAAGGTTCCAGATACTATTCTGGAAGTGGTGCTTCATGCCGATGGCATTCCAGTGAATGCCAGAAGCTGCATACAGTAACGAACCCTATATATGCTCTCCATACTTGAATACCTGTGAGTAAGTTTGATTTATAAATTATATCAGTGAGAAATATGGGATTCCCCTCTGTATGCTGTGACTACCATTGATTAATAAAAAATTGATTGAGCCTATGGCAGGGCAAAACAGAACTAGGTGGGGAAAGCTAGACTCAATGCTGGGAGAAAGAAGGCAGAGTTAAGGAGAAGCCATGTAGCCCCGGCAGGAGACAGATATATTGGAACCTTGCCGGTAGGCCACAAGCCTCATGGT
Organism: Microtus oregoni; assembly: GCF_018167655.1. Lineage (NCBI taxonomy): Eukaryota > Metazoa > Chordata > Mammalia > Rodentia > Cricetidae > Microtus > Microtus oregoni. The sequence goes on from NW_024543812.1 coordinate 722,029, forward strand.
AAAACAAAATAATGGAAATGGGTTAAATTAAGATGTAAAAGCTAGCCAATAAGAAGTTAGAGCTAATAGGCTAAACAGTGACTTAATTAATACAGTTTCTTTGTGGTTATTTCAGGAGTCTGGGCAGCCAGGAAACGAACAAGTGGCCTCCTTACTACAAGTGAGAAATTAACAATAGGCACTAGAGACGTGGCTAATGACGTCAGTGGTTAAGTGCACTGCTGCTCTTGCAGAGGACCAGCTTTGGTTTTTAGCACCCTGTTGGTAGCTCACAACCATCTGTCACTAAGTTCCAGGGAATTTTGATGCCTTCCTCTGGCCTCTGTGAGCACTGGACACACATGTGGCATACAGGGGCAAAACACTTATGCACAGAAAAATGAATAAATTTTTAAAAAGAAGTTAGCAATAATGAATGATAAAATGCAGCTGTTTCAACAATGCACTCTAATAGCTTTGTATGGATGTAGTCTCAAGACATCTTGCTGTATTGTGCCCATGTTCTTATAATGGTGGAAAAATATTAGAAAGTCCAGAAACAGGATATGGAAATTTGCCCAAACAAGTAACTCATAAATTTTAAATTATACAGTGTTCTGAATAGTGTGATAAACTCTCACGCTACATCCTGCCCGGACGTGGACTGCCTCTTTGTCTAGTGTATCCATGCTGTACATGCTACCTGTCCCTTAGTAGCTGTCTTGGTTACTATATCTACTGTGAGCATACCCACAGGCTCCTTAAATGAACATGACTGTGTTACCACATTTCATGTCCTTATGTAGGTAATGTTACATTTATTGAAAACATGCAAAATTACGTATTTCCCACCATTAATTTTACACTATAATGGCAGTGGTAAGCAGTTGCAAAAAGAGTTGTTCATGGTCCACAAGGTCTCAGATATTTTATATTTAGTCTTTTATGGGAAAAGTTGGCCTGGTAGAAGAGGGAACAATACTGTTCTTGTAGAAGACCCACGTTCAGTTCTAAGCAACCACATTAGGCAGCTTACAACCACCTAAAACTCCATCTCCTGGGAATCCAATGCCTGTGGCTTCTACGGGTAAATGTACTTACGTAGACACACACATAATTAAAAATAAAAGTTTTAGAGTTTCTGGTCCCTGTTCTATATGCTAGTTTGCGATTTAAAGCTTTTTACTGGGAGCTAAAGTAAAACTACTTCCAGACATGGCGGAACACATTTGTAATCCCACGTATATAAGCACGGATTGTGAGTTTGGGTGGCCTGGGTTGCATAGACCCTGTCTCAAAACTAAACACATCAGGCCAGTGAGATGTCTCAGCAGTGAAGGTGCTTGCCTGACCACCTGAGTTCACTTCCTGCCACCCACGTGATAGAGGAAGAGATCTGACTCTCGAAAGTTGTGCTCTGACTTCTGTAGGCACACGCCCTCCCCTAGCTAAATTTAAGCTAGAGAATGAAGGGGAGAGGAGTGGGGGGGGGGGAGGAGAGGGGAGGGAGGAGGGGGAGGGAAATGGGAGGCTGGGAGGAGGCGGAAAAAATTTTTTTTCAATAAAAAATAAAAAAAATTAAAAAAACAAAAACAAAAAAAGTTAAAAGATAAATAAACAGACTGCACCTAAATGTTCTAATTTTTATTTTTTTTTCTAATTTTTACCCTGAATTTTCTGTCTTGAACTGTTTGCTCATAGGGACCTCCAAGCAGATCTGGCCCAAAGTAACGAGCAGGCATTTCTCGACAACAGGCTGCAAGTGCCTCATCAAGTGTCTGTGCATCCTGCAAAGAATGTCCACCCCTCTTCATTCCTTTTCTTTCCCTCCTGCCTCCTATTCTGCATGCAGGCTTCTCCCCAAATCAAGCTGTCTTTGGAAAGCCTGAGCTCACACCTGCTACAGGCAAAGGGGAACTTTCTCTCTTCCGTTTCTGGAGTTCACGGTCAATATGTGTACTACAGCTGCCTCACTGCACAGTGAGTACAGCCAGGACAATGTGATGCTTTCCGGATTCTCTAGGAGTTCCAGTCATTTGGTAAGTCAGCCTGCCTTGTTCCCTGTGTGATTACCACCTTTCCCCCACACTGCATAGCTCATCCCTGGTCTCCTGGCTTCTACTATTATGCTGTCCAGTTTGCAGCAAGATGGAATTTCTCATAAGAAAAATCAGGTCAAGTCACTCCTCTGTTCAAACCCCTAAGTTATACTTGGAATAAAATCAAAAGGCCTACAATAGCCTGCAGGGCCCTGCCTGACCTATTTCCCAGGCTGCCTCTCCATCCCCATCTACCTCTTCCTTGTACAAGCTGCATTCGAGGGACACTGGCCTCCTTGCTATGCTTGTGTGTAGAGTGCTCCTGCTTCGGGGTCCTTGCACTATCTGCTCTAGCCTCTTGTAATGCTTACCCTACAGATAGCTACATAGCTTGCTGCCCCAAGCCATTTAGCTCACTGCTGTACCTGTTCTTCAGAAGTAGAACTTCCTATGTTGCTGAGGGTGATCTTGAGCTTCTCATCCTCCTGCCACCGTGGCCCCAGTATTGAGATTGGAGTTGTATGCCACAACTCCTGGTTTGTTCAGTGCTGGAGATCAAATCTAGGGCTCCATGCAAGCACTCAGCCCATTGAGCTATACCCCTAGCCCTGCCTTCTTTTTCTGAAAGAATGAAATAGAACCCCCCTTCCCTTTATCATTTTATGTCATATTAAGCCATATAAATGACACATTCGTTCCTGACAAGCTTTTCCCTGACTTACTCATTAGGGTATAAAACTTGTTGAAGGTCAGAACACCGTGTTCTTCTCTGCTGTTTGAAATAGGCACCTCGAAGATGCTTAATTACTGTCAAAGCCCAATGCACAGATCCCTGCTCCTGATGACAGCAAGGGTGATGATAAGCATGGCCAGTAGATAAACAAGTCAAGTTTATTTCATGCAGCATATGACAAAAGCACTGAGGACAGTTCCCAAAGCAGTGTCCCTCTGATCAAACAAAGCAAGGGACTTTTATAGGAGAAAGTCACATATTCACTCAGGACAGACTTGTTATCACACAGAGACAGAGGCACATTCTTGAGCATGCTCAATTCAGAGTCATGCTGCCTCATTTTGAACATCATCACTTGTTCAAAGAATAAGAGATAGGAATGGCCCTCAGAAGAGAATTTAGTATTTTAATGAGCAAAGTTCACTTCTAGGTCACCTAAAAGGGTGGGGCAGAATGACTCTCAAGTTTGGCTGATGCATAGGTCACTTTTAGGTCACCTTAGAAGTTTTCCTGCTTGGCCTTGTCTGAAACTAAAAGCAACTTTGGAGGCAAACTCACAGTGATTTAAAGGGCCACATAACTTTTTCCTGAAAACGTAGGTGACTGTTCCCAAAAGTAGGCAGCCCATAGCTGGCATCATTTGACAAACATAAATGATGACATCAGCCCTGCAGTTTTCCTCATTTCAGTGCCATGATAGGAGGAAATATTAGTTTGTAATGACTGAATGTTTCATAGGGAAGGCATGGATTTTAGGGGTAGACAGATCTTGCTTCAAATTCTGCCTCTCCTAGTTCCATGACCATGGTCAAGCTGCTTAGTTTCGCCAGGTCATAATTTCCACTGAGCCTGTGAAGGAATAGTTAACACATAAGATGGGGTTGTTATGAAGGACAAATGAGATAAATTTTTAAGGGCACTTTGCAAAACATTGAGTCATACAATCTCATTTCTAGAGGGTGGGGGTAGACCTGATTGCAACCTACCATACACATGTATAAAATTCATCAATTAAAAATCCACATTTGAAAAAATATCATTAAAAATACTGCCCAAATTTTCTTCAGTGGTGTAGCCACTAATAAGTTGCCCATGCTCTTGTAAGTAACTCTTTACCATGATCCTGCAAGCAACTCTAATTAAACTCACTGGGCTATCAGAAACAAAGCAGAAAAGCAGAAAAGTTGGGGAGAGGAAAGGGAGCAGTAGGATTGGGAGGGTGACAAAGAAGGGACTAGGGATGAATAGGCTCAAAATATATTATATACATTTTATGAAAATGTCATAATGAAGCTACTATTATGCATAATTAATATAGCCCTAAAAATCTTTCAAAAGAAATAGCAGTGCACACACACACAAAGGCAGAGAGAGAGTGAGAGAAGAGGAGGGAGAGGGAGAGAGGAGGGGAGAGAGGAAGGGAGAGGAAGGATGATTACAAGGATATATTCCAAAATGTTGAAATGTTGACAGAGATCCTAAATGGTAGACTTAGAAATTATTTGTATTTTCTTCTTCACAGCTTTTGTTATGGTTGTTATTTTGGTTTTATATCATTCTCATTGTTTAAATTATCATAAGGAGAAAAATCACTTTATTATGAAAACTAAAATGCACATGAGAGCGTATTCTTTGTAACACGTTATGTTCCCCATATATGTTGTTATCCTGTTGAGGAGAAAATCTAGAGGAGTGGGTTCGCAGGGGCCAGCAGGAAGGAGAGGGGGCAGAGGCTAGAATAGGAATAGGACTAAACTCATTGTCTTCTCTACACTATTGTCCTTACTTAAGACAGGTTGGTAAGAGGGGCACGGGAGAGTTTCTCTTTCCTTGTCAGTTTTCATCCCACAGAGTTGCCTGGAGAAAATCAGATAAAAACCCCTGCCCAAGGGCAGTGTGGGATTACTGTGGCTAAGAACACAGCTCTTGAGAAGGTAGCCTGAGTTCAGATCCTACATAATTTTTGCTAACAAATAGCCCTCTGCTTTGCAGACTCCTGTTTGCTCATCTTTAGAATAAGAAGAATTTTGCCTTGAAAAATGTATTATAAAGACTCAGGGAACAAATGGTTTGCTGAATTCCAGGGGCACTGATTTGTCTTTATTCACCTTGCATCCTGCTTTGCATTGAGCTCCTGGGCCTCATCCCCTAGGGTGGAGAATAAAGGGACGGGAGGGAAACAGCCTCTTTTAACTCTAGGCACATTTTTCCTGGTCCTTGTTTCTAAGCCGTGGAGAGGCAGGAAAGAGGGTCAAGAAAGGTAGAGATGAATCATCACTGATTCTCTTTGTGCTGCTAGAACAAGTGTGGGAGGGAAGCCATGTCCCCATCTGCCCACTGCCACTCCAATAGCCACTGTGCAGTATGAAGCAATTGGCTGCCTGGCAAAAAGTGGAAAATAAAGAAAATGGCAAGGCCAAGATGTCCGGAATGAGCTGGCTGGGCAGGGGTGGCAAGAAAGCAACAATAGAGAACCCTAAGGTTTTTATATAATCTTGTGTGTATCTGATATCCAACATCAACTAGAGCAAATGATGTAGCCCACCAAATCCCATCCCTCCTCAAACTGTTCATCCAGACTAAGTAGATTTTATTATTATGGTTATTATTAACATTAAAAGCTGTGGAAAGGGACTGTGTTCCTTTTTTTGTAGTATTCAGTGCTTTTTTGTCATGATGAAATAGTTACCAGGATTATGGTGGGGATCTGCATCCCTTTACCTTCCTTGATGAACAGAAGATTGATCCCTGCAGTATACTGGGTTCTGGGGACACAGCAGTAACACACTACCTGACCTTCCCTGGAGAATCAGTTGAATGGTGGAGCCAGGCATGTGCTAGGGCACTAGTTCTTACCCTTCCTAATGCTGTGCCCCTTTAATATAGTCCCTCATGTTGTAGTGACTCCCAACCATAAAATTATTTCCATCGCTACTTCATGGCTGTGATTTTGCTACTGTTATGAATCGTAACGTAAGTTTTTTGGGAGAGAAAGGTTTGGCAGAGGGGTTGCGACCCACAGGTTGAGAACTGCTGTGCTAGGGCCTAGCAGCTAAGCTATTCAAGTACCCTATGGTCATAGGCCTTTAAATAGGTGATCAACACAGGACAACATGGTCGCGGTAACATGAAGGTGCCCAGGTGTCTTGAAGGGAGTGGTCAAATAATCAATACACAGGAGCTAGCCAATTGAGCATGGCCACTGAGACCAAGGACAGTCAGGACTCCTCATAACTTGGGCATCCCAACTCAAGGTCTTTGGCCACACCTTGTCTCAGTTTCACTTGCCAACTTCTTTGCCACGGTAAGTCCCTGCCTTATCTTGATCCATGCCGTAAGATATATCCTGTACATGTCTGCCTCTGTGATTTTTCCAGTGCAGGCCTGTCACCCAGAACCCCCATGGCCACAATCATCCACTGTCTTCTCTAGGGTTTCTCTTGCTACAATGAAACGCCATGATGAAAAGGCAAATTGGGGAGGAAAAGGTTTATTTGGCTCACATGTCCATATTGCTGTTCACTATTGTGGGAAGTCAGGACAGGAACTCAAACAGGGCAGGAGCCTGGAGGCGGGAGCTGATGCAGAGGCCATGAAGGGGTGGTGCTTTCTGGTTTGCTTGTCATGGCTTGCTCAACCTCTTCTCTTATACAATGCCATTGCCATAAAATAACACAAATTATCTGTAGTCCATTCTCGAGGAATCCTTGTTCCCATCTAAGCTCATGGCTGGGTCTTGACTATCTACATTTGTATCCGCATTCAGGTCTTGCCAGTCCCACCAGAATAATCCGTTAAGTGTTCTTGGGCATGACTCACCTTCTCTGATACCAATTTTCTATATTGAATTTTTAATCACTGTGGCAAATACTTAAGAGAAACTATTTTTAATTAATGATTTATTTTTATTTAATATGCATTGGTGTTTTGCATGCATACGTGTCTATGTGAGGGTGTTAGATCCCCTGGCACTGGAGTTACAGACAGTTATGAGCTGCCATGTGGGTGCTGGGAATTGAACCTGGGTCCTCTGGAAGAGCAATCAGTGCTCTAAACCACTGAGGCCCCAGAAAGAAGTGAGTTAAAGAAAGAAAGATTTATTTGAGTTCACAATTTTAGAGGATTTACTCGAAGACTGGCTTTATCCATTGGTTTGAGTTTGAAGCTGGTCAGAGTATCAAAGGGGGTGTTATGTGGCAAGGAAAGCTGTTCATCATATTACAGCCAGGAGGCACAGTAGAAAGACTGGGAATCTATTCTTCAAAGACATGTCCAGTTGTTCATCTCCCTCAAAGGAGCCCTATCTTTCAGTTCTGCCCCCACTCAATGAACTGTTCACATTTTGAAGCCACCCAGGGCTGAATTCATGGATTGGGCCAGGGCTCTAAAGATCTAGTGGTTCTAAAGACGGACTCACAGATACCCAGAGGTGCGGTTGAACAATCTCTCCCGCCAGTCATGTTGCCAGTAGAGATTAGCTAGGACAACACTTGCTAACTCATGGTTTTTAGGTGCTGAAGATGTAGCAACACAAGATGGATAAAAATATCTGTCTCATTGTGACAACATTTTGGTGTGGGTAATAGAATAAGCAAAGAAAAACTGTGGGGACTATCTAAATAATCAGAGGAGTTGAGGAGTTAAGAAGAAAACATGGAATGGTTTAAGACTAAAATATGATATAAGTCGGAGCACAAAAGCTTCACTGAAATAATACTTAAATACAGAGATGAAGAGCTGACAGAGACCACTAAAGCACCTCAGACTCAGTGGGTCCAAACAGCAACTTGTTTTTTTTTTCCCTCAAAGCCTAATCATCTTCTAGTGATCTCAGTCTCATAACATGACTTCCCATCTACTGGACTCCATCAAACTGGAAACAAAGGATCATAGTTCCTCCATTCTTCCCCCACCCCCATGAGAGCTAATCCATCGCCAAGTTCTGTTGACTCTGCCTCATGAATGAGTCTCTGAAAGTGACATGTTTCCCCCATCTACATTATAACCACTATGGTGTAGTCTGCCATTGTTTCTCACAGATTCCAGAATTAATGTCCTCAAGTTGATATCTGACAATGTTATACAATTTTGCTTTAAACTTAAAATGGTATCACATTACTCCCACTGTGTCATGATCTATATATAGGTATTCTGACAAATAACAGTCCCCTGAAACTTGGTTTATCTTATCTTATAATGCTATAATATAGTGTTTTGTTTTGTTTTTGCAGGTTGTCTCTATCTAGAATGCCGTTTCTGGTCTAGCGCAGGTGATTTCTCTCATGGACTCATCTTTGTAGGTATTAACCTCCCCTTCCTTCTTCACTAGGTCAGATTCTCCTGCTGTAGTTGTCATGAACCCACAATTTTCTTCCTTATCACCATTTCATAGATGTAATTTTACATTGATTCATGTGGCTGTTTTATTAATGTCCAGCTGCCTCGCAAAATTGTAACTCCATAGATACCAGGAACTGTATCCCTATCATAGGATTCCTAGTGCTTACCAATGCTGTGCATTTACATCAGTGCTCAACAAATATATCTGAAGGGATAAATGAAAAACAGGCAAATGAACCCCCTTTCACAAATGAGAATCTGACAGGCGGTGGTGGCGCACGCCTTTAATCCCAGCACTTGGGAGGCAGAGGCAGGCGTATCTCTGTGAGTTCGAGGCCAGCCTGGTCTACAAGAGCTAGTTCCAGGACAGGAACCAAAGCTACAGAGAAACCCTGTCTCGAAAAACCAAAAAAAAAAAAAAAACCCACATGAGAATGTGAAACTGGTAGATAAAATATATTGTTCAAAGCCACAAGAAGTATATGGTCAAGCAGAGAGTTAAGTCTGGGATCTGAATGTGTTAAATTTTGTTTCACATATTCTTTCCTTTACCTCTTACTTCCAATTCCTGCTTTCTACTTGTTTGTTGTTTTGATTTTGGTTGGTTGGTTGTTGTCGTTGTTGTGTGTGTTAAGAATCAAACACAGAACCTTGCACTTCCTAGGCAAACAGTGTACTACTGATCTACATTACAGGCTTCAACTTCTATGATTTTGAACTTTTCAGTTACATGTGAGTGCAGACATCCTGACAAATTATAGCCATAAACATCGTATAAACTGAGCCCAGTACACATACCTGCAGTTCCAGCCACTTTGGAGACTGAAGCAGGAAAATCCCTGAATCATGGAGTTTAAGACTAATCTGAACAACATGGCAAGACTCTATTTGTCTTAGTTAGGGTTTCTATTGTTGTGATAAAACACCATGCCTAAAAGCAACTTGGGGAGGAAAGGGTTTATTTTATCTTATAACTTTTAGTCCATCATCTAAAGAAGTCAGGAAAGGATATCATGGTAGGAATTAGAAGCAGGTACTAATGCAGAAGCCATGGAGGAATACTGCCTACTGGTTTATTGAGTCTGCTTTCTTGTAACACCCAGAAGCACCAGTCCAGAGCTGGCACCACCCAGAGTGAGCTGAACCCTTCCACATCATTCATCAATCAAATAACCCATTACCAGGAAATGTCACTACCAACAACCAGTGGAGAAATCAGCTGAGGTCAGTGTGCATCCTTGCCCTAGGAAAAAATAAAGTATAGAGCACTCATTATTCAGTGTGCAGGTGCTCCCCTACTGAATTGCAAGTATTTAAACAAATGCAATCTAACTGACTAAGGAGAAGAGAAAGAATGCGGAAGAAAACAGCAACTAGGGGCTAGGCAATAATCACGTAGACACAATACTGAGCTAGTAAGAGATACCTACCTTTTTTCACTTTTCCTCTGCTCCCTTCTCCCAATAGAGCGAACTGAGAGGTTTCCAGATATCCACAAATCTGAGCTTTTCAAAGCATATGTTGGTACCTCTTAAGATATTGTTGAGGTCAATCAGAAAAACTAACACATGACTTGACCTATGTGAATAACTGAATTATATATCAGTTTATTTTTCACCCAGTCCTCTAAGAGCAAAGAAGGACAGCCACATCACCACCTAATCCTTAGAAAACAAGAAGCTGAATAATCGGTTGGACGCTGGACTAGTTAAATTAGAATTTGGACACTCAGACAAGGTATCCAAAATCCTAGACGTTTTTCATACCCGCATACTGTTTATTTGTATTGATAAAAGGGTTACACACACACACACATACACACACACAAACTTAAAATAATACAAACAAAACCTTTTTAGCTGTGGGAATTTTATAGAGGAGAAGCCTATTCATACACCTATCCCATCAATGTATCAATGGGAATTTAGACTTGTTGTGTGGTTTGTATTCCTTACAGCATCCAGATTCACTCTTCCTTTGCATAATCTAATTTCATGACAACCTGGAGGTCTTGGGTGACTATTGAGAGCATGACATCTCATATAAGGAGTCATGACAAGAACCTAAGAATGTATAGATACTCTGGGTTATTCTCAGACGCAGCTGAGTTTGGAACCTAGTATTCTAGATGTCACACAGGCCAGTTTTGGTGGCTCATGCCCGTAGCAATGCTGAAGAAGTAGAAGCAAGATTGGATCCTTTTGGGGTTGGGGATTTAGCTTCAGAAAGAAACTTGGCAGCTAGATGTCATTCAGGAAATCTTGAAGACATTTTGCAGCACGAGATAAATCTAACAGAGGAGCCATCATCAGAAAAGTAAGCAGGCATAATACCTCAACTTATATCCATTTTTTTCACCCATCAAGCCATTAATTCATTAATTCAAACAAGTAATGTAGATAGAAAACTGATTTCTAGAGTAAGTTTGGATGAGGTTGAGTTCCGCTTCAGGGCAGAATGAGGGACGAAACTGATCTTTAAGAGGAATGTTGTATCATCAGATTCATCTAATTATCCCACACTTGAGAATAAGTGTAATACTTCTACTATCCCACGCTTGAGCTTCTTCTTGGGTATTCTCAAGGTATGTAAGATGATAATGCTGTTCTTCTTTATTCACTAAATGTGTATATGTAAATATATCCATCTGGAATGTAATAATGGAATGCTTCTTTGTTCTGGAATATTAGTAATTGATGTGTTACATTTGTTTATGCTGTGGACTATTTGTTTAATGTTGCAAATGTCTGTTGCATTTGTCTAACTCTGTGAAGCTGTGTTACTATGCCTGATTAAACACTTGATTGGTCTAATAAAGAGTTGAATGGCCAATAGGTAGGCAGGAGAGGTATAGGGAGGACTGCCAGACAGAAAGAATAAGAAGAAGGAGAAAAAGAGAAAAAAGATAGGAAGGAGGGAACAAGAAAATGAGGAGAGAACACCAAGGGCAGCCAATTAGTCACAGAGCCAACAACGGAGTAAGAAGGAAATAAATGAATATAGAATAGAAAAAGGGAAAATCTCAGAGCAAACAGTAGACAGGATAATTTAAGTTAAGAAAAGCTGGCTAGAAATAATCCAGGCTAAGGCTGGGCATTCATAATTAAGAATAAGTCTCCATGTATTTATTTGGGAGCTGGGTGGCAGACCCCCAAAGAGCAAAGAGTAAAAAACCAGCTACACTTACTTATTATGTCAGACATTTTTCTATGCAAGTTTCCGGGACCCTTTCCCATTCCTGGCTGGCTATTGTGTGTGATCTATTATTGCTATGCAAGCCTGAGATAGGACTCAATGTCCACAACAGAATTTCGGAAGTACAAGTCAGCTCTGATTCCGAGGAGAGTGAAATTGAGGGTGAAAAAAGTATAGAGGTGTGACTAGAAAGCAGCCTCGCCTCTCACATGTACTGAAACCATTTATAAGGTGATGTGCTTGGTCTGATAGAGACTTGTGGTTGTTACCCAGCAGTTCTTTATCCCTTCTATAACAGAATATTGAGATGAGTACATACACACCCAAAGTGAGGGCTGTATTTCTGGCCTCCATTACAAAGTCAGGCTTGGCCCTAAACTAACTTCAATCCGGTGGGAAGTTAGCAGATGTATATAGTGTGTTATGGTGTGCCAGCTGTGGCCATAGTAACAAGACAACACTTATCCTTCTTTTTTCCAATTCTCTACTGGCCACACATCATTGCAACTTATCTTCGATCATATAGCCATGATAACATCTGAGAGACGACAGAGGGAATCATAGAAAGAAGCTGGGTTCCTACATGATTTCCTATACTAGCCTTGGACTGCCTATGTCCAGTTAGTTCAGTGGAAATAATTCAACTTGTACCCTTTAAAACAACTCTTATCTGACATTTCTGTTGTAGCCACAGAGCCCATCTCCAAACTAATACTGCATACAGTAAGAACAAGCCTTTAGTTACATCAATGAGATTAGATTCTGCAAAAGGGTGTGGGCATAACAATGTGACAGAAAATTGAGGAATAAAGAAGTCAGGAAGTAGAGATTGTGATGACTTTCCTACTGTGGGGGAGCAGAACATGTAGAGAATTCTTTTAGAAAGGACATCTGCGAAAGGAAAGATAGCTAGAGTGATAAGTTGAGTAAATATTGAGTCAGGAACAGGATTTGTTTGGCAATGTGGTGGTAAGAGAAATCTGATCATGTTTCCAAGATGATTTGAATGTGATAATGAGAACTGTAGAATTGAAACACAGAGATGTTGAAGGCGATGGATGAGTCAGTCTCGGTGTCAGGAAGGATGAAAGCCAACATTTAGTCTTTCAAAAAGGAAATTGTGTTCTGAGAGGGCGATGACAAGGGAAAGCTGAGTGTGGAAACCAGGGAACAGAAGCCACCCAAGTACATGAAGGCTTTTCTGCAAGGGGGAACGTAGAGTCATCTGCTGAGTGTAGGGCCTGGTGCTCCATCAGGGGCTTTTGTGCTGCTATGATGACTTTGGTGAGATGACAGGTTGACTAAAGATAATGGGATGCCAGGCTATGACTTCAGACCCAGAAGATTTTGCAATTTGAAGTTAAAATGTTGAATAAACTTTATCTGGGTGTTATTGATTATAAAATCAATGAAAAACCTGATATATTTGGGGAGATGACTCAGTCAGTAAGGTCCCTGCCATGCAAGCACGATGACCTAAGTTTGGATGCCCAGAACCCATTGCCCAAAGCCACATTTTGCAGCATTTGTGTATAACCTCAATGCTGGGGACAGGGCACAGATAGGTCCCTGCAGTTCATTGACCAGCCAGCCCAGCTGAATTGGTGAGCATCAAGTTCAGTGAAGGACTGTAGGACTTCATCCCCCCCACACACACACAAAAAAAAAAGCAAGCAAATATGGAAAAGGCACTCAATACTAGCATCTGGCAGCCATAGGCACCCACACACATGTGCAGTGGGCATGTGGGCACACACCCACACTAGTAAGTACATATACCACACAGACACCACCCCTCAAATACACACTACCATGTACGTGCACATGCATGCATCTATACACTCACAAAAATGTGTGTTGGGGAGATTCAAAGTTCAAGGTTCTTTGCATGCTGTATCACCTCCTGTGAATTCATGCATGCAACTGCCCTGCTGTGTCCAGAAAAGTCTCCTGGTAGTCATCCACTGCCTCGGGCTTTTGCATTCTTTCCACCCTGCTTTCTGCAGATGTCTTTGAGCCTTGGAAAGACAGATATGGTATAGATGTTGCCGTTAAGGCTGAGCATTCTCTGAAATCTCCTATTCTTGGATCCTTGAGCAGTTATAGCCTGTATGTTAATCACCATCTACTACCAAAAAAAAAAAGACGCTTCTCTGATGTGTGCTGTGAGATGCAATAATCTATGGCTATAAGGAGAAGTCATTAGGTGTTGGTTGACACTATGTCCTTTTAGCAGAGTAATTGTAGTAGGTTCTCGCCTAGCACCTGTGACCTGTCTAACTGCACAGATAAGAGTGCAAGGTATGGATTTTAACTTGGAAAGTTGGCCTCAAACCCAATCAGAAAGGAAATGATTATTTCCATAACATTCAGGCTCCTGTTGTTCCAGTAGGTATGTCTCAGAAGGTTGCTCATTACCATAGCTCTCAGAGTTCACAGCAAGGTAAAATTGGTGATTCCATTTCTCCCCTGGTAGCATGTGCAGCACCTTCCTGCACGTAGAAAGCTAGCTACTAGGAATGAGGCCTCTGGTCAAGTAGTAGCTTGATTTCTTCATGTTCAATGACTCAAGGGTGTAGCATCTTCAGCAATAGGGTCTTACCATCAAGTTCTGAAAGGTAACCAAAAGCATTTGGTGATATATGGCTTGTAGTGTTTGGGGACCTCACTTGCCAATAATTCCAAAAGAAAAATCTATTTCTGGCGCTGGGTTTTCTATTTGTTAGCTTGTAGTGTCTAATAGAAACATTGTTTCCCCATTGTAGGGCAACTCCATTTCAACGTGTGTGTATATGATTTAGGAAGCTTCTACAATAGTAGGTTTCCATATGACTGTTCTGAAATGTTTTAGTGTCCCTGTCTTTCCTCATTGATCCTGTCTTTCCATTCCCCTTTCCATTAAGCTCTTCCTGTACCACCATCCCCCTTTAATTCTTTATACCATTGCATTTTATCTCCCTTCCCTTGACGTTTACCCCTGCTTCTTATTAATTTCCTGACATCTATGGGTATTTCAAATGGAACACATATATCTGAAGATTTGGGGTTAACATCCACAAATGGGAGGGGAAAAATGACATTTGTCATTCTGGATCTAGGTTATCTCACTCAGAATGACTGTTTCCAGCTACATCAATTTACCTGCAATTTCACATTTTCATTTTCCTTAACAGATCAGCAATATTCCATTGTGTAAATATACCTCATTTTTAATCATCTGGTTATCAGCCAATGGGCATCTAGGCTATTGCTATCTCCTGGTTATTTTGAATAAAGAAGCAATGAACATGGATGAGCAAATATCTCTAAAGTAAGGTATGGTATCCTTTGGGAATATGGCCAAGAGTGGTATAGCTGGGTCATGTGGTAGACGTATTTCACGGTTATTATAACCTTAAACTCACAGCAGCTGTGGTTATCTGCACTGGACCTCTAAGAGACTGGTCCTGGCCATAATCAGTTTAAGATGTGTGGGGGTGGGATAACTGATTGAGTCTTACCCCTCTGTGCTGAATTATTGGCTATCGAAATATTCTGGGAAAGCCAGAATCATTGTCTTTAGTTGCACTGATGACCACAACAGACTCTATTGGGTAAGTCCCAAACCTGTGCTCCCATAGATGCCTTTGGTAAAATCAGTGGGTCACAAAACAATACAAAAAGCTATGAATGTGGGAAAGAGATTTATACGTAGGAGGGGAGGTTGTCAGGAGTGGGAAGTGAAGATAACTAGGATAACTTTTATACAAATATTAAAATTGTCAGAGAACAGTTGGGTGGTGGTAGCATACTGGTGTATACCTTTAATCCCTGAACATAAAAAGCAGAGGCAGGAGGATCAGGAGTTCAAGGCCAGCCTGGCCTAGTTCCAAGACAACCAGGACTTCACAAAGAAACCTTATCTCGAAAAATAAAAAAAAGTTGAAGAACAAGTTTAATTAATAATAATAATAAAACCCTTCCCATATAGACAACCCCAGGTCCATTAAGAAATAAACAACCTTTTAGAAAATTAATGAGGAAAGAAGACTTTCAATCTATGAGGCCAGAATTATCCTGTTTGTTTGCTAGTGTAGACATGAGTATTAGATGCAGGGTGGCTTCAACAACAAAAATATATTGCCTTCCAGTTCTGCAGACTGGAAGTTTGAAATCAAGGTATGCTCAAGGTTAGCTCCTATTGATGGAACAAAGGAAGAATCTGTGGCAACTCTGTACTCTAACTTACAGTTTCCTCACAATCACTGGTATTCCTTGAATTTCTTGCCTTTTTCTTAATTTGATTCTTCCCCTCAAACACTCCCCCCAGTGTGTGTGTGTGTGTGTGTGTGTGTGTGTGTGTGTGTACGCACCTGCAGGTGCAAGTCTAAATCCTATCCTCCTAAAGAATTCATGTTGAATTACAGATGCAGTATTCTCAAGTGTGACCTTGTCCTAACTAATTTTCTCCACAGGGGGCTTATTTGCAAATAAGGACACATCCAAAGGTACTGGAGAATAGGCCTTCATGACATGCATTTCTATGGGAACACAATTTAACCTGTAACACCTTGCTACTAAAATTGAAGACAAGAATGAAATAAAATTGTAGCTTAACAAGCCATGAATTTGAATACAAAGTTTTGGAACAAATATTACATTCAATAATAATATACCAGAACCTGTCAAAGTTTACTCCTGAAATGTTAGGTTGGCTTAACATTCAACAGTCACTTAACATATTTTAGCATATCAATAACTATGAATATAAAACATATTCATATATAAATAACTGTGTGATATATGATTATTTCGGTGGATACACAATAAATAATAGAAACTGGCATCTATTCTTCTTAGTTGTAAAAACTATTGAGAAACTAAGAAAAGAACCTCCTCAATCTGAGAAAGAACAGCTATAGAGAACATGTAATTAGGAGCTAGAGAGTTGGCTCAGGGTTAAAAGCACTTGTTGCCCTTGCAAAAGACCTAGATTCTGTACTAGCACCTGCATGATAGCTCATAAGCATTGGTAGCACCAGTTTCAGGGTATCTGATACCCTCTTTTGACCTCTCCAGGTATCAGGCATGCACGCGATACATATACATACATACATGCAGGCAAAATATTTATGAACATAAAAATAAATAAATCTAAAACAGGAAAAGAAAACCTAAAGCTAACATGGTAATGAAATATGACTGAATGTTTCTCCTTAAATCTGATACGAATGAAGTTTCCAATCAATAGTATCAGGTAAGAAGAGATGACACAAAGAAAGGCTGACTTATACTATCTCCCCACCCAAACAGGGACTAACAAGGGAGCAGAACCCAGTGCCAAGGAGGTGGATTGAAGCAGTGGAAAGTGAGGTTGTAAGATCCCTCAATCACCCGTTTTCCAACTGGCCTTGGAAGCTGCCAGTGAGAACCTGAATTTCCATCCATCCCCCCCCCCCCCCCCCCAGTAGCGGTGAGGTGAAGAAAGTGCTTCTTGCAGGGAGTCTTGTCGCTGGGCTAGAGGGCTCTCAGCTTGCAGTCTCTCCCTCCTGCCAGGAGCTGGGTTCCAATGCAGGAATGAGGTGAAGTAGGGCAGTGCTTGGTTTTCTCCTGGAATGTGTTAATTAATGGGGTCAAGAGGGGAAATAAATTTGCATCTGCAACACTTTACTCTCTGCCTTGTTCAAATCAAGATGTTCTCCCTTGTGTGGCTGTTTCTCCAAGGCCTTCTGTGCTTCTAAAGACACTAGATTCAATCATGTGAGATGAGACATGTTAAAGCACCCTTACTATGTTAACCATTTTGCTGTTTCTGTGTAGATCCTCAAATCACATCACCAAACTTCAGATATACAGAGAAAAATGTATTTTTAGTGGAAAAAGAGACTAGCCAGGAGCTGAGCTGTGGCTGGGTCAATAGAGAGCTTACACAAAGTCCTGAGTTCTGCTGCAGTCACTGCATAACCCAGTCCTAGCAATTCGGAGGCAGAGGAAGGAAGGTCAGTACATAGGAAGCTCCACTTCTGCTCAAACCATCGAACCAACCAGCGAACAAACAATAAGAAAGACATAAGCTGTATTGAATTAGGTAAAAGCTAACCCAACAGTAGTATAATGTCATCTTCACTTTTAATCTGCAACAATCCTGTTTTCAAATAAGGTCACATTCACTGGTGCTGAAGGTTAGGAATTCATCATATCTTTTTTTCTGGGACAAAGTTGAACCCTTAAAATTTATGCTTGTTGACTGAAACAAAAAGTATAACACTAACATCCAGGGTAGTGTTCAAAGTAGGCAGAGAAAATAAATACATTTTAAAAGCTGAGGTGTTAGAGTCTTAAAAGGAAGTAGTACTTAAATTAGGAATATCTAAACAAGTAGGTTTTGATGTCATATATTTATGTGGCAACACCATAGGAACCATAGAAAAACTATATAGATATATAAGAAAACAACAACAACAAAAAAAAAAACAAATGTTAGAAAACAAAACAGAAAATCAGGATTGAATCCTTGAAACTACAAGAAGGCCAGCAGAGACAACAGAAAAAGGAACACACCAAGAGAAAACAATATCGTAGCTGAAACACTAAGCTAGCACTTTAAATATGCATGATCTAAAAACAGCAATTATAAAACAAAAACTGGCAGAGGGGTAAAGGAAAAAAAGAATCAGGTACATAAAATCTAGAAGGAGTTCACTTAAAAGATGATAACAAAGACATTCTTAAAGCAAAAGAATGAAAAACATATACTATGGAAAAATCAAGAGTAAATACCTACTTTGCTTTCTGTTGCCAAAAACACCTTGGGGAGAAAAGGGTTTATTTAGGTCACAGGTTCCAAGACTCTCAATCATTGAGATGGTTTCATGTGTAAGAGTGGTTGTTGTACAAGCCTGAGGACCTGGGTTCAAATCCATAGAACCCATATAAAATGGCTAATTTTCCAGCAACCTAACTCCAAATTCAATGAGAGATCCTGTCTGAAAAGAATAAGGCAGGAGATAATAGAGAAGAATATTTGAAGTCTTCCTCTGGCCTCTCAATGAATGTATGATTATGTGTATCTGTACATACCTGTGTGCATAGAACACACACTCGGGGTTGGGGGCTGCGGGGGGAGAAACAGAGACAGAGATGGGTGGATCCTTGTCTGAAAAGTACTTCCAAAAGTGCCTCACAGTCCTGGAAAGAGAACTAATCCAGCCCTTCTGAGACACGTGATCTAGTGCTGAACAGCACACACTGTCCACTCAGTTCTCTGTAGACCTCATGTAAGTCCTCAAAATTCATGTCTAAGTTGAAAAAGCCCAGTGTGCCTAGGACTTCAACATAATGCTGATAACTTCAGTTCAATGTGAGAAGTGTTCAGTATAAATATAAGAAGAATAAGAACCCAAAAAGCCAAAAATCATCTGAGTATACAACATCTGGAGGTAATTTCTATAAATGCACAGGATGAGAAAGTGAATCTGACTGGCAGTCAGGGTCTCCTTCACTCCTGTTGTCCCTATGAAGGACATACGAGATATAAGTATGTACTTACTCAAACTTGAACTAGCATTTTAAAGTTCTAAGTGGTATTCTATATTCCACAGTTAGGCCAAATGACCTCTGAGTACAATAGTTATTTATAATCTGTGTTACACACCACACACTTACACAAAAGATTACTACAAGTTACTTGCATAAAATGATACCTGGATAGGGCATGTTAGATGGCAGAAGGAAAACCTGAAGTGGTGCTGCAGAGCTCAATTAAACACTATGCAATTTAATGTGTCAGCAATGTAATATGCTAACACATGGACTTCCGTGGTGATGAAGCTTGCTTCCCAGTGAGAAGTGAGTCCTGTCCCAGTTGGTGCTACTCAAGCCCTGCACCAGCTGTATTCTTTTTTGCTGGTACATGGGACTGAGGGCTGGAAAGATATTGAAAATTTTTCTGAGGGGAGACAGAGAAGTCATAACCAGCACTTGGAACTATCCAAATAAGGGGCATGACAGGACATGGTGGCACATGCCTTTAATCCCAGCACTAAGGAGGCAGATTCAGGCAAATCTCTGAGTTCGAGACCAGCCTGATCTACAAAGTGAGTTCTAGGACACTTAGGCCTACAAAGAAAAACCCTGTCCCACAAAAGAAAATAACAGCAATGACAAAAAAAGAAAAAAAGAAAGAAAGAAAGAAAGAAAAAGGGAAGTCTATATTGTTCCGGGACAAATAAGGAGTACTGTAAATTCCAACAAGGCAGAATGGGTAGACGATTCCATGAAGAATAATATGAGATAACATGGGCTTTCCAAATAAGCGATAGATTTCCCCACTTAGTAGTGATTTGTCTATCCCCATAGACACCCAGGCCAACCATCCACCTACTTGGCTAGAACACTGAAAGGGACATTCAGATTTTGCATGGCTGTGATCCGTAGCCCATAACATAACTTCTCAACATGTGGAAATACTGAAACAGACTCCTCTTGATTAAGTAGAAGAGTTGAAGACTTTGTTTATTCATCTTTTACCAGAAACAACACAGAGACATATGATGACTTTCCCAGAATGAAACAAGGCAAGAAGAAAGCTGTGTGGTCCTTATTAAGATTACACATAACCATAATTTTTTAAAAGCAGGCATGGTCCTTTGTGACACCCTCTTGGGAACAACTTACCTCCCAGTCTGCCATTTTCTTTCCTACGCTGGGCCCTTTACACCCTCCCCAAGCGAACTGAAATTGAGGTGCTGACAAGCTTGAAGAAAGTGATCAAAAGTAGATTGAAATTTGTTGTCTACAAGAAGGTTCATATGCATGGCTGAGTTAAGGGACATCTGAGAGTTTAGACATCAGGAATTGTTCAGCACATCCAAGTTGCAATCCCTTGGGACACTGTCTTTCAACCTTAATTGTCACTGAGAATGTCCTTCTGTGTCTTATCCTACAAGCCAATACCCCCTTCAGACAGAGTAACACTATCTTGTCCACCAGTGGAAGATTCCTTAGATGAAAGTGGTGTTCTATGCAGGTAACATATGACATCCTAATTTCTGGGGACTTCTTTTGTAATATTTATCTTATTTTAAACTATGTAATATGTGTGTATGAATATGTGTATTTGTGTGCAGTTACCCACAGAAATCAGAGGTGTTAATTCCCCTGGGACTGAATTTACAGGCAGTTGTGAGCTACCTGATGTCAGTTCTGGGAACCCAATTCAGGTTCTCTGCAATAGCAGTACATGCTCTTAACTTACTGAGCCACCTCTCTAGCCCCTATGGTGAGAAACTCTTTAAACAATTATTGTCCTGACTACATAACGTTTCTTTCCCTTCTCCTACCTTTTGTTATCCCTGAAGAATATTTTGAATATATATCTATATGATAAAGACACAAAAAATATTTTACAGGAGTGGAAAAACTGAAGATCTTCCAGACTGAGAGATTCATGTCTGACTGTGGGCAAGTTATAGGACAGCTAACCTATTGGAACTTGGTCTAGAAGTCATCTTTACCATTCCTATTTCTGTTCACTTTGCTCTGCTGATAGAGCATTTAAATCTCACTTTAAGAGACAGGTGGCATGGGAAATAACCACATCTGGTACATGGTAGGAAATGGGATGAAAAAGAAAGCCAGTGTTCCTTCATTCAGTAGCAGTTCCACTTAATTAGCCAACCACTGTGGCTTTCTAATACTGTTGGAACTGCAGGGAGTCTCACAAAACATCTCTCCATCATTGCCATCTTACACTGGAAGCCCACAGGAGAGCTAAGCTAAGTTCAGCAGGGCTAATGAAGGGCAGACCTGAGGTTGCCCAACAGCCCATTAACTACTCTTTCCATTATATAACAAATCCCGGTGATAGAAGGAAACCGCAGGTTTGCAACAGAGCAGGTCAATATATCTATCAAGAAATGGTTTAAATAATAATCATCAAGTGTTTTATGCATGTTATCTCACTTATTGGGTCCTAGCATGTAAAAAGTGGTCTGATTCCTGTTCTAAATTTTTGAATGATAATATTTTAAGGCCTCCACCCTCCCCTTTCTTGTTTTCCACATCTGGCCAAGCTGATAAGAATAATCCAGGATTGCCTTCCTTTGAGCTATTAGGATTTGAACCACATAACCTCCTGAACACATGTGGGAGCTAGCATCCTCATCTCTCCAAATCAAAATGAAAGCCCCATCCACTCCCCTTTTGTTATTTCACAGCTGGTTTTGATACATTTGGGAAGATAAATGTTTTTCTTCTTATCAGAAAAAGATCCACTATTTAATAATAATTTTGAAAATTGCACCATTTTGGTGTGTATGTATGTGTGTCACTATCATTCATGACATTAAGATCAATTTTTAAAAAATTAGAATGATTTTATTTATATATTTTGCCTGCATGTATGTATGTGCATTATGTGTAATGTGCCTGGTGCCTGAATCAGTCTGAAGAGGGCATTGGATCTCCTGGAACTGGAGTTAAGGATTTTGTGAGTGACTGTGTGGGTGCTAGGAATCAAACCCAGGGCCTCTCTGGTAGAGCAACAAGCACCATTAATTACTGAACCAATTCTATAGCTCCCTAAAACCAAATTTTCAGTAGACGGCCAGGACTCTTCGCCATCTGGTATGTGCTGTTGTAGTATAAACATGTTACAAGTGAGGAAACAAAGTGATAAAGAAGTCGGAGTACTTCCAGGGACTTTACAGAGCATTTAAAATTATAGAAACCATGTAAGAAATTAAATATAGTGCTAAGATTTCAATTTAGACTTAAAAAATATTGTGTGGCTGGTGAGTACTACAGAAATGTAAACAAAGGATCTAAGGTTAATCTCTATTTGAAGTTGAAATCCTTTCCCAAGATTACATAGCTGATCAAACAACAATGAAGCTAAGATTGACACGATGGAATGGGGACTCTGGGGCTGCACTCTGAACATCACACAATTAGATCTGATTGCAAGGCCTGTCCCTTTTCTTCTACAGAAGAAAGTAAACTTGGATTGTATAGGTCTGTACTAAGGCTATGTATAGAATAAGAATACTATATGCCAGCCTTTATTTAATCTTTATTACAACTCTGTAAAGCATTATTATTCCCATCTTTTAGGTTAGGAAACTAAAAATGGACAGAGAAGACGTTAGGAAATATGTCCAAGATCATACAGCTAGCAATCAAAGGAGCTGGCATGAGAAACTCTGTGGATTGGTGTGTTGGAGGTAAACGTTTACTGTTGACGTGGAATCCAGTTGTTTTGCATTCTCCTAAGCCTATATTAATAAAGATGATATTTACAGGTTTTGTTTTGTTTTGTTTGCCCAGGCTGAACTTAGACTTACTATGTAGCTGAGTGCTGGGATTACAAGCCTCCTCCACCACTCCCCACTTCGCAAGGGCAGTAGCTGTTGTATGTTAAATGTTAAGTTATTTAGATGAATCATCCTATTTAAAGTCAGAGCAATGCTCTAAAAGTAGTTCCAGGAATTGGAGTCTCAGAGATATTAGCAAAACACGATCAAGGACAGTCAATTTATGTGTAGGCTTTGGGAGGAGCTGGAATTTGAAGTCTGTTTGACTCAAACACCCTTTGAATATGTCCAGCTATGGGAAAGATGTAGTTTGAGCCCTAATCCTCCCCTCTCCCCCACTGAAAGCACACAGCATGTGGCAAAGGTCTGGCCATATCTTTAGGGTTTAAAGCCCAGGCAGCTGCCCTGGCACAGACCTCCCCCCATCAGCACCTCCTGAGCTCTTGCAGCAGAGGCCTCCTCAGCACCTCCTGTCAGATTCCTCCTTCTTGCTGATCCCAGAGACTCGGCTGTCACTGGAGTTGCCATTGCTGCTGCAGCTACTCAGGCAGCACATGCTGCAAGCCCTTGTTATCTCCCAGCAAGCTTGTTTTGGTATGTTAAGGATTTATTCTCTAGAAAAGAAAGACACAGGAAAGGAGAACCTCCCACTGCCCTTGTATTTCCCCCATGAGCATTCCCTGGGGATCAAAGCGCTTTGAAAATGGGAATCCACAAGCATGATCAGGAAGAAGAGGGCTCAGGGAACACACACACACACACACACACACACACACACACACACACACACACACACACACAAATACCAGCATAAAGTTGCACAAGAAAAGGCCTAAGAGTGGTGTCTGGGACCATCAGTTTCTTCTAAGAAACTCAGCCCAACACAAAAACTAAAAACTGTATGTACCTCCTTTGGTTTTGCTACTCACGAGGAGAAAGTGGAGGTGGAGAGATAACTCAATTGGTAAAGTGTTCGCAGCACAACACGAGGGCCAAGTTAGTCTCCAGAACCCATGTCAAAAGAAAAAAAAAAGCTGGAAATTGTGGTGCACACTTTGATTTCCAGTACTGGGAAGTGAGGAAAAGCTGATCACTAGAACTCTTTGGCCAGACAGCCTAACTTACTACTCAAGTTCCAGGCCCGTGGGAAAAGCTGTTTCAGAAATACAAGGGGAACGGATCCTAGGACCAATATCCAATGTTTTCCTGTGGCTTCCACATGCAGCTGCTCACATGTGCATGCATCCTTGAACACGACCATGTGTATCTATACACATAAACATGCATACACACACACACACAAATGAGTGAGACAGAGACACAAAGAAACAGAGACAAAAAACCTGGAGAGTGTCGTTCTCATTTTCATCTCAACTGCAGACGTGACAGGGATTCATATGGAGACAAAAAGGAAGAGTCAACCATGACTGGCAGGCTTCTCTTTGAACTTCTGTATTTCCTTCTTTCAGAGAATTCTAGAATTTTGAAGGTAGCAGGACCTAGGGTGTAAACAGTGAGGGAACACTGGTAGTAACCTGAAGAGCCCTTGAGTCTGTGCAAGAAGATCTGCTAAGCTAGCTAGTTTTCTTTTCTACTCTGCTGCTGATTGGAAAACTTGGACACACGTTCTCCTTTCTATTCCAAGGTCTTTCAGGTTCTCCTTCATTTAAACTTAAGCGATCTGTATTTTTCTTTCTTTTTATTTTAATTAATCAAATGGCAGATTTAGTCTGGCATGATGGCATATACCAGTAACTTCAATACTCAAGAGCCTGAGGCAGGAGGACTCCTATGGTTTGAGAGCAGCCTGAATTATATACTGAACTCCAGGCAGGCCTTAACTAGAAAGAGAGGCAGGCCTGTCCTCCAAAGGAAAAAAAAACAAGAAGGAAAAAGAAAAGAAAATGGTAAACCCGTATCAAGTACCTCGTAGATGGTATATACCAAGTACAAATTTCTCTAAGTCATACTTCAGATGGCTTGGCACTGACTTTTGCTGCATATCCTTTTCAAATTGATAATCATTTTCCTTTCAGTAAATATATTGATTTTGCATCAGAACATGCTATGTTATTTCCTAAAAGTATCAGGCTTCGGCCGATATCCACTGCACAAATAGTATTTGTAGATGCCAGAAAAGATAGTAAGGTGCCCTGGTTTCTAGAGCTGCCTCACTGATTTTTACCCACCCAGGTGCTTCTGTACAACAGATGGACTTCTACATGATTTACCTCACCTTACGATATTACCCTTAGCCTCTAAACTTACATTCTAACTCACAAGACACAGTCTTGGCAACACAGCATTTAAAAACAACATAGATCACTTCATTATGTGTCTCTATTCATGACTTATTACAATTAATTCAATAAGAATCACAGACACAGAGGAGTCCAGTTTATTTTGGCCTTATTTGGTCACAATCTAATCTTCCAGGACCTTTACCTGAAGGGAACACAAAGGCAGATTCCCTTTTGACACTCTTTTTTCCTGGGAACGAACAACCTAAAAGAAACCCAAGACTCTCCTGTGCTCAAATATAACGATGTCTGCAGCGCTTCGGGAGTGAGGAAGAAGAATCAGAGTTGGCATTTCAGAAGCACTCTTCATAGAGCTGTATAGAGAGGAACCAGAAGGGGCATGCACACTTCACTTCCTTTGAACTTGTGGAAGGGTCTAAAACTTGTCTTATTTCAAGGAGTCTGAAGACCATGGAGGAATTGATTATGCTGTCGGAGATGAGTGTTTGGTAGTTGAAAAGGAGGCTAGAGAGCTAAAAAGCCAGGACTAGCTCATGGAGTGCATTGAATAACACATCAAGGAATTTATACTTTGCATTTATGGACAACACTTCTCGCCAACAAAGGTCTTTTGGCAATGGAACCTGTTAATTATGTTACTTTTGTAGGACCATCGTTCAGGTCTAAATACAGACAAAGGCCTACAACCAGAAGCCTCTAGAGGCCTGGAGACCAGATAGAATGCTAATATATGCACCCTGTTCAAATAAAAATAAAGATTCCCCCAGTGGGTAGACTCTAGAGTGGCCTCCAGTCATCTCTTAGTCCTGATATTTATGCTTTAGTTTATTCCTCTCTGCTTAAGTGTGCACTAGGCCAATTGTCTCACTTTGAAGAACAGAACACAGTAAAGGTTCTAGGTTGTCCCATCTGAATTTACAGAAAAACAATGACATTTGAAGCTGCCATATTGTAAGCAGCTGTTTGAAGAGTTCCAGATAGCGAGCTACTGATGCCTTTGGACAAGAGCCAGCTTATAACCAGACACCTTTGCACCAGCCACTTGCATCTGCTGGCAACTGGATCTTCTGAGACAGGCCCACAGCCATATCAGTGTGGAAGTAGAAACTATCCAAGTGAAGCCTTGAGATAGCTATAACTCACTCCTTGACCGCAGCAAGTGAGACCCTGAGCCAGTTAAGCCTAGAGAAACTCGGGGTATTACTTGCTGTTTTATACTGCTAAATTTCTGATGATTTTTCACAATAGTTAATTCAAGTGATGAAATGGGAATGAAGAACTAAAGGATTTGGGAAATGTCAAGACATTTGGTTGAGATAAGAAAGAAAAGGAGAAGACTAGGTTGATGGTCCTATTTAAGGTGGAAAATAGAATAAGGGTCGTTATTTGGTCAAATTCTAAAGGCTGAAGGAAAATTCAAGTAAATATACTCAGAAGGCAGATGGGGCCACAGTTCTGAGGCTCAGAAGAACTATATGGAGAAGACATTTGGTAATACTAAAGTAGAGGTTGCTCAGAAAATGTGGGAACTGAAGCTGAAATGCTGAAGATCTCAACAGCTAAGATGGTCCTTATCAAGGGTGATGTACGGGGGTATTAATATGTACTATGTGTAAGCATATACTCCTAAGCAGTTATCTCTTGTTGTAAATACTTTTTCTTTGGCATTGAGTCTCTAATTAGGTTCCATTTTCACCTCACTGATGACTCCAATTACTGAATCCTTAGCGTCTGTAATA
Organism: Microtus oregoni; assembly: GCF_018167655.1. NCBI lineage: Eukaryota > Metazoa > Chordata > Mammalia > Rodentia > Cricetidae > Microtus > Microtus oregoni. The sequence goes on from NW_024543812.1 coordinate 748,606, forward strand.
GATTTAGCTGAGCCCTCTTCAAATAGGAGATAAGTTTTTATTGATAGGACCCCGAGTAAATCTGCCACACTGCTTGTAATTACTAGCAACATCACTAGAGCTCATGGGTTTACACACTCAACCTAATTTAGCCCTTGCAAAGAAATCATATTACATGACATAACAAGAGAGTTTGTGAGCAGAAGAAATGCAGGACACAGAGAGTTCAGAAGAAGCTAAGTTGACCCAGGGCTATTTGTCATGGTTTGTTGGTGGTGAGTGTGTTCCTAGCTAACCTGCAGAATGTAAAACAGAGCCTGTAGACAGACTGAAAGACAGCTCTATCAGTTCTGCTGGAGGTGTTGACACTATTATCCTACCCAGGGTGTGAGCACAGATGCTTGTTACTATTCCAATTTGACTGAGCTGCTTGGAGCGTTTGACATTACAGATATCCTGTTTCTACACATAGAGACTTATAGAGGAATCTTAAGTTCAGGGTCTTTTCAGAATACAGTGAAGAGTCAATGTTACAACCTATGTATTTGTAAATAGCAAATGATATTTCAATAGAGTAATTAGGAAAAAAAAGGTGGAATTAGTTTTGATTGAGCACTATCGTAGATGGATTTAGTTTATAGGAACTTATCAAGTTACATTAAGCAAAAATAACCTGTGTATGAATGTGATTGTATGTAGAAATACACTTCCAAGTTAAAGTTATACTCCTTTCACTTTAAAAGCTTAAGCTGTTAGACTGCTTTTCTTGTGTTATCTCCTTGAATGCCACCTCCATCCCTTCACCCCTTCATCCCTATACACTCCCTGCTTGTCCCTTGTGCCTTGTCCAGACTCCACACCTCTGACCAGGGAGAAGCAAGATTCACACCTCTTGTTGTTACCACCTCCTATTCTTACTGCTACTGTCCTTAATCAAGGCTTTCTGTTATGCCTGGTATCAAATCAAACAGCCTCTTGGCTAATCTCTCAGACTCCAGTCTCTTCCTGCTCCAATTTGTTCTTCACACTACAGTCAGCTTGATCTTTACAAAGCACTGACCAAAATCTTTTCATGCTTGCCACAGAAAACAGGATTGAACCATAACCCCTTGGCATAGTGTTTGTCCAAAGCAAATGAGTGTGCTCTTCCCGCCCCCTCTAGCTTCAGTTCCCATAATCACTCTCTTTTCTTCTGCAGCTATGGTTCTTGACCATAAGAAGTTTCTCAGCTTCAAGATGTATAGCTGTCTTTTAAGTAATTATCCATCTTCTGAGCATGTCTTCCACCTACTCTTCTATATAAGAAGTCTGCATAAAGTACAAGGCTCCATCAAAATGACCTCCTCTTCAGGATGGCCCTTGTTGGACTCATTCACCAGGAATGGAAGTATTATGAAGTATTTGCAATTCATTCTTCCTCAAGACCAAATCACCTGTTGACCTTGTTTCTCTAAAGTCAAATTATGAGTCCCACAGCTTCCTAGTGTCCCTGGAGCCTTGCACATTTCTTGCTGCCGAGGATGTATTAGTAATTGCTATGGGGCAGCTCATTAGCCCCACTGTTTTTCCCAGGAGTGCTTTCCCTTTCTTGATATTTCTAATTCTAAAATAAATAAATAAAAAACTTTATGAAATAAATAAGTCATAGACTGTAGATTGCCCTTTAACTTTTTTTTTTTTTTTTTTTTTTTTTTTTTTTTTTTTGCTTTGGAGCCTGTCCCAGAACTAGCTCTTGTAGACTAGGCTGGCCTCAAACTCACAGAGATCTGCCTTCCTCTGCCTCCCAAGTGCTGGGATTAAAGGCGTGCGCCACCACCTCCCAGCCCTTTAACTTTTTTTAAACAGATAACATTAGTGTTATATTTAATGCAAGTCAGGGAAGACAGTTGTTCCTATTAGATTAAAACTTCAAAATCTTTTTTTTTTGTATGAATCTTTTAAAAAAAATTTTTAAAGAAAACAAACCATTCCCTTTCACTTCACACACCAATCCCTGTTTCCACTCTCTTCCCTCCTCCCACTCCCTCCACTCTTCCACCCAACCACCATCCACCCCTCAGAAAGGGCAAGGACTCTTGCACCATTTCCAGGCTAAGCAAGGCATCCATCCAAAGAGAATGGGCTCCCCAAAAGCCAATATAAGCAGGAGAGACAAATCCTGGTGCCATTGCTAGTGGCCCCACAGTCTGCCCCAGCCACACAACTGTCACACACTTTAGAGTGTCCAGCTTAGTCCCACACTGCCTCTTTTCCTGTCTGGCTGGAGTTGGTGATCTCCCATTAGCTCAGGCAAACCATTTTAGTGGGTGTCCCCATCATGATAATGACCTCTTTGCTTATATTCCCATTCCTCCCACTTTTCAACTGGACCTCGGGAACTTAGCCCAGTGCTCCACTGCTGGTCTCTGCCTCTGTTTCTATCATTCCAGTTGTTGGATGAAGGTTCTATGGTGACATTTAAAATATTCATCAATCTGACTACAGGGCAACACCACCCTCTCTACCATTGCTTAGGGTCCTAGCTGGGGTCATCCCTATGGATTCCTGGAAAACTCTCCAGTGCCAGATTTCTTGCTAGCCTCATAATGGCATCTCTTTCCTTGTTCTTAGTCTCTGTCCTTCCCTCATCTCTACCATCCAGTTCCTCTATTTCTTCTACTCCCTCCCCTTTTCCCCTTCTCCTCCCCTTCTGCCTTCCCTTCTCCCCCCACCCTTATGTTTCCAATTTTCTCAGGAGATCTTGTCTATTTCTTCTTTTCTGGGGGAATCTATGTATGTTTCTCTTAGGGTTTTCTTTGTTACTTAGCTTCTCTGAGGTCATGGACTATAGGCTCCTAATCCTTTGCTTTATAGCTAGTATTCACCTACAAGTGGGTACATACCACACTCATCTTCTGGTTCTGGGTTACCTTACTCAGGACGGTTTCTTCTAGCTCCATCCATTTACATGCAAAATTCAAGATGTCATTTTTTATACCACTGTGTAGTATTCCATTGTGTAAATGTACCACATTTTCCTTATCCATTTTTTGGTTGAGGGACATCTAGGTTGCTTCCAAGTTCTAGCTATTATAAATAATGCTGCTATAAACATAGTTGAACAAATGTCCTTGTAGTATGGTTGGATATATGCCCAAGAGTGATATTGCTGGGTCTTGGGGTAGGTTGATTCCCAATTTTCTGAGAAACTGCTATACTGATTTCCAGAGTGGTTGGACAAGTTTGCATTCTCACCAGCAATGAAGGAGTGTTCCCCTTACTCCACATCCTCTGCAGCATAGGCTATCATTGGTGTTTTTGATCTTAGTCATTCTGACAGGCATAAGATGGTATCTCAGAGTCATTTTGATTTGCATTTCCCTGATGACTAAGGATGTTGAACATTTTCTTAAGTGTTTTCAGCCATTTGAAATTCTTTTGTTGGGAATTCTCTGTTTAGATCTGTCCCCCAGTTTTTAATTGGATTATTTGATATTTTGATGTCTAATTTCTTGAGTTCTACATACTCCCAAAATCCTTGGACTGAGCTTATGGCTCAGTGGTAGAGCACTTGCCTTGCATTATGAAGTCCAAGTTTAAAACTTGGGAGACCACAAAAAAGTTGATAATTTTATACTTAAGTAAATATTAAATGTTTTGAATACTGTTTAATAAGCACTATGCATATTTATTTTTGCTCACTGGGGCTTGCAAAGTCCACATATAAAAAAGTATGTTGCAAACACTCTACCACTGAGCTATGCCCACTGTTTCATTATTTTTCCTTCAGCAGCACCCTTTTATTTTATGAGAATGTCCTTTAATATAGTGCATTCACTTTTAAAATGTGTTTTGAGCAGAGTTGTCACCTAGTTTATACCTTTAATCCCAGCACTTGGGATGCAGACAATCTCTGTGCGTTCAAGACTTACATAGTGAGTTTCAGGACAGCTAGAGCTACATAGTGTCACCCTGCTTAGGGAAATATTGATGTTTTACCCAGGATTAGCCTGGAATTATGAATTTTGGGGAGGAAGACAACAGATGTGCAGTTCTCAATGTTCAGTAGATTGTATAAAGGGCATATATTATCTATCAATAATTGATATTGACTTTGATAGTGTGGTGGAAGTCATGTTTGTTAGACTTTTTACTACTCTGTTATATGTTCTCCCTTCCCTTTACTTTATTCTTTGAAAAGTAGTCAGCAGGAAGTTGAACTTCAGAAGTAGGGATTTATGCTTCACCTCCCTGAGGCCAGACCAGTGATATACATTATTTGGAATTGTTCTGCCCCGACTGTTCTTTTCTCCTTACCTGTTTATTAAGTTATTTCAATGTCTATCAGTATAGGCACCTAGAAAGTTTTATACCTTGGGTTATAGTTCAGTATTACTTTAATTATGTATTATTTTTCCAATGGTTCCATCTTTAATCATTAGGAGCTACTTTAATTGATTTCTCTTTTCCTCTGACACTGGCACTCCATTTATTGTTTTCAATTCTTTGTCCCTTTCCCTCCCCCCCCATTTCATCCCCACCCTCACTCACCCCTCACAGTAAGCTTTCTGGTCAGACTAGCTTTGGATCACCAGCCCCCAAATAATGACTCAGAGACTTATTAATTATGAGTGTTTGGGTTTTAGTTTAGTTTAGATCTTATAACTTAAATTATCCCATTTCTCTTCATCTACGTTTTGCCATGTGGCTTTTTACCTTTCTATCATTCTGTATGTCTGACTCCCTCCACGTCTTGCTTGGCATTTCCTTGCACAACTAGATTCCTCCTCCTCTTTCTCTTCCTGGAAATCTTGCCTATAAGTCCTGCCTAGCTATTGGCTGTTCAACTTTTTATTACACCAACAACAATACATCTTAACACAGTGTACAAATCTCCCACAACATCTCTTTCTCAAAACTAAGCTGGATTTATCTCCTAATCGACAAATAAATATGTATTTTGTTTACCCCACTGGGGCAATGTTAATAATACTGATAGAATACAGTATATACATCTTATATGGACATATGCATTTCCTTTTCCTGACTTTTCCTAGGTGTGGAATTACTGACTGCTATGTGACCTTTGGTCAACTGCTGGAGGAACTGTCAGGGTGTTTTTATTTTCCCTTTCATCAGTACTATATAAGGGTTAGGGTTTCTCCACATCCTTAGTAACACTTGTGCTGTCTATTTCTATAACCATTGCATGGGAAGTGGTATCTCCTCATTTTGCATTTCCTACTGACTAATGGTATCTGTTCCTGTCCATTTGTACGCTCTTTTTAAAAAAGAAAAAACTGAGCCTATTCAAATTCTTTGCCTGTTTAAAAGTAGTTATCTTATTACTGTTGAGTTTTAGGCGTCTTTACATGTTCTGAGTATAAATCCCTAAACAGATGCATCGCCTGTACATACTTACTGGCTTTCATTCTGTGGGTTGGCCTCTTTTGCACTTTTCTGATGGTTTCCTCTGCAACAATCAAACAAAACAAACAAAACACCTTATTTTTTAGTTAAAAATAAAGTCTAATGAATCTGCTTTAAGATATTTATTTATTTTTCATATATATGTGGTGGAGTGCATGCATGCCACCATGCATGTGAGGCCATCAGACGACTTTTTAGAGTCCATTTTCTCCTTACACCATATGACTCTTTGGGATTAAACTCAGGTCATTAGGCTTGGTGGCAAGCACCTTTACCCACTGAGCCATCTTGCCAGCCCTAATTATCTTTTTTTTCTTTTGTATTTATGCTTTTAGTGCCATGTAGAGATTTTCCTTTTCATTTAATGTGAAGTTTTATTTTTCATCTTTCCATCCCAGTCACAGGCCTTAGCATGAGAAACTTCATGACAAACCTTAAACATATGGGCTCTCACTAGTGGCACATGCCTTTCATCCGGCACTTGGGGTCTCTGTGAGTTTGAGGCCAGTCTGGTCTGCATAGCAAGTTCCAGGTCAGCCAGGGCTACAGAGAGAAACCCTGTCTCAAACAAACAAGTAATATATATATATATATATATATATATATATATATATATATGTGTGTGTGTGTGTGTGTGTGTGTGTATACACATATATATATGTGTGTATATATATATGTGTGTATATATATATACACACACACACACACACACATTCCTGGGAAATGCATTAACAGCCAACTTAAAATACATAATGGCTGTATGCCTGGTACTGCTCAACTCCTGAAGTTTTAATCCATGAAGAAACTGCCTAATTTCTCTTCTTGTCCTTGTCTTCGTCCTTCCTTTTTTTATGTTTTGGTTTTGGTTTTTCCAGACAGGGTTATTCTATGTAACCCTGGCTGTCTTGGAAGTAGTTCTAAAGACCAGGTGGGGCTTGAACTCCTGATCTTCTGCCACTACCTCTTTGTGCAGGGATTACAGGTGTACATCAGGATGCCATCACATTGAACACCTTACAGTGATACTGTGTCTTCAAGCCTGCATGACAGCCATTTCCTAAATATGTGGTAAACACTTCATATATATTCTTGAGAGCCTACAACAGGAGAGGTATCATTCTGTGCATCGCAATGCAAACTAGACACAAGTCTTTGCAGTCATGGAACTTACACAACAGGAGGGAGACATCAGACTGAATCACACAAATGTTCAATGATCACACACACAGTGCTTAGGAGAGGCAGTGAGTACTGGGAGAGCTCATAACAAGAAACTGATGCACATTTAAGATGTAGGTATCATGAAAGGCTTCCCAGAAGAGGTGATACTTGAACTGAGATTTTTTTTCGGAAGGAAGAGCTTGAGAAAGAATATTCCAAGCAAAGGGGAAAACAGCAAGCTCAAAAGCCCTGAGGTGGGAAGGAGAACATAATTTTTGGTAGTAGGTTTTATTAATTGTAAGGTAATCTGCCCTTGATGTGAAGGAATAAAGGAAATTAATGTCAAAGCGAAACATAAACTATGTGCTGCATCTAACAAGTATTTCAGAATTGTTTTTTAGGAATCACAATTTGTTTATTCGGCAAACATTTCTCAACGGAATCCTGCCTACTCGGAGAAAGGGGCCAGCAGAAATACAAGGAGTGAAACTTGGAAACTGGATAGAAACTACAGCAAAATTTTAAAGTAGTTAGGATTTTTCCCCTAAAAGCTCTCCACTGGAAGCCACCAGAAAATTATTTGAGAAAGGAAATGCCATAATGGGATTTATGTGCATACGCTATGGCACAGAGTGGAAGCCCAGAGAAAAGGTCATGCAGTGAGGAGGTGGGATGGATGAAGATGGTGGCGGTGGGAAAAAAAAAAGACTCAACATATTCCATTCAGTTGCTACCTGTTGCTCACCTAGTCTCTTAGCCCCCTAACCAGGATCCCATCCCTGGGCTTGCTCTCGCCCTTCCCAAGAGGGCAGCAAAAGCTGCTGGAGCACCTGTGATCATGGATCTTGGGGCACCTCAGTGGCCCCTGCTCCTTAAAATCCCAGGCTGTTAGGCATGACTCCAAAGGAGGTCTTTTTCTCCAGTGAGTGAGTTTGAAGAATGATGAGCCACTCACTAATCTGCTTCTGCTCCAGCTTTCTTCCGAGGGGACCAGGCAGGGGGTTGCTTTGGTGTGCTCCTCCTGCCTCTGTTAACAGCAGCCTCAGCTGTTGAGAAAAGCTAGAGGATTACTCCTCCTGGGGCTCCCTGCCCCCCATCCCCCAAAACAGCTGAAGGAAAGGCTTGAACGTTCTTTCACAAAGAGACGCATTTTGGTATTCATGGTGGGGAAGGCATATATTTTGAAACTGCCTTTTCTGGTGATAACAGAAATACAATCGTATTGGAGAAAAATGGAAAGCTGAAGGAAGACTCGCCAGCATGCATACTATCACGCTGGACTTTTTTGCTTGTTTCTCTGTCATAGATACTTATTTTTGAATAGTCAAGGCCACACATGCTAAATAAGAGTTCTGGCATCTTGTTCTCTTCACCTGGTATTAGGATGGCTTTCTGTGTTACTAAAGTCACTCCATAAACGATTTTGATAACTACATGGCAGCCATTATTTTTTTAAAAGAAAAACTTATTTTATTTCGTCTTTCCTGAACATTCAAGGGGGTTATAACATATAAGCAGTATAAGAGCAGCTATGACAGACAAGGTTGTTTATCAATCTTTGCCTGCACTTTGAACACCCAGCCCCATCCCTGTGGACTTCTAGGCAGGGAATTAGTAAGGGAAATTCTATAGTCACCGGACAGAAAAGCAAATCTCTAGCAGGGTAATTTCCACCAAATATAGCAGGTCCTGGCAGGGAAACTAGAAGACTTTGGACTACTGTGCTTTGCTCTGTAAGGACCTGTCTCTCTCCTTCTTACCACCGGACAAGCAGTGCCTACTAAGTGTCTCTATGTCAGGAAATACCTTTCTCCAAACATCTTACTGGATTATGGGCTGTAGAGGCAGCCGGGGCTGTGAGTTCCTTGGCTTCTAACTTCCTTTTGTGGCAGACAGGCAGAGTAAGGAGAATCCTTCCCCAGGGTCTGAAAATCTGCTTGCACTGGGCTGTATTTGGAACCAGCGAGGCCACCTTGAGCACTGTCATTTCCCCTTTTGGTGACAAAGCCAGCCAGAGAAGGCAGCAGGGATTGGAGGCATATTTTGAGTTTGTTGCTGTTTTAGGGGCAGAGCCCTCCCTTTAAATTAAGCCTTATCAGAACCTCAACTCTAAAAACAGACGAAGGAGCAGTCACCCTGGTGAGCAGTGTGGGGAGGGCAGTTTCTGGTGTGAAATTCTGGGCAGAGAAGGGCAGCTTCATTCCAGTTCAGTCTAGTTCTCTTCCCTATCGCTGAAGTTTAAAAACATTATCTTTCATCTGTATTCAAATCCTCCAAATGTGCTGATCAATGAAATCTTTTCTCTTCTTAAAGGCAATTTGGAAATCAGACAAAGTGGAGCACAAAGCCACGGATATTTAGAGCGAGAGTGAGCAGTACGTGCGACACGCTGAAAGGGTGACCCTGGCACTTCTAAGGCAGCAGCACAAAGCGCTCTTCCAAAGAAACCACGTCAGAGTTTATTCCCCCTCTGCCACCGCCCCCTCAGTGGGGGGGCATTGCTTGTTCGTACCCCACCCTTTCCTGGAATCATTTCAGACCAAAATCTAGAGTAACCTTAGGCAGATGTTTTCTAAGGCCAAAGACTGAAAGATTGGAATAGGGTGGTGGGTCTGACAAGTTTCCCATTGGGACTTTGGCGGTGAGGGAAGCTCGCCCACCAAGCAGCTTGTGGCTTTGCTCCAGTCACTGCAGGAAAGGGTGGAAGCTCGCCTCGGTCAAGAAGGGATTGAAGTCTATGGCTTTAGCGTCAGGAGAGGAGGTAAGAGGCCCAGCCTGAACGCAGCAGGCCCAGGAAGAGCCCTGCAAGGAGGGCAATGGGACTGCATCTGTAAATCAACGCTGGTCCCATCCCACCCCATGCTGGACAGTGGGGGATGGGGTGTGGGGGGTGGGGAGGACTGTGCAAACGTCTTCGGAGGAGGGTTGGTGCTGCCTTCCCAGGGAGACCCGACCTTTCTTGGAGAGGCGGGGTGGCTTTAGTCTCCTGGAGCTGCAGTGATGTGTAAAAAGCGGGCACGACCCCCGAAGCCTCAGAAACCCCGCTCCTCCCCCTGAGGCCCGCCCAGACCCGCAGGTGAATGGCTAGTCCACACAAAGGAAACCGGCTGGAAACGTGGAATTCGGACCAATTTACAGAGGACTCTGTCGCCTAGGGTCCCAACAGACCGCAAGCAAAGAAACCTGTGGTCAGGAGTGGATGAGGATAAAACCAGTGCACCAGGCCAAGCTTATTGGAAAAGCCGAGTTTAGTTATTCTGGGATAGCGAGGTAACAGGATTAAAGGGATTAAGGAAATCACCTCAAACAGCTGAGGAGGGGGTAAAAAAACACGGATTCTATTTGTTTTCTTCCTAGGCCCCAAACAGATACGCTGGGGCTCGAAGCGAAAGGAAGGACCCTTGGGGGAGTACAATGGAATGGTCAGTGGTTCTGGGCTGGAGGAAAGGGAATAGAAAACAAGCTCTGGGCTCAAGATGAGAGAGAGCCTTTCTAGAAAACAAATAAGCAAACTGCTTTGACAAGTTAAAAGCGAGCCTTGGGAGTTGCTCGAAAACTCTTTTGCACATCCGCAGTGTAACTTTTAAAACAAAAAAAATCTTCCACTGTTGAACGTTCACACCTCTGCTTCAGCTACCACGGTGGAAATATTTATATCCTAACGGGGACGCCTGTAACCATGTATTTTAAATACGATCACTGAGATTTCTGAAGGGCTTTCGTTTTGTAAATATTTCAACTCAGCTCAAGTATCTTCCCGCCCTAGTGCACAGAAGTAAGTGCCCCGCTTTTGGTAAGTTTCCGCGGCTGCAGGTGTCTGCCTCCCACCCACAAGGCTGCGGAAGCAGACGATCAGTCCCGGAATGCTCACCACCGCAATCAACAAGTGCATGGCTGCGCGCGGGGGGTGTGCAGCTCAGGTAGTGTGGGCCACCTCCGGGTAGGCGCTTCCAGAAGACAAATCTTTCCCTCCATTTGAGACTGTTTCTCATTTGAGAGTACTGGGAGCTGCTGTGGGTTGGACCTCTAGTCGTTTAAAAGAAATCATTTCAGGTCATGTTCGCCCCCCCCCCTCGAGCCCTACTCAGTCCCAGGTCTGCAAACTGAGTTCTAAAACTACGTGTTGGTCTCCCTCTCAACCCGCGCTTAAAATTTCGGGCCCGCAAAATCATCAGGACTCCAGCATGTAGGTTATAAAATTTATTGATCTCTCATTTAGCAATTAAGAGTAAAGTCTTGAAAAAACCCAGAACAAAATAACCCCCTCCCCACTACCCAAACGAAAGAACACATTAGCATGACGAAATAGCAAACATATCACTGCAAGAAATCACAAACTCAACAGCCTAAATGCGCACTGGACAGAAGCTGTCCCGCGGCCAGGGGCGGCGAGGCGGGAAAAACACGCACACCTGGCTATAAATTAACATTGGCTTTAGCTGTCGCGCCAGTTGGCGCGGTCAGCCCCCCAAAAATCAGAGGAAAGCAGAAGCAATACGACCTGGGGGGGTGATGGAGGCATTGCAGTTCGTGGGTCAATCTCACTCACTCCTCGATTAATAGCAAACTAACAAGACAACATTTTCAAATGCAACAGAAGAACCTAGGAACCCGGGAAGAGGAGAAAGGGGCTGCACTTCGCAAACATCACAGCGGTTCCCAGCCTACAAAGGGGGAGGGAGGGGCAGCGATCAGAAGCCTGAGGCTCTAGAAAGTCCCATTTCCGCCGTTCCTAACTTCTTTTTGCTTTTGTACAAAACCCGACAGCTACAGCAAAACTTTCAGTTCTCCTCATCTTCGGTACAAGGCAACAGTCCCAGGCAAGCAAAGCTAAACAACAAGGCGTCCCAACTTGGGGGTGTGGGGCAGGGTGGGGGCGAAGAGCTAGAAGCGCAGGCGGGAGCTCAGATGTGGGTCAGCGGCACCGTTCCATTGACCGCAGTCCCGGCGCCCTGGTAGTGCTGGTGTACGCCGTGCAGTCGGCCGCCGGGCAGTGGAGAGGCGGCGTCAGCCGCATCCCCGCCAGGTGGCAGGTACATGCTGATCATGTCGCGCAGGTCGCCAAGGCACGCGCGCTGCGAGTGCGAAGCGATGGCGGGCGGCGGCGAGCTGGGCTCCGACTTCACCACAGAGCCCATGGGGCCCAGGCTCATGGCGGCAGCAGCTGCGGCCGCGGCGGCGGCGGTAGCGGGCTGTTGCCCGTAGGCGGCGGCGGCCGCGGCGGCGGCCGAAGGCGCCATGCCCCCATAGCCTGAGGCGGCGGCCGCAGCGGCCGCGGCGTTCATGTAGCTCTGGGCGCCGGGTGGCATCATGGGGCTGTACTGCAGGCCAGCCATGTCGTAGCGGTGCATCTGCGGTAGCGCGGGCGGCGGCGGTGGGCTGCTCATGCTCGGGGGCTGCGGGTAGCCCAGTTGCTCCTGCACCAGCGAGTACGCGCCGTTGGCCCAGCCGTTCACGTGCGAGTATGTGTCCAGGCGCTGGCCCACGCCCACTGGGCTGCTGGCGGCGGCTGCAGCGGCTGCGGCGGCCGCGGCGGCGGCGGCGCCCGGGGGCAGGAGGCCGCCGGGCAGGGAGTACTTGTCTTTCTTGAGCAGCGTCTTGGTCTTGCGGCGCGGCCGGTACTTGTAGTCCGGATACTCCTTCATATGCACCGCACGCAGTCGCTTGGCCTCGTCGATGAACGGTCGCTTCTCGGCGTCTGTCAGCAGTTTCCAGTCGGCGCCCAAGCGCTTGCTGATTTCAGAGTTGTGCATCTTGGGGTTCTCCAGGGCCATCTTGCGCCGCTGCCCGCGGGACCAGACCATGAAAGCGTTCATGGGCCGCTTTACGCGATCCTGGTCGCTGCCCCCGCCGCCGCCGTTCGCGCCACCGTTGCCTGCGTTCGCGCCGCTGGCTGGGTTCGCGCTACTCTTGCCTGCACCACCCGGGGCTGCGGGGCCACCGGTGGCCGCTGTTGGGGTGGGCGGCCCTACGGGGTTCTTGAGTTCAGTCTCCAGCAAGCTGTACATTGCCGGGGCGGGAAGAAGGTGCGCCAGCGTGGCGGGAGGAGAAGGCGCTCCAGGGGCTGGAGCGGCCAGGGTGAAAAGGCCGGGAGACTCCGTTGGAGTGGCGTTTGGGGGCCGGTGGGCCGGAGAGTCGGGCGGGAAGGGCAGGCTTGCGGGAGTGCTCCGCGCTAAGTCGGCGGGAACGCGCGGGCTTCTCTCACCTGATGCGTTCTCTCGAGCTGGTCGCATTCGCTGCCTGCCCGGGAAGCTCGCCGATGCTTTATATACCTGCTCAGATCCGGGAGGGTTGGGGCTCGGTCCGCCTCTCACCACCCGTCGGCCCTGTGATTGACAGGCTCGCCGTGATGAGCCCTAGCCAATCAACACCGAGCCCCCTATGGCCCAGCTTGGAGAAAAAAAAAAGTTCGGGGAGCCCTTTAGTTCACCCTCCAGACCCCTCTTGGGTCGAATGACGTGATGAGAGTTATTCAGGAGGCGGGAGTCCCTGAGACCCGCTCCGAGACCACCAATTAGGGTCTCAAAAAGTTTGAAAGAACGAAACCCGAGGAGGTGAGGGAGGAGGGGGAAGAGGACGCGCGAACAGAACTGGGGGGGAGGGGCAGAGGAGCGCCCACAGGCTTCAGAAAATAACTTTGTAACCCTGACGAGGCTGAGCAGCGCCTCATCCCAGGGCTAGTCTGTAAAGCTTCCCTTATTCTGCACCGAGGACCTCCATTGCGGTTGCTAGCGCTGGAGACACTGGGGACCGCCAGCAGCCCAGGCATGCTTGGGACATTCAATGCATAACGGAGGTGTGCTAGGCTGAGCCTCTAAGAAGCCCTCCTTGGAATTAATTGGTTGCTGGCTGCCAGAACCCTCCACCCCTAGGCCAGTGCGTCCACAACCGAGCGAGGGTCAGGGACTGGGGCGGGGGACTGCGAGCGCACCTGGCAGTGAGGCTCTCCCGGGGTTTTCGCAAGTGCCCGTGGTGAGTGGCCCGCTGCCTGGGCTCTGGGGGAGGCGCTCACACGCGGTGGCGTGGAGACCGTGTGTGGGACAGAAAGGGCGAATGGGCCTCCACTTTCTCGCTCCAGGCCCCCGCTTAGAGGCCCCTTTTTGTCTCTGCTGTCTGGCCATTTCGGGTTTTCCAGTCCGATGCTCCTGAGGGGGAGGGTCGGGCCCCTTGGAAAATCCGTTTTCATGGCAACACGGAGCCTCTCAGAGTGAAAGAAAAGTTTGGGGGGGGCGGTGTGGTGGCCGGAGCTGAGCCGAGGCCTTACTCTGGGTGGACCGCTGGGCCCCCTCCTCTGGCCGCGCACCTGCCACCACCGCTGTGAGCAGCTCCTGGCGCGCAACCGCCCCCGCTCAGCCCCCCCCCCCCCCCCCCCCCCCCCGCAGGCTGTGCTAACAGACTTCGCTTCTCCTTTCTTGTTTTACAGCCTTTCTGACCGAAGCCCAGAGAAACAGAGCGGGACCTTCAGGCACTTTGTCGGGTTATCTGCCAAGGACTAGCGGTTAGAGAAACCCCAGCTGCTGGGAGCGGGAACCTGGACATGCTCTGCCGCCAGCTCAAGCAAGTGGCATGGCGTTTGAAACTCTCGGAGCCGCCTGAGGGAGGGAATGGGAAGCCATCTGGGCAGATGTGGCAGAAACCAAAATAAGGTGTCCGCACAGTATTGGATTCCCGCCTCTCCCTTTAGCTTAGGGAAAGGTGGGGAACCTAAAGGAAAGCATAAGACTTACGTGTGTGTGTGTGTGTGTGTGTGTGTGTGTGTGTGTGTGTACGCGCGGGGGTGGTGGTTCCAGGCTTCTAGTTTTTCAGCGATAATGCAAAATGAGGTGATTTGGGATGCCCTCACGCCTGGCTTGTCTCTTTCTCTCTTGCACTAATTAAAAAGCCGCCGACGTTTGCAGGGCGCAGACCAGTTCAGCCCTTTTCGTGGCCAGAAGGACCGTTGGCACCAGAATCTCGCTTTCTTTCTGGTATCACTTCCAGGAAGTTTGTGGTCCTGATTCCTTCCTTTTAAATTTGCATTCTACCTGGTCAGAGTAGTTTTCCGCCGAGGATAGCAACTGGGTGGGTGTACGGAGTTTACAGGCTCTGGAAAGATTCTGTGGGGGGGGGGGGGGTAAATGTTAGTGTGAATGCGTGCGCGCACGCGCACGGCTATGCTGGAAAACATGTCTCAGAAAACAGAATGATTCAGCAAACCCCACCTGCAGTTGTTTTATTGATGAATTGGCTGACAGACTCAGATTTTCTTAGGCACACCCACGGGCCCCTAAAAAGCCGATGTGACTGGCCCCTGCCCTCCCACCACCCTCTTCAGGTCCTCTCTCAGTTTTTCTGGGCCCCGGAGGCTGTTGCTAAGTGAAGAGCGGTTTAGGAAACTACCCAACCGACGCGCAGCCTGGCGTCCAGTAGCCTGACAGATGTCAGGATTCTTTCCAAGTTTTAGGACCCAAGTAAGCCGTTGTGGTGACAGCGCCTGGGCTGCAGTTTTTCCAAGATCGAGGATGTGGGGCTGGTCCCCTGCTCCTCCCTGAAGCAGATTAGCTGTTTGTCATTTGATCACACCTTGTCCTGGTTTAAGTTAGCTCATTTTCACATTACATCCTCCTGCCAGTTTTACTGAGGTCTTTTGGTAGGATCAAGGCACCTTCTCTCACTCTCTTGGCTTCTCTGCAGTGGTTGGGATTAAACTGACCTCCCGCTGGTGGCTCTGAGCTGGTCGGGACGGCATCAAATAAGTGCTGCGCCGAATTCCCTTCAGAACACGTAGGAAAAAAAACCGTTCTTATTACAAGTTATTATTTCAACAGGCAAGCAAAGTTACTATTGTAGGCCCGGAGAGATTGGGGGTGGGGTAGTGAAAAGGAAACCATTATTAGGGCCCTCCCAGCAATGAAGACTACGACACCAGTAAAGTTAATTTTATTGAGGGTCGGCAGGAATGTCCGAGCCGAGCGGCTCCAGTTCCAGCAGAGGCTTTCCTGATGGCAAGGTGTTGAACTGCAGACTCCTCAAACTATACACTCACTGTGCATCTGTTAACATCAAGCAAAACCCGGGAGAAAAGAACAAGCTCAGCAGCACTCTTAGCCTTAGGGGCCTGCGGGATTCGCGGGCAACACGGAGAGCTCAGACTAGGAACTGGGCCAAGCGCCTCCTCCCCAACCCCCAACGCTCCCAGGAGTGTTAAGGCTCCCTCAGATTGGGGTCGAGCCAGGGGCTCGGAGGACCCATGGTGGGACAATAGCGCCGTTTGTTGGATTCCGTTGGAAACTTCACCCAGAGGAGCCCCTTCTCGCCCTCAGGGTCTTCCAGGTCGCCCCAACCCTGGAAAGGCAAGCAGACTTGAGGTCCGGGCGGCAGAGAAGGACCCATCCTTGGCGAACTATTGTAAAACGCCAATGGTCTGGATTCGAGCCGGCCTAGCCTGACGAACTCCAGGTTCATCCTTCGTCTCCCTTCCGTCACTACGGGAGAAATCAGATGCTGTGAGGTCCTCATATCTGCAAAGAGAACTTTTGGCATTGTGCTTCAGCTACTGTTAGTGAGAACAGGGGAAGAGGAGCTGTCTTGTGTTACCTCTTCAGTAACCACTCAAGGCGGACATTTTTCAGGGCTGCTGGCCAGACTAGTATCCATCCTTTTGGCAGGGATGTCTCGTGCATTCTGGATAGCCAGGGTTGCTAGATCTATGTGGGAGTCTGCTGGCACGTGCAGAGGGTGTAGAAGCAGAAGTTTCTTCAGGCTAGTTCAGGCCATCCGGGGTAGTTGACCCATAGAAGTCTAACATTTTCAAGTGTGTAGGTGCCCAGGGCCAAATACTGGTTTGGGGAATTGAAAACAATTTATCTTGGACACCTTTTCCTGCAGATAAAAGCCTTATATTTCTAAAGTCAATCCTGTCTCCCTTCTCCTTGAGAACATCCCTGGATCATTTACCCTGGTATGTCCAATACTGTATTCTGGCTACAGTGGGAGGGCCTTGATTAAGAAGCGTGGGTCTACTTTAGAATCATCCTTTGTTTTAAATTTTGAGGGTTTTTTTGTTGTTTTTTGCTTTTTTTTTTTTTGGTTTTGTTTTGTTTTAAGGTCGGAAAGGTCACTCCAGCTGGTGGAAGACACATCACTTTCCAGTCCCTGGAGCGTTATGAGGAATCTTCCCTCTCCCACGCACCACAGTGTGGAGTGGGGAGGGGGGGCAGCTTTCCTGTATTTAGGTCAGGGAAGGATCGGAAGATCCTAGGTTGGTGGGAACAAATTTTAAACAACCTAGTTGGTGCTCTCTCTCTAAAGAGAAATTTCTGGGAGTCTAGAAGCATAGGATGGCATTGTTCTGGAGGTGACAAATTGTGTTGGGTGGCAAGCACATCTGCATTCTACTACATTTTGGCCATAGCGTTTGGGGGGGGGGGGTGGCACTTTTGGAGCAAGTTTCTAAATTCATTTACTTGAGTGACACTTGATAGCTATTGGAGTCCCTTTGGCCACCACGTACCTCGGGGCTCTCAGTTGTAAGCATGACTCTTACCAACGTTATGGCATTATTAATCACCCACTCTCTTTTCCCTATGTGCGCAGCAACTCTGAGGAGTTTGACAGATTTTGCCTTCAGCTGCCCTCTTGACCTCACAACCCTTACTTGTTGCCTTCTCCCTAGAGGGAGGAAGGCACTGCCCAGGAACTGGGTCCCATTCCAGAGGGCTGCCAGAGCCACCATTGCTGCTCTGTTTGTCTCCGCCTCACCCCCACCCATTCCCACAACTGTACCAGCTCCGCAGTTCAGACCACCAAACTCACACACATTTCTAAGGGGCAACCTCCAAAAACTGGCTTCCAGGTGGCTGTGTCTGCCCTTGCACTGTATGCCTACCAGGAAGGGGGTCCGCTTCCTTTGGGTCTGCGAAGGCATGGCCCTCACTTAAACAGAAGAGAGCTGGTCAGTAAGAATATGGGACCAGGGAAGTCATCTTAAAATCTCTATCTGCACAGATTTACAATTTCTCCGGGGTGGGGATAGTCATAAGTCCACCAGACCTGACTACCCTCGCCTGGAAAAGCCCATGTAGACCAGGCATCTCCAGAACATCTATGCAGATTCACCCGTTCCCGCCTCGGGCGGTGCCTGTTAGCTTTCTGAGGGAAAATCAATCTCAAGGCAACATCCAGCTGTTCCTTTACTCCCTTCTCATGCTTTCCTTCTTTCTTTTTACCAAAAATTTATATTTTCTATAATGGAGAGCCATGAAATTCGATGCACAGAATTTCTATATTCTCTTCTTTTTGGCCCGGGATTTCCTTTGGATACTTTAAACTTCTGTCCTACGTTTACTATGTGCTAAATTGTATGTCTACCAGGGAACAGCGAGGCCTTGCCCTTTTACTTTGCATTGCAAAGTGGAAACGGTCTGGGAGAGGACTTGAGACTGAGCAAATGAAAGTTCACTTACCGCTTTCCCCAAACTCCTAGCAGATCCACAGAGAAACCGACTCCGTGGGTAGAGGAAGGTCCTTCACAAAGATCTGGCCTTATTGGAGCTGGTATGCCCCGGACCGGCAGTGACCATGCTTATCAGTGTGGGCTCGCGCTTTCTCACGGCGGGGGCGGCTTTCCCTCTGTGGGAGAACGCTAGCCCAGCAAGCATTTGCGCACTGCACCCCAGCGCCACTGTCTCAGGGACCGGCTTGCCCGGCTCCCAGGGAGCGGCTGTGGGGGTGGACTGGAAAGAGCTAGTGTGCTGCCCACCCGCAGGCCGACTTCCTTCGCAGGAGACTGGGGGCCAGACCTTGGCACAAAGTCCTTTCTCTTGGGAGATTTTGTTCACACAGTCGTTTTGGCTTCTAGGCCGCTGACATCCCAATTCCATTTCCCCGGAAAGCGTCTACGGGTTAGGACCTTGAAGCTTTGCTAATGTGATGTTTGTGTAATTAACACCATCTTCCCTTGTTTCTGCACATATTTCCTCCGCCCGCGCAACCTAGCTTTCATTTGAAAATGCATCGTGAAGAACATCCCAATATACCCTTTCTAATGGGGGGGGGGACCCTACTCATTTTGTGAAATGGTTTCTTTACAAAGCCAACAACCAATCTTACTTTCTAGTTCCAATGACTATCCTTTTTGAGTTATATTATTAAAGAAATCCGACACTAATTGTGCCGATTTAACTTGTTAATTAGTTGCAAATAAACTATTCATTAGTGGTAAAATAAAATAAAACAAAACCCATGCGCCTAGATATCATTCCACATTCGCATATTGTAGTGTCTGCATAGCACAGGCATACTAAATTAAGTTCCTAAAAGGTTCCTCCTGAGGATAAATAATTAAAATATATTCTACTTTAATTGACATTATAGAGGACATAAATGAACTTTTCCTTTTAGAAAGAAATAGCCATTTCTAAATAAAGCTTGCAGTGTGGAGAATGGAGGCTTCAGCCAAATGAATAGTCATTACTACCTTTTCAACGACGTGGGCCTTTTGATCAGAAAAGAAATTAGCTCTAAAAAACAGACAATGGAAGCCTGCCCTGCAATAGGAAGAAAATTAGACGGCCAAGGCTCTTCACAACACCTATTTCTATAAACCATAGAGCTCCTTGCTTTTCAATTACAGCTGTTCATTTCATATAAGGAAAGGGGAAAAACAGGCCTCTAATGTAAACTCGCTCTCACCAGAAAGCCTTGCTGCTGGCTCGTAGCCAGGCTGCCTACTTACTATTGTTTTTAGTCGTCTCATCAATTAGCTAATACTATATATTTTAAATGACTCGGGGGGCATTCACATTCTCCCTCCCTCCTTCCCCACACAGAGACAAAACCCAAGCTGGACTCCCATGAAAGGGCTACCATTCGGAGCAGAGATACTTCAGTGTTTAAAGTTTAATGTTTTTATTGTTTCTCAAAGAAAAAAAAACATATTGAAAATCCTGCTCTCCCCCTTTATTTCTTAGTCCTTCATTGAAAGACCCAGACGGGTTGACAACAGGGGAGGGACATAAATGGGCAGCTTTCAGCATTATTTCTAATTGTTCACAGAGCTCACTCCAGCTCCACATAATTTTGCAGTGGCCCCTAGACCACAATTTGCCTTAGACAGCTCTGAGTTTTAAGAATAGAAATTTTGAAATTTTTCTAGCTCTATTTGTTACATGTCATTAAGATAGAATTTTATTTTTAAAATATTGCTTTCACCATTTGGTGAGATTATCTAGCAATAAAGAAGAAAAATTTTCATTTAGTGTGGTGTGCTGTAAAATAAAAAAAACATCAACACATAAAAAGTGATAATGAAGGAAATATTCAACAGTAGTGCTCACGAGTCTTTGAAAGTTTGTAAATGTGTGTTCTAGAAGCATTATAATAGACTTGTAGGCTCACAAGACTTTACTTCTTTTGAAAATGAATGCCGATTGATTTGATCTTTCTAAATCACTATGTAAATCTCCTGATGTACTGAAACTGCAGTGGCACTGGTAACCGGGGTTTGTTTGTGATCTTGTTTACACTGGTGCTTAGAAAATGACTTCAGATCATTTTAAAATACAGCCACAAATAACCAATTTATTCACAAAATAAGGACATATTTTTACATGACTGTAAAGTCATTTATATAACACAATGGCTGTGGGTTTGTCATTGGCTGGGGTCATTCCCTTTGTCTTTCAGAACAACTTAAAAGAGAGACTGCTGGTCAATTTAGAGCCTGTCCGAATCGCTATTCAGCATGGTTCTAAAGAACAAGCCCCAAAATTTCTACCTCGGTGCCTCCTGTGTTCCTGTTTCAGCATGCATGCATCCCTCCTCGAAGGAGGATGCTTCCATTTGATGGCTTCCCACCTTATTTTTTCATATCAAGTACATCGTTTTGTTTACCTTTTCCTTTTAAGTATTAAGTTCTTTGTTACTCAGTTCTTTTTTTTAATTAATTAATTTATTTATTAAAGATTTCTGTCTCTTCCCCGCCACCGCCTCCCATTTCCCTCCCCCTCCCCCAATCAAGTCCCCCTCCCTCCTCAGCCCAAAGAGCAATCAGGGTTCCCTGCCCTGTGGGAAGTCCAAGGACCACCCACCTCCATCCAGGTCTAGTAAGATGAGCATCCAAACTGCCTAGGCTCCCACAAAGCCTGTAGACATCTCAACAGGGAGGAGAGTGTCCTTTCCAGGTGCCTCAGTTGTCCTAAACCTTGTTGCAGGCAGCTCTGCTGGTTTCTGCTTCTTGCAGGCAGCTGGTCTGGTCTGAGAGAGGCTTCTTTGCTGTTCGGCTTTGTTTACTCTGGCAGGACAGAGCCTTGTGACTGTTGAGTTTCAGGGGTTTCCTACAGCTATTTTTGAGTTGTTTATTTTTGGTTCTGTGTTATGATAGGAGAAGCAAATCTGGAGGTCGACTAGACCTGGGTTTGTGCTTGAAAATAATAAACAGTTGCTGTCAGTATGAGTTGGCCACTTTATTAATTTCACTGAAAGTCAACTTTGTCATTGCTGGGCTCAATTTCCCCTACAACTGAAAGTGCCTGAAATCTGCTTAACACAGAACAATCTCAGTCAAGAGCTGTCTTGTTTCCTACATAGGACTTCTTAAGTACCAACTAGGATCGAACATGTTTTTAATGTGGAGAAAAGAGACATGTCTCAGTTTCCTTAGCCTTTACAGGGCTCTGCACAGATGTTTGTGGAACTGATTGTAGTATTTGAGGAAGTCGTCTTTGAAAGGAATTTTAAAAAATTGAACTGATTATGTATGACATTTTTTCACAGTTTGGCACAGTCGCTTGAGATTGTTTCTGTCAAGGCTCTCTGGAGAGCACTCACTGAAACGATGTGGTTTGGATCTGTGACAAGCAAGCTTCTGCTGGTTAATTCTGACCTGAAATAGCTTTACAAAAGAGGCATGCCTGCTACTAAATACATACAGCTAATGACATATAGATCTTACAGCCTTTATTTTTGCTTAAAATGTAAGATTTACTTTTTTCTTTCAGAGCCTAGTACAAAATATCCTTACTCTGTAGATTTTATCAGGAGCCCTGTTAAATTAGGGAAGAAGTCTTGTTCAAATTTCACAGCTTTATGCTTTCTCCAAAACCTCCACAACTGACCAAATGGAGTGAAAAAAGTAGTATTAATCACTAGAAGAGATTAAAGTCTTATCATTTCTCACAGAGGCATAAAAAGGCTTAGATTATTATAAAAATCATTTTTTATAAGTAAGACTTTAGTTCACATTAAAAGTAGTTCATTGGCGTGTCTGTACTGTTGTATTTGAAGAACAAAATCTTGCACAAATTGATGACTCTTTGTTAAACGTAAGCGGGACTCAATGGATAAAGATTAAGCACAGAGAAATGCTCAACAGCCCAAATATGGCTTGTAAACCTGCCCCCAATCCTTAGTAGGTATTGTTTAACTTAGCCTATGTCTGTGGAGAAGTGACTTGACAGCTGGGTGTGGCGATACACATCTGTAATCATGGCTGCTTGAGAGTGAAGCTGAAGCAAGAGCATCTTGAGTTTGAGGGCCAGCATGGGCTACCCAGTGAGATTCTGTTTCAAAATAAAAAAAAAAACACAACAAACTGGACTAAGTGGTTATAAAAAGCAAAGAAGACATGGAGTAGGTAAAGGGTGAGGAGGATGGGTGGATGTGGGAGGAGTTATGAAGAGGAGTAGGGAGTGAATATGAGCAAAATACATTGTACAAAATTCTCAAAGGATTAATAAAATATTAACAAAACAGAAAAAGAAGGTGCAGATTAATGGTACCTCATAATTTGACTGTGGGCCATAAATATTATGTAAGTAAACTATTAAACAATACAGGAACGTTAGTCCTAGTACTCAATAAATTTTTGATTATTGGCATGATCATAACTACAGCAACCGTGTGACCCATGTAGCATAGGTGGGATCAAACTCATTTTGTATTTTAATAGTAAAGAAAAAGGCTTGAAAGAATTAGGTGACTTGTCTAAACAAGTGGAGCTTATTGTTAGCGAAATCAGAGAAAAGGGATCCTTTTTCACTCCTTGCCAAGCCATGTTCTCAGCAAACTATAGTCAGCGTACATGTTACCAATGAATACATGTATTATTAGATCACTTACCCAATGGCACTGTAGGCACTAAAATGGGTATCACCGAAGCACATAACATTTGCGTCCTGGCCTCAAAGAGTTTTTATCTCAGGAAAAAGAAACTTGTCTTTATAGGGTTTAGTTCTGGCATTGCCTAGGAGACTTGGAGAATGAATGTCAAGCAAGTAGACATACTCAGAGTCATGAAGGTCTGGTATTGGTTTGGTCACGGATACCCTGCTAATATTTCCTCCTTTGCCCTTCTGCTGTTACCCTGTCTATCATACTGATTTTGTCTGTGGTGGTAGTTAAGAGAAGGGCACATGGTCAAAAATGAGTGCATAGTCCATATTCTCTTTGCTGGCTGTGTGCAGCAAAGAGAATATGGACTATGCACTCATTATATAATGCTCTATTTCTGTGGAGGAATAGGCTCATTTCTTTTATTAAAAAGGTCTTCAGTTACCAAGCCATCTACCTAAGAGGCTATATTCTCCTAAAGGTGTGCCACCTTCTTCTTTGAACAACTGTCTATCTGATTGGTGGCACCAATGATTTGGGTCTCAGAATAAGCAAAACAGGTCTCCCAATGAGCATGTGCTTTGAGGCTTCTAAAAGTTGTTAACCCTGGGTGTAAACAAACTTGCTGGCTTAACAAAGTGGAGAAGTCTTTGTGATTCTGGAGGACAAGCCTGTATTCTTTGCTAGTAAAAAAGGGGATGCTGCAATGGAAGGTTAAAACATAAGAAAGTTCCCATAATAATATCCAGAGTCTAAAAACATTTTCACCCCTGATTTTATATTAATGTTAGATATTTGGAGGAAGCGTTGTTAAAATTGTGTTCTGAGTTTCAATGAAATAGATCTTCACCTATATGAGTCTGTACAATGATCTGTAAAGTGCAGCTGTTGGGATAATGGGGTGTCCCAATAATTTGAATGACCCAGTCTTCCGCAGTAGAGAATTATCCATACACCACTGAGGTTCTGCAGATTGTGTTGAGCAAGAACTTTATAATTTGTTGTACAGAAATATGGGCCTACACCTTCTGATCAATTCCCAGAGTCTTTAAATCATTTTTTAATTAATTATTCTTAGCTATAATGCTTTTTAAAGGAAACTTCCCTAAGCCGTGTCCATAGTCACTGCATATCCTTGAAGGGTTTTAAGATAGGGTGGGAGACATGGTCAGATTTGGGAGTTGGAATATTTGTTTTGCCTGTTGAGCCTATCTCCCAGGAGGGATGTTTGAGTATTCAGTAACGTATGTGAGAATTCTTGACAAATGATTGTTACTCAAAAGATTTTCATTGTTTGATTTAGGCATTTAGGCAGAGAGAGAAGGAGAGAGAGAGAGAGAGAGAGAGAGAGAGAGAGAGAGAGAGAGAGAGAGAGAGAGAGAGAGAGAGAGAGGAGAGAGAAGAGAGAGAGAAAGAGAGGGAAAGAGGGTGGGGGAGAGAGCTAAACCTGAGCATGGGCTTTTGAAACCTCAAAGCCCACTCCTAGTGACACACTTCTTTCAACAACCATACCTTCTAATCCTTCTCAAATAATGCCACTGCTTAATGACTAAGCATTCAAATGTATGAGCCTATGTGGGCCATTCTTATTCAAATGATCACACCAGCATAAAGTCAAATGCCTTTAATCTCAGCACTAGGGAGGCAATGGCGGGGGATCTCTCTGAGAGTTTGAGGCTAGCCTGGTGTACATAGTGAGTTCCATGACAACCAGGACTATGTAGAGGCACACTATTTCATCTCCCCCTTTTCTAAAAGAAAAAGAACAGAAATATGATATGTAGCTCTAACCAGCCTTGAACTCACTCTATAGACCAGGCTGGCCTCAAACTTCTAAAAATACTCCTGTTTCTTAAGTTCTGAGGTTACATGTGTGTGCCACCATACCTGATCAGCTTAGTTGGCTTTTTCCAGCTCAGAGGAGCCATTTCTCATTTCTGAGATAGTCCTTCAACTATAGAATGTAGATGACTTTGTATTTAAATAGTTTCTTTATTCATATTTTCTTTATGGCTGTTTCTTCTTTCTTATCTTGCCCATAGCTGGTTGATTTCACAGGGATTTACTATTTTTCATCAGACACAATATCCATTTGATTCTGGAGATGCATTTCCATGCATAATTTAAATATACGGTAATATTCTCTGAAAGCATGCAATTATACAGAAAGAGCGTGATGAGAAGAGAGACTCCACTTTGCCAGCCTGTTTTAGATTTTGTTTGTGTTTTGTATGTGCATGTGTGTGACTGAACATGTGTATATAAACATGTATGTGCATGAAGGTTTGAAGTCAACATTGGGTGTCTTTTTTTAGTAATTCTCTATCTAGGTAGTCCAGATAGGGATACCTTATCTCTGTCTCCTGAGCACTGGGATTACAGATGTGTTGCATACCTTCATTTACGTGGGTGCTGGGATTCTTCATGCTTGTGTGGCAAGCGCTGTACTAATTCATCTCTCCAGCCCTTGTTTCCAACCCCTTCTATTTTGTTCAGTTGCTCTTTATTTTTGAGGAGCACGGGGCCTTGACAAAAGAGGACATAGTCCATATTCTATACTACCAAAATTAATATAAAGGAATAATGTGATACCTATCAAAATTGTCATGTCACATTTCACAGGTTTAGAAAAAAATGCAGGAATTCATAGAGAGACACCAAACACCATGAATAGTCACAGTGACCCTAAGGAGGAAGAATGATGCTGAAGGTGTTATGACACTGAGCCTAAAGTTATACCATAGAGTTATAGTGATAAAGATAGCATATATTGGCATAAAAATAGACAGGAGGACAATGGAATAGAATAGAGGACCTGGAAATAAAACGGTAAAGCTATGCCCACTTAATTTTTGACAAAATAAGCAAAAGCATACTTTGGGGAAAATGCTAGCCTAGTGACAAATGATTCTGGAAAAACTGGATTTCTAACCAACAGAAGAATGAAAATAGATTTATATCGTTCATGTTGCCAAAACAGATTTATTCATTAACCAATAAAAGCAACACATAGACAGAAGGACCTCCCACACCACTTTCACCTCATAAAAAAATCAGTTCAAACCAGGCTTTAATCCCAACACTGGGGAGGCAGAGGCAGGCAGATCTCTGTGAGTTAGAGGCTAGTGTGGTCTACAGAACAAGTTTCAGGATAGGCTTCAAAGCTACACAGAGAGACGTGTCTTGAACACCCCACTCCCCCCCCCAAAAAAAATCAATTCAAAGTGGTCCAAAGAAAGGCCCAACCCACAGTGAGTTGAACGTAAGCTGAGCAAGTCATGAGGAGCAAGCCAGTAAGCAGCATTCTTCCACAGCCTCTGCATCATCTCTCATCTCCAGATTCCTGACCTGAGTTCCTTCTATCCAACTTCCTTTCATGATGGACTGCAAGCTATTAGATAAAATGAATAAACCCTGCCTTCGCAAGTCAGTCTTGGTCAGAGTTTATCACAGCAACTGACAGCAAACTAGAACAGATGCCGTCTTAGAGGCTGATAGAGAGAAGACTTTCTGTATCTAAGATACCATCAAGGTAAGGACTTGGCTTCTCCTGAGAACAAAAGGCTAAAAATGAAGCTTTGTTTCAGAAATGAGGTTGCAACAAGCATCCTGTTCTTTTTAGACCAAGGCCAGTGGTGAAGAGATTCCTTTCATTTCCAACTCCAGCCGTTGTTTCAGCTTTTCAAATTTTGTAGTCTGCCTCCCAATAAACCCAACTTAAAGATTTTCCTCAGAGCTGACAACTTGCAAAACTAACTGTGCTCTTCATCGTTCATTCCTTCACAGTCACTGCTCGGTAGTGAGCATTCACATGCACTTAGAATGTACTGGAAACAGGAAATACCCTTACTGTCCTGGAACGTACGTGTTTCTTGACTGTGGGACCAGCAATAAACAGCTAAACAAAACAAAATCAAAATATACCTTACTAGAAGATGTGATAAATACTGTGGGGAAAATAGGGTAAGGGTACTGTGTCTCTGCTGGGCATGGGAACAATTTAAAATTTAAATAAAAAACTTTTTGCGAAAGGGAAGAGCCTTAAACAGATATTAGATGTAACTATGTGTAGACAGGCTTGAAAAGTGCAAAGTTGTCTGCATCCTTTTGTCTAACTTGGCCTGCTTGAAGGAGCTTTTTTTACTCTTTCATTCATACAGTCAATCAATATTTATTGAGTGCCTACTTGGTTGAATGAATAAATGCTGATGATAATAATGATGGCTATTACAATGGAGTGCCTACTAAAGCATTATTTATATATGTGATCTCATTTAATCTTTGTAACAACCCAGCCATGTAGACTTATGTCCCCAAGTGAGCCACACTCTGGAGTGGAGGCAATGAGTGTAATTAAGGAAACCCTTCTTCATGCTGAACAGCTAATACTGGGAGAAGCGGCTCTGATGAAGAGTGCTGAGGTTCAGATCAGCGAGTTTCTTCCATGACCATATTTCCACTGTGCTCATTGCCATTGCTTTGTGAGACATTTTCAGTGGCTTTAGCAAAGCTCTCTTACCAGCTGCTGAGGTTGGCACACTGGTGTGGTTGGGTAAGCAAGTTTCATCCTTGAGGAACCCTGTATTAAACTCCTCAAGTTTGTAATGTGGCATTCAGTGTTCCCTCATTACAGAGAAACCATTAACTTCCTTCCATATAGCCAGAGAGTAGAGAATAGGTACAATATAGAGGTAGGTTGGAAACCTTAGGAAAGGAAGACCCCAACCTTCACATTGGTAGCTAAGAGAAAACCACAAGGAAGGAACGTGGACAAATTAGCATTGTTAGCCAAGAAGAAAGGCATATGAAAGGCCCTTGACAACCTTCCAGGCCAGGCTGGCCTCTGATCCATTAGCAGGTGGACCTAATTTGCCTGTCTTCCCTTCTCTTCCTTTTTCTCCTATGTCCTCTACCTCACTCCTTTCTTCCCTTTGAATTCTTTCTTCTTTTCATTCTCATTCCCTCCTCTCACTTCCCTTTTTCCCTTCCTGAAGTTCTGCAGCTTACTAAATATTTGACTATTGCCAACATGGAGCCCCAGGCTGAGGTGATAATCTTCCTGTTGGAGAAATCAATGATAACCAGAGGTGAGCAATCAAGTCCTCACTTATTTATAGCTCTTCAGTTCAGGGTTTGTTTTCTAGCCCTAAAGGCATTGTCTTACCATCTCTGATTTAGGAAAATAGTTGGTTGATAGCAATAACTTCTTAAATTCTAAGTTTTCTAATATCCAAACCTTCCTGTTTACCTATTTAGAATTATTCATTGGCTCTCCACTTGTATGTATGTATGTATGTATGTATTATGTATACCAGGCTTGCCCTCAAACTTACTATGTAGCCAAGTATGACCTTGACTTTCTGGTCCTCCTGCCTCTACCTCCCAAATGCTGGGATTATAGGCATGTGCTATTGTGCCCCACTTATTCAGTGCTGGGAATCAAATCCAGGGCTTCAAATATGCTAGACAAGCACTTTATGAACTAAACTGCATCCTTAGGCAAAGATAAACTTTTTGATGTAGTGTTTAAGTGTCTTTATGATTTGTCCGTGACTTATGTTGCCTTTCTTTCCTCTTAGTTAAGCAAGAAGACATTTTAGCACTAATGTTACCTCTGCCAAGCAGCTTTCCTCGATGACCCTTCATGGTTTGTGTTCTTGCCCATGTTGGCTTTTTAGAAATGCTGATTTAATTACAGAGGGTCCTAATTATTTGCTTGTTTCTTTCTCCCTATCTCCTCACCAGGCTTCTAGTTACTTGAGAATATCCTTATTCATTTTCCATATCAACTATTCCATTTCTTCGGTCACTGCATGGGGTAACTTACCCTTCTTGTGTTCATTGACGCATCCAACCTCTTTCTAGTATACCTAATTTTATTTTCCCCTTCCTTATGTTGCTTTTCAATTTAGTTCATTTTAGTTCAAGCCACCGACTGGTCAATGCAGTAGTTTCTGAAACAAAGAACACGAAGAAGATGTAGCTGCTGTTTTGTTAGTCTTGTGGTGTCTGTGGAGGAAAAGTCTTCAGAAAGACCTTTCAATCTTTACCAGGAGCAGTTCTGATTGTCTCTTTTACTCTTAGGATTCTTCTAGAGGCTTTTGTTTTGGTGGTGGTGTAAAGGGATTCCACTGCAGAAACCCAATTGTTTAGCTAGCACTGTTTCAAAGTATGACACACTGCGTTAAGCTCTATGAAAACATTCTAGACAAAAGAGACATGAGGCTTGTGTTTGGCTGAAGCCTGTTTCCTTACTAAGCCCCAGCCACTCTGTTTCTATGTGCAGGGAGTTGGGATGGAGGTAGGTATATGCCATTCCATCCGCTTGTTTCTCACCATCTCCTACTTGCTCTCTCACATTTTGATGCTGCCAATGCCCCTTTCCTTACTACTTCCTAGGTCTTCAACCTGTGCGGAAACAATATTTTTAGCTACTTCAAGGCACAGGAAGAGATAGTGTAGTGTGTCTCTTCTTGGGAGTAGGCCACTAGCTGTCTCTTCTGTATGGTCAGAGACTCCTGTGCTAACTTCTTTATCAACCCTGGTTGCTGTGTAATGCTATGACCTGCTTCATGGGGGAAGGAATGTGAGTTTCTTCATGTCAGGGCCTCTGTGTCCTCAGCACCTAGCGTGGGTCTTGCAGAAAGCAGTTGCTTCTTCAGGTTAGAAGACAGAGGGGATGGTGTGGGAGAGGGAAGAAGGGAGGCTAGTACGGAAAATCTTGACCAGCTGCACCCCAGCACAATGCCTAGGAGGTTACCTGGACCTGAAGAGTTGATGGCTTTGGCAAGGAAGCAGTTTTCACTTCTTGGAATTTAGCCTTTTCTATTTCTTGACCTGAGCCAAGAAGGGGCAGCCTGTATTTCGAAAAGAAATCCAGAAGCTAGTTAGGAGTCATAATATTTCTCTTTCTAGTGAGTTTGTCATGATCCAAAGGGTTCCAGCAGAAACTTTAGGGAAAATTCACATGGGGAAATGGGCATTTCAGAGTCCACTGAATGCTTCATCCATCATCCATCTACATGGGAGTTTATTTATTGCCCTCCACATTCTTCCTCTTCTAGGAGGAGGGTCAGGACTCATGTTTGGATGTGCAGGCTTCTATGGAGAAAGACACATCTCAATTATGAGCAGTCACATGACAAGAAAATAGCTTATAGGTTTTTTTAAAAAATTCTAATTGGTTGACATATATACATGCTGTGTATCTAGTATTTTTAAGCATCCTACAGTAATTCTAACAGGCAATGAAAGTGGGAAATACTAAAGCATGGCAGCTTCTGCCAAATGAAGTACTTCTGCAGTAAGGGAAACACCATTCTGCCTAGTTTTCATACTATTTTGTTCATTTGGGTCTTAATGATTATATTAATCTTGTGCATATCCACAAAGGTACAAGAAGAGTCACAACGGACATAATTTTAGGCATTTATTCAATACACATAAGCCCCTCTTCTCTTCCAAGTCAACACACGACCACACAACATGCATGTTGGAACCAAAAAATAGGAGGATATCTCTGTTATTATCATTTCATATATTTTTAAAATTGGGCAAGACATGCTTCAGACCCTGGAACAGTTGAGCGAGCATCAGGCTCTTTGTCAAGATGAATCCTGTATCCACTGTATCCACTCACTGCTGTAGATGTGGGGCGGGGCAGGAGAAACACATTCTGTCAGAAATGAACTCATCTCAGCAAGATGGTTTCTTTGTTGTTGTTTTTTTTTATTGTCCTGAAATTAAACTTCTCTGGTCTGGCTCTTCAACTTCTCTTAAATGTTTGGTTTAAAAATTGGGTGGATTGCCATTATCGCTCAACTTCTAGGTTATTACATATCGTATTCCCATCCTTTGCCCTGCTCGCAACAAAACCCATTTTTCTTTGGATTTATCTCCAGCAATTAGAGGGTTGTGCCAGATCCCCAGAGAGATTGAACCTTTACGTCGGTCTTGCAGTCTGGTGACAATTCTCTCTGAGAAAGAAATGAGGACTGCACAGAGGCTGATGCGCACTAATGACCAAATGAAAGAGAAGCACAGGCAAAGACACCTTGAAGCAGAAAAACCGTCATATGAAGTTATTCAGAACACCCCAGTTTAGTTCACTGTGTTCATGCCCACTTCCCCCAGAGACGCAAGGGATACACACTTGTATCATCTTTAGTAGAGATCTCAGTTGTTGAAATTGGAGAAATTAATGTATTCTCTTGAGCCCAAACACCTGTTCATCCTGTATCCCCTACCACGAATAATCAGTTCTCCTCATGATTATGATAGCCCTGTTGAGAAAATTGCCCATCTTCTTATTATAATTTTTATGCATACTCAAAATGAATATTTAAACTGTGATTTGTCAAGAGCTATGTCCAGTTGTCAGTATTGCACAAGGATATATGAGCAGGGCCTGTGCAAAAGTGGGTTTTAATATAAAAATAAAATGCTTGGAATTTCTCAGTCTCGTTCTAATCAAATAACACAAACCATATCTACCTTGTCTTTTTTTCCCCACTGCAACGCTCCTGGTCACAAATGTGTGCTCAAAAGGAAGATAATTATCATAAGGCATCTATATGATTACAGATTATTCAATTGTAAGTCCTCCATCTTTGGCAAAATGACTTGATTGATTTTAGAATTTGAGCTTCTTTGTGATATACTGCTTGGAAGTGACCATTTCTGAGAAGGCAAAGCGGGACTTAGGCACACTCAGAAAAGAGCGCTGCATAAATAAGGGGAATCACACTGAATTGCCAAAGATTATTTTAATGGCTTGAACCCCTTCCTGTTACAATAATTACAGGAACATCTTTAAGCTCTTTTCTGAACAACTTGTGAATTGAAATTGAAAATGTTTTAATGAATTTAAATTATTTAAAAATTTGGATTAGAGTTTTCAGGATGAATGATTTCTGTATTCTGTTTCCCTGCTTATTAAGCTTAAGTTGTTAATTAATTCTCTGTCTTCTACACATAATTTATACAATTACAGATGATATTGTGCCACATAGAAATATACTTCTTTAGAATGACTGTACCTTTAAGAAAATACGTGTAAGTCTGTTTTTGAAAAAGCTGCACCTCAGTAGAATATTTCTTCCTTTTTTTGAACTGCAAAAGAAAAAGAAAGAAAGAGAGAAAGAAAGCTTTGATTGTGATTTCTGCTTCATGGTTTAGCATGGTGACAAATATCAGGAGAGTTTGTAAATGTCAGGACCATGCCACATCGATCTCCTAATTCTGAAAGTTCCGGAAGCCGCTGCAACGGAAGTGAAGACTTCTTCCCATTGCCTGCCTGAAGCAGAAGTCCTTTGGACAGACTGCGCTTGACCTCTCATTAAATCAGCTTGTGGAGGACTAACCAGCAGCTGCTGCTGACATGAACCCCGATGTAATCTCTTTAACCTTGTCCTGTAAAGCGCACACAAGTCATGACCGGGGAATTCAAAGTAAATTAGGTTTTCCATGAAAGTCTATCATCGAAATTCAGTTTGATTAAAATGATGCCTGATTAGTATCTGTCATGACATACTGGCTGCCATTATTCAAACTTTTTTTTTCCTTTTGGAATTCACACACCCAAGTCTGCTTTTCCATATCTATGTCTATCTGATTTCTATGTTAAGATGGTAAGTTTTCTATTATGGCCACGTTTCCACATTTATGAAATGGAAGTAGATTTTACAAGAGGAAAATGTATGCCAAAACTACCCTATTTGTTTAACAAAACGATAGACCAAGATAGTAGATTTGAGATATTCATTTGTTGAAATAGGATTATTTTCTGGGAATAATAAATATTGGGAAATATTTACTCTATACTTAATAAGAGGATATTAGAACTTAAAAAAATATAGAGACTCTTGCCATGCGGTCAGTTTAGCTTGAACTTGCCATCCTCCTGCCTCAGCCTCTAGTGTAGGAATTATAGTTGTGTACCTCCGCACCTGGCTAGAACTTCGTTATTACATGTAAACTCATCCTGCAGCTATTTTTTTTTAATTCAAATGAATTGTTTTCAGCAGACACAGTTTCTCATGGAAATTGCATGAGTGACAACAAATGTTACCAGATTTATCCTGGTATGTTGTTGCACCTCCTATTCATTTTTTATCTACTTATTTTTATTTTATGTGCATTGGTGTTTTGCCATGGTTGTCAAGTCCCTGGAACTGGAGTTACAGACAGTTGTGAGCTTCCATGGGGGTGCTGGGAATTGAACCCAGTTCCTCTGGATTCAATTCCCAGTGCTCTTATTTGCTGAGCTATCCCTCCGGCTCCTCTTTTTCTATCCTTCTTATTTTCAACCTTGTGGCTCTGTTCTGAGGCTAATCACGTCAGTTGAAAGCATCTAGACTTCAGCTCCTTTTAGTCCGTTACTTCATAGATGTCTGTGTTCATGCTAGTGCTGTGTCCTGGGTCATGGCTTGAAGCATTTGCTAATTGAGAGCAGAGGATGCAGTTCAGTGTGGAATGCTTACCCAGTGTGAGTGAAACACTGGCTTTGATCCCCAGCCCAGCAAAACAATCTTACTAATTAAAATTAAAAAGTAAAGTACTGAGATAGAAATCTACATCCAGTGAGCTCCCTAGATCTTAAGTATAGAGACAGAACAATTTTTGTTTTGTCTTGATTTTGAAGCGGTATCTTATATATCCCAGGCTGGTATTGAACTAGTTATTTTATTTTATTTGAGATAGGGTCTCTGTGTAACTCAGGCTGTTCTCAAACTTGCAATTCTTTTGCCTTAGTCTCTCAAGTGCCGGGATAACAAGTTTGTGCCAGCACACTCCTCTGGAATTTGACTTTAGATTGCCCTGATCTCAAAGCCAATTAACACAGCTCCAAACCTCTGGAATACTGACTCGGTTTTACAAGCTCCCACACTTTTTTTCTCTCTGTCTTTGTCTCTTTCTGTTTCCCTTGTTTCATTCTCTCTCTCTCTCTCTCTCTCTCTCTCTCTCTCTCTCTCTCTCTCTCTCTGTGTGTGTGTGTGTGTGTGTGTGTGTGTGTGTGTGTGTGTGTGTGTGTTTCTCTTCTGGGAAAGTGGCTTATAAGAGTTCCCGTTTCTTGACTTTTCCCTTTCTACTTTCCATGGCATGACAGTTTTATCAGTTCTTGGACCAGTGAGAAATAACAGTGCCAACATATGCGAACATTGTTCTTTAGAGACTTATGGAAAGGAAGTAGTATAAATTGAGAAAGGTGTCCAAATGAACTGATAAGAGTCTGGGCTTGAATTTAGGTTTTAGAGGTTAGTCCCCACGTATGACATTACTCAGCAAAGGAAGTCATCTTTCCAGTTGGCTGTCTATTCTGTACATTCCCTGCTTGTGTGAGCAGAGATGTAGATGAGCTTGTTGAACATTGCCTTGGTTCAATAAAGTAGTCACTAGGCACATCTCAAGTATGACCTGACTACCATATTGATTATTGTGGAGTTAGAAGGCTACGTTCACAGCAGAGAGATCTCTTTGACACCACTGTCCTTTATACTGGGAATTCTCTCTCAGTTACTGTCAGGAGAGGTGTGCTGCAGACTCTCTGCAAACCTCAGGGTGGCTATGCAGCCCTCTCCCTTCATCTCTACTACTTTTCTCCCTTCCCAACTTTTGTTTTCTATAGTGGAAACACCTCAAAATTTTCAGAGAAAGCAGTAGTCTGTTTCCTCTGTTGCTAAAATTCTACTGGTCTTTGGGGGAGTCTTGAAAGGGAGGTGGGGACTTTAAGGATTCCCACTTAAATTGTGTTTCTCTTTAATGTACTTTTCTCCATATTTATTGAGCAAGATAATTCTTTCCTTTCTTTTTATTTTTGGTGCTGGAGATTGAATCCAGGGCTCTGTGCATACTAGACAAACTCTCAACTTCCAAAGTAAAACCCCTAACACCAAAGCAAGTTAGTTTCTTAGCAGATTACAAACTTACCATGAGACCAATAGCTTCCTTTCTGTTGTAATCAGGTTTTGCGCATTTACAGTTCGAGGGTAGAAAGTTGTGAGGA
This sequence comes from Microtus oregoni, assembly GCF_018167655.1. Classification (NCBI taxonomy): domain Eukaryota; kingdom Metazoa; phylum Chordata; class Mammalia; order Rodentia; family Cricetidae; genus Microtus; species Microtus oregoni. Next base: position 783,248 of record NW_024543812.1, read on the forward strand.
CATTGATAAAGCTGGGTCACCGGGAGCTTCTGAACTGGAGGTGACAAGGACATAAACCTCCTTGTGAGTCACTTTAGGAGGAACCCTGTGTTTGCTGCCAGTGCCAATAAGGATATTAATATTTAGATTGCCTTGTTAATATTAGAAACTGATGCCTCTTATTAAAGGTGGGACATCTTAAGACAATCACTAGTCATTGTTTAAGTAAAGAACAGCTCATTATTTTTCAAATTTTAAAGAATTGAGCCTTTCACCATGATTAATAAAGGATAGTTGTTATCTACTTTGGTCACAAAAATTCATGTACAAAAGAAACACTTTGACAAATTAAAAGTAAAATGGTGGTATGAACACTTGGATTGGTACTGCTAATTAAAAGACTTAACTTGAGGGGGGAGGGAAAAAAGAAACAAACAAGTATAATTTGCCAGATTAATTTTATGGCCTGTTCTATTTAATCAAACTGTACCTTTTAGTGAAAATGACAAATCTGAGTTGTCAGAATGTGGTAGATAAGGAAGATAAAGGTCATATATTTTAATGTCACAGAAGGTCTTATTAAAGGAACCTTAATTATGTTAGGTACCCATGGAACATTAATTAAATACTGTCTGAAATAATTAGGTTCAAGTTACTGATGGTTTAATTAAAGTCAATTTCTTATATTATAGGAAAACTAAAGGTCCAGTATCTCTGTTGGCAGAATAATTGATAGTATGTCAGAAAGGCAAAATAGTAACCTTGACCAACCATAAGGAGTGACGATATGACTCTCAGGGCCTTCTGTGCACTGGCTCGCTTCTCCATGATAGCCTGTGTCACCAGTCCCTCACTCAGGCTGTGCATGCTGTTGTCTGTGTTCAGCTTTTCGATACCAAAACATGACTGCCCTGCAGCAGAAGGGACTATAATACTGCAAATCTATCTCCTCAGACTAGAAAAGTTTAGCTACGTATGTGAAGAAAAGAGAGAATGTATTTATCCACCTCTCCCCTCATGGTCAGACTCCCTGCTTTTTGTCACCTCCGCACATTGTATTTCGGAAATGCCATCCTCCACCTGGTCAGAGGGTACCATGGCATTCAGAAGCCCGGCCTAACCCTTCATCTCCCTGCTTATCTGTAAATCTCAGCCTTCATCCTCATCTTCAGCCAGGTTACACTTGCTATTGCTAGCACAGGCTTTGGAATCCCAGCTCTGCCACAGCTGTGAGACCTTGGGCAAGTTGCTTCTTTGAATTCGTTTCTTCATCCGTAAAATATTAGATGTAATAATAGCCACTTAACAGGGCGGTTATGAGGATAATGCTTTAATGTATATAAGCACTTAGCACAAGCGAAAAATACATGGTGAGCCTACAAAATTGATACAAATATGCTGTGGTCAATCGGATCATGGGGATTTGGGGCACAGATTAGATAAGTAGGGGAATCCAAGCAAAAAGCCAATTTAGAGTAACTATAGAGTACGAGAGAAGGGAGGAAGATGTTACAGAAGGAAAACGTGGCTGGAGTCTTTATGGACTGATTTCTAGCCCCGTTCTTTTCATTTTTATTTTCCGAGGTTTGAACTAACCAAACTGCCTCGTTTCTGGGCTGCTGTAGCATTGGGGTAGGTGATTTGTGTAGGTCAATAGGACAACTGTACTCTATTCTAGGACATTCTTCCCCTTTTAATGGAATGAATTAGGGTAACAGTTTTATGTCTGAAGTGCTTTTGCACGGATCATCTTGTTTTCTCTTCTCAACAGCTCTTGGCCCCATTTTACAGATGCAAAGATTGTCCATATAGAGAAATTCTTGTGACAGGAACATTTCTTCCAGGAGACCTTGATCCCAAGGCTTTTACCTCCTGTCTGGGCTATGGTTTAGAGCAGAGCAGCCACGCAGGCAGGCCTGTGGACTCCATACCACTAGTGATTGTGAGCAAAGGATGGATTTTACATTTTTCTGGCAAGGGAGAGGGTTATTGTTTGTTTGTGTGTGAGACAGGATTTCCTACATCCCTGGCTGCCGTTGGGACTTACTGTATAGGATGACTGTGAATTTCAGGACCTCCTGTCTCCACCTCCTAGTGCTAGGATTATAGGTGTGTGCCACCAAACCTGGCTAATGTGGTATTGGGATCAAATCCAGGTCATTGTGCATGCAAGCCAAACCAAGCACTGTACCAACTGAACTACACCTACAGCCAGATTTTAGATTTTAATAGATTATAAAGACTCAGGCAGGAAGGGAGGGAAGAGTAATGACAATGACTGAGTATTGTCTGCAAAACATTTTTAGTTTCGGGCAAGTAGTCCCTGTTTAGTGCAGTGCTTCTCAAACATAAATATGTTTTGCAGTCTCCTTAGGGTATGGTTAAAATGTAGATTCTGCTAAGCACTTGAGGGGCAGAGGCATGCGGATCTCTCTGAGTTTGAGCATCTCTGTGAGTTTGAGGACAACCTGGTCTGCAGAGCAAGTTCCAAGCCAAACTCCAAAGCTACACAGAGAAACCTTGTCTCGAAATAACAAAAATAAAAACAAAAACATTGATTCCAATCCAGTGGATCTGAGTCAAGAGATCTACATGTATAATGAGCTTATAACAAAATGATATCCAGGTCGCTGGGCTGTAGACCACACTTGAATCATTAAGAATTGGACCAGGGTAAAAGTACTTTCACGAAAAACTTAAGTTCGGATCTCCGGAACTTAATGTAAAAAAGGTGGAATGCTCTGAGCAATGACTGACATCTGTAATTCCATCTAGTACTCCTACAGCTAGATGAGAACTGGAGACAGGAATATTTCCCTGAAACTCCAGGGTTATCCAGGTTGCAGTGTGCAGCTCCTAGATGCAGAAACAAGAGGAAGGAAAGAACTCATTCCTGGATGCTATCTCCTGAACTACACCCATGCAGTGTGACACTCGTTTGCTTGTACACACACGTGCACACACACATATGCGCACACACACAAGGAGGGGGGAATAGAATTAAAGGAAGAGCGAGTAAGGGTTGTGTTCCATACCCCTTCTGCATCCCTAATTCATAGAAGGATGCCCATTAATTGCTTTTCATTTATGTGTCTCCAAAGTCTCAGAACGTTTGTACTTCTTCCTAGCATTTATAGCAGTAAAACTCCAGCCATTAGCTTTTAGGGGAAGGGGCATTGCAGATAGACTCTTGACTATGATGCTTTGGCTGGCCTGAAACTGGCATGTGGATCAGGCCAGCCATGAACAACTCGCAGTGATCCACCTGCTTCTGCCTCTCAGGTGCTGAGATTAAAGGTGTGTGCTGCTCCACCCCAGCCAGCCTTTAACTTTTCCAACTTTCTACCCATTTCTCCTAACAAATGATGATGGTTTCTGCTTGATACTCCCATCAGCTGATGCCAGGTCCTGAATTGTTGTGCTGGCAAGGCAGAGAATCATGCAGCTTGGTCCTTGAGCTGCTGAATCTGGTCAAGTCCTCTTTTGCTCTCTTAGTTGAAAGTGCATTTTTGCCATAAACACATAGACCCTGCTTTTCAAATCTTCACTGTGTCTGCTGGGGACCCTGGATCCTTCCTCTAAGCTCCAGCTTCCTGGTTTGGCAACTTCTTTGTTCCTTCTTTTCTAGCTCTCATCTGTCTTCTCTGGTAGACTCTTTCTTCATCTCCCCTGGCTCATCCCTTGGCATGGTGGTGACCTATTCCATTCAAATTGCTCTCTCATTTCAAAGCTGAACTCAGGATTCTGCTTTTAAAACAGGATAGTCAACCTCCTTCCAGAATAAGTTCTACTTCTTCCTCCTTTCAGCCTGATTTATGGGATTTACATGCTAAACATGGGGACTATGTCTTCTATTTCCAGTTCGTGTAATACCTGGTGTTGTTTTCATTTTTCGACTCCATCCACTTTTAAACTTCGTGTGAGACAGATCTGACAGTGATAAACTCCTTTGGTTTGGGGGGAAGCATTTCTGAATGACAGCTTTACTGAGCAAAACCTTCTTTTTTGGCACTAATTTTTTTTTTAGAATTTTGCTTTATTGATATAGATTTAATCTAATTTTTTTTCATATCGTGTGCTTTCTAATTTTATGTCAACTTTACAGAGCTAAAGTCATCAGAGAGGGGGGGAACTTCAATTAAGAAATGGTTTCCATAAGATCAGGCTGTATGCAAACCTGTAGGGCATTTTCTTAATTAGTGGTTGATGAAGGAGGACCTAGCCTAATAAGGATGGGGCAACTCCCCAGGCTAGTGGCCCTGGGTTCCATAAGAAAGTAGGCTGAACAAGCCATGAGGAGCAAGCCCATAAGCAACATTCCTTCACAGAATCTACATCCACTCCTGCCGCTAGGCATCTGCTCTGTTTGAGTTCCTGTCTTGATTTCCTTCAACGATGAACAGTAATATGGAAGTATAAGGCAAATAAATGCTTTCCTCCCCAACTTGATTTTTGGTCATGGTGTTTTATCACAGTAGTAGCAACCCTAAGATATTTGGTAACGCATTTTCTTCCTCTCTGTCAAGTAGGGTTTATGTTGAAAAGTCTGCAAATGAATGTGTTGGACCTTGCTTCTTTGTTATTAATGTCTGTGGTGGTTTGAATAAGAAGGTCCCCATAAGTTCATATATGGGGTGTATGGTCCCAAATGGTGGACTGTTTAGGAAGAATTAAGAAGTGTGTCCTTGTTGGAAGAGGTGTGTCATTAGGGGAAGACTTTGAGGTTTCAAAAATCCAAGCTAGACCCAATCTTGTATTCTTATCGTTCAGGGTGTATGCTCTCAGCTGCTGCTCCAGCACTATGCCTGCCTATGCCAACCTGTTGCCATTGTCCCACCATAATGATCATGCGCTAAGCCTTTGGAACTGTAAGTAAACCCCCGATCAAATGCTTTTCTTTTATACATTGCCTCAGTTATGGTGCTTTTTTTTCACAGCAATAGAATGATAACTAATACAACCTTATTTTTCTGTTGCTTTGAGGATCTTCTTTTATCGTTGATAATTTTATCATGCATTGTATGTTGTTTCATTTTGATTGAATCTAAATGGTGACCTTTGGCTGTGCCATACTTGGATATTTACATCTTTCTCTGTGTTTGGAAATCATTCTGTTATTATTTCTTTTAAGTTTTTATTACATTTATTATGTGTGTGTGTGTGTGTGTGTGTGTGTGTGTGTGTGTGTGTGTGTGTACAGGCTATCATGACAAACATATAGAGGTTAGAGGACAACTTGCAAAAGTCAGTTCTCTTCGTTCATGTTGTCCCTCCAATTAAACTCATATTATCAGACTTGGTGGCAGGTGCCTTTATATGGTGAACTATATTACCCAACATATTGTAAATATGCTTTCTATTCTTTTAAATTTCTGTATTACTCTTGGACTATCAATATTCTATAAATTTACTGTTTTATTGTCCCATGAATTTGCTTTCTTCATTTATTTACATTCCATTTTCTCCTCTGACTGTAAATTTTCAAATAAGATCTCTTCAAATTCACAGGTTCTTTTTTCCTGTTTGATCATGACTGCTTTTAATGTTCTTTGCTGAATTTTTATTTCATGAATTGTATTTCCCAACTGCAGAATTTTTGAATGATTAAAAATACAATTTCAATCTCTGTTATATTTCTTAGATAAATTGTTGAAATGTTCTGGACTGTTTGGAGCATTTCCTTGAAATTTCTGTCTTAATTCTTTTGTTACGCAGTTAATACATCTCCATACATGTATATCATGTCTGCCACCTAGAACTTATTCTTTCCATTTGATATCAGGGTTTCTGTGTCTGTGTCATCCCTGTGCACTGCAGTAGTTGCTGTTTCAGCCTTTGTACCCCAGATTTTTCTGGGATGCTCTCTAATCTTAAGATTGTCTAAGGCTTCCAGAAAGCCTTTCTAATACGACCCAGAAGCCCATGGTTGTAGAAGCTGTTTTTCTTCTATGGGACACCCTCAACCATGGCTGGAAGCATCTAAGATACAATCCAAGCCTCCAAGTCTGCATCAGCACCAGCCTGGAACCTCACTGTTGTTGAAGCTGAGACAGTGATGAAGTCTACAAAGCACACAGTTCCCATGGCCTGCCTGCTATTAAGGTTTATCAGAAACTGAAGCTCACTACAACTGGCTAACAATGGTGTGGGCAGAATGCAGGGTCTATACAGAGTTTGCCTGCCCAGTTCTACAGTGTGTTTAGGATCACTTGACAGGTACTACTGGCCTAGAGCCAGGACCAGTATTATGGGATCATGTCCAATGTCTTGTTTGTTCAAGGATCTGGAATTGAAGAACAAGTCTCTTTCTTCCATTTCATTGTGCACTGCTGTCAATTGCAGGAGAGATGACATGGACAAAGAAAAATCATCCTTTCTATATAATTCAGTGAGTTCCCTTCCCTTGCTCTCTTTCTTTTCTCTCCATCTCCGTTTTTTGAGATATGGTTTTGCTTGTCTGGAACTCTCAGTGTAGTCAAGACTGACCTAGAACTCACAATTTTTCTCTTTGACGTCCTCCTGAGTATGTTCCTCAGCTTTCCAGTGAGTCTTTTCTTATATTATGCTCATTTTTACTTGTTTCATTAGCTCTTCTGAGGGTACTTTTGAGTGCACACAGTTGCCCAAATTCAAATTTTTATGGTACATGATCACAGTGAGTTCAATTTTGCAATCTTGCTTTTTGTCCTTGCAGCACTCAGTTTCTAATCTCAGAAATGTTCCAACATCCTGAGCCCATGTTAGGACCCTCATTTGTATAAGACCATAGTAAAAAGACATATTCTCAGCCTGGGAGCCCTCTACACATGAAGGAATCTATATATTGGCAGCTCTCAGAGTCCTCTTGAAGGGAGCACATACCGACATGAGGCAAGAAAAACATTTCTAAATCATCCTACATCATTTTCACCTTTAATTCAGGGCAAGTATTTTGATGAAATACCATTGCACATTGTTGAAAAACATTCTCTCTGAGCAAGTTACGCGAAGGTGGGGGCCGAGGACTCGGCTGAAGCAGCCAAAAGCCCATATCACAATGACAAGGTAGAGAGAACACAGCCCCTAATGATCCTGTGTCTGGTTGAAGAGCCCTACAAGGCACTTACTTTCCCCTAAAAGCATTTACCTGCTGTCCTGCCCATGTTGCCATAAAGATGTGTCCTACAATGAGAGTGGCCAATGAATTATGGAACAGGAATGTAGTAACAAAGGTAGAAATGTGTCCTGTTATCAGTCACACACATTCAAGCCCAGCCTGGGGCAGCACAGAAGAGGAGACTATAAGCTCCAGGATCTTCTTATTCAACCAAGATTGCTTCATATAAAAGTTGACAATGCTTGCCTGAGAGCCTTTGTTGATATTCAACATTTAAAAAAAATAGCTGAACAGACTAGACAAAAAGGCATGACAGAAAACTTGGACAGGAGACTGGCTTGGACTCTGGCTTAAGAAAGGAACTTGCTGTTAAAAGTGGGCAACAAACACACATTTCTGAAAGTTTAATTTATTTGAAAATAAGAATCAGCTTTACCACTCATTTATTTTCACCATCTATGGCAACAAAGACAAGCAGAACTCAATTTTAGTTGTTTGTTAAGGTATCTCTCAAGTCTTCCTTTTTTTTACTCCCAAAAGCTCGCATAGAGTTACATCCATGAGCCTCTGCCTGTTAGATGAGGCGGGAAGACGATGACATTAAGAGCCTTTCAGAAAGAGATTGTAGTGCCTAAAGCTGTCTTCAAGATATCAAAGAATCATTTCTCCCTTCCTTCAGCAGATAGGCCCCAAGTACCTGCTTTGTTCTATGGGGATACAGTAGTGAATAAAATCTGTGTCGTTGCTACTTGGGTCTCCATGCAGCTTAGTTTGCCCAACATGAACTTTATTTATTTATTTATTTATTTATTTATTTATTTATTTATTTATTTATTTATCACTGGAAGTGGCGTGTCTTTGAAACTATTTTCTCCAATTCCTTAGAAGACTACAATGATTAGGCAGCCTGTCTACTTCAGGAAGGATAGTCCTTTAAGGATTCCCAAGAGAGGCGGGTGGGTGAACTGCAGTAGCATGCATTCTAGTTGGCCTTTCTCTGATAATCTGAGCAGGTTGTTTCATTGAATCGTCCAATTTATAAACAGGGAAATAACTACTTCAGTGGTTCTTTTAAGATTGAATAAATCTTTATTGTTTTGAGTCTTTAGAACAGAATGGTAGTGATTACTGTGACATCATTGCAGCCAGCAATAAAAATGAGAGATGTAGTGTTGTTGTCCCATCAAATCTGGAAATGGAAATAGATGCTCTATGCTTTGTTAAGTCAGGGTAGAACCCAACCCAAAGCTGGTGTGATGTCTTACTGTTGGTGCATGGATCAGGTGAGGTCTCTGGTCTGCTGTGCTGGAAGAAGGGACTGACTTGTATAGAGAGGTACAGCTGGTCGAGTCATCATTTCATCTGCTGGCAGATGCAAAAGGGATCGTTCCTGGTGGATTGGGATACTGAAAGGAAGCAGACATGGTTGGTATCTGTTCCTGACCTTGGAGAGCCAATAGTCTAGTCACAGTTGCAACTGCACACACCTTTATGTATACACATGGGACTGTTAAAAAGAGTTTAGACTTTCTCTATATTCTACAGCCTTTTATTTTGCACCTGTTGCATAGTTACCCCATTTACATACGACAGAGTGCAGTTCTAAATTCTTTATTTATTTCTTTGGCTTCAATTTTCTCACCTTCTGCACCTCATTAACTTTACCTTCTGTATCTCCAGTGTATCCTGTCACCCCCACAAGCACCAAGCATAATAGTTTTCTACAGGTTACATCTCAGATATGATTTAAACATTGGTGTTCATTAGCTCATAGGGTTGTTGGAGGCTCTCTCAATATTAGCAGATAACACTACTATTTCCCAAGGTTATCAGAGAGAAGACCCCAACTCCCACTCTTCATAACCAGATGCAGTGGGGGAAGGTTCCTAGCAACAGCTGTTGCAATCAGCTATAAAGAACTAGGCTCGTTACAGTGAGGGAAGGCATGAAGCATAGCCTTTTGTTAGGGTCCCATAAGTATTATTTCAACTTATGTCTTGAATTACCATTATCCAGAAGCCCATGCATAGAGATATCAAGAGAGGAAATATATCTTGAACATATGACTGACTTTGATGTTATTATGGTCAGGGACCAAGATCTCACGATGTTTATTCCTGTCACTAACAGACTAAATGGGCCTAGGCATGGTGGTGCATTCTTGGCTGAGGCTGCTTATTCGTTTCCCATCTGCCCAGACCCAAATTAATTACACAGAAACTGTATTATTTAAAACACTGCTTGGCCAAACACTTAAGCATATTGCTAACTAGCTCTTATATCTTAAATTAATCCATTTCTGTTATTTTACCATGAGGCTCATGGCCTACCAGCAAAGTTCCAGCTGGCAGCTCATGTCTTTCTCCTCTGGCAGCTACATGGTGTCTCACTGACTCTGCCTTCTTTCTCCCAGCATTCAGTTTAGTTTTCCTGCCTAGCTCTCTTCTGCTAAGTCACTAGACAAAACAGGTTTATCTATTAACCAATAAAAGCAACACATACACATAAGGATTTCCCACACCAGTACATGCCTTTAATATCAGCATTCTAGAGGCAGAAGCAGGGGGATCTCTTTGGGTTCAAGGCCAGTCTGGTCTCATAGTGAACTCTTGCACACTGGTCTGTATTCTCCTACCATGACAATGTTGCCTATTTGTACATCCCTAAAACAGAGCGACAGGTGAAATGCATGTTCTTGTGTGGCTTCTCAAAGCGATTGAACTTTCAGATGTAATGGAAATAGTCCTGGTCAATGACAATGGTCCTCTGCATCTTCATCTTGGTCATGACCTCATGTGGTGACATTACCAGTGAGGGACATTTCTTGTCTGTGTAGGTGCTCTCCTTGGGCATCTTGAAGCCTAGAGGATTTTTTTTTTTTTTTAGCACTGAGGGAGGTTTTCCTGGCGTGTTCTCACAGCAGAACATGCTTCTTGTTTTGAAAGACTATGGGTTGCTTTTCATAAGTACACTTAGTCTGAATGTCCTCTATCTTCCCAGCAGCCTGAGAAAAAAACCTTAAGTTGCTTTTTGTCACAGTGTTTAACAAAGCAATAGGAAAATAGTAAGAACAGGCTCCCAAACGTTGTCCCAGGTTGCTATTCCTTTTGACTGGAGATGAGGAGTCTTTGTGCTGCTTTGCTCCTTCCCTCACTCCCTCTCCCTCTTTTCATCTCCCTACAATGCTGGAAACTGAATTTTAGGGTCTCAGGTAGGGATTGCAGCCTTCAGCATGCTGGTAAGTGCTCTTGCCCTTAGTTGAGATATACCAGAGGTTATGTGTTTCTCACTTTCATTTAGCAAACTCATCTCTTTGGGACATTGTAAACGAATCTTGTCTGTTTTTCCTGTGAAGAGGTAAACTGAACAGTGTTTGGGATTATGTGAGACCTATAGATAAGGTGGATCCCTTGGCACTGGGGGACTTTGTAAGAGAAAGGGAGCACTCTATAGTGATGGTCCACAGGGTACATGTGTTGCCTGAGCCGGGATATGGGATGGAGAAGGCAGCAGGCTGTTTTCAACCCAGCATCCATATGGAAGCCTTTCTCAACTCACGGTGTTGCAATAATTGCTCTCCTTTTTTCTTTTCCCACTTGCTCACAGAAAATGTGGTAAGAGAAATTTTTAGCACAATTTCAGAATGACCCTGAAATTGTGTAGTACTTGGGGTCACCTCTTGAAGTGAGTAGAAAGACCTTCTGTCTTCTGGGGAATTCCCAAGAATTGATTTATCTTAATGAGATGTAGATAAGTGTGTTGCTCACAATAGACCCTGTTGGATATTTTTTTTCCCATCTCCTCTGGGATGAACACTAGATAATTAAGATACTGAATAATTAAGAATTAATGCTTTGTGCTCCTTTTGAATTAAAAAATACAAAAGTCTTACTATTGTGACCAATCTTGTTACTCAGACTGTCTCATTTATTAATAAACCCTTTCTCTGTTGTACATACAAAACAATAAGAATTAGAACAAGCCTGCAACCATTTGTATACCATATATTCAAGAAATATTTGCTGAGTGAATACCATTTGTGAGTCATTTTCTGAGAGAATGAGCAATCAATGACAAATGAGACTGTTTGGAGTTCTAATCTCTGTACAGCTCACACTTCTTGGCAGACTATAGATGAACACATTGCTTGACCAGGGTGTCATCTACTCCTCAGTAGGGCTGCATTACTGCACTACTACTGTGAATCTTGCTTCCTACAAAATTATCCTTTTTGCCTGTACAAGAACCTGATAATTTACTGAGATGCAGGGCAGTCTTTCCTTTTCCTAATGTCTGGCTTTGTTCTAGATGCAAACCGTATTTCCATTTTTCTCTGCGCACTAGATTCTGTACTCACAGAGTATGATAGACATGGTCAGTATTTTAGAACATGTTCGTTGTTTTTTTTAATTACGGGTAAATACCTGTTAACTTTGTTTGGTTCTTTTTAAAAATTGCTCATCATGGGGCTGAAAAGATGTCTGTCAGTCAAGTGCTTGCTGCACAAGCGTGAAGACCCAACTTCAGATCCTCAGAACCCATGTGCAAAGCCGGGCACAGTACCAGAGTATGTTTGTAATTCCAGCGCTGGGGAGGTAGAAACCAAAGCATCTCCAGGGCTTGCTGGCTAGTCAGTGTAGACCAATCAATGAGCTCCAGGTCCAGTGAGAGATCCCATCTAAATTAAATCAGTTAGAGTGTGAATGACAAAAGACAGACAAAAAACAATGTTGACCTTTTGTATATATGCACATATGCACATACATGAGCAGATAAAAATTATGATTTTTTCCTTTTTATTCGTATGTCTTTACTTACAAGTGTTCATTGCAAAGAATCATTGGTCTAGTTCGAGGCCTCTGGTTTCTGCTACACTATCTATGCTGGACTCTCACTGGAATTCCTCCTAGTTATCCTATCATTGTTCTGTATCATGGAGATGATGTGGGATGTCCTTATGTACATGTGTTGCTGTTATTGGTTGATAAATAAAGCTGTTTTGGCCAATGACTTAGCAGAATAAATCCAGGTGGGAACTTATAATAGAGCTATAGAGTGGAAGTAGGCAGAGTCAGGGGGACATCATGTAGCTGTCTAAGGAGACAAACGCCAAATCCTTATCAGTAAACCACAGCCTCGTGCCGATATACAGATTAATAGAAGAGTTAGTTAATAAGATGCCTAAGCTATTGGCCAAGCAATGTTGTGATTAATATAGTTCCTGTGTGATTATTCAGGTCTGGGCGGCCAGGAAATGAATGAGCAGTCTCCATTTATATGGAGTTCCTACAACTTTGTGTCTGCACTACAGGTTCCTTTACTTGCTCTAGCAGATCCCAGATGAAGTGGAGTTTGGGGGTGGGTCAACTCCTAACTCTGGGCCTGGTTAGTTGTAGAGTAGGTCAGCCTTCCAGCTCTCCTTGTCCGCACCACCAGTGTGAGCTCTCCTGCCTTGCCCAAGCTAGTTCACTCTGTGCAGAGACGAGTAAGAGGTGGAGCCAATTCTCCCATTCTCAGGCTTTCACATCCTCATGGTTAGTTCTTCCACACCTACACCTTCATGGCTCGCTCTACTGCATTGCCTGGATTTGGCATAAGGGCTACTCTCTGGAGTGCTGCAGCTAATGAGGGGTAGGGCCAGCTCTCCCACCTGCCTAGAGAATTAATGGGTGTGGGAGGTCTCTCTTCCCTACCCATGCAGATGAGGAGTGGGGCCAGGTCTCCCATGTTCACGTTCTGGGGAGGGAGTTCATGTGCTCCCCAATCAATAGGGTCAGCTCTACTGTGCTGCCCAGGAGAGGTATAGGATTCACTTTCCCAAGTGCTATCGCTGAATCACGATATTTTCTAGTAATAAAAATAATGGGTGTTTGCTTATAGGATTTATAAAGAAAATACAAAGAAGAAAATGGTTATATTTATATGAGCAAATGGAGATGCCTCCTTGAAACCTATGAAACTCCCAAGCCCAAGTGCCTTAAATCCCGTATTTTGTTTAGTGACCTATTGCTGCCTTCATATTCTCAGTAATTTTTGCACAAGTGTCCATATTTTCATTGCGCACTAGGACCTAGTAATTATGTAGCTGGTTCTTCTCCATTCTCACCTCATTCATATATATCCTTTGGGTCTTTTCTCATCTATATATTGCTTTTAAAAATCATTAGAATTAAATGTGTTATATTTTTAAAACCTTGTTTTTGTCAGTGAACATTATTGTGTACAAATGTTCTCATTTTATGACTGTTGTTTGGAAGAGTTTCATACATGAATAATCGGTTGATGATGAATCTAAGGTTGGGTAGGGATATCTATCATAGGGAAAGCTGTTAAATGTAGCCCACTCAAGGCTGCTTGTCTCTTGTGGAGGACAATACTCTCATGATACTTGGCAGATATTTGGACAAGGACACTAAGTTATTCATTGGTGTTCTCACTGGTGTGGGAGGCAGTGGACTGAGGTACTATGCAGAACATGACATAAGACAGTGTGGACAGCTCCAGGAAAACAGGCTGTAGGCATACTGTGGGATTTTGGGAGGAGGTGTCTATACTTACAGAGGAGACCTTAGGGACTGTGCCTTGTTCTCCTGGAGTACTAAACAAGTTGAGTGTAAGAAACAGGTCCACAGACTCAGAGCAGAGGCATGGCTACAGGACTGAAGTAAGGGAGTTGGCCTTTTGACAGTAAAGCAGAAGGCAGCTCCTAGCACTGGGGCATAAGGTCAAACAAGGCTGGCAGCATTGACTGAACAATGCCAAATCCTCTAATACAGTGGTTCTCAACCTTTGGCTTGCAACCCTTTGGGGACTGAAGGACCCTTTCAGAGGGGTTGCCTAAGACCACCTGAAAACACAGATTATTTATTATTACAATACATAACAGTAGCAAAATTGCAGCTATCAAGTAGCAATGAAAATAATTTTATGGTTGTGGGTCACCACAGCATGGGGAGCTTTATTAAATGGTCACAGCATTAGGAAGGTTGAGAACCACTGCTCTAAACATGGTAACTTAATACCACCATGACGAGGAGCTAATGGCACTGGTTCTGAACTTGGAGTGAGTCTGCCTGAGGGAACAGTGGTTTGAAGAAAGGACTGTTAGAGGGGAAACCTGGGCAGGTCATTACCTGCTTAGAGGAGGCACAAGGTTAGGGCTGAACTCCATAGGGATTCATGGAGGTCTTGGGAAGAGTAAATTTCCCATTTTTGAAAACATTTTATCTTTTTATCAGTCATTTTATGTATTTGCATACAAATGCACAATTCTGTCATTTTCTTCTGATTATACTCAATAATTAAATTCTGTAATTAGAAGCTAAGCTCCTTTCTTTGCATAGTGCACATTCTTCTGGGGGTTAGTATGCTAGGCCACGTGGCCCTTAGAATTAAATACTGTTTTATTGCAGCCTATGGAATAATAGGTTTTGCCTAATATTAAAGGTTTTCTCTGGCTCCTTCAAAAGCCTCTTAATTCACAAATTCAAGGTAAACCTGTTTTCTTCAGCAGAAAGCTTCACTCTTTGTTAGGCTTTAATAGACCAATATGACCCTGAATTGTGGACTCTAAATCTCCTTTATCTATTGTATATTGGCTGGGTTAGCTGAAGCGGGGGCAGATGTGGAAGGGAAGCAGGGGGAAGAGTGTGGAGAAGGGAAGAGACAGGGCACTGTGGTTCCAATAAAAAAGTCATTATGTGCAGTGAAAGAGTTTTTCAAACCTCAGTTTATCCAGACTGTAATCAGCACAGTAGTCCTAGAAAGGAGTATGAAACACAATTACACGTGACTCTGGGATCTGATCTTTAACCAGTCCACTTCTGAATGGAAGATGACAAATGCAGGTGGGCTATGGGGGCCTTTATGTAATCAGCACCTGTCCCCATTCAGTTATCACATAACACAACACAAAAAGAGTTTAGGGACCCTCTAAATGAGGATAAAGGAACCTTTTGTGGCAATTATTTTATACAAGCAAAACAATGAAGCATATCTAAACAAAACAAAATTGAAATTTCAGTTGCAACCTCCCCTTTTCATGGGAAACACTTAGGCACTGCAGTCAGAAACTTGAGTTCCAGGGTCATCCTGCTGCGGTCATTTTCAAATCTTCCACTTAGGATGGGCCTGATGATCTGCACCGGAACTTTTGTGAAACGTTTATGATAGCCAGCTCGTTGAAATGGCATAAAAGGGTGGCATGGGGAAAAGGCTAGTGGGATACCTAGCACATGGTAGGCACTAGGCAGTTCTCTCTCTCTCTCTCTCTCTCTCTCTCTCTCTCTCTCTCTCTCTCTCTCTCTCTCTTGTGTGTGTGTGTGTGTGTGTGTGTGTGTGTGTGTGTGTGTGGTGTGTGTGTGTGACAGCCATGGCCTGAAGCTTCAGCACTAAGAAATTCCTATTCTTTGCAGGGGCCATGGCAGGACCAGGTGTGGCTTGATTTTCAAAAATGCATGTACAAAGCTGGATAGACAAAAGCCCTCTTTCAGCTATCGCTTCAAGATGACCATGCTCCATATGGCTTCACCTGCTGCGCACTATTCTAATTGCAATCAGAATGGATCTCATTAGGGTTACAATGGCCCCCCCCCAAAAAAAAATAAAGAGTGGTTACTATGGCCCACTCCATGGGCCTCGCAGCCAGGCAGTCCAAAAAGAAGCAGGGTCGAAACATTTCCTGTAATTACACTGCCTAACACAACACCCCAAGAATATTGGGAGTGCAATAAACAGCCTTTGAGAATTTTGCTTTCTGTCTGACAAGTGTTTATTACAAATAAGTGAGGGTCTGCTTCAATGGCAATGACCGTGCCCCCAGCCAGCCTCCTTGAGACACACACGCACAAGTCTGCAGGCTTGGTGTAAGTGTGCAATGTAGTGGGGAACACTAACTGCAGGTTTCCTGCCTGAGGGCACAAAGAGTTTGCAGTGAGTATTATAAGGTGTTTCTAAATCATCCAAAAAAAAATCACTATTGACAGATACTTTCTTGGTTTGTGAGTGGGTGGAATGGGAGCTTTCATCCTAACTTACTAGGGGGAGATGTTCTAATTCTGTTTACTTATTAGGAGAGGACAAGATGGAAGGGATCACTTTGGTGTTCACTGGTTGGTAGGCTATGCACACACTCTTTGGCTATCTGCAATCAAGAGTGAGTGATAGTTTTTGATTAAGGGAGGTGGATTTTTACCAAGTAAGAGCTAGGAAGGCCTGGGGAGGTGATTCAAGCAATAAAGAACTTGCCACACGAGCATGTGGACTTGTCTTCGATCCCCAGCATTCTGATAAAATCCAAATCTGGTGCTTCATGCCTGTAGCCCCAGTGTTGTGGAGGCAGAGACAGGAGGACCCCTGGGGCTTGCTGCCTAGCTATTCTAGACAATCAGCAAGCTCCTGGTTTAGTAAGAGACCATGTCAAAAGTAAATTGGAAAAAGGGTGGAAAAAAGTATTCAGTGTAGACCTCAGGCCTCCAGATGCATGTGCACAAATGTACAGGCACGTATGAACAAATGCACAGGCACATATAACAAGTGCACATGCATGTATGAATAAACACACAGGCACACACATAGCTAAGAAGAAGGAGCCTTACACATAATTTAAGCATGCCACAACCCTGCAACAACAATTCTAATAGCAATAATAATAGCACAAATGTAACTTGATATTCAATAGCATGTAAATACTTAATGGAAAGTAATGTTTTCTGTAGTCTAGCAGTCATTCAGTTCATCTACCTTCTTTTGATCCTTTGTATCTGTTCAAGCAATTTAATTAGATACTTGCACTGTGGCTGTTTAATGTTGTATCTATTCTATTATTAATTTTCAGGAAAAAGTAAAAATCTTTTATTGCCCCTGAAGATTTTTATTAAGTTGTTCTTTGATAATTTTTTGCATGCATATAATACATTCTAATTGCTTTCATCCCTCACCTGAATATTTTAAAATTATTTTATCTATTTAGTGCGTGTGTGCACATGTGTATGTGTGTGTAGATAAGAGATCAGCCTTCAGGAGTCTGTTCTGTCCTTCTTCTATGTGGATTCATGTCGTCAGGCTTATAGCAGACAGCTATGCCCTCACCCTGAATTTTCTATGGAAAGGCAGGATTTTGTGCTGCTGTGCTGGGCCCTTGTTTGTGTTCCATTTGCGGTGTGACTCACTGCTCCAGCGTCAGCAGCCTTTGTACTACCAGTGCCCGGCTTTATTTTTCACAGCAAAGGCCTTAATCCACTTGCTTAGCTCTTTCCTTTCATTCTAAACACCACCTGTGTTTGCTGCTGCCACCCCTTGTTTCATATTTGTTCCAGAAGGAGATAGCTTTTCATTTCTGTACGGCCAGTGGGAGTCCTAGATGGACCAATCTGCATTTACAGCCCCAGGATCCTATGATGTAGCAGTCCCTAGGGTCCTTTTATGAAGATGCACTAAGATTATCAACTCCTCCCTCTTCTCCCATCATGTACAATGGAAGATTGGTGGTAAAGGGACTATCTCAGGAAGACAGAAACCGTAATGAGACAGGAGAGAATGGAATATGGCCATTTTGATAGAAAAAGTTGGTCTGTAGAGGAGATGGCATAGCCTGTGGGGAAGCACAGGGTGGCAGACAACTCTAGCCCATCTCTGGGGTGTCATTTCCTTCCTGGTTTATGTAGGTACCCACCTGAAGAGCTATAGAGAGGCAATGTGGACTTCTGGGCCAACCTTCATAAGAAAGAGCTATCATGCTGGGAAGGAAAAAAAAGTCTGTTCAGATGGAGCAAGGAGAGAGAGGTAACTTCAGGTTATAGGAGCCATATCAGAGTTTGTAATATGTTGTGAGGAGGCTACTTGCTTGTCCCGGCTGCCCAGAACCGAAATAACCACACAGATACTGTATTAATTAAATTCCTACTTGGCCCACTAGTTCTAGCTTCTAATTGGCTAACTCTTACATCTTAATTTAACCCATTTCTATTAATATGTGTATTGCCACAAAGCTGGGGCTCACCCGATAACGTTTTGGTGTCTGTCTCCGGTGGGGCTACATGGTTTCTCTTCACTCTGCCTTCCTTCTCCCAGCATTGAGTTTAGTTTTCCCTGCCTAACTCTATTCTTTTCTCTTATGGAGGAGTAGGCTTACTTATTACTTCAAAAGTCAATGTGTGCCTGGGCAAAATGGTGTCTTGGTATATGTAACAACCAGACGCCAGTAAGACAGGCAAGAAAGGCATAACCATGGAGTATTAATACTTCTTTAGTATCTTACACTCCATGTTGCCATTTTATGGATATATATATACTTATCCATATATATATATATATATATATATATATATATATAGAGAGAGAGAGAGAGAGAGAGAGAGAGAAAGCAAGATAGAGTGTCTCGTCTCATGCAATCTGGGCTAAGCTCAAATTCCTGAGATAGTCAAGATACTCATGATTTTCCTGCCTTTACCAAGTGCTGGAATTACAGGTTTGGGTCAGCATGTCTGATTCTGTAGTGCTGGAAATTTAAACCAGGACCTCATGCATTCAAGCCAAGAAGTTTATGAAATGAGTCCCTGCCCTACTTTTATTTTCTAAATTTCATTTGATCTGTATATTGATCCATATATTGCATTTTGTAGTGATACGAACGGCGGGCTGTGTCTGCCACCCAGCTAGCTTTACCCGAAATAATTACATGGAAACTGTATTCTTTTAAACACTGTCTGGCCCATTAGTTCCAGCCTCTTATTGGCTAGCTCTTACATATTGATCTAACCCATTTCTAATAATCTGTGTAGCCCACGAGGTGACTTACCAGGGAAGATCTTAACCTGCGGCTGTGTTGGGTGGGCAAACCATGGCGACTCACTGATTTAGCTTCTTTCTCCCAGCATTCTGTTCTGTTTTCTCCGCCTACCTAAGCTTTCTCCCAGCATTCTGTTCTGTTTTCTCCGCCTACCTAAGGGTTGGCCTATCAAATGGGCCTAGGCAGTTTCTTTATTAATAAAAAATCACTCCCACATCAGCATTTGTTTGGTATGACTCTTATTCTCCTTCTATGTCATAACAGAGTATCCTTATTCAATTTTGATATGATTTATTTGTCAAAGAGACCAGTTTATTTGTTCTTTCAGATCTTATACTGGGATTTATTTGACTACATCTTAGTGATATTGTGTAGATGGCCCTTCTAGATATTATGTACCTCTGAAATTCTACATTCATATCATTAGTTATTATCTGGTAAAATGACTTTGTATGGAGTACTGTACTATAGTTATTAGAAAATACACATTCTCTGATCATTTAACCTTAATGATATAAAAGTTAATCAATCAGTGACTTTTGGTGTTGGTAGCTTGATCCATCGTTTATTAGTTTTCCTATTCACATTGCACCTGGTTCCATAATTCATGACAATCACTACCTATCTCTTCCATTTTACAAGCCATCTGGATTTCAAAGTCTATTCCCCTTCTACAGTTTTCTACAGGGAGAATTGTTCATTGCCTAGGTAGTTAGCTTGAAGTGGAACATATATTGACAAGACAGGATAGGTGTTTGATTGTCCCTTTATTTGACAATTAAAAAATAATGGACAGATGTTCCAATAATTCCAATGTTATGAATCTATGAAATTGTTAATAATTGCTGTCTTTCGTCCTATGAGAGTCATTCTAATTTTTGTGTCATTTGAAGCCAGTAGGAGTCTGCTGAAATTGATTGTCCTTTTTGCCAGATCTCATTAAGGTTTAGTAGCCCCTTCCATACTTGGAAAATAAGGTATTAAAATTCACTCCAAAGCTGGGTATAGTGGTGTGTATCTGTAATCCCAGTACCAGGGAGGTGGAGACAGGAGGATCAGGAGTTCAAAGTCATCCACAGTCACACAGAAAGTTGAGGCAGCCAGGTGTATGGAATGCTAGCCAGAGACCACACACTCTGAGGGTGGGGGATTCCTACTGTGGCTATTTCTAGGCCTATTGCCATAAACAGAATTAGGAACTGTGTGGTTTTTAGAAATGGTTCTTCTGTTCTTCCTTCTTAAGGCGTTTATAGTGATATTTCAAATTCAAGCTGATAATTTCATTATTTTCAATGAATTCCTTCGATTTTGTATTTGTATCTCTGTTATTTCATCTATGGGATTGTATGAGTTCAAGCATGTACCTGTGTATTTGTATATAGAGATGTTGTAAAATGATAATACCAATATTATTTGAGATACCATTTTATTAATGTTTATCCTATTTAGGTTTCAGTTTTCTTGAATCTGTTAATTAATGAATTTGAGAGAATCTGAGGTGCCATTATTCAAATATTTCTTTTGCCTGGTTATCTGTCTTTCTTTTCCTGGAACACTAGTTATACTTGTGAGAAGAGTTTTTCAGTGTCCAGGTTATTAGAAGAGTCCCTGTTGTGTAGCAGTTTACTTGAGACTGAAACATTTTATCCCCCAGAGACATTCTTAAGACAGAAAATAAACAACTCAAAACAGCTTCAGAAGTCCCGGAAACTGACCAGATTCATTAGGCCCTTCCCCTGCATGAGTAAGCAAAAAAGGCTGCTGACAGTCACAAGACAGGCTGAAAAGAAAATTCCCAGACCAGACCAGACCAGCTCCGTAAAAGAAGCTGAGACCCACAGAGCAGCCTGGAGGAGAGGTTTAGATCAACTGCGTCACTTGGGAAGGACACACTTTAACCTGTTGAACTGCGTACAGGCTGTTGTAGTGTGTTCCAGGTTCCCAGTTTTGTGAACTGTCACCATGCTTGGGTGGATTTCAGTGATGCTGCTGTCTTTGAGATGTTTCTGTTCCTGCATGTGACCCTTCACCCATATTCCTGTAAGTAACTCCCATAAAACTCATGGCTCACCAAGTTGAACTCTGGTGGTATCCCCTTTGGTCTGGGGTGGGCTTCCTGTTTGGGATGAGTATCCCCCCAAGAAAAGTCTTGTCCTACAACAGCCCCTGAAGTTTTATGTTTGTGTACAAAAGAGGTCCACAATAGCCCGGAGTGGAATATAACAAAGGTTTGTTTATTTAGGGATAAACTCACAAAAGAGTAGCGATCTGCAGTCTTTTGCCCACGCTGGGAACTGTAACTGTAACAGTTTTACTTTTGAGACAGCCTCTGTAAGTAGCCCTAGCTGTCCTGGAACGAGCTACGCCTGAGCCAGGCTGACCTTGAAAACACACAGATCCCCCTAGCTTCGGCCTCTCAGTGCTGGAATTAGGGGCGGGCACCACCACGCTCAGTGCTGAGACAAGGTCTTGCTGTATAGCCTAAGCTGACTTTGTATTTGCTTCATTTCCCAAGAGCTGGTATTAGAGTTGAGCACTGCTACACACAGATTTTGATAGTTTCTGTGATTCCATCTTCAGGGTCACTGACTTCTGTCATCTCCATCTAGTCTGGATGGGGCTAATAGTAGAATTAGGTGATTGGGCTTCATTTCTCTACTTTTCAGTTCTAGAATTCATATTAAATTTTGTTTACTCTCCGGTACAGACTACTTTTAATATTTTTGGTTATTTGTTTCCAGGTGTTTATCGTGCTTTATTTTCAACCATGAAGGGAACACTATTCAGTGAATGAGTTCATATTCTATTTTCTATAATTATTTCTCTCATGTCATAAAAATTATTTGTAGCCAGGCAGTGGTAGCGCACGCCTTTAATCCCAGCACCTGGGAGGCAGAGGCAGGAGGATCTCTGTGAGTTCAGGGCCAGCCTGTTCTACCAGAACTAGTTCCAGGACAGGCTCCAAAGCTACAGAGAAACCCTGTCTCGAAAAACAAAACAAAGAAAAAAATTATTTGTAGCCTCATTTTCATGTTCGAACTTTTATGTCAATGTCTTGATATGTTGTCCAGGCTGTTCTCAAACTCCTGTATTCAAGTTATCATACTACCTCAGCTTCCAGAAAAGTAGGATGTAACTGTATGTGTGTTTGTGTGTGTGTACCACCACACTTGACATTTACAGCTTTTAAAAATTAATTGCACTGTGTTTATTTATTTGCTTGTTCGTTTATGTACTTTATATGGGGATGTGCGTGTGAACAACTTTTGGACTTGGTTCTCTCCTCCACCATGTGGTTCCTGAGAATCAAACTCAGGTCAGCAGGTTTGGTGGCAAGTGACTTTATCTGCTTAGCCCTCTTGCTGTCTCCCATTTTTAATGGCTACCTAATTTCCATCATACAAATTTGATATGATTCTCTATAGCTCATATTTGTGGGACTTAGTTTGTGCTTTTATATATTATCGCAGATATAAAGCTATTTGAATAAATTTTGGAGTGTAAGATAATTCTATAGAATAGAATTTTTAAATTAGAAGAACAAGACCTATGTGTTAAAGCCCTTCTATGAGTTATGAAATGTAGTGTCCAATTGAGTTTTAGTACTTGGAGAAATTTCCAATCATCCTATTGTTATATAAAGAATGCCAACACTACTCTTGGGCCAGTTGAGATGACTCATCAGATAAGGATATTTGCTGTGCTATCTTCAATCCCTGGAACCCAAGGAAAGTTGGATGGAGAGACTGGACTCCACAAAATTGTCCTCTGACCTCCACAATGCACCATAGCACCCTGTATTATACATGTACATACACATCATACAAATACACACACACACATACACACATACACACAAAGAGTACCATTTTTTCCTAATAGCTTTTGTTGTGACTGGTGCTGGTGCTGTTTTTTTTTTTTTCTTTTTTTTTTGTATTTTGTATTTTTTTCCCTTCCTAATTCATAGTGTTATATTTGGTCTGAGGCTGTCTCCATATCTGAGTATACTTAATAAAGCACAGCCTAACTTCATGTTTTAATAAACTGAAATTTCAAGAGTCTTTTTCTGGGTAACAGGCAGCCAGGTCGCAGTCAGTCACAAGCAGAGGAACCAGTCAAACTTACCAACCGATCAAGACATGCTGAAATAAGATAACTCTGCCTATCTGTAATTGAGAAGGTAGTCTGTCCTTATTCCCTCTTCTCTCTATGCTTGCTGCATGCCCTTGTAGACAGGAGACCTTTGAACCTCTTCTGACTCTGGCTATTGTGCTTTGTACCATTTATATAAGGTAATGAAAATTTGGCTGTGGGTTTTTTTTTTTTTTCATGCTGGAAGCTTCTTCCCAGTCCCTGGCATCCATATACCCAAAGAGTCTGGAATGTTCTGGCGGATGTTCCACCCCAAGCCCCTCCCCCTTCTTTCTCCAAACCCTGCCACATCTCAGAAAGCTTACTTATCCTCAGCATTTAAAATGTACGATTCAGTCATGTTAAGTACATTCATAATGTACAGCCACCATCAGCATATATCGCCTTAACTCTTCTCTTCCTATAACCTCAGAAGTCACTGGGAGATCCTGTCTCAAGAAATAAGGCAGAAGGTCTTTAAGATATGACACTGAAAATTGACCTCTGGGATCTACACTTATACACAGAAATACACACGCACGATCCCCTCCACCATCAAAAATTAATAAAAGAAAATAGAGCTGGGCTATGGTGGCACACACCCTTAATCACAACACTCAGAAGGCAGAGCAGGAGGATTTCTGAGAGTTCTAGGCTAGTCTGGTCAAATAATAGAGTTCCAGGACAGGCTCCAAAGCTACACAGAGAAATCCTGTTTCAAAAAAGCCAAAATAAATTTTAAAAATTTAATAGTGTACCCATTAATCAAACTCCCCATTCATCTCTGCCTCCAACCCATGATATTCTAATTTTCTATATTCTGTATTTCTAAATTCTAATATTCATATGCTAATTTTTGTCTTTTTAATTTTCACCAAGTACTTCCTATAAATGAAATTATGTAGTGTTTTATTTGGTACAACATCTTGAAGGTTCATCCATGTTGTAGCACAATTGAGAATATTTTTCTTTTCTAAACTGAATAATATTCCATCTCCTGTACGTTCCACATGTTACTTAGTGTCTGTCAGTCAGTGGACACTTTGGTTGCTTTCATGTTTTTGCTCTTGTTAGTAATGTGACTATGAATGTTTGTTTACAGCATTTCTTTGAAGCCCTGCCTTAAAAGTATTGAACATAGCCAAGTGGTCTTGGCACACGCCTTTAATCCCAACACTGGGGAGGATAAAGCAGGCGGATCTCTGTGCATTTGAGGCCAAGACTGGTTTGTGAGTTCCAAGACAGTCAGAGCTGCTACACAGAAAATCAGAAACAAAACAGCATTGGGCATATTTCCATAAATGGAATAGTTAGATGGTACTGTAATTCTATTTTTACAAGCTACAATATTATTTTATATAGCATAATAAGTACCATCTTAGACTCTCACTAACATTTTATGATAGTTGCAATTTCTCCATTTTTTCTCTGACACTTCTAAATTTCTCTTTTTTTAAAAAATCATAGCTATCCTAATAAGCATAAGGCAGAGTTTTGTAGTTTTGGTTTGCATTTCTCACATGAATGATTGCTTATGAAGAGGGGCAATGTCAAAATCCTTTGCCTATTTTTGAATTGAGTTTTTTGTTGTTTGTTGTTGAATATATAGTTCTCTGTGCATTGTGAATATGACTCCCTCAACAAATACATTGTTTCAATTGTTGTGACCCATTCTGTAGATTGTTTTTATGCAAAAATTTTTGAAAATTTCATAAAGTCTATTTTTTTTTTGTTACGTATGTGTCTGATACTACATCCAAGACGACACTACCAGGGGCAATGTTATAATGCAGTGTTGTAAAGATATAAGTGCTAAGAAAGATGCTTTGGCATCTCTTTAAAAAAAGAAAGACAGTGCACAGCACTCAGGAGGCAGAGGCAGGCAGATCTCTGAGTTGAAAGCCAGCGTGGTCTATAGAGGGAGTTCCAGGACAACTGGGGCTATTACACAGAGAAACCCTGTCTCAAAAACAAACAAAAAACAAACAAAACAGTGCTGAGGATAAGTTTAGGGCCTTTCGTTATGCTTTCTTCTAAGGCAGTGTCTCTCAACCTTCCCAATGCTGTGACCTTTTAATACAATTCCTCATGTTGTGGTGACGTTAACCATATAATTGTTTTTATTGCTACTTGATAACTGTAATTTTGTCACTGCTACGAATCATAATGTAAATATCTGATATGCAGGATATCTGATGTGTGACCCCTGTGAAAGGGTCGTTTCACACCCCGCCCAGAGGGTTGGACCCACAGGTTGAGAACCATTGTAATAAGAGTTTTTGTATTTTTTCAGGTCTTACATTTAGGTCTTTAATCTGTTTTCAGTTAATTCTTGATAAGTTCATTCTCTTGCATGTGGCCGTTTAGTTTTGTTGAACTCACTGTCCTTTGCCCATTGAATTCATTCCCTCATAAAAATATTGATTTTTCTATATGAGAATTTATTTCTAAGCTTTCTATCCTGTGTCACTAGCTTACATAAGTATCTTTATGCCAGTACCACATTGGTTCAGTTACTGTAACTATGCTGTAAGCTTGGAATTAGGGAAATATGTGCTTCCTAGTCTTAGTTATGATAAAAAAAATTTTCAGTGGATTTTTTTTTACTACTGTAAAAATTATTAAGGTATTGAAAAGGATGGATTAGTAAAAGTAAAGCATTTTGTGTAGCACTAGCATCTTAATGTTATTAAGTCTTCTAATCCATGAACATGGGATACTCTTTTGCTTATTTGCCAGTTTTAATTTACTTTAGCTATATTTTATAGTTTTAACTGTACAAACATTTCACCTCCTTAGTTAATCTGTAAAGATTTTATTCTTTTGCTCCCACTGTAAATGGAATTGTTCTCAGAATTTTGTATTCGATCATATACCGCTAATGTGCAGGACTGCAACTAAGTTTAGTGTGTTGAATTTGTCTCCTGCTACTTTGCTAAATTCCTTCACTAGTTTAATAGTTTATTTTCTGGTGTGGAGTCTAGAATTTTATATATGGAAGATCATACCATCTTCAAACATAGCTGCAGTTGCTATCTTCTAATTTTATCAGATTTCACTGCATGATTATTCTGGATAAAACTAGTAGTGTCAAATCCTTACTTTGTTCCCAATTTTAGAGGAAAGCCACAAAGTATACTGGTCACTGTTAGTTTTTGATTTATTATCTTTATTATATTTTAATTGTTTTCTTTTCCTAGTTTGACAAGTACTTTCGATTGTGAAATTTGTCTAATTTTTCCATTTTTTAGTATCAATTGAGATGATAGTGTGTGTGTTTTCTCGTCATCCTGTTCTTGTGCTGTATTACAGTGACTGATTCCTGTATTTTTGATTTCCTTATTTTCTTGAAGTAAATTCCACTTGGTCATGGTGTATAGTTCTGTTTATATGCACCTGAGTTTGATTTTGTTGAGGAAACACCAGTGATTATAAGGGCTATCATCAGACGGTACTTTAAAAAAAAAACGATAGAGGGAGCCATTATGGGGTTAGGGAGAAACCTGGTGCTAGGGAAATTCCCAGGAATCCACAAGGATTACCCCAGCTAAGACTCCTAGTAATAGTGAAGAGGGTGTCTGAACTGGTCTTCCCCTGTAATTAGATTGGCAACTACCCTAGTTGTCATCGTAGAACCTACATCCAGTAACTGATGGAAGCTGATGCAGTGATCCACAGCCAAGCATTGGGCTGAGCTCCTGGAGTTCTGCAGATCAGAAGGGGAAGGGATCATATGAACAAAGTCGGGAGGGTCAAGATCATAATGGGGAAACCACAGAGACAGTGACCTGAGCTAATGGGAGCTCATGAACTCTGGACTGACAGCTGGGAAACCAGCATGGGACAGAACTAAGCCCTCTGAATGTGGGTGACAGTTATGTGGCTTGATCTGTTCGGGTCAGGGGGGTACCTTATCCTGAGTGTATGAACTGGTTGGTGTTTTGAAGCTCATTCCCTATGGTGAGATACCTTGCTCAGCTTGCCTCAGCTTGCCTCAACTTGGTATGTCAGACTTTGTTGGCTTCCCAAGGGAGGATTTACCCCCTCTGAGGAGTAGATGGAGGATGGGATGGGGGAAGTGGGGAGGTGGGAGAACAGGAGGGAGGGGGAACTGGGATTGGTATGTAAAATAAAAAAATTTAAATAAATTAATAAAAAAGTCAGAGCAATTTGTTTCCTCAGTGAGACTCCCGTAGAGGAAATTAAATTTTTATTTGCTAGTGGTTATCAATTGGAGATTGCGTCTGTGTTAGGTAGGGAGTATGTGTTCACTTCTTTCATCTCTAGGACTCCATCTGGTTTCGAACCTGTGTAGACCTCGTGCATGCTGCTTCAGTCTCTGTGAGTTCATAAGTACATGGATCCTGTTAATGCAGAGCAGCGTTCTCAGTCTGCAGGTTGCGGCCACCAGAAAACACCTATTTCAATTCTTGTTAGGGATCCCCACCCATAAATTTATTTTCATTGCTGCTCCATAGCTCTAATTTTCTACTGAGTAATGGTCACAACCTACAGGCTGCAAACTGCCAATTCAGAGAGTTTTGTTTCCTTGGTGTCCTCCATCTCCTGTGGCTCTTACACTCTCTCTGCCTCTATTTCCATAGAGTTCCCTGAGCTCCTGGGGGGGGGGGCATTTGATGGAAACATCCACTTTAGGGCTGAGTGTTCCAAATTCCCTTCCAGTTTAGAGCTGAGTCTCTTCAGTCTGTACATATTGTCCAGCTGTGGGCATCTGTATTTGTTCCCATATGTTTCAGGAGGAAGCTTCTCTGATGATGGCTGAGTAAGGCACTGATCTGTGTGTATAGAGAATGTCATTAAGAATAGTTGTATCGATATTTTTATGGTTTTTGGTTTGTTTTTTTAGACCAGTAGAATTTTCCTTTACCTGAGGTCTCTGGATTATTTAGTCTCAGTTTCTTGGTCACCTAAGCAGTGTTGGTTTCATCTTGTGGAGTGGGTCTTTTTTTTTTTTTTTTTTTTTTGGTTTTTCGAGACAGGGTTTCTCTGTGGTTTTGGAGCCTTTCCTGGAACTAGCTCTTGTAGACCATGCTGGTCTCGAACTCACAGAGATCCGCCTGCCTCTGCCTCCCGAGTGCTGGGATTAAAGGCGTGCGCCACCACCGCCCGGCGTGGAGTGGGTCTTAAACCAAATCAGATATTAGTTGTTCCCTCACATAAACTTTGTACCACTACTATACTAGTATATCTGTCAGGTAGAACACCATTGTAGACCAAAGGGTTTGTGGCTGGGTTGGTGTTTTTATGTTCCTCCTTTGGTGGTGCCCAGAGAGCGTGCCTTGCTGCACCAAAGATGCCAGTATGGGAGTGAAGACTCTATGTAGGCACCAGCTCGACTTCTTGTTCAGTGAGTTGTGGAGGTATTTGTTGTCTTTAGTAATGTTGTCTTTAGTTTGTGGAGAATAGCCTATAGTTTTGGCAACAGTCTGGGTTGTTTGGTGCTTCCCTGGGGACCCTTTTTCTAGCAACTCAATCCTGGAAACCTCATTTGGTGATGAGAGATGAGTAGTTGGAGCTATGTCTCTCCCATTATTGGACAATTATATATATATATATATATATATATATATATATATATATATATACACACACATATATGGAAGCTTCTACTGTATTAGGTTTCCATACTACTCCTCAAATGGCCCTTAATTTTATCTGTCTATTCCCATATTCCCTCCCTCATTCCCTCTTCTTTCGCTCCTCCTGCTTGATCCTTCTGATCCAGTTTTCCTCCATCCGTCTATAAATATCTATTCTAGTTCCCTTTTCTAGGGAGATCTGTCTGCCCCGCCACCCACAGTCCTTTATTTTATACCTAACCTCTGTGGCTCTATGGACTGTAAGTTTCATTATCATACAATTAACAGCTAATATCCATGAATAAGCGTATGCATACTCTATTTCTCTTTCTGGATTTGATTTACCTTGCTCAGGATGAATTTTTTTTTTAATTCCTATCCATTTACCTGCAAATTTCATTGTTTAAAAATGTAAATGCACCCAATTTTCATTATCCATTCTTCTGTTGAAGGACATCTGGGTTGTTTCCAATTTCTGGATCTCATGAAAAGGGCAGCAATGAACATGTTTGAGCAAGTGTCTCTGTGGTAGGATGCTGTAGCTGGATCTTGAAGTGGATCAATTCCCTGTTCTTAGAAATTGCCACTCTGATTTTCGCAATGACTGTGAAAGTTTGTACTCCCACCAGCAGTGGATGAATGTTCCCCTTGATCCATATTGTCTCCTGCATGAGCTGTCATTTCTTTTATTCATCTTAGCCATTCAGATGGATGAAAAGCGAAGGTTCAAGGTAGTTTTATTTGCAATTCTCTGATGAATAAGGATGTTGAGTATTTCTTTTTAAGTTTTCCTCAGCAATTTGTTTCCTCTTAGAGAATTCTTTGTTTAGATCTGTACTTCATTTTTAAATTGAATTATTTGTGTTCTATCTATCTAGTCCTTGAGTGTTTATATCTTGAATATTATATCAAAAGAATATAGGGTGTATTCTCTCGGTGAATGTTCTGTATAAAATCTCTACTGCGTCCATTTGGTGTATGACGTCATTTAGTTCCAGCATTTCTCTATTTAGTATTTGAATGACCTATTGATAAATGGAAAATATTGAAGGTTCCCATTGTCACTGTGTGAAGGTCAATATGTGGTTGAAGCTGTAGCAATATTGCTTTTGCGAACTTCTGTGCCCTTGTGCTTAGTATTTAGATAATGAGAATTGAAATGTCATCTTGGTGGATTTTCTTTTGATGAGTGTACCGTGTCCTTCCCTGTCTCTTTGGATTAGTTTTGGTTTGAAGTCTATTTTTTATATATTAAAATAGATACGCTAGCTTTTTTCTTAAGCCCATTTGCTTTGAATATCTTTTCCCATTCTTCTACCTTGAGGTCATGTCTATCCTTGATGTTAAGGTGTGTTACTCGGATACAGCAAGAAGGATGGATGCTGTTTTTGTATTCATTCTGTTAGTCTGTGTCTTTTTATCTGAGAATTGACATAAATTGATGTTGAGAGATATCAATGAGTAGTGTAGATTCCTGCTATTTTGTTGTCAATGTTGTGTGTTTCATCTCTTTTGATTTGCTGGTCCAGGATTATTTATTCTTTATGTTTTCTTGGGTGTAGTTTTTCTCCTAGTGGATTTCTGTCAGGCTGGATTTTTTTTTTAAAGTCATGGAATATATTACTTTCTGCATTTGCTGTGATTGAAAGTTTTGCTGTGTATAGTGTTGTCTGGTGTCTGTGGTCTGTTAATGTCTGTAGACCACCTATCCTGGCCCTTCTGGTTTTTGTAGTTTCCACTGAGAAGTCAGGGGTTATTCTAATAGGTCTGTCTTTATATGTCACTTGATCTTTTCCTTTTGCAGCTTTTAATATTGTTTGTTGTTATGTATGTTTAATACTTGGATAATTATTGCTGAAGAGGATTTCTTTTCTTGATCCAGTCTATTTGGTGTTCTCTATGCTTACTGTATCTTGATAGCCATCTCCTTTAATTTAGAAATTTTTTTAATATAAATTTATTTATTTTACATCGCAGACACAGTTTCCCCTCCCTCCTCCCTTCCCAGTCACTTACACTCCACTCTGTTCCCACCCCTCTGTTTCTGTTTAGGAAAGGGCAGGTCTCTCATGAATATCAATAAAACATGGCATATCAAGTTGCTGTAAGACTAAGCCCCACCCCATGTATTAAGGCTGGGCAAGGTGACTCAGTATGGGAAATAGGGTCCTAACAGTCTGTAAAAGAATCGGAGATAGACTCTGTTCCCGTTGTTAGGAGTCACACAAGAGGACCAAGCTATACAACTGTAATATATATACATAGGACCTAAGTCAGTCCCATGCAGGCTCCCTGGTTGTGGGTTCAGTCTCTGTGAGCCCCTATGAGTCCAGGTTAGTTGATTCTGTGAGTTTTCTTTTGATGTCCTTGACCCCTCTGGCTCCTACAATCCTTTCTCCCCCTCTACAGGATTCCTCGAGCTTCTCCTAATGTTTGGCTGTGGATCTGTATCTGTTTCCATAAGTTTCTGGATGAAGCCTTTCTGATGACTATTGGCCTAGGCACCAGTCTGGTCAGAGGAGGATTGCCGATTCAGGCTGCACATCTGTTATTGCTAGGAATCTTAGCTAGGGTCATCCTTTCACTTTTGTGCCGGGCTTTTACCTGACCCCAAAATGCCCCCATTTTCAGTCATCTCCTTCAGTACTCCCCCCCTCGACCCCAACATGATCCCTCATGTTCCCATCCCCTCCCACTTGAAGTCCACTCACGAAATCTCTTTATTTCCCCTCCCCAGGGGATCCTGGCAACCCCCTTTGAGCCTTCTTTGTTATCTAGTCTCTCTGGGTCTATGGATTGTAGCATAGCTATTCTTTATTTTATAGCTAATATCCACTTATGAGTGAGTACACAAATTTTCTTCTATGATTTTGTTGAAAATATTTATTATGCCTTTGAGTTGTGTTTTTTTTTCTCCTTCTATTCCTATTATTCTGAGACTTGGTCTTTCCAGTGTCCCAGATTTCCTTTATATTTTGCACCAAGATTTTTTTTAGATTTAACATTTTATTTGAACAAAGTATCCATTTCTTCTAATGTGTCTTTAATATCTGAGAGTCTCTCTTCAATCACTTGTATTCTATTGGTGAGGCTTGTCTCTGAGGTTCCTGTTTGAGTTCCTAAAATTTCCATTTCCAGATTTCCTTCACTTTGTGTTTTCATAGTTTTCTTTAAGGGGTGTCTTTATTTCCTCTTTAAGGACCTCTATCGTATTCGTAAGGACTATTTGTCTTGTGCTTCAGCTATGTTGCTGTTCTCAGGGCCTGGTGTGGTGGGGTTGCTGGGCTCTAGTGGAGACTCACTGGTCTTGGCTATTACTGATTGTGTTTTTATACTGGCATCTAGGTATCAGGGTTTCAAATGATAGTAGTTCTAGGTGTTGTTACCTGTTTTTGTCTTTGTTGGGTGGGTGTTTTATCTCTCCTTGGTTAGTGTTGCCCTCTAGCTCTTAGAAGTATGTGGTGGCTATGTGCTGCCTGGTAGGAGATTCTTCTGGCTGGGATCATGACCCGTGTGACCACTGTGGGGTTCCAGGCACAGTGTGTTCCTGGGTATTGGGAGTTGACACTTAAAAACGGGGTTGGGCTTGGGAGCATTGAGGAGGTCTACCATAGGGAGGAAAGCAGGGTGTTCCACCAGGACCTGCTTAGGCCCCGGGGAATGAGAGGTAACAGCAGGTAGTGTGCCACAGAGCTGGGAGTGAGACTGGAGCGTTAGATTTGGAGAAATGGAGGGCGAGTGGAGATCTGAAACTCACCCTCCTCCTTAGCTGACCTATTAGCTTCACTGGCAGGCTTGGCTGGCAGGCTCCCAGGGAAAGCCTGCTGGAGTAGGGCTAGTAGGAGGGAGGTTGGAGGAGAAGACCTGTGAACTCCACTGGACATTAGCGCAGAGAAGAGGTGGAGGCTGCTGCAGAGGTACTGGTTAGATGTGGAGACTAGATTTGTATTAGAGGAAGGGGAGGTGAAAATTTACTGTGTGGCTGTCAGCCTCTCTGGCCTATGAGGCCTGTGTGTTCCCAGGGAATGCCTGTTGGAGTTGGTTGCTGGGAAAAAGCGATGAGTGGGCTGGGAAGGAAGTTTGGAGAGGAAGCTCTGTGGGATCCATGGCAATGGGAAGGGGGGAAGGGAAGCTACAGTGGCTGGTGTGTTGGCAGAGATGGAGATCAGGCTGAGGGATTGGATTTGAGCAGTGAGGGAGAGGTGGAATTCTGCAGTTAGCTTACCTACTTCCTGGCTCTAGTCTTTGCTCGAGATTTTTATTTATTAACCCAAGCTCCTTACAAGTCACTCAGATTTTCTAGTTATTCATCATTAATTTTTGTAGGATTTGCTTTTCTACTAGGATATTCAACTCGTTCCCTTGCAATTCTTATTTGTACACTGGTACCACCGTTTTTATTTCTCTAGACCTGGTAATAATGTCTCCACTTTTATTATTGATTTAAGCAATTTAAGTCTTTTTCTGTCCCCCTCAGAGACCATTTGTCAATACTGTTAAATTCTACAAAGAACCAATTTTTTGTTTCATTGATTTTATTGTTTTTCTATTCTTGGTGTTAGTAGGATAATTAAATTTAAAATGGTGTGGAACTTACAACTGGCACACTGTGAATAACATAAAATTTTGAAGAATTATCCCTTCAGTATTTGAAAGTCCTTATCTGGCTAGGCAAAGTAATTGCTCATGCTGTTGACACACACACACACACACACACACACACACACACACACACACACACACACACGTATCTTTACTATTTGACTTTTTGTATTTTTCCATAACATGAGTGAAAATACCAGCCAATATTCATATCATTACTACCTTTCTTCCCTTGCAACAAGGTGGTTATATTATCTGTTGATTGAGTTTTTTGTTTGTTTGCTTGTTTTGGTTTTGGTTTTTATAGACACGGTTTCTCTGAGTAACCCTGACTGATCTGGAACTTGTTCTATAGACCAGCCTGGCCTCGAACTCACAAAGAACCTTCTGTCTCTGCCTCCAGAGTGCTGGAATTAAAGGTGTGTGCCACTACCATCCTGCTGGTTGTTTCCAATGCAATTTTTTTATTGATTCTTTGGGAATTTTACATCCTGTACCCAGTCCATCCATGTCTGCCCTCCACCCTTGTAACCTTCTCCCCCAAGAGGAAATAAAAAATTAAATTAAAATTAAAAAAATTCTCGCCGACCCCTCTGGGCAATGTCTCACTCCTCTGTTAACCACAGCCTTCTCTCATACCCTCCAGAGCTGTTTCATCTTCAGGTTTGCTCTATGTGCCACTCTTCTCCTTTGTCTTTCCCACCTCTCAATCACTACTTGTACATCATGGTAGTATTGGAAGCTGCAGTGTGTCACTCAGTAATTCTCTTTTGTCCAAATAGCTTGCTTGCAAATGTTCATTGCAATGAATCATTGGTCTGGTTCAAGGCCTTTGGCTTCTGCTGCATCACCAATACCGGACCCCCACTGAGACTCCTCTCTGCTATCCTGCTATTGCCAAGTCATGGAGATCCTGTACTTATGGTTTCACTATCTCTCTCTAGCCATACCACCCAGGTCAGCTCTCCCTTGTCAATACCATCATGGCCAACTCTGATGTGCCCCCTGGGCCAACTGGCCCCACACCCATCCCACCACTAGTACTACCTTGTTGCAGCCAGTGAGGAACAGGGCCAGCTTTCCCAAGTCCATGCAATACCAGTGGTACTATGTGGCTGTTGTTGAGGGGTAGAGCCAACTCTCCCACTACCAGCCAGGGACAGGACCAGCTCAGCTCAGCTTTGGCACATCAACTTGGCTTCAGGTGATAGCACAGATAACAGGCGTCAACATGGCTTTTGATGGTAGTACAGGTCACAGACATCAACATAGACTCAGGCTGTGGTAACCATGGACCCAGATATGACCCTTGGCTACAGCACAGGCATGGACAACACCATGGCCTCAGATGGCAGCAGAGGCCAGTCACATCAGTATGGCCCCAGTGGCAACATGACCCTCAGACATCAACGTGGCCTCTGGCAGTGGCCCAGCTGTTGCTTGATTTTTTTGTTAATATTCTTTCCATCACTTTCTTAAGTCTTTAAGTCAACAAAACAATAATCCTGAAGTGATCAATTTTTTTTTCTGTAAAGGGCTAGAAAATAAATCTGTTTAGGCATTAAGGGTCCTTTAATTTCTATCATAATTATTCAGCTTGACTGATTCTGCACAAAATTGTATATATTCTGTAAATGAATGGGCAAAAAAATTACCTGACTCACTGGTAGTGGCTTTCAGACTTAGGCAACAAACAAAGAATTGATTTGATGGTATTTGCTACTTAAAATGATGTTGCTCAATCCAATAAGTTAGGAAGACATATGTAATGGTACACCATGATAGATTGTTATATAGTGAGATGATTAGGAATAGTAATGACAGATTTCACATTTTATTCCTCTTAATCTTTATGTAGATTCTCTACTTATAATTTTAACAGATTTTCTTTATAATGAATGTGTTTAGCATTGAACTTTATAAAATTTCTGAAAATTAAACAAAGAGACTTTGTGAACCTGAATGAGCAAGCTGCCAAATTTTTTTGACAGTAATCAGCTGTACTTATTCCACTAATAGCAACTAATCTTTCACTGAAAGAAAAGATCAATGAGGTAAAGGGCATATATAGACTATTAAATGCTGGGTAGCAGTTAGAATACATTAGATGTTGCACAGAGGAAGCTATCATGAATTCACATTGTACTCTATGTGAATTGCATCTTTGCATAAAACATAGCAACATGATTAGATATTAAAATATATTCTTTATCAATGGTGGAATACCTGGGACTAGATTATCCCTTTACTGTGAGGCCATTAAGTCTTTTTCTATAAAAGACAAGACAATAAATCTAATTCCCATTCACACCAATACTGTGTGAGGGTTCTGTTCTCTTCACATTGAGGCTGTCACTTGTTTGCTGAGAGCCACTCTTTCTGTAGTAGAGTGATACATCACTGTGCCTTTAATTTGGATTTAGCCGATTAGTACCGATGTCGATAAAATATTTGTTTTCTTTTGGGAAATGTGTATTTGGGGCTATTCCTTATTTACAATCAGGTTATTTGTGTTTTGTTAGTGAGAGCTTGGATCTCATTATATTTTCTGGATATCTTAAATTTTGTATGCACATGTGTTGGGTGTGTGCACATGTGCATATGTATTTGGATGCAGGTCTATGTGCATACTTCAGGAGGCCAGAGGTTGACACTGGGTGTCTGTTGGTTGATCTTGTTACACTTTATATCACAAGACAGAGTCTCTCATGTGAACCCAGAGTTTGCCAATTTGGGTAAGCTAGCCAGCTTGCTACAGGGATGGCCTGTTTCTGCTGGCTATGTGCTGAGCTGCGATTACACGTGGGCCACCACAGGTGCCTAGTTTTGTTTTTTTTTTTTTTTTTTTGCTGATTCTGATCCTGTCCTCACACATAACTAGTACTAGATTATCTCCCCCACCGTCTCTTAAATTATTTTTCTCGTCCATCTTTTCTCAGTTTTTTAAAAAATTTACATGCAAGGTAGTATGTTTCCTTGTGGCATTTTCATTCATATTTGGTTTTCATTGATGGGCATCTACTATTCTCTTCCCATGTTCCTGCCTTCTTAAACCCTCCCACCTTTAGTATTCTCCCTTTAACTTTCCTATCACACATATCTGTTGCCCCCCCCCCACTTTCCATCTTTTTAGTCTTACATTTCATTTGAGGAATAAACGTGATTCTTTGTCCTGTAAAATTTCCCATCCTGAATTTTGCCGAAGGTGTACTAGTGATAACATGGAATATACCTCTCTCTCCTCTATATTTCTATACCTATCTTCGAAAGAACATGTAGAGTTGTCTTTAGACTTTCACTTTTTAAAAGAAGATCCTTTATAAATAGTGCTGTGCTCTTCTATTAGGTTGCTAATGTTATAATTGCTTTTGTAGTCTCAGGCCCACCAGTCTAGGGATAGTGTCACCCACAGTGGACCATGTCCTCCTCTGTCAGTTAACAATCAAGAAAATGTTCCACAGACTTTCCCACAGGCCATTATGGAAGCAATGCTCCACGTAGGTTTCTTCTTCCCAGGTATGTTAAATTGACAAGTTAGCCATCACACCTGGTTCTGTTTCAATTCCTTTTATAGAAATGCGTTCCATTGATTTCTTTTTTTATCTGCATTATTGTCTTCTTTCTGTTTTGCTTCCAGCTACTATGTTGCTCTTTTCAAACATCTTGTTAAAAATACTTTGAAACCAGGCGTGGTTATGCATGCATGTAACCCTAATATTGGGGGAGAGGTCAGAGATGGGATGATCGCTGGGGTTTGCTGGCTACCAGCGTAGCTTCAGAAACTCATGTTTTCAGGAAATAAGGTAGTGAATGATAGAACAAAATACCCAGTAACCTCCCTTAGCCTCTGAATGTGTATGAGTGTACAAGCCTGCACAAATGTGCATATGTATCCTATGCATATACTATACACATACACCATCACCACCCCCACACAGAAACAATTACATAATTTTTTTTCTCATAAATGTATTTGAGACTATATTTCTGTTTCCCAGAAATTTTTGACATGTGATTGTAGCATGCTTTTTCTTTTAGGCCCACAACCAGCTCCCAGATTGTGATGTGGAGACTTATTGTTAGTTATGAATGCTTGGCCTTAGCTTAGGCTCGTTTCTTGCTATGTCTTATAACTTAACCTGTTTCTCTTTATCTATGTTTTGCCTTGGGACTTTTACCTTTCTTTTTGTATGTTTTACTTTCCTGATTCTCATTTCTAGCTAGCTGGCGACTGCCTGCCTTCTGACCCTGGGCGTGTCCCTCTCTTTCTCCCTCCTCCTCCCCACCTAGATTTCTCTTCCTACTTATTCTCTCTGTCCACCAGCCCCGCCTATTCATTTACCGCCTAACCATTGGCTGTTCAACTTTATTAGATGAATCAGGTGCCTTAGGCAGGCAAGGTGAAATAACAACACATCTTTTCATAATTAAACAAATATAGAATAAACAAATGTAGCAATCTTTGCCCAGTTACTATAAATATTATTCCAGAACATGTGATATTTTATGTGCTCTCAAGTTCTAAGGCTTTAATAATTTTATTTTTCCTGTTAATCTAGCCAGTTGTAGTAATATTACTACCTTAAGAATATATGATACTATTTTTATTATGTTCCTCAAACTTATTTTCTTCTTTATTTTGGATATCCTTAAGTAGTTTTCTAAGTTTATTTGGGGGAAAACTACTTCTTGAATAGACTAGATTGCCAAAGAAGGCTGGGCTGAGTATAGTGATTTTATGTTGCTTGGTCCGATAACTTCGGCTGAACAATATAATGGCAGTAATCTTGATGAATTAGGGGTCAACCAGAATTGACTTCCTGGGTCTTCATCATCTGTTGCCCCCAAGAAGAATAATGACAATCCCTTATTTTTTTTTATAAAGCTCTCTCCACAGCCATTATTTACTTCATGTTTCTGACAACTTAAAAGAGGTAGATAGAAAAGACATTAAACCTCTGTGACTTCATCTGTCATACAGTATTAAATATACTTTGCAACCACAGTGGATTGCCTTAAGGATTATTAATTAGACCCAATAATCCTACTACTTACTGCCTCGGGGGTCTATGATCATCTAGTGAGATGAGGGTATGAAAATACACAGAGGCATAAAGCTGTTGAAGCAACTTCTTTGGGCGTCGAAAGAGTTACTTGTTCTACTCTGTTCTCACTCTCCCACTTGTTAGAAGCTGGGAAAACATACTGCAGGTGACCATCTGGTCTGTGCTGAGCTCCTGATTTATACGCATTGATTGACACACCATGGGGTCTGACTGTGACCAGAGCCAGCTTCCTGAATGTGTTACCCCTCTGGGCAGCAGCGCAGGGCCGCAAGGTAGTAACTCAGACAGCAAGCTAAAGTTTTGAAAAACGATTTATTTTAATCTTATCCATATGAATGTTTTGCCTGCATTCGCATATGTATGACACATGTATGCCTGGTGCCCTCAGAGGTAGGAAGTAGTTGGCACATTCCCTGGCACTGGTATTATGGATGGTTCTGAGTCACCAAGTAGATAGGTGCTGGGAATAGAAAACAGTTCTCTGAAAAAACCACAAGAACTCTTAACCACTGAGCCATCTTTCTAGCCCACCAAACAGTTGTTCTAAAATCAAACATTTTGATGCAATGCAGTCTAAAGATATACTAGCTTAATGCTTACACGCTGAAGAGAGTAGGGAACCATTAGAATTCTTCGTTTTCTGTTAATCCTGTTTCGAAAGAGCAGCAAACTTTGCATATTCAGCCAGAGCCATGCTATTGTAACATAGAGTCTTGTTGAATCTGAGCTGCGGGATTTCATACGGTGCCGGCTGACATAATATGATGGCTGTGTGGTGCAAAGTGAGAACCAAGCATGTGGTTTGACACAGCATGTGTTCTCGAAACACCTCAGATTCATTACACCCTTGAGTTTGGATTAATTTTTGTTCCTCATGTGTTGAGAAATTTTACATTGTTGGTTTGTTTGGGGTTCCCACGTTCAGCGTATGGGGCTCCTAGGATCTAAAGCAGTGCGCTTTGACAATCAGAGGTAAAGGAAGAGTAGCAGAATTAGGCCTCTCTGCCCTTCTTCCACCTCTGGCTCTCCACTTTGGTTCGGTTTCCCTCTGGAAGATTGGGGAGAGGTGTCTGACCTTCTATCTGCCCAGAGACCCAATCCACTAAAGAGGAGACAAATGCCTTCAAAGTTTTGTACTAAAATTCCGTTACCCATTGATGATCAAACTCTGTCTCCTCGCAGAGAGGAAATGACTGAAGCACCTCACCCAGAGTCCAGAGTCATTGTCTTTGTCCCAGGCTCATTATCTTCCTTCAGATCATTTTTTAATGAAAAAACAAAAACAAAAACCGAGGTTTGAAACCATGGCTCAGAGGACCCAGGTTCAATGCCCAGCACCTCATGGCAGTTCACAACCATCTGTTACTTCAATTCCTGGGGGTCCAATGTCCTCTTCTGGCATGTACATGGTGGACAGACATACATGCAAGCAAAATAGTCATAAATTAAAAAGAAATCTTTAAAAAGCATTTGTTACCCACTCTTGCTATCCTCTTCCCTGCAAAGGGAGTAATTAACCCTCAACCACTTGGCCCTTCTTTGGATTTCATGTTCTGTGTGGCTCCTGCACACATGTGTTTTTCTCCAGTTACTCTGGCTGCTAGGAGTTGGTTGTCACAGAATCAGTCTGTGTACCTTTGGATGGAAACTCGGAAATTTTCTGGCCTACTTAGAAATTGTGACAAGTGTGTGAATCTGTGGCCAGAGTGCTGGAGCCACATTGTCCAGCACGGTGGCCACAAGCCAGTGGATGCTAATGAGCTCCTTAAATGCGCTTAGTCTCAGCAAATTGTAATTCTGGAAGTGTAAAATAGGTCCCAAATTTCAGAGACTCAGCCCAAAATTCGTGAAATATTTCACTAATAGGTTGTTTATATCAATTAGGTATTGAAGCTATAGTTTTGGTATTTTGGGGTAAATGAAATCTTACTAAAAATTTATTTTTGTACTCTGTTAATGTGGACAAGTTCAGAATATTTATGTGGCTTGCAGTTTTTGTTGTTGGTGGTGATGTTTTTCTTGTATACATTTAAAAATTTTTGTTAATTGATTTTTGTAGATAAGGTGCCACTACGTAGCTCTGTCTGGTCTTGAACTCAGTCCTTCTGCCTCAGACTCACAAGTGCTGCAGTGCCAGGCGTGTACTGCTATATCTGGGAAGATTTGTGCTACTTTTAGTAAAGAGAGAGAGAGAGAGAGAGAGAGAGAGAGAGAGAGAGAGAGAGAGAGAGAGAGAGAAAAGAATGAGAATAATGAGATGTTTGCTTTATAGTTCAAGGAAGGCCAAAGGAATAGGATATCTATTTTCTTTTCATTTGTCTTTTGTCCATATTCAGATGCTTTTCAATAACTGAATTATACAATAAACACCACTTTTCTATATGAATGGTGCACTTACAGCTTCTCACACTACCAGGTCCTCCTTTTTGATGAGCAGTTTTAACATGGTGACTGTCCTTCTTTGTTTTACCTATGTTCCCATAATCATACATGTGAGATCACATTCGCTTCAGTATTCAATACAGCACATTTTCCACTTTGCATCACTTGGTTATTTGCTGGATATAGAAATACAGGTTGACTTTTTTGGCACACACTTTTCACATACAGGAGCCTTATGTCTGAGGTAACTTCCTAGCTGTAAGGTTTCTGATCAAGGATACCCTTTTCAAAGCGAAGCAACAGTTCTCGTTTGCAGTTGCAACGCATGGAACTACATTTTGCCTTGCATTATCTGTATGTGTTATCAGTCTCTTGAGTTTTTGGGTCCTGATTTATAGACTAGTCATGCTAGCTCACTGGGAGTTTAATTTAGATTTCTTTACTGGTAAGTATTTTTTCAAATGTTTAACAACCATTTGATTGCTTGATTTGCTATAGGCTTTCTTAACCTTTCTTTATGTCACTGGTTCTTTTTATTCTATTAAAAAGAATATCTTCCAGCAGGATCTCTAATATTCGGGGCAGCCATGGGATATCCCAGAGGAGCTCCAGTGAGGATCCAGTGATGATGGTGTACTGGAAACCAGAGGCCTTGAACTGGACCTGTAACTCATTGCAATGAGCATTGGCTGATGGGACAAAATGGTGTAGTATGTGACACACCTCAGCTACCAATGCCATCAAGATGAATAAAGAGGTGTTGGAGAGGTGGGAAAGAAGGAGAAATGAAGAGATGTTTTGTTTTTTGTTTATTTGGTTTGTTCTTGTTTTTGTTTGTTTGTTTGCTTGTTTTGTTTTGTTTTTATTTTTTTAAATTTTCTTTTGGGGTAGTGCTGTATGGGTGAGGGGGGATATGGTAAACCAGGAGGTGAGCCAAAATGGGTGCATGATGTGGAATTCCCAAAAGAATCAATAAAGAAACTATGTTTCAAAAAAAAAAATCTTCATTCCCGACCAATACATTTTAGTGATTTTAATTTTAGTGATTCTAGTGGATGTGAAATGATATCTCGTTGAGGGTTTTCTTTGCATTTCTCTGATGGTTAATGACACTGAGCACCTTTTAATGTGCTCAGTTGCCATTTATGTCTCCTCTTATTAACATCTTTTAATGTCTTTGCCCACTTAAAAAAATTATAGCTATTAAGTCTTTTACTGTGATAAGTGTTGCAATGTATGTTCATGTAGGTGTATGTGCACACTCCACCAGCAGATCCATCGTCTGTGAAATATCTTAGGAATATTTTGCCATAAAAATCCTATTTACTCATTATAGTACTGTTTTTAGAACAGAAAGGCTTCTGGCTCCGGTGTGTGGCTCAGTGGCATAATTTCCCTGCTTGTGCTGCTCAGCCCATCATCACTCTCGAGCTCCAGAGCTTTTACATCTTTAAAGAAAAAAATCATTTTAAATTTAGACTACTCAAATATCTCAGGCCTTTCATTTTCTTTTCTGTTTTTCTTGTGTTGGGTAAAAATGTTTCCTGCATGTCTAGATTGACACGAACGTTCTTTTTATTGGATTGTTTTTCTTTGTTTTAATAGTTAAATCTTTAATCCACTTAACATTTTTTTTTAATAAATGGGTGAAGGAGAGAACACATTCCATTTTCTCTCAAATGCCTCAAGGGGGTACATATACATGCCAGGGTGTACATATTTTCCTTTGAATAGAAGTATTACCTTTGTCATTAACATAACTACCAGATTAATTCTAGTTGTCTATTTCTATGTCAATATCATATTATTTGGCTATATTTTTATATTTAATGAACCAAAACTCATCTCACTATTCTTTATAAGTTTTGCAAGCATTCTCAGGTATACAAAATCACATAGAGGTTTTAATATTATTTTGTGTAATTAAACATAGGCAGGAGGGCTGAGGAGACAGTTCAGCTGGGAAAGTGCTTGTCCTGCAGACGTTGGGACCTGAATTTGATCCCCAGAACCTAGGTAAAAAATGCCAGGTGTATCATAATCTGAGCACTGGGGAAGCCGACAGGAGGAGCCCTGCTGCTTTCTGGCCAGTCATTCTAGACAAGTGTGGCAGCTCCGAATCAGCGAGAAACCCTGACTCAAGGGAGGTAGATGGTATTTCTGGGGGTGACACTAAAGATTTGTCCCCCAGCCTTCACATACATGTGCAGATACTTGTACCCCCATATGAATGTACACTCCCACGTGAATGTGCACCACACATGAACATATACACACATGTACACATGTTCCAATAAAAACATAGAAATAAATAAATCTAAACCAAGGTGGGCATGGTGGCACATGGCAGCAGTCAGCACTCAGGAGGCAGAAACTGGAGGATTGGGAGTTCAAGGCCATCCTCAGTGTGGTAATTTGAACATAATTGGCCCCTATAATGTCACAGGGAATGGCACCATTGGGAAGTGTGGCCTTGTTGAAGGAAGTGTGTCAGTGTGGAGGCAAGCTTTGAGGTCTTTTTGTTTAAACTTCACTCAGTGACACACTCTATTTCCTGTTGACTTCTGATCAAGATGTGGCCAGCACCATGTCTGCCTGCATGCCACCATGCTCCCCGTAATGATGGTAATGGACTAAATCTCTGAACTGTAAGTCACCAGCCACCTCAATGAAATGTTTTCCTATGTAAGAGTTGCAGCCATCATGGTGTCTCTTCACAGCAATAGAAACCCTAATTAAGACACTCAGCTATCTAGTAATTGCAAGAAAAGCCTGGACTATACGAGACTCTGTCTCAATAAATCAGAAAGAAAAATAAAAGAAACAACAATAAACAACAACAAAAGACAATCATTTTAGAGTTTTATTAAGTATGACATGA
The DNA here is from genome assembly GCF_018167655.1 of Microtus oregoni. Lineage (NCBI taxonomy): Eukaryota > Metazoa > Chordata > Mammalia > Rodentia > Cricetidae > Microtus > Microtus oregoni. The sequence continues at coordinate 826,773 of NW_024543812.1, forward strand.
CATCTATTGTATTTTAAGATCATTTGCGTATTTATTATATTGCTTGAATATCTTGTATATCCATGAAAATAATATGTGTGTCTGTACTTTGAAATAGACTTTTATGCCTCATAATAACAATAATTAATATTTTTGTAATTTTGTACCTCTTTTTATCATATTAAATTTACTTTTAAATTTTTATTTTTTATCATATTTACCGTGTGTGTGTGTGTGTGTGTGTGTGTGTGTGTGTGTGTGTGTGTGTTTTCATGTGCCACAGTATGTATATAGACCAGCAGACAACTTGTAGGGACGGTTTTTCTTCCACTATGTGGGTTGCAGGCTTTAGCCTCTGTGCCATCTCCTCAGGCATAAATCTACTTTTAAATATACATGATTTTGCCAGTAATTTTTTTTTCTATTTCAATTTTATTTCTTTTTCTCAACTTGATGTTTGTAATATTGATGCATGTGGCTGCTTATGTAAGTAACTTGGTTGTTTTCTTTAGTGAGGAGAATTTCTAAGTATTTAAGAGGATGCAAAGTATTCATTCACCTGTTAAGTGATTCCGAGTCTCTGACCAAAATGAATAAAGCAGCATGTTAAGAATTGCCTTCTTGCAGCTGGGCATGGTGACACACAGCTTTAATCCCAGCACTTGGGGAACAGATCTCTGAGTCTGAGGCAAGTCTGGTCTACAGAGCAAGTTTCAGGACAGCCAGAGCTATGTAGTGAGACCATTTCTCAAAAACAAAACCAAACCAAAACTCCCACTTTCTTCAGGGTGTTTTTATTAGTTTAAATCTAATCGCTCCTCGATCACTAATTCGCCCTAGACATGCCTGTAGGTGTGCTTTGAACCATTTGAAATGCCCACCAGCAATGGACACTTCCATTTGCCCCATATGCAGGTCAATATTTCTTTCTCTCCATCTTTTCAATTTTGGGTGTGAAGTAATAACTATGTCTGTGGTTTTGAACTGTTATGTCCCTGCTGACGATTGCTGTGAAGGAAGATTTTATGTACTTTAGCTATTTCTACATTTTCCTTGGGAAGTGTTTGTTCAAAATCTTTGTCAATTTTTAAATGGAAACATTTGTGTTCTTAAAAAATATTTTATTTTGTTTTGATTTGGGTTTTTTTTGAAACAGGGTCTTACTATGTAGTCCTGGGTGACCTGGAACTTGCTCTGTAGACCAGGCTAACCTTGAACTCAACAGAGATTCACCAACCTCTGGCTCCCAAGTGTTGGGATTAAAGGTGTGTGCCACCACTGCCAAATTTTTAAATTAAAATATAGTGCATCATTTTCCCTCTTCCTTTTCTTCCCTGCCATCTCCCATCTTCATCATAGTATATTATTCTTTAATTATTATTGTTACTATACAGTTGTATATATATTATTATTATTGTCTAGTATATAAGTAATAGTTATTTTATATACAGAAATGAATAAATATATAAATCAGTTGTAATTTTATTATTGCTTTGTTGGTGTTTTGTCAGTACTTTGCCAATGACATATATAGATAACATCTTTAATTCTAGATTTTCTTTTCTGAAAAATATTACATTATTGTGTATGTTTGTGTGAGGGTCAGTGGACAGCTTCTGGGAGTTGGTTTTCTCCTTATACCATATGGCTCTAGTGCAGTGCTTCTCAACCTTCCTAATGCTGTGACCCTTTAATACAATTCCTCCTGTTGTGGTGACCCCAAGCATAAAATTATTTTCGTTGTTACTTCATAACCGTAATTTTACTACTGTTATGAATCATAATATAAATTGCTGGTATTTACGATGGTCTTAGGTGACCCCAGTGAAAGGGTCAACCCCCAAAGGGGTTGCAACCCACAGACTGAGAATCTCTGTTCTAGATTGTTCTCAGATTTTCAGGATTGGCACAAGCACATTTAACTGCTGAACCTCCTCACTAGCCCAGAGTTTATTTTCTTAATTTTGTACTGTGAAAAATAGAAGTTCATAATTTTTCAATGACATTTAATTGTCATTCTTTTCATTTTGCTACATTACTGACTTTAATATTCTTGTTAAGCAGTTTTTACCTAGTTCAAAGTTGTCAATATATATACCTGTCTCTAAAATTCATTATATATTTTTTCAGATTTAGATATGTGAACATTTTCAAATTAATACTTTTTATTGATAGATAAATCATATAGCATGAAATCTACCATTTAAACATGTATAATTCAGTATATGTTGATGGCTTCATGAGGTGAGCAACTATCACCGCTGTTTAGTTTCTGACCATTTTCATCAATGACAAAGGAAGTCCTGTCACATCTCATCACCCCATCCTTATAGCCTTGGAAAGCCATTAGTTTATTTTCTGATTTTCCTATACAAGCGACAAATAGAATTCTATAATGTTTGATCTTTTGTGTTTGGCCTTTTACTTAGCATTATGTTTCAAGGTTGATCTACATTTCAGTAATCCTTTTTATGGCCAAATAATATTGCATTGTAGGGACACATTGAAATTTATCTATTCATGCATTAACTGATAGACATGTTTTTTCTCACTTTTTAATGTTAAAATAGTGCTTAAATGACATTTTTATATATGTTTCCATATATATATATAAATTATATAGATCACATACTTAAGTATGTAAGTACAGGATTTCATAATAACTTTATGTTTAACCAACCTTAGTTCAGAGGCATGGTGTCTTTATCATATACTAAGACTGTATTTCTATATGTGGGTTTTTTATGATTGCTTTATTATAATTTTCTTAAAATTACGTATCTCCATGCTAATAGTACACTCTCTTAAGGATAGGTTTGTGAGGTTTGTGTGTGTATGTGTACGTCTGTGTGTGTTCTGATGTACATAGACATGTGTGCAAGAACTGGGGAGGACACAGATTGATGTCAGGTGTCCTCATTCACTTTTCTTCTTGCTATTTTTTTTTAAATTTACTAATTCCTGGTCTTAGCTTGCCTTGTTTCTTTTTTAAAAAAATTATTTAAAAGTATTTTTTTCATGTCACATACAAACCACAGTTCCCCCTCCCTCCCTTCCTTTCCTCCCTCCCCTTATTGCATTCCCCCACCTTCTCCCCACCAAGTCCCCCATCCACTCCTCAGAAACGGTAAGGCCTCTCTAATGGGGAGTCAACCAAGAAGTCTGGCATATCAAGTTGAGTCAAGACCAAGCCCCTTTCCCCTGTATTGAGGCTAAACAAAATATCCCTCCATAGGGAATATGCCCCCACAAACCAGTTCATGAACTAGGGATAAATCCTGATCCCACTGCCAGTGGCCACACAGACTTCCCCTGTCACACAACTGTCACCCACATGCAGTCTCATGTAGGTTCCCCTGCTGTCAGTCCAGAATCAGTGAGCTCCCACTAGCCCTGGTTAGCTGTTTCTATGGGCTTCTTCATCATGATCATGGCCCCTTTGCTCTTTACATTTTGAGACTGATCTTTTACTGAAGCTGGATATGGCTCATTGGATAGATGGTTGACTGGTGGACCCCAATGATCTGCTTGTCTCCATCTATCCTAGCCCTGGAATTACAAGCTCATATAGCCACACCCAGCTTTTTTAATTAAAAAAATTAACATCATTATTGGGGCTCTAAACTCAATCTTCATGATTGTGTGGCCAAGCACTATACCACAGCAAATACTGAATGCAAGAATTGTGTCCACCTGCTAGAGATAGCCAATGGTAAGGATTTGGGCTGTACCTCACATGGTTTCCATATATCTGCAGACAGGTACTTCTTTGATATGCACATATCTACATTATTCTGTCTATTCTGACTGATACCTGTAAGTTTTAGCGTTCTTGTCTTTATTTAACTCTTATCAATATTTTGTAGTAGTTCTCTTTTTACTTGTAGCTTTTTTTTTTATTGAGAAAAGGAGAAAAAAAAACAACTTTCCACCTCCTCCCAGCCTCCCATTTCCCTCCCCCTCCTCCCCCCCACGCCCCCTCCTCCCACCCTTCTCCCCCTCCCCCCACTCCTTTCCCACTCCCTCTCCAGTCCAAAGAGCAGTCAGGGTTTTCTGCCCTGTGGTAAGACCTAGGACCTCCCCCCTCCGTCCATATCTAGGAAGGTGAACATCCAAACTGGCTGGGCTCCCACAAAGCCATCACATTACGTAGGATCAAACCCCCGTGCCATTGTCCTTTGCGTCTCATCAGCCCTCATAGTTCGCCATGTTCAGAGAGTCCAGTTTTATCCCATGCTTTTTCAGTCACAGTCCAGCTGGTCTTGGTGAGCTCTCAATAGATCAGCTCCACTGTCTCAGTGGGTGGGTGCATCCCTCGTGGTCCCGACTTCTTTGCTCATGTTCTCCCTCCTTCTGCTCCTCATTGGGACTTTGGGAGCTCAGTCCAGTGCTCCAGTGTGGGTCTCTGTCTCTATCTCCATCCATCACCAGATGAAGGTTCTATGATGATATGCAAGATATTCGTCAGTATTGCTCAAGGATAGGGTCATTTCAGGTTCCCTATTCTCAACTGCCCAAGGAACTAACTGGGGACCTCAGCTTGGGCACCTGGGAGCCCCTCTAGGGTCAGGTCTCTTGCCAACCCTAAAGTGGTTCCCTTAACTAAGAATTGTGGTTCCGTGCTCCCCTGTCCAACCTTCCTTTATCCCAATCCTCCTGCTTTCCCAAGGCCCGACCTCCTTCCCTTCTAACTTTTCTCTCCCCATCTCCCCTTACACCCAACCCACCCCACCCCAAGATCCCAATTTTCTCCCCGGCAATTTTGTCTACTTCCCTTAGCCAAGAGGATAACTATATGTTTTTCCTTGGGTTCCCCTTCTTACTTAGCTTCTTTAGATTCACCTATTGTAGACTCCGTGACCCTTATTTATGGCTAGAAACCAATTATGAGTGAGTAAAACCCATGTTCATCTTTTTGGGTCTGGGATACCTCACTCAGGATAGTGTTTTCTATTTCCATCCATTTGCATGCAAAATTCGAGAAGTCATTGTTTTTTACCGCTGAGTAGTACTCTAATGTGTAGATATTCCATACTTTCTTCATCCATTCTTCCATTGAAGGACATCTAGGTTGTTTCCAGGTTCTGGCTATTACAAATAATACTGCTATGAACATAGTTGAACAAATGCTTTTGTCATATGATAGGGTATTTCTTGGGTATATTCCCAAGAGTGGTATTGCTGGGTCCAGGGGTAGGTTGATCCCGAATTTCCTAAGAAACCGAAACACTGACTTCCATAGTGGTTGCACAAGATTGCATTCCCACCAGCAATGGATGAGGGTACCCCTTCCTCCACAACCTCTCCAGCAAAGGTTATCGTTGGTGTTTTTGACTTTAGCCATTCTCACAGGTGTAAGATGATATCTCAAAGTTGTTTTGATTTGCATTTCCCTGATTGCTAAGGAAGTTGAGCATGACCTTAAGTGTCTTTTGGCCATTTGAACTTCTTCTGTTGAGAATTCTCTGTTCAGATCAGTGCCCCATTTTTTAATTGGGTTAATTATCATTTTAAAGTCTAGTTTCTTGAGTTCTCTATATATTTTGGAGATCAGACCTTTGTCTGTTGCGGGGTTGGTGAAGATCTTCTCCCAGTCAGTAGGTTGCCTTTGTGTCTTAGTGACAGTGTCCTTTGCTTTGCAGAAGCTTCTCAGTTTTAGTAGGTCCCATTTATTCAATGTTGCCCTTAATGTCTGTGCTTCTGGGGTTATACATAGGAAGCGATCTCCTGTGCCCATCTGTTGTAGGGTATTTCCCACTTTCTCTTCTATCCTTTTCAGTGTGTTCGGGCTGATATTGAGGTCTTTAATCCATTTGGACTTGAGTTTTGTGCACGGTGAAAGATGTGGGTCTATTTTCATTCTTCTACAGGTTGACATCCAGTTGTGCCAGCACCATTTGTTGAAGATGCTTTCTTTCTTCCATTGTATACTTTTAGCTCCTTTATCAAAAATGAGGTGTTCATAGGTTTGTGGGTTAAAATCCGGGTCTTCTATACGATTCCATTGGTCGACTTCTCTGTTTTTATGCCAGTACCACACTGTTTTCATTACTGTAGCTCTGTAATAGAGTTTGAAGTCAGGGATGGTAATGCCTCCAGAAGATCCTTTATTGTATAGGATTGTTTTGGCTATCCTGGGTTTTTTGTTTTTCCATATAAAGTTGATTATTGTCCTCTCCAGATCTGTGAAGAATTTTGATGGGATCTTGATGGGGATTGCATTGAATCTATAAATTGCCTTAGGTAGAATTGCCATTTTTACTATGTTGATCCTCCCAATCCAAGAGCAAGGTAGATCCATCCATTTTTTGGTATCCTCTACAATTTCTTTCTTCAATGCCTTAAAGTTCTTGTCAAATAGATCTTTCACTTCCTTGGTTAGATTTACCCCAAGATATTTAATGCTGTTTGTGGCTATCGTGAATGGTGAAGCTTCTCTGATTTCCCTCTCTGCTTCCCTATCCTTTGTGTATAAGAGGGCAACTGATTTTTTGGAGTTGATCTTGTATCCTGCCACATTACTAAAGCTGTTTATCAGCTGTAAAAGTTCTTTGGTGGAGTTTTGGGGGTCGCTTAAGTACACTATCATATCATCTGCGAATAACGAAAGTTTAACTTCTTCCTTTCCAATTCGAATCCCCTTGATCCCATTATGTTGTCTTATTGCTATTGCTAGAACTTCAAGTACTATATTGAAGAGGTATGGAGAGAGTGGACATCCTTGTCGTGTTCCTGAGTTAAGCGGGATGGCTTTGAGTTTCTCTCCGTTTAATTTGATGTTAGCTGTCGGCTTGCTGTATATAGCTTTTATTATATTTAGGTATGACCCTTGTATCCCTAATCTCTCGAAGACTTTTAACATAAATGGATGTTGAATTTTGTCGAATGCTTTTTCAGCATCTAATGAGATGATCATATGGTTATTTTCCTTCAGTTTATTTATATACTGGATTACATTGATAGATTTTCGTATGTTGAACCAGCCCTGCATCTCAGGAATGAAGCCTACTTGATCATAATGGATAATTTTCCTAATGTGTTCTTGGATTCGGTTTGCCAGTATTTTGTTGAGGATTTTTGCGTCGATGTTCATGAGTGAGATTGGCCTGTAATTCTCTTTCCTGGTTGAGTCTTTGTGTGGTTTTGGTATCAGAGTAACTGTAGCTTCATAAAAGGAATTAGGTAATAACCCTTCTGTTTCTATATTGTGGACTACATTAAGGAGTATGGGTATTAGCTCTTCTTGGAAGTTCTGGTAGAATTCCGCATTGAAACCATCTGGTCCTGGGCTTTTTTTGGTAGGGAGGTTTTTGATAACAGCTTCTAATTCTTCGCGACCAACAGGTCTGTTTAGATTGTTCACCTGGTTCTGGTGTAACTTTGGTATATGGTATTTATCTAAAAAAGTGTCCATTTCTTTTACATTTTCCAGTTTTGTGTTATACAAGCTTTTGTAATATGATCTGATGATTCTCTGAATTTCCTCTGTGTCTGTGGTTATGTCCCCCTTTTCATTTCTGATCTTATTAATTTGCGTATTCTCTCTCTGCCGTTTGATTAGTTTGGCTAGGGGTTTATCAATCTTGTTGATTTTCTCCAGGAACCAGCTTTTTGTTTCATTGATTCTTTGGATTGTTTTCTGTGTTTCTATTTTGTTGTTTTCAGCCCTCAGTTTGATTATTTCCAATCTTCTACTCCTCCTAGGTGAGTCTGCTTCTTTTTTTTTCTAGAGCTTTCAGGTGGGCTGTTAAGTCTTCAATATGTGCTTTCTCTCTTTTCTTTAAGTGGGCACTTAGTGCGATGAACTTTCCTCTTAGCACTGCTTTCATAGTGTCCCATAAGTTCGAGTATGTTGTTTCTTTATTTTCATTGAATTCAAGGAAGACTTTAATTTCTTTCTTTATTTCTTCCTTAATCCAGGTATGGTTCAGAAGTTGACTGTTCAGTTTCCATGAGTTTGTAGGCTTTCTGGGGGTAGCATTGTTGTTGAATTCTAACTTTAATCCATGGTGATCTGATAAGACACAGGTGGTTACTAATATTTTTTTTGTAACTGTGTAAGTTAGCTTTGTTACCGAGTATGTGGTCAATTTTCGAGAAGGTTCCATGAGCTGCAGAGAAGAAGGTATATTCTTTCCTCTTCGGGTGGAATAATCTATAGATGTCTGTTAAGTCCATTTGCTTCATTACCTCCATTAATTCTCTAATTTCTCTGTTAGGTTTCTGTTTGATTGACCTGTCCATTGGTGAGAGAGGAGTGTTGAAGTCTCCTACTATTAGTGTGTGTGGTTTGATGGCTGCCTTGAGTTTTAGTAATGTTTCTTTTACATACGTGGGTGCTTTTATATTCGGGGCATAGATATTCAGGATTGAGACTTCATCCTGATGAATTGTTCCTGTTATGAGTATAAAATGTCCCTCTCCATCTCTTCTGATTGATTTAAGTTTGAAGTCAACTTTGTTAGAAATTAGTATGGCCACACCTGCTTGTTTCTTAGGACCATTTGCTTGATAAGCCTTTTCCCAGCCCTTTACTTTGAGTAGGTGCCTGTCTTTGTGGTTGAGGTGTGTTTCTTGTAGACAGCAGAACGTTGGATCCTGTTTTCGTATCCAATCCCTTAGCCTGTGCCTTTTTATAGGTGAGTTGAGCCCATTGACATTAAGTGATATTAATGACCAGTGGTTGTTAACTCCGGTCACTTTTTTAGTAGTAGGGTTTGTGTGTTTCCCTTCTTTGAGTTGCGCTGGTGAAAGGTCTCTAGATGACTGAGTTATTGTGGGCATTGTTGGACTCCTTGGTTAGTGATTTTCCTTCTATAATTTTCTGTAAGGCTGGATTTGTGGCTACGTATTGTTTGAATTTGTTTTTATCCTGGAAAATTTTGTTTTCTCCATTTATAGTGAACGAAAGCTTGGCTGGATATAGTAGTCTGGGCTTGCATCCATGATCTCTTAGTTTTTGCAGTACATCTATCCAGGACCTTCTGGCTTTCATGGTTTCCATAGAGAAGTCAGGTGTAAGTCTGATAGGTTTACCTTTATAAGTAACTTGGCCTTTTTCCTTTGCAGCTCGTCATATTCTTTCTTTATTCTGTGTATTTTGTGTTTTGATTATTATATGGCGAGGGGATGTTTTTTTTTTTTTTTTTTTGATCCAGCCTATTTGGTGTTCTGTATGCTTCTTGAACCTTCATAGGTACCTCTTTCTTCAGGTTGGGAAAGTTTTCTTCTATAATTTTATTAAGTATATTTTCTGTACCGTTGAGCTGCACTTCTTCTCCTTCTTCTACTCCAATTATTCTTAGGTTTGGTCTTTTTATTGTGTCCCAAATTTCCTGAATGTTTTGTGATGAGAATTTGTTGGTTTTGCTGTTTTCTTTGATCAGTGTGTTTATTTTTTCTATGGTATCTTCAGTGTCTGATATTCTCTCTTCTATCTCTTGTAATCTGTTGTTAGTACTTGTTTCTGTCATTCCTGTTCGTTTACCCAGATTTTCCATCTCCATTCTTCCCTCGGTTTGTGCTTTCTTCATTGCTTCCATTTCATTCTTCATGTTTTGAACCGCTTCCCTAACCTGTTTGATTGCTTTTTCTTGTTTCTCTTGGTTTTCTTGCGTGTCTTTGAGCGATTTATTCATTTCCTCTACCTTTTTGTTTGTAATCTCTAATTGTTTATGGCAGTTTTTCACCTCCTTTTTAAGGTCCTCTATTATTTTCATATAGTTCACTTTTGAGTCGATTTCTTCTATTTCTTCAGGAGTAGGGTGTACAATTCTTCTTATTTCGGGATCCCTGGTTTCTGGTGGTGTCAGGTTGCCTTTCAGATTGTTGGAGGAATTCTTGTATTGGCGCCTTCCCATCTCTTCCTTCAAATGGAGCCAGGAGAGGCCTGGTCTCTTGGTCCAGACTTTGCTGTGATTGACTCTCAGGGTATATCTCTTCAGTGTAGAAGCAGGAACCGTTCCCGTCCAGATGGGATTCCTCCGCAACCGTCCTGATGGGATTCCTCAGCAACTAAACAGGGCCGCAGGTAGCCCAATGATCCAGGGCCAACAGGATGAATGGAGCAGGGCGGGGGGGGGGGTGGTATCCAGGAGCGCGCAGGAAGCCTGGCACCGGAGCTGAAGGTGCCCGGCTCCCTTACAGGGGACCCTGAGGCCTGCCCGGCTGGCAGGCACTCACCGCTCTGGGTGGGTCGCCTTAGTTTAGGAGCTTAAGACTGTAGTTGAGCACTGGTCCTAGCATACAGCGGGGCAGGGTTGGGGAGGGGTGCTGGGGGTGCTGGGTCGTGCGAAAGAAAGACAGCCCTGCAGAAGGAGCTGGGGGAGGGGGTTTGTGCTCTCTTCCGGGACAGTCCGCCCGCCCCTGGGTAGCACACACTCACCCGTCCTGATGGGATTCCTCAGCAACTAAACAGGGCCGCTGGTAGCCCAATGATCCAGGGCCAACAGCATGAATGGAGCAGGGGGGGGGGGGTGGTATCCAGGAGCGCGCAGGAAGCCTGGTGCCAGAGCTGAAGGTGCCCGGCTCCCTTACAGGGGACCCTGAGGCCTGCCGGGCTGGCAGGCACTCACTGCTCTGGGTGGGTCGCCTTAGTTTAGGAGCTTAAGACTGTAGTTGAGCACTGGTCCTAGCATACAGCGCGGCAGGGTTGGGGAGGGGTGCTGGGGGTGCTGGGTTGTGCGAAAGAAAGCTACTTGTAGCTTTTTATTATGTTGAGGTGATTATTTGATTAGGATTGATTACCAGACATAAACAGGACAGATAAAGTATATGCCCACTTATAGATTTATGTTTCTGTGTTCAGATACATTGTCTAACAAACAGTGTATATATATATATATGTATATATATACATATATAGATATACATACATATATACATACACACATACACATATAAAACTATTTATATCACTTTCCTCTTGACTGGCCATAGAAGCTTACAAACTTACATTTCACTGATTGTGTAAAAGAAGATATTTTTTTTTGCTACCATTGGAAAACATACTTTTCTTAACTTTTATTGCTATGATAACCAGAATGAATATTTGGTATAAATGGAGTACTTCATAAGTATGAATGAAAAAAAGCATTTTTAATTTTACTTGTTGTTTTATAGGTGAAACTGTCTTAGTAAAGGACTAGGAAACATTTTATTCATAGTTCCCATTGTGACTATTTTCAGCTTTCCAGGGCAGTTGGTCTTGGTTGCAGCTCCTTAATTTTCTCCCCTTGTAGAAGGATAGCATGCATAGAGTATATGGTGGCAAATATCAAAAATTAACTCCAGTGTGCTCCATATGCACAAAACCAGGGAGCTGCTGGCTTTGACCCATAGGCAAGTTTGCTAATTCCTATTCTATTCACCCGTTTGAGGACCATGCAGGGTAAGTCACTTTTATGAATTGCTTGCTTGGATCTTTTTCATTGTCATTTTCTTTTTGTCTTGCTGATTTGCAAGAATACTTTATTCGGTCACACAGTTTGCTTTATATTGGAATCATTTTCAGCTTTCATTTGTTTATTAACCATACTTATGTTTTTCTCAATATCTAAATGTTTTGTATGCCGTTAAGTCTATGAGTCTTGCTATGCTGTTTCAAGATGCAGTGTGTGGCACTGGAAACAGTCTTCCTTGCTCTGTGATTATAGAAAAACTGTCCTCTATTTTTTCCAGTTTGTCTTTTAATTTCTAACAGTATGTGAATCTTAACTACATTTCAAATTCTTTAGTGGAACACAGGGACATAACTTAGTGATTCTCTTTATTTGTTGCATAATTTTTATTTTATTCTGAAATATTGTGTGTGAACGAGTCTGTTTTTGAGCTCTAATTTATGATATATGCCATATGACTTATTTCATACTATTTTAACTAACACCTGTTCTATTCCATTATTTAATTTTTTGTTGCTTTCATTGAGACCCTGCATAGACTACTGAATTGGTTTTGTTGTTTTTAGTAGTTTTTTCTTGAGTTTTCTAGGCTGTTACATCATTTATATACAATATAATTTTGTCTCTTCTTTTAAAAGGAATACCTCTCATCTCATGTAGTGGCTAGGAATTGATATGATAATATCCTATAATAGTATTGATACTGGATATCCCTATTGTATTCCCAATTACAAAGAGAAGGGCTCTTGTGTTGCATTGCTAGATACATTTGATAGTAATTTTATTCAGCTCTGAGGGTTGAACTCAAAGCCTGAAGGCAAGAGATCTCCTTGCTGAGCTACACCCCCAAGCACTTGATGGTAATATTTGATAATTATTCTTTTATGTTAGGAAGATTTTTCTATTACTAGTTCATTATTACTTAAAAGTAAACTGTCATAAATACTCTGCACTGTTAAAGATTTCTGATTCTCTTAAAGAGCAATTCACATTTTTGTCACCAATTCCTTCTCAGTCCTGCATTGTATCCTATATCTGTATCCCTATCACATCGTGAATCCAGTGTCAGCTTTGAAAACCTATAGCGGACTCCTACAGTTTCGTAAGGTGTGAGCATATATAGCTTTGAGATCACTTTATAGGGGAAGAAAAGAATACAAAGTGTCATTTAAATTAGGTATTGAAAATTTTATTTAGAGTGAGATTTTTTAAATCTCTTACAGTAATTTTCTAGCACAGATCATAAAAAGATGCCTTTTGCTTGCTACACAGAACCTCTAAGAATATCTGTCTATCCATGTTGACAGGGATACTGTGCCTGATGGGGTAGGGTGGGTGTACAACTTGGCAACCTTCTTGTAGAGTTTCTCTTTAAATGTTATATAAACCAAATTGCTTCCAAACATGGTGAACTTCCAGTCTATTGTAGTTTAGATAAGAGGTGTTTTGATATTGTTGGTGTTGCCTCTGTTTATCCATAAGTATGGGATAAAGCACTCTCTCGGGGCCATAGGCTCAGAGGGGGCCCATGCTTAGGGTGGAGTGCTTTGTGATCACCATCGTGAAACTCTTAATTTTATCTTTGTATGTGTGTTTTTTAAATTAAGTTCAGAGGGAGAGTGCAGTACATGCAGAGGACTTGAGCTCCTGTAAATGCAGCTTCCTATTGCACATCGTCTCCCTGCAGTAACTTCTTGATGATCTTGATCTAGTCACTTTAATTCCATGGTACCTTCAGGCCCTTCTCATACCTTTCCTCCTCACCCTGGCTAGCAGCCATGGCTATTACCTTCTGGGAGCAGCAAGTAAGTTGTGCTGGAGGAGGCCCACGTTCTATTGTTACCCTCTATCCAAGGTGGGGACCTAAGCCATGGTAGACAGAAACAGACTTGGTCCATGTGCTTTGAGGCATATTTGGATTCTATCTAAACTAAATATTTATAGACAAAGTAATTGTAGAGTAGTACTACATAATCACATTTGTATTATAAAAAGACAGAGATCACAACTCAGAACTTCTTGTTTTATTTATTTTTCTTTTTTTAAAGACAGGATCTCATATATCCTATATAGGCTTGGTACTTAGTGTGTAGCCGAGGATGATCTTGAATACCTAATCCTAGGACTGGTATTACTGGATCATAGGAATACACCATCGTGCATAGTTAGGGTTTGAACCCAGAGCTTCATGCATCCAGACCATCAGTATACCATCTGAGCCCCATCTCCAGGCTCTCATTTTAAGATTTCTGAAATATTTAGTATCCTTGAACTCTTGGTGTGACCAAATGGAAACTGATGGAATTTGCAGTTCTCAAACATGGCAGAAAGCTGTTTCAGAATGGGTTATACGTAGCATAGAAGAAAATCGCGGAGATAGCAAGGGTGCCCCTTTAAAAAGAAATCCCCCATTGCCATGTGTTCATAGCACAAAAGACGATGCTGTGAGGCAAAGCAGGTTTCTCATGAGTGGAACTGGGATTCTGAAATGTTGGATTCTTAGTAAATAACAATGTTAAAGGTACCACAGCCAACTTATTTTTATTTGTGCTGTCCTTTTTATGAAAATGTAAGAAAATATCTACATTCCAATAAACCTAAAAATGCTTAAAGTTCACACTTTAATCCCAGCACTCAGGAGACAGAGGTAGGGAGATCTCTGTGAGTTGAGACCAGCCTGATCTATAGAGCGAGTTCCAGGACAGCCAGGGGTACCCAGTGGAATCTTGTCTTTAAAGATCCCCCCCCCAAAAAAAGAAAAGAATTAAGAATATTCTAATTGATAACAAAGCATTATTGTCTTTTATCAGTGTTTCTTAATTAAGTAGTTAATTAAATATTGGTATATTTAAAATTTATATTTATTCAAATTTATTATATTAACATGATATTTGTATTAATTCTCTAAGAATTTCACAAAATTCATTTTGATTGTATTCATCATACCCACTTCTCACCGATCACCATCGTCCCTACCCCTTCCATTTTGTGTCCTTTTTATTTTTAAAAGACCACTTAGTCCAGCTTGTACTACCCATCTATTCCTGGGTGTGGGACCATATACTGGAATGTGGTTAAACTACCAGGGGGTCACACACTTACAGGAAACTGACTCTTTTTCCCCACCTCAAAAGCTATCAACTGCTCATAGGTACTGTGCTGTTTGGAAAGAAAATGACCCCCATAGGCCCATATTAGAATGTGTTGCCTTTTTGAAGTAGGTGTGGCCTTGTTGGAGGAAGTGTGTCACAGTGGGAATCGGCTCTGAGGTCTCATATGCTCAAGCTATGCCCAGTGTGGGACATGGTCTCCTTTTGCTACCTGTGGATAAAGGTATAGAACTCTCTAACTCTCCAGCACCATGTCCTCATGCCACCATGATGATAATAGATTAAACCTCTAAAACTGTAAGCCAGCTCCAGTTAAATGTTTTCCTTTATAAGAGTTGCCATGGTCATGCTGTCACTTCACAACAATAGAAGCAGTAATTAAGACAGGTACTCCATTAGAGGGGGCTGTTCATGAGCCTCTTCTCCCCGCTAGTGAGGCATTTTATAATCTATGATGTCTTAGAGTCAAGCAAACACAATCGAAAGGCAAATCCACAGGAGCTGAGGAGATTACTCAGGGGAGACAGTACTTGATATGCAAGCACGAGGATCTGTATTTGGATCCATAACACGCTTGTAAATGCTGGGTATGGCAGCATGCACCTGTAACCCCAATGCTGCAGGCTGGAGTTGCACACATTCTGGGGCTTTGCTGGCCAGGAAACCTTGCCAAAGGATCAAGCTTCAGGTCCAGTAAGAGATGCTATTAAAAAATAAAAAAGGTGAACACTGATAGAGGGAAATGCTCAACATTGGCTTCTGACCTCCAGATTGTATGGCAAGTACAAGTGAGTGCACTTGTGCAAACATGTGCACACGTACAGGGAGAACACACAGCATACAGGGAGAACAAGACAAAGAAGAAAAACCATTGCATTTATAAATAAAAAAAAATAATTTGGGAATTAACAAACAAATCTAGGAGAATTCACAGGAATCTGAATTGAGATTGAGAAAAGATGAGGTTGTCAGGTACTTTATCCATGAGTAGAAGCAAGTCTGAAAAGAAATAACAAGACAAAATAAAAAAAATTCCCCAAATGTGCAAAGTATAACTTGAAAATGATGAGATTCTTACCATACGTTAAATTTTAAGTCCGGGCAATGGTGGTGCACATCTTTAATCCCAGCACTTGGGAGGCAGGGCAGATGTAACTCAGTGAGTTCAAGGACAGGCTGGTCTACAAATCAAGGTCCAGGACAGCCAGACAGCCAGGAAGAGAAACCCTGTCTATAAAAACAAAACAAAACAAAACAAAAAAAGCCCCAAACTTTTTTTTTAAAAAAACTATCTTCATCAGAATGCAAAATGGTACTTCATGAGAAAAAATAAAGTAAAAGAACCTCATTTTGAGAAAAACCACATGTAAACCATTAACCCAGTTAACAAATGCATTCTTCTATGTGGCCCTTTCCACCCAGAGGATCAATATTCTTCCCACCCATATTGCACTGTCTCAGAGGTCTGTGTGCTTGCATGTGCATGCATGTGTGTGTGTGAGAGATCAGTAATTGGCACTGGGTTTCTTTCCTATTTTTTCCTATCTTCTTTTTTTGAGGTAGTCTTTACTGAGCCTGGCTTCAGCTATACTCAGAAGGCTCTGCAGCACCACATCCAGCTTTTACATGGATGCTTGACATCTGACCTCAAGTCCTCAGGCTTGTGCAGCAGGGCTTTACTGACTGAACCATTTCTCATGCCCTCTGTGGGCTGCTTTTCAAACTTTGTTCTTGAACCTGCCATCTACCAACCAAGTATAAACATACATACATACACATATACATACATACACTCATATATATGCATTAATCAGAGTTATGATTTCATAGATAATTTTATTGAGGAGCAATGTAGAAGTTCTTCATTTCTTCAAAACCTTTGTGTATAACTATTTGCATCCTCATTTAAGGTTGCACAGATATGGCAGAAGTCGTGGGAACTGTCACGAGGTGTCAGAGTTATACCTAGAAGATAAATATGTGTGTCAAATTGAAGATCCTGGATAATCTAGAGAGTAAAAAACAAGACATAAAGTAGAGTAGCTGCAAGGTCAGGACAAGGAAGAGTTGCTTATCAGGTATCTGGAATAAGTCTGCATCACACCTATCAATATTTGTGTCTGAGGAAGAGTTCTTGTCATTGTTATCCTTCCCTGTGCAAGTGACATGACCAGTTCAAGGAGCCACACCACAGAAAAGTTAAGTCTTCTTAAAGTCTGTAATACATATGTATCTTGATGTCCATTTAATTGAGATAGTCCCTGTCATAGTTAAAGTTTCTACTGTTGTGAAGAGATCTTATCACGATGGCAGCATTTGTAAAAGAAAGCATTTAATTGGGGATGGTTTCCAGGTACAGAGGTTTAGTCCATTATCATTATGGTAGCAAAACATATCCTGCTGGAGAAGAAACTTGATATGGGAAGGTCATATGTCAATCTGTTGATTTCATTGGTTAATAAAGAAACTGCCTTGGCCCATTTGATAGGCTAGCCCTTAGGTGGGTGGAGTAGACAGAACAGAATGCTGGGAAGAAGGGAAGTGAGCTCAGACGCTATGCCTCTCCTCTCCAGGTCAGACGCGATGAAGCTCCAGCCCAAGATGGACGTACACTAGAATCTTCCCGGTAAGACACCACCTCGTGGTGCTACACAGATTACTAAATATGGGTTAAGCAAGATATGAGAGTTAGCCAAGAAGAGGCTAGATATAATGGGCCAGGCAGTCTTTAAATGAATACAGTTTGTGTGTTGTTATTTCGGGACATAAGATAGCAAGGTGGCCTGGAGCTGGGTGGCATGAACGCAGCCCACAGCTCCATCTACAGAAACTGAGAATTCTGCCTCTGTGTCAGCAAGCAGCAGGAAGAGAGAGACACTGGGCCTGGCATGAGCATTTGAAACCTCAAAGCCCACACCCAGTGACATACTTCTAAAAAAGACCATAGTACTCCAACAAGGCCACACCACCTAGAGACGAAGTACTGCCACTCCCTAATGACTAAGTGTTCAAACATAGAAACTATGAGGGCCACTCTTTTTAATTGATTTTTATTGAGCTCTACATTTTTCTGTGCTTTCCTTCTTACCTCTCTCCTCCCCTCTTCAACCCTCTCCCAAGATCCCCATGCTCCCAATTTACTCAGGATATCTTGTCTTTTTCTATTTCCCATGTAGATCTCTCTTAGTGTCAGTCTCTCTTAGTGTCCACATTGTTGTCTAAATTCTTTGGGACTGTGGTTTGTAGGCTGGTTTTCTTTCCTTTATGTTTAAAAACCACCTATGAGTGAGTACATTCAATAATTGTCTTTCTGTGTCTGGGTTACCACACTCAAAATAATGTTTTTTAGTTCCATCCATTTGCCTGCAAAATTCACGATGTCACTATTTTTTCTGCTGTGTAGTACTCCACTGTGTAAATGTACCACATTTTCCTTATCCAT
Source organism: Microtus oregoni (assembly GCF_018167655.1). Taxonomy (NCBI): domain Eukaryota; kingdom Metazoa; phylum Chordata; class Mammalia; order Rodentia; family Cricetidae; genus Microtus; species Microtus oregoni. The sequence goes on from NW_024543812.1 coordinate 844,703, forward strand.
TCTTCGGTTGAGGGGCATTTAGGTTGTTTTCAGGTTCTGGCTATGATAAACAATGCTGCTATGAACGTAGTTGAGCACATGTCCTTGTGGAAGGATTGAGTATCCTTTGGATATATCCCCAAAAGTGGTATTACTGGATCTTGAGGAAAGTTGTTTCCTAATTTTCTGAGAAATTGTCACACTGACATCCATCCAAAGGGGTTGTATGATGGAGAAAGGTCATTGATTAAGTAATAAAGAAACTGCTTGGCCTCCTAGGTTAAAACATAGGTGGGAGGAGTAAACAGAACAGAATGCTGGGAGGAAGAGGAAGTGAGCTCAGACTCGACAGCTCTGCTCTCTGGAGCAGAGGCCATGCTCCCCTCTCCCCAGCAGGCGCGATCGATGAAGCTCCGACCCAAGATGGAATTAGGCTAGAATCTTCCCGGTAAGTGCACCTAGGGGTGCTACGCAGATTATTAGAAATGGGCTAAATTAATACGTGAGAATTAGCCTAGAAGAGGCTAGATATAATGGGCCAAGCAGTGTTTAAAAGAATACAATTTGTGTGTTGTTATTTCGGGTAAAGCTAGCCGGTGGCAGGAGCTGGGTGGTGGAATGCAACCCGCAGCTCCTACAACAGTTGTACCAGCTTGCATTCCCACCAGCAATGCAAAAGTGTTCCCTTTTCCCCACAATCTCTCCAGAAAAAAATGTCATCAGTGGTTTTGATCACTAACTCCACATCAGACAGAGGTCTGATCTCCAAAATATACAAAGAACTCAAGAAATTAGTCATCAAAAGAACAAATAATCCAATAAAAAATGGAGTACAGACCTTAACAGAAAACTCTCAACAGAGGAATCTGAAATGGCTGAAAGACACTTAAGGAAATGTTCAACATTTTTAGCCATCAGAGAAATGCAAATCAAAACAACTCTGGGATTCCATCTTACACCTGTAAGAATGAGGGCCACTCTTATTCAAAACATCACAGTCCCCTATTTCCACCTTCACACTGCGTGCTTACTCTTCAGAGAATGGACAAGTGTCCAATCTGGGTATAGTTACTGGAAGCATAGGTTTTGAAGTCACTTACTTAGGTTATGGTTCTGACCGCTAAAAAGCTGTATATGAGTGTCAGTAGTTTTGAGATGAAGATTTTTGATTTTCTTGAGGCACAATCTCATGAGCCTAGGCTTTGAACCTGTTATATAGTGTTTATAGTGTTATATAGTGATCCTTGAATTTTTGATCCTCTTCTACCTTGGGAGTGCTAACATCATAGGCATGTTGCCACCAGAACTGGAGACCAAATCCAGCTTTTCATTCAGTCTGATGAAGTATCTGACAATTGTGCTGTATCTCTTGCCCTAGTCTTCATATTAACTAGTTACCTGCGAAGGGTACTGTAGTAATTAAATGAGATATTGTTTGTATAGTGCTTACATGTGCTGGCTATTTGGGGTATGTTATCACTCCCAGTGTTCAAGATACACACATTAGTATTTGTCCATTTAGTTTTCCTGAACATATGGCTAACTAAATGGACTAATAGGCAGTATAGAGAGAATTTAGCCACAGTTGGTCCACTTTCAGTACCTGTCCGCCTGTTTTTTTATTTTTATTTTTTTTATTTCAATCCAGTCCTTTAAGAAAAATCTTAACGTCTTTATAGGTATGTTTTGGGGAAATGAGGTAGAAGTTATAGCTATGTGACAAAACCACAGGTCATTTACAAAAAAAGTGATAAAAGTCACTTCTTGAAATGCAAGCTTGCTGATGCACACAGCTGGGACAGTCACAATAATATAGTCAAGCAGGCTGTTATCCTCACCAGCCAATCTTTTTTTTTAAGGCCCATTCTTTGCTCCTCAGGTGATGTATTTATCGGGTCCTGTCCACTCTGATGGTTTCTGTCCCAAGGCTTCAGTTTTCCTCCCATGTGAAGCAAATCTCAGTGTGAAAGATTGCACAAAAGAGGTCTGGAAAATAAATGGCTTAAAATGTTCCATCGCAGTGTTATGGCAAAAGGACTAATTGACATTTTTATTCCAAAGAGAAAAAAATTGCTAATAGCAAGAATCAGCAAGTAGCGCCACCCATGTAAACTGTTCATTCTTGTTTCAGCTCAAAGGCGTTAAGTGGAGGAAAACGGCTCTTGTTTGATCAGTATTTTATGTGGTGGAGTCAGGCTAATGCTGCTTAAATTCTTCACACAGGCCAATTAAAATCACTAAGCACTTCTATCCTTTGGGGGTTGTTGTTACATCTTTTTTTTTTAAATGGTATTTTATGCTATCCAAAATGCACTTAGTTAAACCTCCAACTCCTGTCACGTACGTGCATTAAATGTAGAAAATGTGACAGGGAATTTTGCAAAGTCTTTTGTACATGTATTTACTATAAATTGGTTAGAAGATTTAAGAGTTTTAGGCATCATTGAAAAATTGGGTAATTTTCTGAATTGAGCACAAAGCAGATGGCTGTGATTTGGACTTTAATTCATCCAGTTGACAAGTTGGAAGTCAAAATCCCACAGAAGTAAAGTCTAGGAAGGGAGGAAGTTTCCATAAATAAGAGAAATGGAGGTGAGGTGTGAGTGAATGGGATTTATCTATGGTATTTTGGGGGAAAACTGCCTCTTTGCTCATGTGTGTCAACATATCAGTTTATTCTGATTAATTTTAATATAAGGATCAAGTTAAGTTATGTCCCTAGTGGTATTTTCCTTTTTGTTTCCTCTTTCTCAGTCTTTGTTCTATGCACGAGCCTCTCAAATATGAGGGTTAAAAGTTCCACCTGGTTAGAAGGTGTCCTGCAACATGCATTGTAGATGATAGCGTGCCTTTGGAGTTGGTGATTCAAACTGGGTTTTGACTTCAGTGGTTCTGAATTCATGCTGTTCTTTTTTTCACATTGATGGTCCCAATAAAACTGCCTTCCATGTCCACACGCTCATTGCTTTTTCAAGTATTAGCTTCAAACCAAGACCACCAAATTCTGGAAGCTGCAAATCCTCGCTCTGTTTTTCAACCCTTGGATATTTTCCTGTGTCCCCTGTAAAGGTGCTGGCCACTTTTTATTCCTTCTTTCTTACCAAGTGATCTGAGTGAGATACAAGCAAGCTTGGTCCTTGTATACACCCTCCCCCCCCCCCCCCCCGAAAGCTAGGCTTGGTCACCAATCTCAATGTCCCAATTAAGGAGGCAATAAAACATGAGACACAGAGAGGGGAGGAGTGGATAAAGGGACTCAGTGGCTCCCAGAGTTTTAGTTTAAATAGAAGACAAAATGTATGTGTAACTAAGCAGGCCTAGTCAAGGTCTGCTCCTTCCTATCAGTTCTCCCTCCATGTCTGGGCTCTGCTCTGTCCTGCAGCTTGTCAGAACTGTGTGAAATCTCGCCCTGAAAGCTCCTTTCTCCTCAGCCTGGCACCAAGACTTCATTCCGCCTTTCTGTTTCCCAAGCATGGGTTTTCTGGGGAAATTTTAATTCCTTGTGGCCTATTATTCAGTGATCTGATAGGAAAAGTATATCTGATTAAAACATCTGCCTCCTGCTAGGATTGTTCCATCCTTCTCATGCATTAGGATGCAAGGTTTGATATCATAGCCATACCACACTGTATTTTCCCCTGCATAAGGCCTGGTTGAAGGATGGACTTAATAGTTATGTTGAGCACAGAAGCTAATTTCAGAGTGAAGAAATACAACTGAGAGCTGGATACTAACCACAGACTAGGTTGTTTTCTGTGGCGCTGACTATCTCCCAGACTCAATTAAGCAATTGAAGGAAGACAATTAGGAATTTTCGGAACATTCCCTCCCTGTTGGCATAACCTAGAATTTTCCATTTTGCTGCTTTTCACTGCTTGTTTTTTTTTTGAGTGCCACTCTGAGAAAAGAGTGGCTTTACATAACATAAAAACAGTTGTCCGCCCTCATCTAAAAGCACCTCTTAAGCACCAGTTGCGCATGGTGCTATGTGAGGTCTCTGAGAAAAGGATCATGCAGCCCCAGACCCTTCTCTGTGAAGACTTCTTTGATTCAAACATAGGCGCCAACAGTAGAATTAAACTTTTCAGTTCACATGTAAGTTTCTCAGAAAGTATTTGTGTTTTAGGTTGCTTGGTAGTACTTAGAATGGGAGAAAAGTGGGGGACTGAGTACTGGGTCTTGCATCCATAAACAGGAACTGGATTCAGTTTTGTTGCCTGTGGGATTGGCTTTTTTCTTATCACGAGAGCAAGTATGATGCAAGAGAGTTGCTTCTCTAGGCTGCTGAAGACTTCTGTATGGAGGTGTCATCTCTAAAGACTATTTCACTGCAAGACTGTCAATGTTTAAGTTATTCAACAGAGCCAGACATGGTGACCTATCTCTAATCCTAGCACCTGAGAAGACAAAGCAGAAGAATCATGGCTTTGAAGCTATTCTAGGCTAAGCACTGAACTCCAGGGTAGCCTGAGCCACACAGTGAGACATTACCTATAAAACGAAAAACTATTTGTGCCTTGATTGTAACTAAAGGAAGAAGTGTTGGTGGAAATTGCTTGTTCAGTTCCCAGCTGCCCAGACCAGAAATAACCGAACAGGAACTGTACTAATTAAAACACTGCTTGGCCTATTAGCTTGTGCATATTTCTAGCTAGCTCTTACATATTAAATCAACCTATTTCTATTAATCTGTGTATTGCCACATGGTTGTGGACTACAGGTAAGTTTCCATTAAGCGTATGAAGTCTGTCTCCTATAGTGACTGCATGGTTTCTCCTTGACTCTGCCTACTGTCTCCTTCTCTATCTGCTTGGAATTCCTGCCTTGCCTTATTCTGCACTGCAATAGGCCCAAAGCAGCTTCTTTATTCACCAATGACATTCACATCATACAGATGGGAGTCCCACATCAGAGAAGGTAGATTGTGCCTTCACCCATACAGAAAAGCTCACTGGGTATCTTCTATAATAGGGTCTTTGATAAGAGACACTAGAGATTTGATGTCAAAACTCATTGTTTGCCCTCATGGAACTAACCTCCTGTGTAGGCTTCTGACTAGAATAAGCTTGTAAACTAGAACAATTGCTAACATTGTGACTACTAGGAAGAAAACAAAGCCAGGATTGGAAGGGGCCTTTGGAGAGACTAGTTTCCTTAGTGTTTATATCTTTATTTACTAGCAACAAGAATTAAAATTATGGACTTCATATTAATTGTTGAGGATATAGAGATTTAAGGGAAGAGTCTACAGCTTTGTGCATTAAGGAGGTAGCATGCTGGAGAAGAAAATAGCTTAGCTTAGTGATAGGGTAGGATGAAAGAAGCAAGCAGCAGGTTCTGGAAAGTGTATTCTAAACCATCACAAAAGAACAGAGGAATTTGGATCAGGCCTTGAATGGCCTTGAACAGATTGAAGTTGCAAGGGGGTTTATTGCCAGTTAAGTCATAACAGCCAGCTTGCAGAAGACAGCATGCATTGCCCCTGAAGATGTTGTAGGGATTTGCAGAGATGGATGGAATATACATGCAATGAATGGAGGTCAGGTTAGATTCAGTGGTATTGGATTACCTTGCAACGTGAGAATTAAGAATTCCTTTACAATTTTGAAGTGCTGATATCTATAATAGTTCACATTTTAGTTTCTTGCCCCCTCCATGCCTTGTTCTTGCATAGGAAAGAAAATGGCAACTGGTCCTTTTTAATGTGGTGACCTCCACTCCCATTTATTTTTTGCAAAAGATGTAATCTCATTCTTTTTGAAAATGGTCAAGTTGAACTCTGTTATTGTTCAAGAAAAGACTATACGTTTATTTGTTCACCTGTAGATGAGTATTTAGGCTGCTTGACTAATTTAAGAAAATAAAAAGTAAGTCTAGATTAATTTTTTTTGTTCTATTGGAAGCATCTCTTTGCCTACTTGCTATAAAGCTGTCCACACAAAATGGGGAAAATGTTTTACTGGCACAAGGTAAACCAAGCCACTCTCAATTTGTTCAATCAGAAATTCTAGGCTGGTATGATCATAATGGGTGGCATATTACTGTATGTTTTAAATGGGTGGCATTAATAGTCACAGCTTCTCAATCCCGCTGCTTCTACTGCTGAGTTCTTCATCTAAGCCTGCTTCTGTAGGTTACGATTTTGTGATAGCTCCTTAAAGATGACTTTATTTGAACCACTGACTTGGCTTGCAATCATCATTTGGCCTCTGCCTCCCGAGCACTGGGATGAAAGACCTGCACCACCACACCTGGCTTGGAGTATTTTATAGTAGAGAACATAATTTCAAAATAATTTGAGTGGTACTGAAGTAAGAATTGAAGGTGAGAAAGGAGAAAGTAAAAATGAAAAAGTTAGTATAGCAAAAGCATGATACACTTTGCTTTCTAACATGTCGCCTGCTTTTCCTTCTTCAGTGCTTCTTCCAAAATGTGGTTATTATTATTATCATGGAGACAGGGTCTCTCCATGTATCCCTGGCTGTCATGGAATTCACTATGTAGACTAGGCTGGCCTTGAACTCACGGAGAACTTGCATCTGCCTTCTGAGAGCTGGGATTAAAGGTCAAACTTTAAATAGAACATCAAGGTCTAGAAAACTTACTGGGAAGTTGAGGCATAATCCAATATTCTAAAAAACACCTCAAAACAAGCTAAATCTAATAAAACAATAATAGCATTTTTTGTGTATGTGTGTGTGCATGTGTCTGTGTTTGTGTTTTAATGAAGAGAGTTGGAAAGGAGCTAACTGCACCCTGATGAAAATTTCAATCTTAGCCACCAAAGATTGCTGTGGGATAATGCTCTCGTACCATGTAAAGGTTTATCACTTGTATTAGTTTAATAAAACGCTGATAGGTCACCAGCCAGGCAGGGAGTATAGGTGGGGAAATCAGACTAGGAGAATCCTGGGAAGCAGAAAGGCAGAAATGCAGTTACCAGTCCGATGCAGAGGACGGAAGATCAGAATACTGCACTCAGAAAAGGCACCAAGCCACGTAGCTAAACATAGATAAAAATTATGAGTTAAATTAAGTTGTAAGAGTTAGTTAATAGTAAGTCTGAGCTACTAGGCCAACCAGTTTATAGTTAATATAAGCCTCTATGTGTTTTGTTGGTACTGAACAGCTGCGGGACCGGGCAGGACAGAAACTCTGTCTACAAAAGGCAGTGAGAGATAAACTAGTGAACAGAAGAGTTAAGGATAGGGGCTGAGCAGGTCAGGGTGACTCACATTAGTAATCTTAGCACTTAGTAGGAGTAAGGCAGGATTGCCAGCCTAAATTACACTGTGAGTTCCAGGTCACCTTCAGCTACTGTGAGACTCTGTTTCAAAACATCATGACCAAACCAAACCAAATAAAAATCCATTATACAACCACTACCACCGCTACCAAAAAGCTAAGAGCAAAGCTGAGAGGGGTAGAGAGAAGTGGAGGCAAGACCTGCAAGAGTCTGAGCTGTCTGAGGTCCTGGTTCTGGTCCCCTTGCTTGGTTTCAGAGTCAGTCCCTGCAGGGGACCAGATGGCTTTCATGTGCATAGGCTCTCTAGTTCCCTTTAGTATTTATCCTTCTTCTTCTGATTCCAGGTATAGAGCTGTAGTCTTGGTGGCTTCCTTACCTACCGTTGAATGTTTTAGGCACTAAGGAATTTCAAAGGAGCCATTTGTGTGCCTGTCTTCATGAAGAGCCAAGTGTGGACAGGCAAGACTGAAGCATGGCAATGCATCTTTCCTTGGCAGAGGGCTGAGAACCCCTAAATGTGCCCTCGCTGGAAAAATAGAAGACAGAACAAAAATGAACCTAACCAAAACAGACTTAGAAACTTTGTTGTTCTTTTAGTCCTGTGGGAGAATAAATGAAACTGTTTCCCCTTGTGATTAGCTGCAAGGTGTGCTTTGAAAGACAACAGCTCTGCTCAGAAGTTTCTTTAAGAGATATGTTTTGTTCTTGGACAATAAGCATCCTAATGAAATCCAGGCTATATGCAAATAAAGCCATTTCTTTTTTCTGGAAATCATGTTTGTAAGTACCACAAACACATTTCAATTGATAAAGGGAGCAGTAGGTAAAAATGTGCCGTCAAATCCTTCCTGCTCACTACCGACGTACACACATTTTTTCTAGTACATTGCTCAATTGTGAAATCTGGGAGAAAGCATGCAATAAACATTTTTTTTTGCAGCAAATTTTAGTAAAATATCTGTAAAAAGAAGAGCAAATATACCAATGTTGAGTATTACAATGTATTTGATTAATTTTTTCTTCTTTTAATACAAAATTGTCAGATAATCTTGTCCTGAAAAAATACTACATTTTAAAATTCAGTGTGGTGCTATCAGGCACCCCCGGTCTCTTCGAGCTATAAGTGGTACTGGGCTCGTAGTGCTTGTCAAAATTTAATGAGAGGGCCCGTTCTAAAATAATTGAATTTTCATATCAGAACGAACCAGGATTACTCAGACAATAAAATTGCTGAGTCCTGTACTGTTACCAGCAAATACCTTTTGCTTTGCTCATGAAATCAGTATGTAAATGTTCAGGGTTTGTATTTAAGGCATCTTAGGCATTTGGAGTTGTAGTACTAGCAATAATTTCAAATGGTGCCGGTGATAAGTAGCTGGTTTTTTATAATGTTCAAAGTGTAATTTGTTTGGTGAATCAGGATAAGCATTTGGTTTATATTTTATATAAATGTTAATGCATTTGCAGTTTAATTATATTTCTTAACTTTTAGCATTTCAGAAGTCAAATTTGAGGACTAGTCCATCAGATTGTCTTGCTTTCATAAAATTCTGAAAACTGGGAGCACCCCCATGCAGTGAGTTTGAAAAGTAAGAGGGGCTGGGGAAGTTGGTGATGGTATGTTTGGGGAGCTGGGAGCACTGATAATGAAGTAGGAGAAATGCCATGCTTTAGGTATGCCAACCCCATTTCTGTGAAGCTCTCCGACAGTTTCTGACCCGAGAGCCCTCCATCAACAGAAGGAAGACACCTCCAGGGAGTGACTAATTTATTTCTTTTATGAAAGCCGAGTTGGAGAGTACCTATTGAATAAAGTAGTATAATTTTAAAAAAATTAACAAGGGTTCCTGTAACACTGAAATGATTGAGGGTGCCAGAAGAGAATAAGAGCTCTCTCTACTGTGACAGAGAAAGTTGGTTTAGGACATGTAATTTTCTATGATACTATTTTAAAAATGATCTGCAGATTATTAGCCTTTACACAAATGAGTACTCAATCAAAAGTTAGCTCTGTAATTTGCCAATGAAAGCAATACTTGTCAAATTCATTTTTCCTATGATCTGGCTTGGTTTAGTTGAGAATATAGAATAATGCAGCTTTAGAGATAGAAGACTTAGCCTTTGTTTCCGTTCTATCACAGGGCAAAGGAGTGGTCAAACAAAGCCTTCTGACTACCTTTGTAAATTCAGCTCCCTTGGAACATAGTACCGCTCATTCACGGTGGTGGTTTTATGCTCTGAGTGTTGTAATTTAATTTCTGTTGATGTGATCAAATAACTCTGAGGAAAATAAACTAATGAAGAAAGGACTTATTTGCCCTAAAATTCCAGGGGCCTGTGCATCAGTGTAAGAAAGTCAAGGCAGGAACTTAAAGCCTCATATCTGCAGTCAAAAGCAGAGAGTGAATAAATGCATGGATTTCTCCTCAGCTCAATTTCTTTACTCTTAATACTGCTCTGGATCCCCTTCATAGGGAATTTTGCAGTTCGTAGTGGTTTGGGTCTTCTTCCTACATTGATCAACCATCAAGACAACTCCCCGAGACGTGCCCACATGTCAATCTGATCTACAAAAGATCCTCATTAAGGCTCTGGAGCGATGGCTCCACAGTTAAGAGCACTGACTGCTCTTCCAGAGGCCTTAGGTTCTGTTCCCAGCACTGACAAGCTAGCTCACAATTGTCTTACTTCAGTTCTTGGGGGTATAAGGCCCTCTTCTGGTCATCTCAGGCACCAGGCATATATATTTTACACATACATGTTTAAGCAAACCGCTTATAAATATAAAATAAAAATAAATAATTAACAACTTTTCTAAAAGACTCCTCTCTCAGCTTGTGTTGCGTAGTGAAAACTAGCCAGCCGAAAAGGACCTTTGAGGAGTCGGAGTAGATATGCTGTAGCAGGGATGGTCTTAAATGTGCTGTCAGTTCCTGGTTCCAGTAGATAGCCTTGGGTGGCTCACTTTCTGATTTCCGTTGTTGGTGGTGGCTGTTGAATGAAAAACAGAAATAAAAAGAAAAGGATATGACTGCTCATAGATACGGTGTAGAAGGTTTATTATCGATATATGGGAGAGCACAGCTAGAGGCAGGGACCTCTGGGACAGCCCAGAGTGGACATGACTCTGAGTCATTTAAGGAGAGGCAGAGGGGAACCAGCTGCAGCAGCCAGGAGGCTGAAAAGAGAATATATTGGAAAAAAAGAAAGAAAGAAAGAAAGAAAGAAAGAAAGAAAGAAAGAAAGAAAGAAAGAAAGAAAGAAAGAAACCAGCTAACCAAAATGGATAGATTTATATAGAGAAGGGCAGCCCAGCCTCTGGGCTGGAGAAGTTTAGGATAGGGGACAGGGTAGGCCAGCCATACCCTGTAACAGGTAGGGACTGAAGGATTGCAGGGAGAACCTGGTGGCCAGGTCCACCTTGATGTATTAAAGAAGCACCTCATTAGATCATTGGATCTACAAATAGGTCTATCAGGGGATAAGGACTTTGACAATGATATGTAACCAAATCAAAATAATTCTATAATATCACTTGCAATCAGTCTAAATTAGTTATTTTTCTTATTGCCTTACATTTTTCTTGTGATCACTGGTCTGTCTAAATCAGAATCTAAGCAAGGTTCATTTATTACATTTGGCAATTAACTTAGCATAATGATATAATGAGTTCCACCCTTTACTTTCTTTACCCGTACTAATTAGTAGAGACACTAGCTCTTAGTGAATGTCAATGTGGCTTCAATTCCTTTTTTTTTTTTTTGGGTGAACCTCAGTCCCTCTTTTTCTACTATGACTCTAGAAGATCAATGAAATTTTTCTAGGTTTGGTGTGTGCTTCCTGTTACCTTACTTCAAGAAGCACATAATGGCTTGTTATTATCCCCAATGGTACAGGAGCTTTTGGGTTAAATCAAATCTAAGGCATCTCCAAAAAGCCAGGCTTAGTTAACTTCCTGCCCCCAGCACACTAATAAAGATACAATTCATAGTGAAAATCAGATTTTCACAATGTGGCCACATTGGGAAGATGAAAAAAATAAAAGAGTCCCATTGCCTCCAAGTTCATTTTCAAGGTTTCAGTAGAGGGTGATAGTGGCAAGAAAATGTAGCTCAGTTGCATAGTATGTGCCTAGCATGTGCAAAGTGCTATGCTTGATCCCTTGTACTTCATAAAGCTGGCATGGTTGCACATGCCTGTAATTGCAGCACTCAGGAAGGGAGGTAGAAGAAAAAGGATCAGATAGTCAAGGCCATCCTTTGCTAGTGAGGTAAGTGTAGAAGCCGGCCTGGAATACATCAGACCTTGTCTCCAAACAATGACAAACAATAGCAACAATAGTACCAGAAAGAAAAGAAAACATTGATGACAAGAGATAAACATCATTAGTCTCCCATAAAGAAAGGTATGTTTTCATCCATTATTGACACATTTCTACCTTGGCTGGATAAGTTGTCTGTTAGAATTGTATGAAATCTCTTCCTGGGAGGTAAGCTCCTCCTCTGGCTGGCACCAGGGCTTCAGCCTCCCCTGTCCTCCTCTTGATTTCTCAGGAAACTTTTGTCTTTGGTTTCCATTGTTTTAGCAGTCTTGGTAGCCTACAGAAGAGAGGGGCTCATGCATCTCTTCAGAACAGCTCCTTTTTCCTGCCAGGACAGTTACTCTAAAATGTGATGCACACATTTCTTAATGGGTTCAGTCTGACCTAGCTGTTAAAAAGTTTCACCACCACCTTTTCTCACAATAGAGTCACCACTGATTACTCACCTCTCCCAGATGTGTTATTTAATCAAAAGTTATGAAATGGGTATTAAAAACAACTTCTGGGAAGAGCCCACCAATTATCTATCCAATATCAAATGGCCAGCCCAGAAAATACATACATAAAAGTAACATATAGACTGAATAGGTTAATTTATATATTTAGGTGTTTGTATATGTGTTATTTATTTAGGGGCATGGATGTGCTTGTATGTATGTAAATAACCATACACATACATGCATGCAGCAATGAAAAAGAGGCTGTGGATTTGAACGAGAGCAAGGAGGGATTTGTAAGAAGGAAAAGGGAAAGGGGATATAATAGAATTACATTATAATCTCAAAACTAAAACAAATTAAAAGATCTTTTTTGCCTTACTCAGTTGACATTCTTCCAAACAGAACTTTGCCTCTTCAATTATTTGCTATGTTCAGTTTGTTTAGGAGAAACAAAATAAATATTTAATTGTTAGATTTTTTTTTGGTTAAGATTCATTGCAGTGTCTTAGTAATGTTTGATAGTGACCAATGATAATATAATAAATAAACAATATGTACTGTAGGTTTGAAAATACAAATTTCTTTCAGTAATTAAAATAAATCATTTTGACATTAATGCAGTTTTGGGCCTGTAGGAGTTGCATGTTAGCCCTTATCAAAATGTACTTGTTCTGTGGCACAAGGCATACCCTTGTCATTTTATAAACTGAGTTTCTTATTTGGGCATCAAATGTTTCTTTAGGAAGTTTTGCTTTGAGAAAACAAACCTCTTGTTGAATGACCTTGTAGTAGAATGGGAATTGCAACCCTGGTATTTCTGGAGGTCCTTTAGTGAGATTCCAAGTGATCTTGTCATAGAAGACATAGTTCTGCCAGGCGGGCAAGGTGACCCTGGGTGGCAACTATTCAAAAGATGTTCTCCGGTGTACTTAAAAAAAATAATTCTGGCAACATGTAATATATTTGCTGTATAAATCTACTAACTGCTTAAGCAGCCAGACTTGTAGTCTCCCATCTCTCTTTAAATTTTTTTTGTAGTGTAGCCTAGGACCAGAACTGGAAAGAGATTTAAGGATGACTGTGTATGTAAAATCCATAAAGCCAATATGTGTGTAAATTAACAGAATCTCGTGTTGGGGGTTAACTCTTATTTGGGCATTAGCCCCAGTCAGCCAGGCACTTAAGCAAAGAGCTTTCCTTCATCTTTAAGTGTGTGAAGTGATTTCTCACTGAGGAGGCATATTATTTCCAGAACAATAGAAGCAGCAATTGCTAGGGAAAGGAGATTCTCTGACAGGCTGAGCTACTTGCAAAGTATCTAGCTAGCTCCGGGGAAACGACTTTCCTGAGTCATCCCTCAACTGGGGCTGGCATTTTGGTAATGCAGGTGCTGCCTTTGAGTCACCAACATTGCTACCCCAGCATGGAAACCCCCGCCCCAATTCACTGGTTAGCTGGAATTGTCTGTTACTGCTCTATAGTCATTGAGCTATCCAGGGTGAATATTTTTTTCCTTGTCTACCAAGGAAAGGTCACACTGTGTGTGTGTGTGTGTGTGTGTGTGTGTGTGTGTGTGTGTGTGTGTGTGTGTGTGCATGCGCGCATGCATACATATTTGTAAATTTTTCGTTTTGAGATAGGATGTTATGCAACCCCAAAAAGCTCATGTTCACTATGTAGCTGAAGTTGAGCTTGAATTAACTTCTGATCCTTCTGTGTTTCCTCTGGAGTGCTGGGATTATGCATTACAATGGATACAATTTAGTGCCTCTTGTATGCGATGCAACCAATGTACCAGTTAAGCTATATTACATTTCTAGCCCCGCCCCCTATCTTCTTATCTACCCTCTCCTTTGATCTTTAAATCTTCTTTAGATGGTATCATTCTCTATTACTCTTTTATTTCCAAAGTAAGGATCAAAGGATCTAGTACTTTTCCAAGGTCACAAAGCTAGTAAGTAGCAGAGCAAGGATCCGAACTACATTCTTAAAATTTCGCATCCCTTCTAGCATATGAAGAAAGTCACTGCATTGTAGGATGTTGTCTATAGATAGCCCCGCAGTAGGGGTCATTTTAAATTTCTCTCACAGGTAGCCAAAGGCTTCTGACCATTCTCCTTAGAAACTAAAATGTTTCTTTTCTTCAGTAGCTCTTAGGTGGTAAGATCTGGAGCCCAAAATACGGACTTGAGTGCCTCTTATTTTTATCATTTCTATTGCCCTTCATTTCTCCTCACAGCTTGAATGTGTGAGTTGTTTGAAGATAAGAGGAGAAGGCCTGATTACTTTTCTTGTTTCCTCTGCTATATTAGAGGGAACTGTCAATTCATTTCGCATTAGCAGTTACTTAGCCAAGAAATAGAAGTTTTTCACTGGTTCCTGTTCCTACTAAAACACCAATATTTTTCCTCTCAAAATTTTGTGTGAATTGATTTCATCAGAAGTTTCACTGAATACAAGAAACCTAAGGGAAATATGGAGGCTAAGTAGAAAGCAAACCATGAAATGGAAAATAAATACATGAAATAGAAAATGTCTTCTACCAATTTCAGAATATCTAAATTAGACTTCAAAGGAGGAATCATGGGATGTTTGAAGGTCTGACACTTCCATTTTGGTACTTATAGTTTAGGTAAATGTAAGGAAAGATAAGAATGCCTCCATCCTATCTATCTATCTATCTATCTATCTATCTATCTATCTATCTATCTATCTATCATCTATCTATCTATCTAGCTATCATCTATCTATCTATTCATCTATCTGCTATCTATCATGAATACCCCACAACTTAATGTTAGAACTCACATTGAAAGACATATAGAATGGTATATTATTTATTGCCTCATGCTGTATCACAATAACTGAAGGGGAAATGTATAGTTAGAAGGCACACTCCATCATGGTGACAGGGGATTGCAGTACTGGTCACATTATATCCACAGTCAGGCAAGAGAGTCATAAATATTGGTGTTCATCTCCCTTTTTCCTTTTTAGACACTTGGGGGTCCCAGACCATGGAATGGTGTTAACTGAAGTTAGGATGAGTCTTCTCAGTTTATCCAGTCTAGTAACTCCCTCATAGACATGCCCAGAGGCGATTCTAAATCCTTCCAAGCTGACAATGCTAACTTCTACAGATGGCAAACATTATTTCCTTTCTATGCTAATGCTCACAAGAGCTCTGGAATCAGAAGGGAATCAGAAGGACTGGACCAGAAGGACTGGAGGATGATCATGTTCATACTCAATCTTTCTGTGCTTCTAACTTATCTCCTAGATGAAAGCAGAAATAGTATGTAGCCCATGAAGCTGTGAAAATCAAAGAGATAATGTAATATTTAACATAGAGTTTGATGAGTAAGATAGTGGTTTCCTTGATGCTGGGTGCTATCCTAAATAATGAATGTCATTGTTATTAATCATTGTCTTCACCATCTCATTAAAGTAAAAATTATAGAGCCAGTGAGTAAGATAGTTCAGAAGGTAAAGATATTTGCTGCATAAGCCTGGTGATCTGAGTTTGATTCAGAGAACTCTCTGACCTCCACATAAACACCATGGCATACATACCCACATGTATCATGTACATACATGCGAATAGTAGTAAACACAAACATCATAATAAATATAGCATAATATAATGTAATATAATATATTATATTTGACCTAAATATATTATATATTATAATATTATATATAATACATTATAATATAATATATTATATAATATAATATAAATAATTATAATATATTATAATATATTTGGCCTAAAGTGGTATAAATGACAAACAGGAATTAGATTTTCAATCTTCTATTTTTGTCATTGTTGTGAAAAATTTCATATGCTTCCTTAATAATGAACATTCATGTAAAACTTGCTTCCATTCCTAATCTTTTTTTTTTTTTTGGTTTTTTGAGACAGGGTTTCTCTGTAGCTTTGGTGCCTGTCCTGGAACTAGCTCTTGTAGACTAGGCTGGTCTCGAACTCACAGAGATCCGCCTGCCTCTGCCTCCCGAGTGCTGGGATTAAAGGCGTAAGCCACCACCGCCCGGCTTCCATTCCTAATCTTAAAGCAGAATCCATATTAATGTGTCTGTCCCTCCCCTTCTAGGGCTTGAGCATCATGTCCATTGTCCTTTGTAATACTTTCTGCAATTAACAACTCTAAATCCTCTCCTTTCTTTCCTTTTTCCCTTCCTTCCTTCCTTCCTTCCTTCCTTCCTTCCTTCCTTCCTTCCTTCCTTCCTTCCTTCTCACCTACCAAGAAAGCTTTTACCCCTACACTCTACTTAAAATAATGTGACCAGGATTATTAATAGCTTTTATACAACTAGATCCTTTTTCTGTTATGTTTTTAGAACACCCTTTATAGAATGAACACCCATTAGCATTTCATACTTTTCCAGTTGACTCCACCCTCACCAACTGCCCTTTTTAATGTCTGTTTCTGGCTCCAATACATTAGGCTGCACTATACCCATTATTTGTATACAGTATTCTTTTTATTTACTTTTTTGAGACAGATTTTTATGTATCCCACTATTTAGGGGATGATGACCTTGAAGTTCTGATTCTCCTGCCACCACCTCCCAAGTGCTGGGATTGCAGGTTTGCAGCAACGCATTCACCTGTCTTTGTATACTCTATTTTATTTTTTGTTGGTGTGTCATTTAGGCTCTCTGGCCATACTTCTTCCCCTTCAAAAAGAAGCCTTCAGTTTATTTTCTGTTTATTGGGCTTCCCTTTGGAAATCTTCCATGCTTCCAGAGTGAACATATGCCTTTGAAAGTTTCCTAGTCAAATGCATCGGCACTGTATATTATGTCAACAGAAGTGGCATTTATTATCTTCCTTTTGGGATGCACAAGATTCTGGTGGTGGTAGTGCTACACACAAAGGTGTTTAAAGTCACTCAACATCAAGCCCTATAGATAATAGATATAGATAAGGATCATGCTGGTTAGTATATAGTTAGAGGAACAAGTGAACAAAATTAAGACCAACCATTCAGTGTGACCATTCATTTGTTCATTCAATTTTTTCAAAAGTACTGGAATAGGGATAGTTACTGTCTCTGTTGGGAAAGATTCAAAGTCAAATAAGACACAGTCCTGAAGTAAGCATCCCCTGGTCTAATGTAGCATCTAGATGTATATTAAGAGGGAGAAAAAACTATATACAGGAGGAAGACTCAGACAAATTAATCCCACAGTTTTTTGTTACTACCTTGGACAGGTTTTCTCTCATCTCTGAGCCTTAATTTTCCTACTGTAAAATAGATGATAGCAGTATCTATTCTATGAGGGTTATCTTTTTAACAATTAAGTGGATATAGCAAAGTATATGAAGTACTTGAATGAAACATCTTTTTGAAGTCCCTTACTGTGTATAATAATGTTCACAGAGGTTTCTGTCCCTCCTGGTCCTGCAGCCATTCATTCCCAAAGAAACACACAGAGGCCTACATTAATTACAAACTGATTGGCCTGTTAGTTCAGGCTTCTTATTAACTAACTCTTACATGTTAACCCATAATTCTTGTCTGTATTAACCACATGGTTTGGTACCTTTTTCAGTGAGGCAGTCGCATATTGCTTCCCCTGTGGCTGGGTCATAACTGGAGACTGAGCTTCCTTCTTCCCAAAATTCTCCTGTTCTCATTGCTCCACATCTACTTCCTGTCTGGCTATTGGCCAATCAGCATTTAATTAAACCAATACAAGTGACAAATCTTTACAGGGTACAAAACCATTGCCCCACAGTCAATATGTGTTAATATATATATATATATATATATATGTTATATATATATGTTATATATATGTGTGTCAATAAAGTATGAGAACAGATTAAATGACATAACACATATAAAAGAAGAACCCACAATAAGACACCGATAAATGGTAGCTACTATTACCTGGAGAAGACATTTGATCCTTCTGCACTGGCACAGGTGGAATAGAATTTGTGTGCAGCTCTTTATATTTATTCTTAGCATTGGATCTTTCCTTTCTGCTCTTCTCTTCAGAACTGTGTTTTTGAACAACTCCCTGAAATAATATTGTCTAATAGAGGGAATAATATAGCAATGAAAAAGATGTAAAATATCTAAAAAAATAATCCTTTTTAAAAAGGTGTCTAACATCTGAGGAGAAACACTTGAGGTTATCCTCTTGCTTCCACATTGATGTGCACAAGTATTCTCACTTGGACACAAACATATATACATATACACACAAAAGTCCTGATAGTTTTATATTGATTGTAGCGTGAAATGATATTTTAATATATTAAGCTAAAAAATCCTCTTAATTTCATTTGTTTGATTGCTTCAGTTCCACAACTGGAAGATTTTGAGATACATATGTACATTTCTAACTCACATCAAGTTTGATTGACAACATTGCCCTAACAGTAGCCTTTGCTCTATATTCCTCCCTTTAGGATCTATGGAGATTTTCCTTTTTCCTACTGCAGATACCTCTTCCTTTGTTCCTTCTCTTTATTAGGAGTGGAGTGATTCATCCTTTGTAGTCTGCTATGACAGCAGACCTGGAAGTTGTGCTTGCTTCCACAGATCTCCCCATTTTTTGCATATTACGGGCAATGAAGTAGTCCTATGGTCATGCTCATGTCATTAGTGAATTTTCTTTCTGGCTATCCTCATCATTTTTGGTTTTCCCTGTGTTTTAGCATTGCACACATTGGTCTCTAGTTAGAATATTTATAGTTCTCCCTCCACTACTCTGCTGTAAATGCCAAGGTAGCCCATGCTATTTCTAATTTGTCTCTGCTTACCAGTAATCATTCAGTACCTAGCAAACACTGAGTGCTTGCTGAGTATTGCAGATCCATACAAATGACTCTCAAGCTGCATTCCTAGGGTCTGCTACTTCCACAAGCTCCAACCTACAATTTCTGGTTTCTTCCTGGGATTTTCCTCACGGCTGTTCTTCCTGTGCTTGCAGCCAGGCTCTTAATGCAAATATTTGCAGGTGGCTACTCTGCGTGGTGTGTAATCTGTCCCATGTGAAGCACAACAGATTTAACGGAAAGCGTATCTCTGTGGGATTGATAATCTCCCTTGAGGTAGTACACCTGGCTATATGACCAGTGTGTAGAGTGCAAGGCCTCTTGCCTCGGCTGCAGAAATTTTCCTCGTCTGCTTTATGGTGGGCATCCTTCCAACTTTATGGGTGATATTGCCATGTTATTTGTGGTGAGTAAATGATGCACAGAAAGCAGAGTGGGTAGATTATAGTAGATGTGAGTTTCCTAGCAACATCATTAACTATGCTGGACCACCATTAAGTCAACTCTGCCTCCTGTGGTCTGATACCATGGTGACACCACACTCTCTCTGGCCACTCCACAAGCCTTGCACTTACTGAGCTCTGTCTTCAGAGGAACTGGGGAGATAGATCACTTAACAGTGTGCTGCTAGGATGCTAAAATGGATGGCAACTTTTTGCTTTCCTCTCTTTTCCCCTGAGGTCTTTGACTGTGCACTTGGTATAATTTGTTTCCTGGGGGTGGACAGACTTGTGACCTTTCTGACTTATAAATATGGAATATACTTTCTGGCATATATATATATATATATATATATATATATATATATATATATATATACATATTTGCTGAGGTACCTCATGTCTCTCTGATCATGATGCCTGAGCCTAAAATCTTTCTAAAACAGTAAGGGATTCACTTGGTTCAGGTGTCATCAATTTTTATAAGTGATCATAGATCCCACTGAAATCCCACTACTGTGCTCCAGGAAGTACCAAGGAGTTTTTAGTATGTTTGTGAAAGAGTCCTAAAATCTCATTTTGTGTGTTAAAGTCTTCTTACCTGGACCTGGACTGCAGTGATTTCAGCAGTTGAAGTGGTCTCAGTACTCCATCAGGCCAGTATAGCTAAGTCATCAGTGAAGCTACCCAACTTTTCTATTACACTGCTGTTCTGTTTTCATAGCCTCTGGGGTATCCCTCTTATTCCTCCCTCCCTCCCTGTCTTTCTTTCTCCCTTCCTGCCTCTCTGCCTCTCTCTCTCCCAGGCTCCCTCCCTGGCTCTCTCCCTCCCTCCCTGCCTCTCTCCCTTCCTCCATGCCTCTCTCCCTCCTTCCTTTTCCATTTTTCTCCTGTTTTTTCTCTTATGGTGGTTCTGTTGCTCTAGGCCTCACAATACTCTGAAAGAAAGAGATATTCTTAGAATACTGTTCTCTCTCCTTTTTCAAGATGACCAGCTAATCTTGGAACCAAAGAATCACAGGTCCCTTTCTAACACAGGATTTCTTTTTCAAGAAACTACTCAAGCCATAAAACATCATTAGCATGGGCACAAAATTCCTCTGTGCCTTTGGCTCTCTCAAGAGCCCTGAAATGTCTCCAAAGTTGGATACTTGGCCACTGGCTCACTGCCTGAAGGACATTTTCTTCTTTGAGTGTGTGCTTTCTTGTGCATTTCGGGGGTGAGTTTCAGGTGGTAAGAACTAAGAAGATATAAATTCTATCTTGTGTTTCTTTTTAATGCTTCAATATCTTATTATTTCTTGCCTACAGGGTAAGAGATCATTCTTGGATCATTTGCTAAATAGTCCCCTCCTCATACACTTTCCTTCTTTTGAAAACAACATTATCCATGCCTTAAAAAAGTACCTGATATTTCTAGAGTTGGTCAGTTTAGCCAACAAACTAAATATGAGGTTAAGCATGTGTGCATGAAGGAGAGGGGGTGAAACTGGCTAGCATTTCTACCTCAGAATTAAACATATGGAAAAATATTGTACTATTGCAAAAATTAATTATTTTGGCTTATACTAAAAATTTTTTTGGACTTGGAGATTAATTAGTCTGTAAAAGAATTCCTAAGATATTAATTGCTCTGTAGCTTCTTTGTTGCGTGTTAACAATTTGAACTCCCAAAATTTTAGTGTTGAATGTTTTTTGTAGTTTCTTGTGAATTCTGTTTTGAAAGATCCTTCAGACTCGAGTTTGAGATAATATGACTCAATAACTACCCAAAAGTAGGAACCCTGTAACATGAATTTCACTGCCTGACCTCTACAAAAGCTCTTCAAAGTGGGCCTTTGCAAGATAGCATCATATGGCCCATTAGAAGGTTTTCATTATTTAAAGTTGAAATCCATTTCAGTTAGACATGGTTCCAGATTCTGCCCCCTGTAGCCATAAGGAATAGACTACTTTCTCCTCAGATACCTCTTGTAGTTCTTCTAATACAGGGATTCCCCCCATCTCTCTCTCTCTCTCCCTTTGCTTTGTCTCTTAGTTTTCTTTTTCAAGAAAGTGGCTCTCTCTGCAGTCCAAGCAGGCCTGAAATTTCTCCTCCCTCAGCAGCCTCATTAGTGTCACCACCTCTAGTTCCTCCAGGGATTTTCTTTAGGACAATGGTATGATCTGATAAGTAGGAATAAAGCATGATACTACCCACCCTTTGTAAGTTAAGGTACATTTACTAACACATTTAAGATCCTGCCAGAGGCTAAGAACAGCGAATGGTAGGCACTGGTTTCCTCGGGACTCCTTACAGGGACACTGAAGCCTCCAGCAGGGCTCTGGGTAAGCAGGCTTTTGCTCATGTCAGAATTTCATGGAGCAGCAGTGTCTAGACTATAGCAATGTCTGGACTATACATATGGACTTTGTGCTACGATTTTTTAAATTAAAATTGTTTTAAATGGATTCTTTAAAACCTAAAAAATTATATACTACTGGGATAACACTGTAGGTATGGATTCTAGCTATTGGCTAATTTTGCCTAATTTTTCAGATCTTTTCAGTAGGTATTAGTTTTGCTTAAATCAGTCACAGTCCCTTTGTTTACTTGAATCTAAGAAATCTGACTGGGACTAGTTCATATTATACGTATATATGTGAAGCACAATGTAGAAATAACCAGGCTAGCTAAAGGATAAAATAATTATATTTTTATTTATTATGAGGGAAAAAACTCACATAATAGGAAACAAGAAGTCCAAGTTCTGCTGTGTCCCACGGAAATCACCCAGAAAGAGAGCACCTGGAGAATGCATGGTTTTTCCCTTGGTCCCAGAAAACCAAGCCTTACCTGGGCTCCACCTCTTAAAGATAATTGGCTAACAAGATTTTCCCCATCATCTCCACCTTTTGTCTAAACAAGAGCGATCCAAACCCAGTAAAAATTATATACAACAGGAACAGATATCAAGTATAAAATTACAAACAACAATCAATATTAAGCAAGGAACACATGACAAATGTTTTAATAAACATTCTATTCCAAGGAGTCTAAATCTTGCATTGGAAATAAGCTTGGCTAAATCATAAGAAGAAGGTAACTACAATTAATTAAACTTCAACTTTATTGAAGGCCTGAGATGAGAGATAATACTACTTGAGTAGACAGGAAGTGCAATCAAACAGCTTCCAAAGTGAGCAGTATATGATGGAGACAACTGGCTACCTGAACAATCACCCAAAGTCTCATTTGCAATGTTGAAGCAACCAACTTTTGCTAAGGCCTAGTATAACTGACAGACCATTTTCAGAGGCAAGAAAATTTTCAGAACCAGCTTACCCTGTCTTGGCAAGGTTTGACAATCTTTTTCCTTGTGTCCTGTTTATCCATTCCAGATACCATGTACTTTGTCAGTTATTGAGGCATAGGCAGTTCCTTGCCCAAAGGCAATTATGCCAAGAATAAAACAAACCCCGAGTGGAGTGTCTTCGGTGTTCAACATTCTCTCAGGAATAGATTGGTGTTGCCAGAAGCAATCATGTCTCATGTCAACAGAACCCTAAGTTATTTAAATTATTTAAATACCATGTTCTGCAGATCCTTGAAGCAGTTGAAGATTACTTATCTAGGCAGAATACAATCTCTATGTATCTAAAGAACATAGCCAATCTGACTATATGTATAACAAACATGAACAACTATTGACCTATAATATTTAATACCTGTATAACTTAAGCACTAAGACTTCATGTCAGAATATTAAATAATCTGTAAACAAATGTGCAGCAAATAAGGATGATGACCTCAAAATGTAGACAATGTATAAGTATCTTGTTCAGAGGTAAGAATAATAGATAATGTAATACAAAACTATGTCCTAAAAGATGAATCAATATACAAAATGTCCTAAACAGAGGCAGAAACATGCATATATTCAATCTGAAAGAATAACTTTGCAAAGGTGTACAAATATTATAAACAAAAATAACAAATATAATTTGAACTTGTATCAATATACAAAAAAAACTATACCAATGCAAATTATCCTTAAATAATAGCTCACAAGTATTCACTCTTGCACCCACTATTATTATCTTCCCTTTTTTTGTGTGGTTTTTCGAGACAGGGTTTCTCTGTGGTTTTGGAGCCTGCCCTGGAACTAGCTCTTGTAGACCAGGCTGGTCTCGAACTCACAGAGATCCACCTGCCTCTGCCTCCCGAGTGCTGGGATTAAAGGCGTAAGCCACCACCGCCCGGCTTATCTTCCTTTTTTTTTTTTAAACAAACATAGTTTCCACCTCAACCCAGGCTGAAAGGTGCAGGTTAAAAAGTCTTGTTCCAAGTTTGGAGAGAGAGAGAGAGAAAGAAGAATGTCTCAGACCTCAGTACCTGTAAGCGGGAAGTAGGCAGGAGAGAAGGACGTAGCATATGGGGGGAGCACCCAGGCAGCCAGACCAAGCTCACACCATCTGAGCTAGGAGCACATTACATGCTTGGGAAAGGCCTGCAATTGGGCTGCTCTTATGTAGCGAGAGAACTCCTAGGCGGCAATACTACTGGGATAACACTGTAGATTTGGATTCTAGCTATTGGCTAATTTTGCCTAATTTTTCAGATCTTTTCAGTAGGTATTAGTTTTGCTTAAATCAGTCACAGTCCCTTTGTTTACTTGAATCTAAGAAATCTGACTGGGACTAGTTCATATTATATGTATATATGTGAATCACAATTAATAAAAAGCCAGAGACAGAAATTTGAGTTCAACCTGAAGGCTATAAAAGCAAAACAGCTAGCCACTGGTTTTTACCTGTACCTCAATCTGAAATGGTGAACCTGCCTTTAGGAATCTCAGAATTAGACTGAAACAGAGAGCTGTTTCCTCCAGTTATATAATCTTCTCTAGTTCTAGGATTAAGGGCATGATCTACTATTGCCTGATTACAGTTTCCTCTCCCTCTATTCCTCCCAGTGGTCCCTGCACCTCTAGATCACTCCCTTTCTGTCTCTCATTAGAAAAAAAAACAGGATTCTGTGAGATAACAGCAAAATATAACAAAATAAAATACAATAAAATAAAGCAAAACCATCACATCAAAGTTGGACATGGCAACCCAACAGAAGGAAAGGAGTTCCAAGAGCAGGCACAAGAGTTAATGACCCACTCACTTTTACTTTCTGGAGTCCCATAAAAATATTAAGCTAATATCTATAATATATTTTCAGAGGACCTAGGAATTGGACATTTGCCTCCTAAAGAGGCCAGTTCGGATGCCAATATTCTGAAGTGATAAGTCACATCCATATCCACGTCCTGTAATCCTTCAATTACAATGTTATTTATTCATACTTTCAGCTTTGGTCTTTGATAATTTATCGAAATCTGCCAAAATATACATTTCCTATTGGAATTTTTGATTTCTCCTCCATTTTTATTCTATCACCCAGATCAGTATGGTTTTTTTTTCAAGAGGCACTGGATTTTTTTAATTTTCTGGCGAAACATGTCCTCTAGAATGACTGGGAATGAGGGAAGCATGTTTGACCTGAGGACCTGTGAGAGGCCCCCCCAAAGAGTTTCCCAGTGGTAGTGGGTTGCCTTATTTGTCTCTTGTTGATCTACTTTCATTAGTCCAATGTCAGTCTTTGCTGCATCTTCTACATAATCCAGAATATTGAGGCCTTCTATTTTTGCCATTCCCAGAGAAAACATGTATAGGAAAGCATTGTTTATAATCCCTTTTTAGATGTCCTATTTTACCACAATTAAAACATTTGATATTTTGATGTCTCTTCATAACTTTGGAAATTGGTTCTACTACCCAAGCCTCAGTACTATAGTTTAATGACTCAACATTGACTGTGTGCAGCATCCATTCATCCACTGTTGCTGATCTGACCTTTAAAGGCCCACCCACACATCTTTTTTACATTCTAAGTTAACATTTTCAAAGCCAGAGATTCAATAAGTACTCATCTAGCTTCTGGATTTGTTGCCCCTATTTGTACATTTTTAGTCAATCTTTGTAAAAAGTCACTAATGGGTTCTTTTGGGTCTTGTTTAACCTTAGTATATGATTTAATTCTTCTATTTGGTTCTTAAATCCTGTCTCAAGCATTTAAGTCTGCTGTATGGCAAAGAAACAAGATCTGTTCATTCTATATAACTTGACTCTGTGGATCAGCATAACAGCCCTCACCAAAAATTTGATCTTGGGAAGCCTCAAATCCTTTGACCCTTTCTTGTTGTTCTAAGGCTTTAGCCTCCTTTCTCCAATAACACTTCTACTGTAATGGTAGCCCATATTCAAGTACCACTGCACTTAATCAAAGTCAATCATGTGGAGTAACCTATTGCTTGAAGCCCATGTCTTTATCATCTTCCTAACAAATGGTGATTGCATGTCATAAGATGCTACTGCTTGCTTAATTTTTTTTAGATCTTTAATACCTATAGGTTCCCATTTACATTCTTTGTATCCACTTGGGTATTGGCTATTTGCTGGCTTTTCAGAGAAAATAACAGAATAAGTAGATAAAACTCTCGGTAAGTCATCTCTCACTTGGAGAGGTACTGGTAATGCTAAATCCTTTGCCCATACCTCTTCTTGCTTATCAGTTCTGACGAATTCCTCAATTGATTCAAATATTTTTATCACTGTCTTTTGTAAAGCCTGAATCTCTTGACTTATGAATATTTTTAATGATTTCATTAAATCAAATAATTTCTGGTTCTCATTCTGCACATGTTATTCTAAGGCATTAAATTTTTCTATTAATATCTTCTCATCCTTGGATATTATTTGGATAGTGTGCAGATTGCCTTCCTTGAGAGAAATTCTATCTGCTAACTTATCATAACTTTTTAACAGATTTTGATTGTGAATTTCAACAATATGAATCCTTTCAAATAATTTCTCAGTACCCTTTTGTAAGGTTTCATAATCTATTGACATGGATTGAATTTTGCCTGTAAAATTAAGGTTATCATTTTCAATAGTGTGAATCCTTTCAGGTAAAGACTGTATTTTTCCTAAAAGTTTCTCATTCTTGACTCTGTTATTAAACCATTTCTTTGAGGATATAATATGAATAACAAAGCTAAGCACCATGATCACAAAAATATATGTACCTCATATAACTCATGCAAAATTCCATCCATAGTAGAAACAAAAAAAGCTATTAAATCCCTGGATGGTGATATTGCCTGACATTATCTTGAAGTTGGTTTACAATTTTCAAATTTATTTATTTATTTATTTATTTATTTATTTATTTATTTATTTATGAAATTAGCTTACCTCCTTTATAATTTTCAGAAAATTGTTGTAGGTGTAATAATCTTGATTAGTCAGCAAGTGTCACAGCTGCAGCAGTAATGCAGATCCTACATCTACCTGAATTACTTGAGACTTAATTACTAACAAAGTTAGTTAATTATTTAAAAGCAATGCATCCATATATGGAGAAGGTTCGAGTTGGGCAGAAAATCAAGCAACCCAGAGCTTGCAGGCAGTCATGAGCCATGAGGTTCCTGGCCAGAGTTTGGGCCAGGCATCCATGGATCCAAACTAGCAATGCAAGACAGAGCAGCCCTTGCCCCCAGAGACAGAGCTAAACCTGATTAGAGGAGGCCTGGTAGGAGCCAGAGAAGCCACTGAGGAGGTTTAGAAAAAAATAACCACTTAGTAGGCATGACAAAGCCACATGGGCTGGCAGGAAATTGCCAGTCACGCATGCAACAGTCAGCCGAATGGTGCACAGCTGTGCATCAGAGGGCCAGTTCAGTTGTTTGGGGTGGGAGAAGGCTGTAGACTTTCTGGGTAGGGTCCAGCAATGGTGTACAATCTGGCCATGTGGGCACCAAACTGTTGCCATACAAAAGGGTTCCACAATAGCCCAGAATGTAGTATAACAAAGGTTTATTTATTAGGGAGTAAACTCAAAGAAAGAGTAGAGATCTGCAGTCCGCTGTGTGCACGGAGAACTGAAACTGAATCCAGCAGCCAAGGGGCACATGAACACTTTTATGTCTACATTTATAGTACATAAAACCATGCTCAAAGTGGGCCCATATCTTAAAGGCTGTGGGCTGAAGGAGTTCCCACAATGGACCCATGTAGGCCCTGTGCTTGAGCTTCTTCTCTGTCAGTTCACCTGTGCCTTGCTTAATTCATTCAGAGAGCCTTGCTTTCCTGGTATCCTCCATCCCCTTTGGCTCTTACAATCTTTTCACCTCTGCTTCCCCAGTATTCCTTGAGCTCTAAGTTGGGGAGATTTGATGGAGACCTCCTCTTTAAACTTTATTTCTGCATACTGTCTGATGGTGGCTCTGGCTTTGGGTCTTTGCATCTGTTCACATCTGCTGACATAGGAAGCCTCTCTGATAACTGGATAAGGCATTGGTTTATGAGAATAGCAGAATGTCATTTGGAATCACTTTATTGACTTTTTTTAAACCAGTAATGTTTGACTTTAGTCTAGGACTCTGGTCTATCTAGTCTCTGGTTCTTGGTTACCCAAGCAGTGTCCAGCATGAATTGCTTCTCATGGAGTGTGCCTTACATCAAATCAGACATTGGTTGGCTACCCCCACTGGTTCTGTACCACCATTTCCCTGGCATATCTTGTAGGCAGGAAAGATTGTGGGTCAAAGGTTTTGTAGCTGACATTATGAAATTTGCAGGCAAATGGATGGAGCTAGAAAAAGTCATCCTGAGTGAGTTAATCCAAACCCGGAAAGACAAATATGGTATGTATTCACTTATAAGTGGATATTAGCCATTAAGTAAATGATAATCAAGCTACAATCCACATACCCAGAGAGATCAGGTGAAGAGAGGAGGAGTCCTGGGTGGGGAGTGGGAAAGGAATGCATAGATCTGCCTGGGAGGGGGAAATAGAATAGATTTTATGGGCAGACTGGGAATAGGTAGGAACTGGAGGGGAGATCATGGAGGGGATGGAGTAGAGGGAGAAAGTGTAAGGAGAGATGGTTAGAATTGGGGGCCTTTGGGGGATGGTGTGGAAACTTAGTGCAGTGGAAACTTCCTGCAATCTGTGAAGGTGATCCTAATGAGAACGCCTAGTAATGGTGGATACAGAGACTCAGCTGAAAATTTCCTGTAGCCAGTTGAGGCTTCCAATTGAGGGACTGGATTGCATTCAATTGAATTGCTAAGCAAGGGGGTTCCATGGAAATTTCCGAACAAACCAGGCTACTGCTAAGACAAAGGGTTGCTCTCCAGAAACTGAGAGCAGGGCCCCATTACCAAGTACAACACCCACACAACTCATTGAACATGGAAAAGTCAAGCCGGTGCCTACATTGGAGCCTTTACCCCCATGTTCCAGTTTCTTTGGTGTGTGAAGGTACACTGCAAATTATGGTAAAAATGTGGACATAGTTGATTTGAGGTCCTATTGTCCTTGGATGGTCATTCACTGGTCTATAGGAGTATATGCCTGTGTCTAAATTTTCTCCTTTGGTTAGCAGCTTTGCTGGCTAGTTTTATATCAGTTTGACACAAGCAAGAATCATTTGAGAAAAGGGATTCTCAATGGAGAAAAATGTCTCCACAAGATCAGGCTGTAGGCATGTCTGTAGAACATTTTTCTATTTGGTCATTGGTGTGGAAGGGCCTAGCCAATTGTGGATGGTGCCACCCCTAGGCTTGTGGTCCTGGGTTCTGTAAGAAAGCAGGCTGAGCATGCCATGATGAGCATGCCAGTAAGAAGAACCCCTCCATGGCCTCTGTATCAGCTCCTGCCTCCAGGTTCCTGTCCTGTTTAAGTTCCTGCCCTCACCTCCCTCAGTTATGAACAATGATATGGAAGTGTAAGCCAAATAAACCCTTGACTTCCCAAATTGTTTTGGTCATGGTGTTTTGATGTTTTATCACTTAACTAAGACACCAGCCATACTGTGTTAGTACTTGCCATCAGTGTCTTTTACCTTGTGTTCATTTACGGTTACATAATAAGGCAATGACTTCAGTGTATAAATTTGAGACTGAAGCTAGTAAGCCCCAGTAATAATACAACTCTTTTGTTTTTTAAAAAAAGATAGCTTAAAAGATTTATTATTTGCCTGTTGTGATGATGCATGCCAGTCGGATTTACTGAAGGAGGTGGAAGCAGGAAGATAAAAAAAATCTATTATTTATTTTTCTCTTTTTGCTTATTTTATATTATTGCCTACATGCCAGCATGCCATGTGCATGCAGTGCCTGTGGAGGCCAGAAGAAGGATCCACAGTTCCAGATGGTGCTGAGAACCAAGCCCAGATCTCCTGCAACAAGGACTCTCAAGTACTGAGCCATCTCTCCACCCTCATATAACTCCTTTTATTGTTACATTTCATATTGTTGTAGGCATTGCTTCAAACTTTATATAGTCTTAATAGTGCCAAACTCACAAGTACAACTCATTTTGTTTTTGTACTGTTTAAAAGTTTTGTTTGTGGGTCTCTAAAAACTGTTTTTATTGGTAATTTCTGGCCCCAGTCTTCGGCTTTGCTAGGAGAGAACTTGTAATTTCTGCAGAAAGGAAATAAAATAAGGATAACCTTTGGAAGCTGAAGATATCTGTGGGTCCTAGTATGTTTGACTTCTAGAAGTGTCAAATTTTCAGGGCACAGTACAAAATCAATTTGTAGGAATATTTATAAAGATTTTCATGGAGCCTAGCCCCCTGTCTAGATGGATCACTGTATTAATGTAGATTGAGGTTGTGATACAATTAATTCCTGTGCTGCTATTCAGAACATCAACATTGCAGGTGTGCTCCAAAGTTTGATAAGCACCGCCCTGCTCTACTATAGTCTAACAGTATTAGTTACTTTTCTATTGCTGTAAAGAAACATCATGACCAAATACATGTGTTCTTATAACCAGCACTACAATAACGAGACATGCTTATCACTGGAAAGGCTTCCTTATCTCCCTCTATCTCTGCCTCCTCACTTGTTGCCTCAAGTGAACCACTGACTTCTTTTTTATACTATATATCATATTTATCTTTTATATATTGCTAGATTTAGTGTGCCAGAGACTGGCAAACATTTTTTATAAAAGGAACTGTACAGTTTGTATTTTTCTGTGTCTAGATTTTAGTTGTCAGCATAGTATTGTTGTATATCAATAGTCCATCTCTCTTATTGTTGAGTGCCATTCAACTCTATGGCTGTAAAATGGAATTGCTTCATTTATGTGTTGATGGGCATTTGCATTACTCTCTACCTTTTGGATGTTATGAATCATGATTTTCTGAACACTATTATACAAGTCTTTGGCTATGTATTTTTATTTTATTTGATACAATAATTGAAAATAGAATTAAGTTTTATGGTATTGATTTGTTTAAGTATAGGGCCAGACTTTTTCCAAGCTGATTATAAACATTCACCTCCACCACCAGTGAGGTGAAGTCCATACTAACCATGGTCTTTCTTGGTATCTCATCATGGTCTTAGTCTTTCTCTTGTTAATAATATGTTTATTTCATTTAAATTTAAAAATTACATTTATTCTATCTCTGTGTGTACATGTGTGCATTCATACAAGTGTGTATGTACATGCATGTGATTGCACACTCTACTGTCAGAGGATAGTTCCCTTCTAATATATGGGTCCTGGGAATGGATCTCAGGTTACCAGGCTTGCTACCAAGTGCCTTTACACATTGAGACATCTCTCCAACCCCCAGTTTGTACTTATGAGTGAATTCTCGTCTCAAATAATTTACCTATTTTTGAAAAGAGATACTAATTTAGGTCAGTGTGGTTTCATATGCAGTTGCAAGAAATAATACAGCCCTTTACCTAGTTCTACCCAGTAGTACAACACACAAATAACAAAAACCGGATGTGAATGCTGCTGCAGACAATACATAACATTTATGTCACTCAAAAGGTCCTTCATATTGCCCTTGATAGCCTCTTCTGCTCACTCTCTCCTTACTGCTTCCTTAGCCACCAGTAAACAGTAATCCAGTCTACATTTCTGTATTTTTTGTCATTTCAAAAATGCTGTGCAATAGAATCATATAGAATGTAACTTTTTAGGACTAGCTTTTTATTTCATTCAGCGTTATTCTCTAGAGGTTTATCCAGGTTTTGTATTTACTAATATTCTATTATTTTCATTGCTGAGGATGATTCCATGGTCTGAATCTACCATTGTTTGTTTGAACATTGACCTGATGAAGGAAGTCTTGGTTGTATTTAGTTTTGATGTGTAAATAAAGCTGCTATGAACATGTTTATCTTACTTTCTGTGTTTGAGTATAAGATTTCATTAAAGAAATATTATTTGGAGATAATTATTTTATTTACTTTTTAACTTCTCCAATCCAGAAACATGTTTCTTTTAAAGTTATTTTGTCTGTATTTCTATATAAGTGGCTTTTGTCCATCTATTATTTCTTCTACTTCTTTTATTTCAGTGACTAGGATATCTCAAAAGAATTGAATGACAGTGACAGGGGCATATCCTTATCTTACTGCTGGTAATAAGAGATCAATGTTTGATATTTCACCATTAAATCTGACATTGCATGAAGGAATTTCTTGACATTGAGCATGTTATTGAAAAAGTTCCTTTTAATTCATAGTTACCAACTTAAAAAAATCAGGACTGTTAAGATTGCAAAGGTACTTGCCACCAAACATGATGACCTGAGTTCAATTCTCTGAGACCCCACATAGTAGAAAGAGAGAACTGAGAACTGACTC
Organism: Microtus oregoni; assembly: GCF_018167655.1. NCBI lineage: Eukaryota > Metazoa > Chordata > Mammalia > Rodentia > Cricetidae > Microtus > Microtus oregoni. The sequence continues at coordinate 876,662 of NW_024543812.1, forward strand.
CTGCAAGTTGTCCTCCCACATCCACATATTCATGGTTGCATGAACATACCCACAACACACACACATGCAGAGAGAGAGGGGGATATTAATACATGTACTTAAAAATTAAATCACTAAGAGTGTTTTATTTTGTCAAATGATTGTTTTGCATCAACTGAGATGACCATCTGTGTGCAAATCATTTCCATGCTTCCGAGTTTTTGTATATCTTCCTTATTACTGAGATGTAAGCATTTCTTTTTATTTTTATTTATTTTAATTTATTTATTTATTAAAAAATTCTACTTCCTCCCCTCCTCCCATTTCCCTTCCACTCCCCCTCCCCCCTCCCCTCCCTCTCCAGTCCTAAGAGAAGTCAGGGTTCCCTGCCCTGTGGGAAGTACAAGGCCCTCCCCTCTCCATTCAGGTCTAGGAAGGTGAACATCCAAACTGGCTAGGCTCCCACAAAGCCAGTACATGCAGTAGGATCAAAACCCAGTGCCATTGTCCTTGGCTTCTCAGTCAGCCCTCCTTGTCAGCCACATTCAGAGAGTCTGGTCTGATCCCATGCTCCATCAGTCCCAGTCCAGCTGGCCTTGCTGCATTTCTATGCATTCTTAGTTCAAGTTTATTGTCAAATGCGTGAGTTAAAAACCTTTTTTTTCTTGCCTTTGTAAGATAGATCAGTGAGTAAAATGTGTTTTCTGTGGAAACCTGGCAACCTGAGTTTGATCACCAGATCCCATGCAAAGGTGGATGGAGAGGACTGATCTCATGAAGTTTCCCTTTAACCTGCACGATGTGCTCTGGCTTTTGCACCCACATGCTCCCATCATATAATACACTACATAAGATTGGGACCAGTGCAATGACTCAGTAGGCAAAGGTGCTAGACACCAAGCCATTGACCTGAGTTTGATGCCTGAGACCCACCTGACGAAAGGAGGTAGTTAATTCCTGCAGGTTGTCCTGTGATAGCCACATGCTTACTGTAGCACCCACATAGACACACACATATACATTCAGAAATATAATAAAAATTAAGTTCAAAGTTTTTACAAGAGGGCCTCGTCATACTCTGGTTTCTCATAAAACTCTTTTGCCTTTTGCTGAACACTCCATGGAGAAAACTGCAGCTTGTCTTTTAACTATCCCTTTGTTTTTTTTCTTGAAAACACTAAATTGACACATAAAAATCACACATATGTATAAGGTACTTTCTTATGTATTAATACTTGTATATGTCATGTAATGTCTAAAATACTTGCACGTATGTCTCTTCAAGCATGTTCATTTTTATGGTAAAGATAGTTAACTCTTCAAGTGTTTGGAAATACAGGCTACAGTCTCACTATCTACAATAGCCATTGCATAACATGCAATAGTACACTGGATCTTCTTAGTCTTATATAACTATAATTTAGTCTCTGGTCAGCAACTTGCTCCCATTTCTCTTTCCCTCTTACTGCTCCCAACCTCTGGTAGTCACATTCTGAAAGTTCTGTATGTTAGATAATTGCTTTCCAGCTGTCTATTCCAATCAACAATACCATTTGGAATTATGCACACTTGAAAAAAATCTATATATTTACTTTTACTTCTAAAATACATTACATATCTTTCTTTTATGCATGTGTGTACCTGATGTGTGTGGAGGGGGTCGTGTTTAGATGGTGCACATGTGGAAGTCAGGACAACTTTATGGAGTTAGTTCTTTCCTTCCACTCTTCCATGGGTTTGGGAAATTAAATTCAAGCCACCAGACTTGCATGCCAAGTGTCAATTTGCTGAACCATCACGACAGCTCTATAATGTATCTTTAAATAAAAGCAGTTAACAAGAGTTAATTTGTTCAGTAACTCCTAGTATTTATAGAGGAAAATAACTGCAGGAATGGAAAGCAATCATCCAAATGACCTAAACTCATACACATCTGTAGCATGAATAGTAAAAACCCAGAGACATATATTGGGGTTTAGGCTGAAGATCAGAAGAGCAAATCAGTAAAGCCACTAGAGAGCTCTTACCTATATAAAATCTTCGGACTGAAAAGAACGAGTTCCTGTCTCATCCTGCCTTATATTCCTCTCTAGTGCTGTGACTAAAGGCATGCACCACCACCACCAGGCCTCTACAGCTAACTAGTGTGGCTGCTGGGATTAAAGGTGTGTGCCGCCACTGCCTGGCCTGTATGGCTGAGTAGTGCAGCTGTTTGCTTCTGATCTTCAGGCAAACTTTATTTATTAAAATACAAATGAAATATCACTACACACATCACCCCCGCACCCCTGCCCATCATTGTAAACACACTCAGGTCAAGAGAGCATAGTTTTCAGAGATTACTGAGGAAACCGATTTCTAAACTAGGAATAACAGCTGCATTTCCATAGTGCCTCATGTTTCTGAATCTTTTATGTGTCTCTTTCTGTGGGTCTGTCTGTCTCTGCTCTTGCTTTTGTCTATTTGTGTACACCATGGGCTTCTGTTTTTGTTTATGGAGTCCAAACCCTTAAATATGCTATTGAAATCCTTTACCACTGAGCTGCATCTAATATTTTCAGGGTTTTCTGATGTATGTCACAGAATATGTAAACTGACTGTAAGAGACATAAGTGGTTGAGAGATTCCCCTGTGAAAGAAGATGAATGGCATTGAGTCTCCACTTACAGTTGGGCACTGTGGCATTTTTTTTCTTCACTCCAGCTGGTACTTAACCGTGTCATGAATGTGCTAGAAGTTCTTAGGAGCACCTGAACTGCACCATTTCTTACTGTTCGAGTGCATGATTATGTCATAGGTGTTTTCTACATGTCTCTCTCTACCTTCTAGCCTTCTGTGGAAGTTTGAATGGAAAAATATCTCACAGGTGAATTTGTATACTTCCTCTCCAGTTGATGTTGCTGCTTGGGAAGGTTATGGAACCTTTAGGAAGCAGAGCAGCCTTTCGGCATTCATGCCTACCTCTATTTGCAGTCTGCTCTTTCTGCTGCATGTTAAATATATTATTATTTAGCTTCCTCCTCTTTTTTTCCATGTCTACTGCACCATGATGGATTTTTAGCTCTCTGGAATCATAAGCCCAAATAAATTCTTTCTTTCATAAACCACTTTCAGTCATGATGTTTTTTATCATAACCAAAAAGTAAATAATACACCTACTCTCTGGTTTCTTCTGCTTGTATGTAACTCTCTTCAGAGGTTAGGTGCATCTTGTGATTGGCTAGCTTGACTTTAAGGGATTATTATTTATGAATCTTCTGTTATATGTCTTTATCCCAGGATTGGGACTGTTACTTGTGTATTAAGCCTAACTAATGTTAATTACATTTATAGAAGGTAAATGGCTCTTGAAGACTAATTGCTTTAGTCGATTGATATGGACTGTTTCTGTTATGTCCTCTTATCATAGAACACATTTCGTGGCGATTAGCCTCACACTTGAAGCCCAAGAATTTCTAAGCCCTCCTTTCTCAGTTCACAAATTTACTTGTGGGGAAGACTGAAATAGGACACTAAACTCCACTTTGTTAGCATTGAAGGAACCTGGAGGCAAGACTATTGGGAAGCAAGATCTGTAGCTTTGTTCAAGTATGAGGCAGATGGAATGGTTTCAGGGATATCTGGTACTATTACAAGTCATTGCCTCCCTTTTTCCATTAAGGAATGAGTGTGTCAAGTTTGAGGACAGCAAATGAGAATGTTTCTACATTAAAGACCCCTTTCTAGCTTCTAACCCTTATGTGAAGTGTCAGACTTTCTTTCTGAAGAGAAGAATGGGTGATAGAGAATGCTTCTCCCTGTCACCACCTTGTAACCATCACTGCATCCATATCCAGATCTGTTATCTTAACAGTTTATTCTGTTCCCTATGAGGTACCTGTAATTCTCCATTACCATTTATGACTGTGAACTTCTACAAGTGTTTTCATTTATGTGTTCTCATCTGTGTCCTCCCCCAAAATTGATAGCCTTATTTCAATTTTGTGTACGAGCATACACTTTCCTGACAGACACATAAAATGAGCTGCTAATACTCATTAATACAAGTTAATACTAATAGAAAGAGAACTCACATCTTTCACCTGTAAGCTCTGAGATTCCACTCCCTCTCCTCCACTGTTACATACTCTATGTCTTCATGCCCATGGTCAACCAATCTCCAATTCATCATTTCTTCTTTTGCTGTAAATCTTTTTGTTCCTTTCTATTCATGCCTCATTGCTATTCCGTTCCCGGCTTACCTCAGTCTCAGTGGCCTCTTAGGAAGAGCTTTGGCAACTGAGTTGTTGTCATCCTGCTTTAAATAGGAGGATTTTTTTTTTTGCTATATCGGGGATGGAGTATATTATACATTTAAAGGAGTACAAAACCATTATCTGGCCTTTAACTTGCATTGTTGATATTTAATGTGCATTTCACCAGATGTCCATACAGAGATTCTGAACTATTGCTAGAGAAATTCTAAACTAGGGGCAGAAAAACTTCCAAAATGGAATGCGTTTAAAAGTTATTCTGAACTTTTGGCCCCAGATATTAATTCGGCCAAGCATTTTATTTTCCTCCCTTTAAAACCAGTTGCATTTCAGTTTTGGATTTCCATGGTATCACTTGACTCGTTTCCATTTAAAAGCTATTTTGTAATAATATGTAAACTTGTGACCTTTTCCTGTTTGCCATAGAAGAATATTCATTGGTATGTATCAGCTGGAATGTGGGCTTTTATCATTTTACTAAGAGGTGAAGACTTACTAATATGTTCTCTTAGCCCTAAAAGACTTTAATACTTCTTTGCTTATCTTTGATCAAGTTAGTTATAGGACTCTAATTATATAAAAAAATGTAACTATCATAATGTCAACCACATTTAACCTTCTTGATATCCCATGATTCTTTGCACTAAGGGCACAAGGCCAGGTCTTTGCTGACTGCTTGATAACTGAATGAGTGATTATTCTCCTTGTTAATAGACAATGATATAGAAAACTCTTCCATATGTACAGAATATTAATGAGAAGCTGCACAAGCTGAGATAAGACTATAAGATGCTGCAAGCAATCACTTATAAGAACATTATAAAAAAATATTCCTTGTCAGGGATATAGCAAGATGGGGGGTCTGTGTGTGACGAATGAGGAGGAAAAAGTTTAGACATATTTAATCAATGTGAATGACGAAACAATTTACAAACAAAAATATTTCTTCTATGGTTTCTGATATTCAGGTTTTCATTGATTTTTTTTAAAAAAAAACATTGTGAGACAGCATATTTTTGAAATGAGAAAGGAAAATCTTCTGCTTCCTTCCCTGTCCCTGTGATGCCTGCTGTGCCAGGTTCAGTGTGTCACATATTTGCCCTTCATGACAAATGACAGAGATGACTTCCAAAGAAATTTCATGAATGTCAGGAAACTAGCTTGGATATATATTATATATAATGTGAGGTTATTTTCCCAATTTTGTTGGTACTTTGGAATATTGTCTCTACACTGAAAACTCACAAAACTGATATGCATATTTGGATTATATCCTAAAAAGGAGGGAATCGTTCATTGCATATTGTTTATTCTCCCAATCAGTTCACTTGGGCTCTGACTGTAGCATCTTTTGAGGCAGTTCACAGTTCTCCTATTATAGCCATGGAATGCCACTACCACAAGGGGCCAAGAGATTATCTCATCTAGTTTTTCTTAATTGAGTAGCCTAGATACCATTTTTTGAGGCAGAAGAAATCTTAATGATCCATGGTGTCAACTTAAATTATATGAGGGAGCCATTAAAATAAGACTGTAAAATATTATAATAGAGAATGTAATATGAAAATATGGATTGTAGATTTGGAAGGTGGGAGAATTTTCTTGCGGCGGTTTCATCTAATTCGAAGATGGAGGATGCTGGAAACAAGGAGTTGAGCAGCACAGGAGAGCCAAGAGAAGTGGACTGCCTGATGTCTAGTCAACCGAGCACATCCTTTGCAAAGCCCCCTGCAAAGAAAAAAAGAGCAAACAAGACAGCAAAAGAGGACGATTGTAAATCAAACAAGAAAGCAGGAGATGCTGAGACTCCAAAACCCACTCCTAGGAAAATAATAGCAGTTCCTCCTCTACCGGATTATCTGCCCCCAGTGAACCTGATTCACCGAGACATTTTGCGAGAATGGTGCAAGAAGCAGAAGCTGAGCAGCAAAGGCCAGAAATTAGAGACTTACAAACGACTCCTTGCAAGTTCTTACCCCAAACAAATGACTGAATTAGAGAACATTCCTGACACACCGAGAGAGGCCAGGGTGAAGATGCGTAGGAAAAAATTGAAGACGGAGACGGAGGAGGGACAAGAGACTTGTCCTCAGGTGATAGTGCCTCTTGAAGTGGTCCCTGTACCAGAGGAGCAGATGCCCGCCCTTACTGAACCTCCTGTCCTCTATGAAAGAGGTCAGCACAACGGTTGTGACCACAACCGCCTCTGAGGCAGTGTTGGCGTCTTGGTCGAGGATTGCAGCCAATGCTAACAAGAACGAGGCCCTGCAGTCCATTACAACACCCGAGACAAACGGGGATCTGTGGTGTGTGGTCCATGGGAGAAGCCTTCCAGCAGACTCAAGAGGTTGGGTTCGGCTTCAGTTCCACGCTGGACAAGCCTGGGTACCTGAGAAGAAGGGGAAAGTGATTGCCCTCTTCCTGCTGCCAGCCTGCACCTTTCCGCCCCCACACCTGGAGGATAACATGCTGTACCCCATGTGTGTTCACAAGAACAGCGTCCTAAATAAGACCCAAGGATAAAGGGAATCTCAGGTGTGAGTAGATGCTGTCATTACCTACTCCTTGGAGTGAGATACGGAACTGCAGCCAAGACTGAGACTGATGGGAATTCACATCTGTGCCCTTGAAGGTGCCCGGATCAGCCAGAAGCCATGAGGCCTTGTTTGTTATTTGTTGCTGTAGTACTATACTAGCAGCTTGGAAAAAGAGCCAGTGAAGCCACCAAAACGCAGCAGGTCCACCTTTTCCTTGTGAGGACTGCATACTCTTAAGTGATTATGCCTTTTACTGTGTGTGAAAATAAGGTTTTGCTGGGGTGGGAACTGGCATCTCCAGATATAGTACTTGCTTCTACTGCCACCGCCACAACGGGGTCATAGGCAGTTCTGTGGTCCCCTGTAAAGATTTAGCTTATGACTGTAGCCTCTGCATGTCCCCTTTCCTGGGTTGTAGTATGTTTGTTAAGTGTGTAGTGCTTGGGTTTGTTTTCTATTGTTGCAATATTAAACCAAATCTGGTTTTTGGCAAAAAAAAAGAAAATATGGATTGTAAAATATAATGTATGCATTTTAAAGACATACATGTAAAGCTAGTATATAAACTCCTTATACTTAGAACATGTGTGAGGAATCCCTTCTCCTTGTCCTAAACCTTTTATACAGAGACTTTGGTTAGCAGGAACATATCCTTTGTCTTAGAACTCCTGTCTTTGAGGGGCTTTCTACTTTTTCTTTTTTGTTCTGAGAATTTATATTTATAACACTCATGTTATTTTTCATTCAGCTATCAAAACAAGCACAAACATAGCCAGACAAAAAGAAACAGAGTAGTAGTATTTGATCAGAAGAATATACCTCTGGGAAATATTAAATAAGTTACCATAGAAATGAAAATATAAAATTAAGAGTATTTCTAATAGGAATAGGCAAAACTATCTTTCCTCAACATATCTGCAGGCTTATGTTTGAGAAATGTCAACTTAGACCAATGGTCTCATTTTGGAGAAGGAAAAGCGTTCAAATTATTAAAAACGAAGAAGTAGAACAGGAACCAAAGTCCAGAGCAAGTTTCGTATTCTTCAATTCAGTAAATTTCCTAGAAAGTCACACTACTTTTTATTTGTATAATTTATATTTATTCCACCCAAAGTGAAAATAGAATAATGCTATATCATGTTTTGTCTTGTAATAATTGAAGTTTTATATCTCTTAGGACCTGGGAAGTTTTGTCTATCAGCTAGCATTGTATTTGCAACTTTGTTTTTTGTACCTTGTTTTATTTTATGCTGCTATTATAGTATTCATTTACCAGGAATAGGAATTAGTATGGACGTTTCTTGAGGAAATATGGCAGGGAAAAGATTAGGTAGTTGTAACAAAAACGACTTCTCAGATTGGTAGATATCTAGAAATAATTTGATTTTAATATTATTGACTTGATGTCAAATTCATAGATAGTTAGTAATGATTACTGCTCAAATTCCAATTTATAGGATAGGAAATCCTCATTTTCCTCATGTATATGTTGAAACAGTGGGTGAAATCATCTCTAGATTTTCAGTTCTTTGTTGTTGGTGGTGTTGTTGTTCTTGTTGGCGGTGGTGGTATGTGTGTGTGTGTGTGTGTGTGTGTGTGTGTGTGTGTGCGCACACACATGTGAGTACACTTGCACATGTTAATATGGGGACAGGAGATGGACAGGTGCCATGGAGTGTTTCTGGAGGGTCGAGGACAACTCTGTGAATTTAGTTCTTGATTCCATTTTGTTCCGGGGATTGGACTCAGGTTGCCAGGCTTCTATAACAAGCACCTTTACCCACTGAACCCTTTTACTCCGGCCAAGATTTCACTCTTAACCCCCTTTCATGTTACTTCCCATTATTTCCCCCTGGAATTTGTCTTCAATTTTTGACTTAAATGCAATATAACCAAAGAAGATACAGTTTGCTCAGATATATTTTTGATGTCCTCAATTTCAGAGAAAAGTGGGTAGATTGTGATTACAATGTCACTTTTTTTCAATTTTATAAGGTATCCATATTTTATTTAATTATTTTTGGTTTGCTTTGAGAAAACATCTCTCTATTATGTAGCTCTGGCTGTCCTGGAATTTGCTTTGTAGATCAGGCTGGCCTCAAATTCAGATATATGCCTCCCTCTGCTTTCGGAGTGCTGGGATTAAAGGTGTATATCACCATACTTGGCATTTATTTTTTGTTTAAAAATATTACTTTTAGATTTAAAGAAAGACCATGCTGTACACGTGGGAGGCAAAGATAAATGTAATAATATCTTCTCTTGTTGCAATTGAGTGAATTTTGCACGAGTGTTTACATGGTGCCATGAATGGTTGACAGTATTCAGAAGGCCAATATAAAAAAATGGAGACCATTCTGCATTGGGAGGAGCCTGGAAGCTGGCTGGATAAACCTAGAACGTGTATGAAACAATAAGAAGCAAGGAAACAGTGGGGTGTTTGGAGAAATACAGCGAAACTTTTGGAGCCTGATTGTGGTGTGAAATTCTTAAATGGTGGCAGGGGGATTTGAACTTGACAAGCAGATAGTAAGGGATTCATCAGGACTTCCTGTCTCCTGTGTATAGATGTTGTCAGCTGAGGATTAAATAATAGGGTCACATTCAATGCTTGCCAGGTAGGTTGGTTTTCTACATACTTTTTTTAACTATATGATTTTTTTTTCCTTTTTGAAAAACCCACTTAGTACTTTGTTCCCCATTATGGACTTTTGTCAGTAATTTGGTGGGGAAAAGGCCCACTTGGCCTATGGTTCCCTCATCTGAAAAATGAGGCCATGACACTAGAATGGTTCCTCGAGATACTCATTTTCATATTTCTTTCCCTTTCCCTCTCTAAATACACCCATGGATGGCATAATCTCATCCCCAAAATGTCTCACAGCAGTGATTATGTAGCTGTGTGGAACTAAACAAGTACATTCCATAGATCATTTTCCTACCAACTTTAGAAGAATTATATTTGATTTCTAAAAGACTTTAAGAGTTCTGTCTGACATTCTGATTTATAGGTAGGTATAGCTCATGAAAAAAAAAACCTGTGGAGTTTAGAAAAAAAAATTCTAGATTTTTTTTTTTTTTTTTGCTATTGTGATTGTTTTGGCTGCAAGTACCAGCATACTCAAGTAGGTGTGACTGAAGGAAATAAGGACACTTTATTATTCACATCCAGAGATAGGGTACTTTGATGATTACATAATTTAGTGACTCAATAGTGCCATTAGAAATATAAGAAAAGTCTCTAGTGTTAGCCTTAGAACGTTGACAGTATGTTGCCTCTTGGTTGTAGCATCGCCAGACGTCATGTGAGAGAGAAAAAAAAAGAATGTTAAATAGAAGGCAAGAGATGACATTCTCTCTGTCCCCTCTTTTTTATTGTTACTGAGGAAAACCTTCTGCAGCCAACTTCTGTTGGTCAAGTAGGAGATGTTACATAGTCCCGTCGTAGCTATAGGAGTACATTAAAATGTGTGTAGCTGGCATATCCAGCTCTATAGTAAGAGGTGCTTTTGCCTGAGTGGGAGAAGGGGGAGGGGAATGGACATTGGGAAAGCAACTAATAATGCCTGCCACATATGTCTTTTTTCTAACACCCATCTTAAGACCACCCCTTCCTTTATGTAGCTGCTGGCTAATTAAAGCTGAGTATTTAGCATAAATCAGGGCTTTTGTGAATTATCTGAATAATTAGTGTCATTAGAAGCATGGGACCCTTATTTTATTTCATCTAAAAGTTTAATGACAAATGGTCTTCCTTTGCCCAAAATGGGCTTCTCTGGGGGCCAAAACAAGATTTTTTGGATTGGGCTTTAGGAGAATTGTTTAGAATGTACAGGGAATGTGATAAAGAGCAGTTTACGTTCTGTTATTTTATTTTATTTTTTGCTTCAGAAATCTCAATCAGCTACCCAAAATAAGGCTAGATTAAAGGGGTATGTGAATATTTAATGCAAAATTAGGACTATATTCCTAAAAATCAGGAAGAATTTGGAGCTGTGGCCATGAATAAATTGTGAAATATCAGCTTAGTTCTCTGCTGCAACGCTGGCCTAAAGAAGCTTTTCTGTCTCCCCAGCAACCTTGCACAGCATTAGCTTGCTTCCCTCTGAGTAAATTAAATGTGATTTTCAAGTACTACACTTCATTATTTCAGAAATCACAATACCTTGCAGAAATAAGAACATTTCATAAATCATATTGGAGTTTATTTTTAAGCCAGAGTAGAGACTTATTTGGACTTTTTCTTTTAAATCCTCTAAATTTCCCAGTACTTAGAAATTATCTCTATGATGAGGTGGTAAATGGGAATCAGAATGCTTTATTTGCTTAAAATAAATTAGTGACTGCCCAGTCATATTTTTGAGAAAGAGAATGGGTGCCAGGGATATGGAAAAGATAAAAGCCACATCTCAAATGAATTACCTAAATTTATGATCAAAAGCTCCAGACAATAAACAACTACCCCCTTTTCTGAAGTGCAGTTTTCTCATTCATGTACCAGACCATTTGGAGACAACATTTCCCTAAAGTTAAAGTGCATATTATATATATATATATATATATATATATATATATATATATATATATATGTGTGTGTGTGTGTGTGTGTGTGTGTGTGTGTGTGTGTGTGTGTGTGTTATACACATATCCACATATATTCATCCCATGCATTATTGTATCCCAGATGTTATTTGGAGAAATTATTATTTTTGACATTTAACTTATCTTTACCCATGTCATTATTGATGCTTAAAAGATAACTTATAATGAAAAGTGACATAATTTTGTTTTTCAAACCTTTTAGTAGCTAGGTACAGGACTTTGGGGTTTACTTGTATTTTCTTAGCCCACACAATCCATGTCAGAGAGAAGCCAGGTAAATTGACTGACACCTTTGCTAGATTGTAAGTAACTACATGGCAGGGGCTTAATATAAAGAATTTGGAAATATTCCTTCGGTTTCTAGACTGTGAAATAATTTTATATTACTTTTAGTTCTTCTATGAAGGTTTGGTAGAATTCTGTGCTGAATCCATCTGAGCCTGGGCCTTTTCTAGTTGGGAGATTATTAATTACTGCTTCCATTTCACTAGGGCTTATCAGTCTATTTCAATTGTTTATATTATCTTGATTTAACTTTGTTAAATTGCATATATCAAGGAACTAATACATATATTTTAGGTTTTCCAGTTTGGTGCAATACAGATTTTAAACTATGTCCTTACAATTATCTAGCTTTCTTTGATGGCTGTTGTAAGGTCTCCATTTTCATCTCATATTTGAGAAATTAGGACCTCCCCCATCTTTTGATTAATTTGTCTAAAGGTTTCTCAATCTTGCTGACTTTCCCAAATAACCAATTCTCTGTTTTATCATTTTTTTTGTATTTTTATTTTTGGTTTTTCGAGACATGGTTTCATTGTAGCTTTTGGAGCTCCTCCTGGAACTAGATCTTGTAGACCAGGCTGGCCTCCAACTCAGAGATCTACCTGACTTTGCCTCCCGAGTGCTGGGATTAAAGGCGTGCACCACCACCGCCCGGCTAATTTTTTGGGTTGCTTTTCATTCATTGATTTCAGCTCTCTGTGTGTTTATTCCTTCCCATCATTACGTTATTAATAGGAGTGTGCTCTCTGTGCCTGTTGCTGAAGTATTTACTTAATCCTATGAACTTACTTCTTTTTTTCCCAACTTTTTTATTGAGAAAAGGAGAAAAAAAACAAGTTTCCACCTCCTCCCAGCCTCCCATTTTCCTCCCCCTCTTCCCACCCTTCTCCCCCTCCTCCCACCCTTCTCCCCCTCCCCCCACTCCTCTCCCCCTCCCTCTCCAGTCCAAAGAGCAGTCAGGGTTCCCTGCCCTGTGGTAAGTCCTAGGTCCTCCCCTCTCCGTCCATTTTTAGGAAGGTGAACATCCAAAATGGCTAGGCTCCCACAAAGCCAGCACATTACGTAGGTTCAAAACCCCGTGCCATTGTCCTTGGCTTCTCATCAGCCCTCATTGTTCGCCATGCTCAGAGAGTCCAGTTTTATCCCATGCTTTTTCAGTCACAGTCCAGCTGGTCTTGGTGAGCTCCCAATAGATCAGCTCCACTGTCTCAGTGGGTGGGTGTACCCCTCGTGGTCCCGACTTCTTTGCTCATGTTCTCCCTCCTTCTGCTCCTCATTGGGACCTTGGGAGCTCAGTCCAGTGCTCAAGTGTGGGTCTCTGTCTCTATCTCCATCCATCACCAGATGAAGGTTCTATGATGATATGCAAGATATTCGTCAGTATTGCTCTAGGATAGGGTCATTTCAGGTTTCCTATCCTCAGCTGCCCAAGGAACTAACTGGGGACCTCGGCTTGGGCATCTGGGAGCCACTCTAGGTTCAAGTCTCTTGCCAACTCTAAGGTGGCTCCCTTAAGTAAGAATTGTGCTTCCGTGCTCCCCTATCCAACCTTCCTTTATCCCAATCCTCCTTTTTCCCCAAGTTCCCCCCATTCTCCCCTTCTCCCTTTTCTCTCCCCATCTCCCCTTACCCCCATCCTATCCCACCCCCAAGATCTCAATTTTCTCCCCGGCCATTTTGTCTACTTCCCATAGCCAAGAGGACAACTATATGTTTTTCCTTTGGTTCACCTTCTTACTTAGCTTCTTTGGGATCACCAATTGTAGACTCCGTGACCCTTGTTAATGGGTAGAAACCAATTATGTGTGAGTACATCCTATAATCAACTTTATATGGAAAAACATAAAACCCAGGTTAGCCAAAACAATCCTATACAATAACGGATTGTCTGGAGGCATTACCATCCCTGAATTCAAACTCTATTACAGAGCTACAGTGATGAAAACAGTGTGCTACTGGCATAAAAACAGAGAAGTCGACCAATGGAATCGTATAGAAGACCCGGATTTTAACCCACAAACCTATGAACACCTCATTTTTGATAAAGGAGCTAAAAGTATACAATGGAAGAAAGAAAGCATCTTCAACAAATGGTGCTGGCACAACTGGATGTCAACCTGTAGAAGAATGAAAATAGACCCACATCTTTCACCGTGCACAAAACTCAAGTCCAAATGGATTAAAGACCTCAATATCAGCCCGAACACACTGAAAAGGATAGAAGAGAAAGTGGGAAATACCCTACAACAGATGGGCACAGGAGATCGCTTCCTATGTATAACCCCAGAAGCACAGACATTAAGGGCAACATTGAATAAATGGGACCTACTAAAACTGAGAAGCTTCTGCAAAGCAAAGGACACTGTCACTAAGACACAAAGGCAACCCACTGACTGGGAGAAGATCTTCACCAACCCCGCAACAGACAAAGGTCTGATCTCCAAAATATATAGAGAACTCAAGAAACTAGACTTTAAAATGATAATTAACCCAATTAAAAAATGGGGCACTGATCTGAACAGAGAATTCTCAACAGAAGAAGTTCAAATGGCCAAAAGACACTTAAGGTCATGCTCAACTTCCTTAGCAATCAGGAAAATGCAAATCAAAACAACTTTGAGATATCATCTTACACCTGTGAGAATGGCTAAAGTCAAAAACACCAACGATAACCTTTGCTGGAGAGGTTGTGGAGGAAGGGGTACCCTCATCCATTGCTGGTGGGAATGCAATCTTGTGCAACCACTATGGAAGTCAGTGTTTCGGTTTCTTAGGAAATTCGGGATCAACCTACCCCTGGACCCAGCAATACCACTCTTGGGAATATACCCAAGAAATGCCCTATCATATGACAAAAGCATTTGTTCAACTATGTTCATAGCAGTATTATTTGTAATAGCCAGAACCTGGAAACAACCTAGATGCCCTTCAATGGAAGAATGGATGAAGAAAGTATGGAATATCTACACATTAGAGTACTACTCAGCCGTAAAAAACAATGACTTCTCGAATTTTGCATGCAAATGGATGGAAATAGAAAACACTATCCTGAGTGAGGTATCCCAGACCCAAAAAGATGAACATGGGTTTTACTCACTCATAATTGGTTTCTAGCCATAAATAAGGGTCACGGAGTCTACAATAGGTGAATCTAAAGAAGCTAAGTAAGAAGGGGAACCCAAGGAAAAACATATAGTTATCCTCTTGGCTAAGGGAAGTAGACAAAATTGCCGGGGAGAAAATTGGGATCTTGGGGTGGGGTGGGTTGGGGGTAAGGGGAGATGGGGAGAGAAAAGGTAGAAGGGAAGGAGGTCGGGCCTTGGGAAAGCAGGAGGATTGGGATAAAGGAAGGTTGGACAGGGGAGCACGGAACCACAATTCTTAGTTAAGGGAACCACTTTAGGGTTGGCAAGAGACCTGACCCTAGAGGGGCTCCCAGGTGCCCAAGCTGAGGTCCCCAGTTAGTTCCTTGGGCAGTTGAGAATAGGGAACCTGAAATGACCCTATCCTTGAGCAATACTGACGAATATCTTGCATATCATCATAGAACCTTCATCTGGTGATGGATGGAGATAGAGACAGAGACCCACACTGGAGCACTGGACTGAGCTCCCAAAGTCCCAATGAGGAGCAGAAGGAGGGAGAACATGAGCAAAGAAGTCGGGACCACGAGGGATGCACCCACCCACTGAGACAGTGGAGCTGATCTATTGAGAGCTCACCAAGACCAGCTGGACTGTGACTGAAAAAGCATGGGATAAAACTGGACTCTCTGAACATGGCGAACTATGAGGGCTGATGAGACGCAAAGGACAATGGCACGGGGGTTTGATCCTACGTAATGTGATGGCTTTGTGGGAGCCCAGCCAGTTTGGATGTTCACCTTCCTAGATATGGACGGAGGGGGGAGGTCCTAGGTCTTACCACAGGGCAGAAAACCCTGACTGCTCTTTGGACTGGAGAGGGAGGGGGAAAGGAGTGGGGGGAGGGGGAGAAGGGTGGGAGGAGGGGGCGTAGGGGGGGAGGAGGGGGAGGGAAATGGGAGGTTGGGAGGAGGTGGAAACTTGTTTTTTTTTCTTCTTTTCTCAATTAAAAAAAATCTCTGTAAAAAAATATTCTTGAGATGGGGGAAAGATAAAGGGGAAATTTGAAGGTGACACGTGGCAGAAAGTTTAACATTTTTCTGTTATTCTAAGTTATTGCTTTGTCTTTAGAAAAGTAATAAAAGCCTATTTCCTTAAAAAAAAAAGTGGGGCACTGAACTGAACAGAGAATTCTCAGCAGAGGAAGTTCAAATGGCCAAAAGACACTTAAGGTCATGCTCAACCTCCTTAGCAATCAGGGAAATGCAAATCAAAACAACTTTGAGATATCATCTTACACCTGTCAGAATGGCTAAAATAAAAAACTCCAATGATAGCCTCTGCTGGAGAGGCTGTGGAGGAAGGGGTACCCTCATCCATTGCTGGTGGGAATGAACTTACTTCTTAAAACTGCCTTCAACGTGTCCTATTGGTTTGGATATGTTGTTTACATTTTCATTCATTTCTAAAAAGTTTTGCTCAGTTCCCTACATGATTTCTTCCTTGACCCATTTTTCATCCAGCAGTGACTTGTTGAGTTTCTTTGAGTTTGTATTCTTTATTTGTTTGTTGTTGTGGATATAGAGCTTTAAGCCATGGTGGTCAGATAGGATACAAGGTGCTATTTCAATTTTCTTATATTAAGACTTTCTTCTGTCCTAATATGTGGTTAATTTTAAAGCAAGTTCCATGGTTAGAAGGTGGAATAATCTTTAGTATTTGGGTGGAATGTTCTATAGATGTTTTCTAGGACTATTGTGTAGAGTCTAAGGTTTGCAATGTCCTCTTGGTGGATTTTTTCCATTGATGAGTATTTAGTTTACTTTCCTGTCTTTTCTGATAAGTTTTGCTTTAAAGTCTATTTTGTCAGATATTAAGATAGCTACACCTCCTTTCTTCTTGGATCCATTTTCTTGGCACATTTGTATCATCCTTTTTCCCTAAGATGATGCCTGTCCATGGTGATGAGGTGTGTTTCTTGGATGCAACCGAAGGATAGATCCTGCTTTTTAGTCCAATTTGTTTGTCTGTGCCTTTTTATTAGATAATTGAGACCATTAATATTGAGAATTATTAATGAGCAGTGTTTATTCCTGTTGTGGTGGTGTGTTTATTTACCTTCTTTTGATTGTCCTTGGACTGTTTACTCATGGTTTCCTCATAGGTTTGGTTAATCTTCTCTTGAAACTGAAGCTTTTCTTCTAATGCCTTCTGTAGGGCTGCATTAGTCAACAGAAAGTGCTTAATTTTTTTTTTCTGAGACAGGGTTTCTCTGTAGCTTTGTAGCCTGTCCTGGAACTAGCTCTTGTAGACCAGGCTGAACTTGAACTCACTGGGTTCTCTGAGCTCTTCCTCCTGAGTGCTGGGATTAAAGGCCTGTACCACCAACGCCCTGCCTTAAACATTTTTTTTCTTTTTCCATCTATTATGATTGATAGTTTTACTGGGTACAGTAGTGTGGCCTTGCATCTGTGGTCTCTCGGAGCTTGTAGAGTATCTGTCCAGGCTTTTCTAACTTTCTGAGTCTCCATTGAAAAGTCATATGTTGAGGTTGGAGAGATGGCTTGGTGGTCAAGAGTAGTAGCCACTCTTGCAGATGACCTGTATTCAATTCCCAGCACCTACACAGTGGCTCACAGCCACCTGTAACTCCTGTTCCAGAGGATCTGATGCCTTCTTCTGACTTCCACAGGCACAATGCACACATATGTCAAATAGACATTCATGAAGGCAAAAACATTCATACATTAAAAATAAATAAATATATAAAACTTAAAAGAAAGAAAAGTCAGATATTATTCCGATAGGCCTGCCTTTATGTGTGACTTGATCTTTCTTCCCTTGTAGCTTTTAATATCCTTTAATTTTTGCGTATTAAATGTTTTCATTATTATGTATCATCGAGAGCTTCTTTCCTGGTTCTGTCTATTAGTATTTTCTTTGTATATTATGTATCAGTAAGCATTGCATTCTTTAGATTGAAGAAATTTTCTTGTATCATTTTGATAAAATATTTTCTGTGCCTTTCTAAGAATGCTTATGCTTTTCTCATAAGGACCTAGTCTCATAAAAGTCCTCCTAATTCAGAGGAAGGGTTGATTTTCATCCAGCTCCTGGTAGAACATATATCACCACATTGGAGGGATGGATTGAGCACTAAATGATATTGGTCAGCACTTAAGAAAACACTAATTAAACTTCATATGGAAAAGCAAAAAAACCAGGATAGCCAAAACAATCTTGTACAATACAAGAACTTCTGGAGGCATCACAATCCCTGACTTCAAACTCTACTACAGAGCTACAATACTGAAAACAGTCTGGTATTGGAATAAAAACAGACAGGAGGACCAATGGAACAAAATAGAAGACCCGGATATTAATCCACACACCTTTAAACACCTTATTTTTGACAAAGAAGCAAAAAAAATCAAATGGAAAAAAGAAAGCATATTTAACAAATGGTGCTGACTTAAGTGGATATCAACATGTAGAAGAATGAAAATAGACCCATATCTATCACTATGCACAAAACTGAGGTCCAAGTGGATCAACGACCTCAACATAAAGCCAGCCACACTGAACCTTACAGAAGAGATAGTGGGAAGTACACTTGAACGCATTGGCACGTTAGACCACTTCCTAAATATAACCCCAGTAGCATAGACACTGAGAGAAACAATTAGTAAATGGAACCTCCTGAAACTGAAAAGCTTCTGTAAAGCAAAGGATATGGTCAACAAGACAAAGAACAACCTACAGAATGGGAAAAGATCTTCACTATCCCCACATCAGACAGAGGTCTGATCTTCAAAATATACAAAGAACTCAAGAAATTGGTCATCAAAAGAACAAATAATCCAATAAAAAATGGAGTACAAAACTAAACAGAGAACTCTCAACAGAGGAATTTAAAATGACCGAAAGACACTTAAGGAAATGTTCAACATCCTTAGTCATCGGAGAAAGGCAAATTAAAACAACTCTGAGATTCCATCTTACACCTGTAAGAATGGCCAAGATCATAAACACTGATGACAACTTATGCTGGAGAGGTTGTGGGAAAAAGGGAACACTTCTGCATTGCTGGTGGGAATGCAAGCTGGTACAACCCCTTGGATGTCAGTGTGGTGATTTCTCAGAAAATTAGGAAACAACCATCCTCAAGACCCAGTAATACCACTTTTGGGTACATATCCAAAGGATGCTCAATCATGCCACAAAAACATGTACTCAACTATGTTCATAGCAGCTTTGTTTGTCATAGCCAGAACCTGAAAACAACCTAAATGCTCCTCAACTGAAGAATGGATAAGGAACATGTGGTACATTTACACAATGGAATACTTAAACGAAAAAAAAAAACCCGACATCTTGAATTTTTCAGGCAAATGGATAGAGCTAGAAAACATCATTTTGAGTGAGGTAACCCAGATACAGAAAGATAATTATCACATGTACTCACTCATAAGTGATTTTTAACATAAAACAAAGAAAACCAGCCCACAACCAACCCACAAATCACAATCCCAGAAAACCTACATAACAATAAGGACACTAAGAGAGACTTACATAGATCTAATCTACATGGGAAGTAGAAAGTAGAAAAAGGCTAGATCTCCTGAGTAAATTGGGAGCATGGGGACCTTGTGGGAGGATTGAAGGTGAGGGGAGAAACAGGGTGGGGAGCAGAGAAAAATGTAGAGCTCAACAAAAATCAATAAGAAGCCAGAGATAATAGACCAATCAGTTTATAATTTAAAATAAAGGAAACACTAATACCCATGCCTTCCCCATTTATGGCTTAGGCATTTTGTAGTGCACTTTCTTCTTCTACCCAAGCATGTAGGTTTTCAGTCAGAAATCACCTTGATTACTGTTCAGAACTATTTACAGACATGAATAGCTAAGGTCAGCCATTCTACATTATTTTCCAAAACCAGTATTTTTTCTTGGATTAAAATATAAGATCTCAGCCAGGCAGTGGTAGTGTATGCCTTTAATCTGAGCACTCGGGAGGCAGAGGCAGAGGCAGGTGGATCTCTGTGAGTTGGAGGCCAGCCTGGTCTACAAGAGCTAGTTCCAGGATTGGCTCCAAAGTTACAGAGAAACCCTGTCTCGATAAACAAAACAAAACTATCAATCAAACAAGCAAAACCACATAAGATTCCATTCTAGTTTTATGCCAGTATGACTATAACCTAAATTTATATGCATGTGTGTGTGTGTACACATGCGTGCATACTACATGTGTCCATGTAAGGAGGTGTAGAGACCTAGAGGACACTGGATATCTTTATTGCTTTCTATTTTATCCCCTGACATAGGATCTTTCAGCGAACCTGTTACTCACACATTTTCAGCTAGACTGCCTGGCCAGCTAGCCCCCAAGATGTGCCTGTCTCCGCAGCCCTCATCCACTGACATCATTGGGATTACAAGTGCATGCAGCCAGGCCCAGCTTTTTCTAATGTGGATGTTGGAAATCCAAACTCAACATGCACTCTTACCACTGAGCTCTCTCCTCGGCCTTTATATGTTGAGTTTTTTTTCAGCTAATGTTTGACATTTGTCTGAGGATATGGTCAGGTGGCTTTGTGTTTCAATATTCTAGAGACTTCTTTCTGCTATCTGTACTCCTGCTTATAGCTACTGATTTCACGGATACCTTTTGATCATTTTTAGCTCATTTTTCTTAATGCAGCCTGCCCAAACTCAGTTCTCTGTTCACTGTAAATAGGATTCCTGCTGATCTATTTCAGGCTTCCTTTTCCCTTCTAGCCATGGAAAAGCATTGATTTCCTTGTTAGCGAAGAGGTGATTTCTTCACCTATCAGCTGAGTCTGAGTCTGTGAATCTTTCATAAAGCTTAACTAGCTAGCCTAAACTGGTCTCGAATGAATCCTCCATTTGTAAAATTCTCATAAAACAAGTTTTAATAATGTTATTAATCATCTCACCGAGTAATGAATGTCTTGAGCCTCTGCCGTAGACTCATGGCTTCCCCTAAGTAGGGAGTCCATTTAAATTTGTGCTACTTTACAGATGAAGGAGCCCACCATTGCTATTCTGGGTCAGAGAGACTAGATCAGCTCTCTTGTACTGTGGCATTTTAATTTTTATTTTACCATATGAGTACCCAGAACACGGATTTATCTCAGAGTGATAAGACTGCTCAGTTATGAGATACTTTAGTATATGTGCATATACCTTGGAAGCTTTGAGGTGTATATTCAAACATAGGATTAGGGCCCATGTTCCAAACAATTGAGGTCAATACTATGGTACTGTGAGCTCATCAGTTTAAAAGTATAGGATCAATGTGTGACTTTTTCTTAAAAAAGAAGCAACTACACTTCCTGGCCATCCTACAGGGGCTATACTGCCCAAACCCCCTCTCTCTTCCTATCCCACTCAGCTTACATCCAGATCCCCACACCCCCCGTCTCCCTCCCTCCTTTGGGGCATAGCGCCTCCCTGCCCAGCCTGCTAGGGCGCTGGGACTGAATCTGAACCGGGAGGACAAAGGGGTGGCCGGTAGCTCCTTTGTTCCCATAGTCTGCCCGCAGCGAGCGGGGTGGGCCCTTTGTTCGCGAGCTAACCAAGCAGCGCAGAGTTTCGATCTGGGCACCGAGTGAAACATCATTGTGGAGAAACATCTCTGGGGAGTGACATCACTGGGAAGGTACATCAGTGGGCAAGAAGACCTGATCCTATAAAAGAAGATCCAAAGGGGAGTATTGGGAGGAAGAGATGGGCAGACGCCAATGCAGGAATTCTCCCAACAATCTGAAAAACAACACGAAACCACCAGAAGCCAGTGACCCCACAACAGGAGGACATGAACACCTTAATCAAGAAGAAGTAGAAAAAACTGACTTCATGAAAGTGATTGACACCCTTAAACAGCATATAAAAAACGCCCTTATAGAAATGGATGAGAAGTATAATAGAAAGTTCGAGGAATTGAGTAAATCAGTGAATGATACCCTAGGAAACCAAGGAAAAACAATCAAGCAGATAAAGGAAACAGTTCATGACTTGAAAACTGAAATGGAGGCAAAGAAGAAAACACAAACAGAGGGCCGACTGGACATGGAAAATCTAGGTAAACGAATAGAGACTACAGAATCAAGTATAACCAGCAGAATACAAGAGATAGAAGAAAGAATCTCAGATTCTGAGGATAACATAGAGAAAATAAACACTCTGATCAAAGAAAACAGCAAGTCCAACAAACTCTCATCACAAAACATTCAGGAAATATGGGACACAATAAAAAGACCAAACCTAAGAATAATTGGAGTAGAAGAAGGAGAAGAAGTGCAGCTCAACGGTACAGAAAATATACTTAATAAAATTATAGAAGAAAACTTTCCCAACCTGAAGACAGATGTACCTATGAAGGTTCAAGAAGCATACAGAACACCAAATAGGCTGGATCAAAAGAAAACATCCCCTCGCCATATAATAATCAAAACACAAAATATACAGAATGAAGAAAGAATATTAAGAGCCGCAAAGGAAAAAGGCCAAGTTACTTATAAAGGTAAACCTATCAGACTTACACCTGACTTCTCTATGGAAACCATGAAAGCCAGAAGGTCCTGGATAGATGTTCTCCAAAAACTAAGAGACCACGGATGCAAGCCCAGACTACTATATCCAGCCAAACTTTCATTCACTATAAATGGAGAAAACAAAATTTTCCAGGATAAAAACAAATTTAAACAATACGTAGCCACAAATCCAGCCTTACAGAAACTAGTAGAAGGAAAATCACTAACCAAGGAGTCCAACAATGACCACAATAACTCAGACATCTAGAGACTCTTCACCAGCGCAAATCAAAGAAGGAAAACACACAAACCCTACTACTTAAAAAGTGACCGGAGTTAACAACCACTGGTCATTAATATCACTTAATATCAATGGGCTCAACTCACCTATAAAAAGGCACAGGCTAAGAGATTGGATAAGAAAACAGGATCCAACATTCTGCTGTCTACAAGAAACACACCTCAACCACAAAGACAGGCACCTACTCAGAGTAAAGGGCCGGGAAAAGGCTTATCAAGCAAATGGACCTAAGAAACAAGCAGGTGTGGCCATACTAATTTCTAACAAAGTTGACTTCAAACTTAAATCAATCAGAAGAGATGGAGAGGGACATTTTATACTCATAACAGGAACAATTCATCAGGAAGAAGTCTCAATCCTGAATATCTATGCCCCTAATATAAAAGCACCCACGTACGTAAAAGAAACATTACTAAAACTCAAGGCAGCCATCAAACCACACACACTAATAGTAGGAGACTTCAACACTCCTCTCTCGCAAATGGACAGGTCAATCAGACAGAAACCTAACAGAGAAATTAGAGAATTAATGGAGGTAATGAAGCAAATGGACTTAACAGACATCTATAGATTATTCCACCCAAAGAGGAAAGAATATACCTTCTTCTCTGCAGCTCATGGAACCTTCTCGAAAATTGACCACATACTTGGTAACAAAGCGAACTTACACAGTTACAAAAAAATATTAGTAACCACCTGTGTCTTATCAGATCACCATGGATTAAAGTTAGAATTCAACAACAATGCTACCCCCAGAAAGCCTACAAACTCATGGAAACTGAACAGTCATCTACTGAACCATACCTGGATTAAGGAAGAAATAAAGAAAGAAATTAAAGTCTTCCTTGAATTCAATGAAAATAAAGAAACAACATACTCGAACTTATGGGACACTATGAAAGCAGTCCTGAGAGGAAAGTTCATAGCACTAAGTGCCCACCTAAAGAAAACAGAGAAAGCACATATTGGAGACTTAACAGCCCACTTGAAAGCTCTAGAAAAAAAAGAAGCAGACTCACCTAGGAGGAGTAGAAGACTGGAAATAATCAAATTGAGGGCTGAAATCAACAAAATAGAAACACAGAAAACAATCCAAAGAATCAATGAAACAAAAAGCTGGTTCCTGGAGAAAATCAACAAGATAGATAAACCCCTATCCAAAATAATCAAACGAAAGAGAGAGAACACGCAAATTAATAAGATCAGAAATGAAAAGGGGGACATAACCACAGACACAGAGGAAATTCAGAGAGTCATTAGATCTTACTACAAAAGCCTGTATGCCACAAAACTGGAAAATGTAAAAGAAATGGACGCTTTTTTAGATAAATACCATTTACCAAAACTAAACCAGGACCAGGTGAACAATCTAAACAGACCTGTAAGTCGCGAAGAATTAGAAGCTGTTATCAAAAACCTCCCTACCAAAAAAAGCCCAGGACCAGATGGTTTCAATGCAGAATTCTACCAGAACTTCCAAGAATACCTAATACCTATACTCCTTAATGTATTCCACAATATAGAATCAGAAGGGTCATTACCAAATTCCTTTTATGAAGCCACAATTACTCTGATACCAAAACCACTCAAAGACTCAACCAGGAAAGAGAACTACAGGCCAATCTCACTCATGAATATCGACGCAAAAATCCTCAACAAAATACTGGCAAATCGAATCCAAGAACACACCCGAAAAATTATCCATTATGATCAAGTAGGCTTCATTCCTCAGATGCAGGGCTGGTTCAACATACGAAAATCTATCAATGTAATCCAGCATATAAATAAACTGAAAGAAAAAAACCATATGATCATTTCATTAGATGCTGAAAAAGCATTTGACAAAATTCAACATCCATTTATGTTAAAAGTCTTGGAGAGATTAGGGATACAAGGGTCATACCTAAATATAATAAAAGCTATATACAGCAAGCCGACAGCTAACATCAAATTAAACGGAGAGAAACTCAAAGCCATCCCGCTTAACTCAGGAACACGGCAAGGCTGTCCACTCTCACCATACCTCTTCAATATAGTGCTTGAAGTTCTAGCAATAGCAATAAGACAACATAATGGGATCAAGGGGATTCGAATTGGAAAGGAAGAAGTTAAACTTTCGTTATTTGCAGATGATATGATAGTGTACATAAGCGACCCCCAAAACTCCACCAAAGAACTTATACAGCTGATAAACAGCTTTAGTAATGTGGCAGGATACAAGATCAACTCCAAAAAATCAGTCGCCCTCTTATACACAAAGGATAGGGAAGCAGAGAGGGAAATCAGAGAAGCTTCACCATTCACGATAGCCACAAACAGCATAAAATATCTTGGGGTAAATCTAACCAAGGAAGTGAAAGATCTATTTGACAAGAACTTTAAGGCATTGAAGAAAGAAATTGAAGAGGATACCAAAAAATGGATGGACCTCCCTTGCTCTTGGATTGGGAGGATCAACATAGTAAAAATGGCAATTCTACCAAAGGCAATTTATAGATTCAATGCAATCCCCATCAAGATCCCATCAAAATTCTTCACAGATCTGGAGAAGACAATAATCAACTTTATATGGAAAAACAAAAACCCAGGATAGCCAAAACAATCCTATACAATAAAGGATCTTCTGGAGGCATTACCATCCCTGACTTCAAACTCTATTACAGAGCTACAGTAATGAAAACAGTGTGGTACTGGCATAAAAACAGAGAAGTCGACCAATGGAATCGTATAGAAGACCCGGATTTTATCCCACAAACCTATGAACACCTCATTTTCGATAAAGGAGCTAAAAGTATGCAATGGAAGAAAGAAAGCATCTTCAACAAATGGTGCTGGCACAACTGGATGTCAACCTGTAGAAGAATGAAAATAGTCCCATATCTCTCACCGTGCACAAAACTCAAGTCCAAATGGATTAAAGACCTTAATATCAGTCCGAACACACTGAACCTGATAGAAGAGAAAGTGGGAAATACCCTACAACAGATGGGCACAGGAGATCGCTTCCTATGTATAACCCCAGAAGCACAGACATTAAGGGCAACATTGAATAAATGGGACCTACTAAAACTGAGAAGCTTCTGTAAAGCAAAGGACACTGTCACTAAGACACAAAGGCAACCTACTGACTGGGAGAAGATCTTCACCAACCCCGCAACAGACAAAGGTCTGATCTCCAAAATATATAGAGAACTCAAGAAACTAGACTTTAAAATGCTAATTAACCCAATTAAAAAATGGGGCACTGAACTGAACAGAGAATTCTCAACAGAAGAAGTTCAAATGGCCAAAAGACACTTAAGGTCGTGCTCAACTTCCTTAGCAATCAGGGAAATGCAAATCAAAACAACTTTGAGATATCATCTTACACCTGTCCGAATGGCTAAACTCAAAAACACCAAGGATAACCTTTGCTGGAGAGGCTGTGGAAGAACGGGTACCCTCATCCATTGCTGGTGGGAATGCAATCTTGTGCAACCACTGTGGAAGTCAGTGTTTCGGTTTCTCAGGAAATTCGGGATCAACTTACCCCTGGACCCAGCAATACCACTCTTGGGAATATACCCAAGAGATGCTCTATCAAATGACAAAAGCATTTGTTCAACTATGTTCATAGCAGTATTATTTGTAATAGCCAGAACCTGGAAACAACCTAGATGCCCTTCAATGGAAGAATGGATGAAGAAAGTATGGAATATATACACGCTAGAGTACTACGCTGCGGTAAAAAACAATGACTTCTCGAATTTTGCATGCAAATGGATGGAAATAGAAAACACTATCCTGAGTGACGTGTCCCAGACCCAAAAAGATGAATATGGGATGTACTCACTCATAATTGGTTTCTAGCCATAAATAAGGGTCACGGAGTCTACAAGAGGTGAACCTAAAGAAGCTTAGTAAGAAGGTGAACCGAAGGAAAAACATATAGTTGTCCTCTTCGCTAAGGGAAGTAGACAAAATTTCCGGGGAGAAAATGGGATCTTGGGGGTGGGGGTGGGATGGGTGTAAGGGGAGGTGGGGAGAGAAAAGGTAGAAGGGAAGGAGGGGGGACCTGGGAAACGGGAGAATTGGGATAAAGGAAAGGTGGATAGGGGAGCACGGAACCACAATTCTTAGTTAAGGGAGCCACTTTAGGGTGGGCAAGCGACTTGACCCTAGAGGGGCTCCCTAGTGCCCAAGATGAGGTTCCCAGTTAGTTCCTTGGGCAGCTGAGGATTGGGAACCTGAAATGACCCTATCCTAGAGCAATACTGACGAATATCTTGCATATCATCATAGAATCTTCATCTGGTGATGGATGGAGGCAGAGACAGAGAACCACACAGGAGCACTGGACTGAGCTCCCAAGGTCCCAAGGAGGGGCAGAAGGAGGGAGAACATGAGCAAAGAATTCGGGACCACGAGGGGTGCATCCACCCACTGAGACAGAGGAGCTGATCTACGGGGAGCTCACCAAGGCCAGCTGGACTGTGACCAAAAAAGCATGGGATAAAACCGGACTCTCTGAACATGGCGAACAATGAGGGATGATGAGACACCAAGGACAATGGCAGGGGGTTTTGATCCTACTTAATGTGCTGGCTTTGTTGGAGCCTAGCCAGTTTGGATGTTCACCTTCCTAGATATGGACGGAGAGGACCTAGGACTTAACACAGGGCAGGGAACCCGGACTGCTCTGTGGACTGGAGAGGGAGGGGGAGAGGAGTGGGGGGAGGGGGAGAAGGGTGGGAGGAGGGGGAGAAGGGTGGGAGGAGGGGAAGGGAAATGGGAGGCTGGGAGGAGGTGGAAACTTGTTTTTTGTTTATGTTTTTTTTTCTTCTTTTCGCAATAAAAAAAAAAGAAAAAAAAAGAAGCAACTTATTTTACCTACATGTATGTACATGTATGGTACATATATGTGGATACACACCACTGTAGAGGAAAGAAGATAACTTTGTGGAGTCAGTTATCTTTCCTTTCACCTTTATATGGGCTCTAGAAATTCAATTCAGTAATCAGACATTCTCAGAAAACTCGCTCACCTGTAAGCCATCTTGCTAGCCCTCTTTTCTTTACCTTAAAACATTTTTATTAGCTGGGCGGTGGTGGCGCACGCCTTTAATCCCAGCACTCCCAGCACTCGGGAGGCAGAGGCAGGTGGATCTCTGTGAGTTCAAGGCCAGCCTGGTCTACAAGAGCTAGTTCCAGGACAGGAACCAAAAGCTACGGAGAAACCCTGTCTCGAAAAATTTTAAAATTTTTTTTTATTAAGGTATAATTGACAGAATCGTGTACATTTAAGGCATACAATGCAGCATTTAGATACATGTATATTGAAGTAATTCTGACAATAATTTTTGAAATAGTAATCACGTCACACAGTTGCCATTCATATGACATTTAATTAACCAGTGATTCAAACTCAACCCTGCTCTGAAAGGTATACCAGGTAAAGTATTAGCTGGATTGGTGTCCTAGTCACTGTTTTATTGCTGTGAAGAGATGCCATGTCCAAGGAAATTCTTTTAAAGAAAGCATTTAATTGGGTTTTTCTTAGAGGTTCATAGGTTTAGTCCATTATCGCCATGGCATGACAGTGTGCACGCAGGCACTGGAGTAGTAGCTCAAAACTACTACATCCTGTTCCATAGGCAGAGAGAGCAAGCCTAGGCTTGACATGGGCTTTTGAAACCTCAAAGCCTCACCCCCAGTGACACATTTCCTCCAGCAAAGCCACTACTACTCCACATGTAGTCCTTCTAATCCTTTCAAAGAGCTCATGACTAAGGTTTTAAATATATGAGCCTACAGAGGCAATTCTTGTTCAAACCACCACTAAGGGTAAAATAATTACATACCACTGGCCATAAGTAGAATAGAAAAAAAAACATCATTTTAGGTGAGCAGCAAGAAAAACCATGCTATCAGTGGCATATTGAAGTATTTTGCTTAGAGAGCATTTCAGAGAGCATGGGCTAGGGGAATAGTAAATTGTTTACTTACAGAGCCATATTGGGTATGCAGTAATTTCTCTGGGTTTCTGAATGTAAATAAATAGTGGTTTCTACTGCATGTACTAGCTTTTTGGGACCCTAGTCTATTTGTCTATTTGGATGCAAAGCTTCCTAGGTCTGGATGGGGGGGGGGGGGGCTTGGACTTCCCACAGGGCAGGGTTCCATGCCCTCTTTTAAGGAGGGAGGGGAAGGGAGGAGGGTGAGTGGGGGAGCAGGAGGGGAATGGGAGGAGGGGAAGAAGTGTAAATTTTTTGAATGAAAAAAAAGAAATAGTGGTTGTTGTAAGATCTTTATCACTTACCTTCTTGGAGATGTTGTGAATCTTTTCATCTCAAGTATGTTGTTGCAATGTGTTGTTCATAGAGCAGCTGAAAGACTCTTCTAGCGAAACAGGATTCTGCTAGTTTGGGAACTGTTGCTGAAATCTCACAGGAAATGTCAAAAGTGAATTCAGTCACAAGAGAGGTCCTTTCCAGCTGGGATAATTGGAGAAGGCTTTGGAGACATTGCCACAAAAACTTGAAAATGGTTTTACAAGTTTAAGGTAGGAGAGACTGGCTTAGAAGTAACCCATGTAAGAAGCACAATCAGGATTTTGGTGATTTTTACATCAATGCATTAAATGCCTGCATTAAAACTCTAGCAGGGCCTTTTATGTGTGGGAAGCTAGCTAGGCTGGGGATAGAGAGCAGAATGAGTTTTGGTTGTACCTGGAGATGACAGTTTAGCTGAAAAAAGATATACTAATGCGCAGTTATTAGAACCCTGAAACTATCCTTTGGCAACTTGAAAAGCCTGACAGACAGGGCCCACCCAAGTCAGTATACAAAAAGAACTGAGTCTGGTCCATAGTCTGAGGTTCAATGTTCAATTAGGAACACTGTCCCACATTATAGAGTGCATACTCTTAATCATTTATGAATTATGTCCCACATTTTAAAGTGCATACACTTCATTATCTATGAAATAAGAATGTAATATATGCTTGCCCAATAATTTTCTGCAGCTTTACATATTAAAGATTAAATTCATAACATATAGTGGTGAGCATACGATGACATCCATGGACTGGGGGTTTATTTTAGTGGCATACTTGCCTAGCATGTGCCAGCCCCTGGATTTCATAGCCCACACAGCAAAAACTAGATAGCTATATACTTACATAAGAATGTAACTGATTGCAAATTTTTCATGTGAAGAAAATAAAGGTCAGAGAAATTAAATAATTTGTCCAAGATCAAACAGTCATTGATGATGGTAAAGCTAGTATATGAGTCCAAGTATGTCTGACTCCAGATGCTAATGGTTCTACATTATACCGCTGTAACTTCTGTGTAACCATATGATCACATGGTTTGTGTGACCTCTTAGCAGATTTATAGAGGTGCTATGGGCATTGAGAGGGTGACGTAAAATAGTTGATACATGTAGGAAATGTTTTACAAGTCATCAAATACTGTATGTATGTTTCTTATCAAAGAACTTTCTGGGTATATTAGGTAAATGGCTGGGGTGATAAATTCAGCATTGATTCCCATTTTGGACATATAGCTTGTACAAGTTATATGACTTCCTTAAAGTCATGGTTTCTTTATCTGTAAAATAATAATAAATAATAATACTAATGCCTAGTGCATAGCGAGAGACTAAAATGAGACTGCGTGTGTGTAGTCCTTAGAACAGCACTTGGTAGTTGATTAGCAACCAATAAGCTTTAGCTGTTCTCAATGAATAATAAAATTGTTGATGTAATTGTTTTTATTGTGTCTATGATGTATTATTATTATGACTATTTTAATTACTCCATTAATTTCTAAGGAGAAAATCCTGCCCATTGTGACCAATGCTGTGGAAGTTTTCGGGACCTTTATCCACATTGTGAGGTACATGGATATGCTACTTCAACCCATGTCCCTGGAGACATTGGCCTATTCTGAGACTTTTCTTTCAAGAACTGAGATAGGGCTAAACGTTGTAAATATACTGACTATAATCACATGGAGGAATTTGCAGCAGGAGTATTTCTTCCTTGAGGAAGAAAGGAGTGAGGCAATAGATGGACATGATGACATGAGCTTGTAATCGTAACCCTTAGGAGGCAGAAGCCAGAAAGTCACTGCCACTTTGAAGTCAGACTACTGAGATATATAGTGAGTTCTAGGCTCCCTTGTGAAATTCTCTCAAATTTCACCAATGACAAAGTAGGAAACCTAAGGAGGAGCCAGACAGTGGTGGCGTGTGCCTTTAGTCCTAGCACTCCGGAGGCAGAGGCAGGAGGATCTCTGGGAGTTCAAGGCCAGCCTGGTTTACAAGAGCTAGTTCCAGGATATGTTCCAAAGCTACAGAGAACCCCCGACTCGAGAAACAAACAAACGGAACAAAAAATAAAAAAAGAAGGAGGTAGTGACTATTGTTCTAGGAATACATGCCATTCATAGTTTCTATTTCTACAGTGAAACTGAAGCAGCCTTCAATTTTCCTAGGTTATCTACATTAATTTCTATCAATTTCCTTTTGGGGAAGATAGTGGTTGGATTAGAAAACAGGCAGTTGCCAAATAAGCCCCTACAAGTTTGAAATGACAGATAGCATTGAAATAGAAAGTGAGCACACAGATTCACTTATAAAATAACTCAAGGAGGGTTATTCTATCACATTTCCCAGCAATGACTCTTTCTATTTAAACAGGAATAGCTTCCTATTGTCCTCCTATAGAAAGTAGCTGCCATTTACCTTTAATCCTAGTACTGTGGAGGCAGAGGCAGGAGGATCTCTAAGTTTAAGGCCAGCTTGATCTATATAGTGACTTTTGGGACAACCAGAGCTACATAATGAGACTTTGTCTCAAACAAGACAAAACAAACCAAACAAACAAAGTAGCTGGAATATAGTATGGCTACACATGATGATAGCTTTAATTTCAGCCCTCTGTATGTTCTGTACAAGACTCCCTTGTATGTTTAAGCAAATACACTGGCAACAACCTAATAAGTTTTAACTGTATTTGATCTTGTGGAATTTGAAAATAAATCTTTCAGGCTTTTAAACAGAATTACCAACTATGAAGTCCAATAATCTTATGATATTGGTGTTCTGTTTTTCTTTTCTTTCCTGGCTGTAAGTTTGCTTGGATTTGCAAAAGAGTTAATTAAGTGTGTAGAGAGTAAGTGAATATATATATGTGTGTGTGTGTGTGTGTGTGTGTGTGTGAGAGAGAGAGAGAGAGAGAGAGAGAGAGAGAGAGAGAGAGAGAGAAAGAGAGAGAGGAGGGGGAGGGGAAAGGGAAGGGAGAGAATGCTCATTAAAAAGCCCTGGGATGACTTGGAACTTTCCATACAGACTAGACTGATCTCAGAGTTGTATTGATCATACTGCAATGTGACTCTTCAGTCCTGGGCTACACGTGTGTGCATGCCATCACACCTAGCTTCTAATTCATTTGCTTTTGGAGACAGTGTCTTTCCATATAGCTCTCCTAGCCTGGAAATTGCTGTCAACCAGGCTAGTCTAAAACTCAGAAGCCTCTGCCTCTTTAGTGCTGACATTAAAGGAGTGTGCCAACTTTAAAGGGCCCTACATTTAAAGTACACACTAAGGTCTTATCTTTGCATTTAAGCAGAAGGTTGAGGTAACTAAGAGGGGAAATGTCCCGTTGTGTACTTCAATTATTGAGTTTACAAGCTTGCCTCCTTCCTTTTTTAAATGTCAGTTTTTCAAGATTTTCTTGTTGAAGGTCAAATTAGTATTTTTAGAACAGTAAAGTGAAGTAGTCACCCATGCTCTATGAATTCAGTATCTTCCCTTGCTTTCTTTCGACTATTTTTCAATATAAAGAAATACCAATAACACATACTAGCTGGCTATTTTCCTAAAGAAAATTGTCTGTTTGCGACCTTTCAATCACCCATACAGAGAATCCCTTGGCATGTATATATAAAAAAGGGCAATGGAAATTAATTGTGAAGCACTTGGAAAGCTGAGGCAGAGGATGAAGATTTGAAGTTGCTAAGGTTTCTGTTGGAGTTTTGGGAGTTATTTCCTACCATAAAAAGAATGAAAGATACTTAGAGTTAAAAATACCTGACTTGGGTATATATTCAACTAATCCTTGAGGGGCTGTTGGAATCAAGGAGGCCTGCCTCTGCATGCTGCTCCATTCCTCTATTTTCCAAGGAGGGTTTAAAGTTTTGGAAATTCATAAGGATTAGCAAATGTATTCTTTCCTGTCCATTTCTTCTGCCTAGTCACCTAAGCTGTGTAGTGAATGCTGAAGGAAGGGATCGCTGCAGAGAAACGAATGCTCAAGTTAATATAGTAATGAGTCTGTTCAGCAGGCAAGAGCTAGGCTACTTAATAGATCAGCAGGTTTTGAAGGACAGCTCTCAGTGCACATTAGCCCGGCAGTTAATTTCCTCGTGACATTTTATTATGAGATGGTTGGAGGGGCTACTGCTAAGGAGATTCCAGTACTCCAAACAGAGGTATCTTCTGCTATTGTGGCCTGCAATTATTTCCTTTGAAAAAGGACTGCACTTCTTCAATATCAAGATGACAGTGCTCCAGAAATGTATTGATTGAGAGTATTAAAAATAAGGTTCCCTCTTTTTGCATAGAATAACAGGTGAATGGATGAGCACTCAGTGATGAATGGGCCCTGTACTTGTGGAGTAGAATAGCGTTTTGTTACCTAGAGCTCTCTAATTATTCTGTCTCTGTTGCAGTTATTAAGTAGCACAATCATTATCGTATTCTCTTTCTTGTCGTTTTAAATTTGCTCTGTTGTGAGTTTTGTCTTTTAGTGGGACACTGAAACCGCTGAGTGATGGGGGCAAGATGCCTTGTCGTCTTTAGGAGAATCTAGACAGGCACTTTTCTTTTGATTTCTTTTTTCTTTTCTTTTTGATGGGGAAGGGGTGTCGAGTTAGACTTTGGTAAACAGCAGGGCATTGTGAGTTCTGCTGTGCCAGCCACACTGGAATTCAGTTGAATTCACTTAAGCATCATAGCTAGTGATTGTGGAGGCTCTGCCCTCTATAGAAGAGTTACAGCTCCCCTCCAGCCTCCAAGCAGCTCATCAACAGCAGAGTTAAAAACTCCTGTTAGCATCCCCTCCATAGGAGAGTTACAGCTCCCCTCCAGCCTCCAAACAGCTCATCAACAGCAGAGTTAAAAGCTCCTGTTAGCATACCCTGCATAGGAGAGTTACAGCTCCCCTCCAGCCTCCAAACAGCTCATCAACAGCAGAGTTAAAAACTCCTGTTAGCATCCCCTGCATAGGATGCATGCCACTTGCTGAGAAGAGGCTGGGAGTGGGGGGGATTTATTTGGGAGGATTAGACAACCCAAGCATAATATACAGCCAAGGATGAGGAGGAGGAAGGTGTGAAGAAAAGTGAGTGGTTTCAACCCACCTTCAAGGAATGTGATAGGGCTGGCTCTCAGATACTTCATTTTGGAGACAGAGTCCTAATAGGATAGCGAAGAGCTTGGAATTTTGAATCATTGGGCTAGTACCCAAGTTCCTGCTGCGTGAGTCAAGCAAGTCATTGCACCTCTCTGATCCTCCCAATTGCCCAGGGCTTTGGTAAACATCTAATCCAGCAAGAAATGCAAAGGGTTTCCTAAAACTATAGCCTATTAAGCTAGTTGATGTATGTTTTTGAGAATTCAGGTCAGGAAATATAGATTTAAGTTATTAACTCCATGTGAGAGTGGATGCCTAAGAAAAGCCTAAGAGGCTTTGCTGTCAATGCTTAAATGATTGGATATTATAATCCCAAAACTTTTTGCAGCAACTTTATTTTTCCTGC
Source organism: Microtus oregoni (assembly GCF_018167655.1). Classification (NCBI taxonomy): domain Eukaryota; kingdom Metazoa; phylum Chordata; class Mammalia; order Rodentia; family Cricetidae; genus Microtus; species Microtus oregoni. The sequence continues at coordinate 911,068 of NW_024543812.1, forward strand.
TGTTGCTTCTCCTTGAGAGGTGGCTCATCTCTTGATGGCAACTTTCGGACTTGCAAAGTCATCATCTCAGAGGGAGACATTCTCCCTCACTTCAGTTAAACGGGTCTCCTTTAAAGAGACTGTTGTTGCTGTACCATGCCCCACTGTCAGGTTCCTGTATGAGAAATCTCTTCCTGAGTCCCCAAAAGTTAGTTTGAGGAGCCAGGCACTCTAGCTGGCTTTCTTTAGTCTGGCCCTGAGGGGTGCTTGACCAATAAGAAAGTGATGGAGTAGCCCTTCTCACAGATGTCTGTTAATGATGAATGACTTGCAGAGGAAGAGTGATGAGAGGAAGGGCGATTGTAGATCATGCCCAAGGCAGGGGATGAGCTCAGGTGGGAGAATGCTTGCCTGTCATGCAAGAAGCCCTGGCTTCAATCCCCAGCCCCTTATAATTCATCCCCCAGAAACCACAGAAGCCCAGAAACTCAATATGGTGGTACAGCCTGTCGTTTCAGCATTGGGAAGGTGGAAGGAAGAGAAATCAGTAGCTTAGGGTCAACCTCCCCTGTGAGTTTAAGGCCAGCCTGTGCTACATAGGACTACAGTCCATAACAAAAAAGACAAAAAGAAAAAAGAAAAAAAAATAGATCAATTCCAAAGTTTTGGATTTGGGATCTTCTCTTTACCAGATTTAATTTGAGAGGCTAATCCTACAAATTTTGGTAATTATTTTTAGTGTATTAAGTAAATGATTCTGGGGAACCGAAGTGGAGGGAGGCACCAGAAATACAAATTGCACCTTGGTTAAATGATGGACAATACTTCAAATAGCCATTTTACCTCAAGCTGGGGCTTTTATTACATAGCTTGCAGTGATTTGTTCTGTAATTTGAATGCCAGCTTTCAGAAACATTCTAATTCCTCAATGTAAACCAAGTATTTAAAATTGTCAAAGAGAGTGACTCATGGTCATCTGTGCAAAAAAGAAAAAAAAAAAGAAAAAACAACCCACAGCTAAACAAAACCTGCTACACGCTAGTGAATAGCAATAAAGGCTATAGCTCTAAGTATAGAAACAGAGAAACACGGCCAGAGGAATAGCTGCTTTATTCCCTGTCATTTTTACACACTATGAAGATTCTGAGTGGCATTATTTGGCAGGCAGTATTATTTAGAGGCAGGTGTTAGGCATGCAATTATCATAAAGACTCTATGTGGAGGATGACCACATGATACAAATTTATCTTTATTCTAATATAGTTCCCAGAATTTTTTTCTGACAAATTACACTACACTTTATGGAAATGTAACATTTTGTATGAATGGGTAGGATAGGCCTGGTTGCATGTTAATGAGCGAGACAAAGTAGCCTCTTATTTGCAACTGGCCCAGACCTTTCCATTAGCAAATTAAAATCTGTTCAAATTTATTTACTAATATATTAGGAGAAGCTTCAGGCTAACCCCTTGACCTGTATTATATAGCAAACAACTGTAGCAGTGAAAATAATTAACAGCATGGAATGCACCTCCTGTTTATTTCTTCTTCATGCCCAGGGGTCAGCTGTATAGTAGGTTTGCCATCTGCATTTGGTTCCAAGGGTATATTTACTTAAAAATAATCAATTATAGTTTTAAATAGCTGCCGTTAATTGTAGTCTTCTTATTCAAGTGTGATACATATTGTATATATGCTTTGTGTTTATTTGTATATTATATCACCTGTTTCTGATCAAGTCTGAGAGGTGTGTATCCATTTCAAAATAATGTCTCTCGATGCCTGTTGTGTTGTTTATGTTTACTGCACCATCCCCAAAGCCATGGCTTTGTTTCTCCTCACTTACTAATACTGACTGATTAGAATTCATTCTCTATATTCAGGAGAACTCATCTTTCAATTATCATGTAGAGCCTTAAGAGGAAAGCTGGGCTGCCAAGGGCCTGAAATTTGCAGTATGAGAGTCAGAGTCTGTGAGGCCTCACAGGGATAAAAAGTGGAATGGACTTTGCTGACCTCTGCTGTCTGCTTTAAAAGGAAGTAGTGGTTTTACTGGAGGCACAGGTGTCTGGAAAAATCCTTGAATATCACATTCTACTGAAGATGTGATCATAATAGTTTATTCTTTTTTTTGAGGCAAGTTTGCACGTATCTCTGTAGTAAAAAGAGCGGTGGGCTGCTCCCCGCCACCCGGCTAGTTTATACCCGAAATAACAACACACAAATTGTATTCATTGAAACACTGCCTGTCCCATTATATATAGCCTTTTCTTGGCTAACTTTCACATCTTGCTTTAACCCATATCTAGTAATCTGTGTATCACCACAGGGTCATGGCTTATCAGGAAGATTCTAACCTATGTCCATCTTGGGCCGAGCTTCATGGCATCTGCCTGACTCTGTTTTTTTTCTCCCAGCAGTCTTTTCAGTCTACTCTGCCTATCTAAGCTGCTGTCAAAAGGCCAAGGCAGTTTCTTTATTTAACCAATGAAATTAACACAAAACAGAAGACCCTCCTACATCATATCCCAGGATAGATTTGTACTCACAGCCGAGGATGACTTTGAATTTCTGATCCTGCCTCCACTTCCCAGGTGCTGGGATTATTTGTGGGTGTACAGTGTCATGCTACGTTTTCTGTGGTGTTGGGGATAGGATGCAGAGCCTCATGTTTGCTAGGTGAGCACTCTGCCAGCTGAGCGATGTCCCTGGTTTTTGAGCAACAGAAGTGATGATGTTCCAATTAGGACAGCAAGTACATGTAGGTAGTACCAAGAGGACATGGTCTGTGCCTGTTTTGCCGGAGATCTCAAGAGCCAGACCTTTCAAAGGCACAATTCCCAGTGGGGTGTTGGGACCTTTCAAAAGCACAATTCCCAGTGGGGTGTCAGGGGACCTTTCAAAGGCACAATTCCCAGTGGGGTGTCAGGGGTTTTCAAATCATTCTTTTGTTGTAATAAAAAAAAACCTTTTGTTGCAAAATTTCACAAAATTCTGGAGGTTTATAGTGATATTTGTACTGTTAGCATTTTATGATAAGAAAAATCATTGGAATAAAAGTGTGAGGTGCAAAGCTAAAGGTAGAAATGGAATTTTAAATTGTGGGAGTTGTTTCTGGGACAGAAAAGTTGGGTGAATGGGAAACTTGAACTTGAGAGACCCAAGGAAGCACAGCCTGCTTTATCTCCTAAATCCCGTTTTCTCTGGCTACAATCTATCTGCCTGTGAACCTCAGAAACAACTTAAGTCAAGACAGTGTAAAGTCAGGACCAGTCCTAGGTAAATTATCTTAGCATCTCAATCTTGGCATCCTTGCATTTCTACTTGCCAAAGTATAAGGAAAAGAAACTTTGATCTTGCTGGATGTAATGGCATATGCTTTTAATCCCAGCACTTGGGAGGTAGAGGCAGGCAGATCTCTGTGAGTTTGAGGTCAGGCTAGTCTACAGAGAGAGGTCCAGGACAACCAGGGCTACCTAGAGAAACCCTGTCTCAAAAAATAAAAGCAAAAACGAAAGAAAAAAAGTTTTGTTGTTTTTCTTGGCTACTTGAAAACAATCCTATCACCAAGTGAGGACTGACATCTTTCCCCATTGTCTGCCTAACCCAGCCTGGACAGATCCCTTGAATTGCTTTATGCATGTGTGGATGTCTAGGTGCACAGAAGTCCCCTAAACTGTGACCTGGAGACAACAGTTATTTGCTTGTCTTGTATGTGTAATACAATGATACCATAAATGTCATTGGACACATGAGAAGAATCAAATATATCCAAAATCACAGATTAAAAGGCTCCAAGAAATCATTTAGCCTTTGAAGGCATCTGAAGTCAGAAGTCTTTCTGAGGTGGCAATCACATGTACCAGCATCTCTTTTCTTGGTGTCTCCCATCCTCCCTGCCTGCCTTCCAGCCTCTGCCTCTGAAACCTACAGCCAATGTCTTTGTAGGTTTTTTTTTTTTGCCTTTTTCTGTGGTCACATCACTCATTTAACCTCCCCTCTCTTGAGACAGGGTCTCAGGTTTTAGTGACAGCTTAGTTAATCTAGATCCAGTATATACTGTACGATTTGGAGAAAAGTGAACTGTTTTCTAGTTTTACGTTTTCTTAGTCTAACAATTTTTTTTTCTAAACACTTACTGAGATTCTATTATAATGGTAAATATAGCTTAATGTGTCAGATCTTAAGCTAATCATCAACAAACATTTGTAGTAACCAGGGATTCAGTTATGATTTTTTTTCATTAGAAAAAAGGAAACTGCAGTACATAGAGGGAGCATAAAAGAAAAGTATTTTCCACTATTCTCATAGGATTTTTACATTTAAAAACACTATTTAAGATCTGTGAAGATAATTTGATCATTAAAGTGTATGCTGGGCAAGGAAGAGTATCTGAGTTTGGAATCCTAGGACACACATAAAAAGTTAGTCCTGGTGCTATTTGTTTGTGATCCTAGTGCCGGTGTCAGGGTAGACATAGGAGGATCCCTGTGGCTTGCTGACCAGAGCTCCGGTTTAAGTGAGAGACCCTGTCTCAAAAAATAAGATGTAAAGTAATCAAGAAAACAATCAAATAGCATCAACCTCTGGACTTTGTACACATATGCATGCATACGCACCCACTCATGCACAGAAAGCTATATAACACACACACACAATCATATACAATTTTTACTTCATCTAGAATTATTATGGCTTGCAGTTAGGAATCTGAAGTCAGAAAATTTGATCTATGTAGAGGTAGTTATCCTATTACTATTTACTGAATTCTTTCACCGCATATCTTAATTGAAATATTCATTACATACAGAATCTCAGTGTAAGCTGCATGTGATTTGGGGCTGTATTTGGGGCCACTGATCTTTATGACTGTTCTGCTGCTGCTTCCTTGTTGCTCCACTGGCCCAGTGACTGCAGTTTTTAGGGCACATGTGTTCCTACCTTAGTACTCTTCTAAAGGCTAGCCTTGCCCATGCACTTGTCACAGTGAATGATTAGATTGATGTTTTGCAGTTTCAGGGGGAAATGGCATTAGATTATGATGAGGTTGTAGAGAACTAACTCTTCCAAAGCATGGTCTAGCCTTTCATTTATCTGTATCATCTTTCATATCCTTCTTTCTTGTAATATAGTTACATTCAAGTAAGCCTTATGTATTTCTGGATAAGTTTCTCTCTAGAGATTATTATTTTGCAAACCTTGTGTTTTACTAACATGTATTGATTGTGTATATTTAATATTTGGATTTGGAGTAATCTCCAAAGGCCCATGTGTTAAAAGCTCGGTGCCCAACTCCAAACTACTGGGAGGACATAGAATCTTTAAAAAAGATGGAGCCTGGTAGGAAGTCTTTTGGTTGCTGGAGGAAAGCCTTTGAAGGAGAGAGTGGGACCTGGCCCTTGAACTTTCTCTGTTTTTAGGTCCTGGCCCCCCGAGTAAGTGCCTGCTCCACCACATGCTGCTCCATGATGTCCTGCTTTATCACAATTGCATAAGCATCAAGGCTGATTGAGCATGGACTGAAACCTTCAGACAGCACACATTCACTGTCTCTGGCATTTATTATAATAAGGGCAGACTGCTTAGCACAATGGGGTACCATGTGATAGTTCTGTCATTGTAATTGGTATTGTAAAAGTGTTGAGCTAGTTCTTCAATGAAAGATAAAATTTGTATATAGGGAATGAATATGACATAAGAGAAGACTTATTGAAGACAAAAATTGTACTGCTGAGGGGGAATCTATGGGTTAATTATTGGGCAGAGAAGTTATATATTTATCTCTGATATTTTTTCTGATAACATGAGTCTTATTGTTTAGATACGGCTGTTATGGTGGTTCTTGAAATGTGTGAAATATTAAAATGAGTCTTTCAATCTAATGCAAAATAAGTAGAATTTAGTAATTGGGAACCATGAGTTAGATGAACATATTCTGACACCTTGTGGTCATTTCGGGGTATGTGCGACATAATTTCATCGGGTGAATAGAAAGTAGAATTGTACACAGATTCAAATGGATGATATGTTATGGGTAATATAAGGCAGCCACCTTGTTTTACATATGATGAGGCTGAGATTCAGACAGGAAACCAACCTTGCCAATGCTCACAAAGATGCTTAGCAACCTAGCTGGAATCTGGTCTTCCAATCTTTTCTTTTTGTTGTGTCCCATTTCTATAATTGTGGAATTAGGGGAAAAAAGGACTAAGAGAAAATGGTTATAATTTTAGATCATCTGCACATAATTTTATGTAATTTCTAAAGCATTTAAATCATTCATATATGTCTGTGAGACAGGTGGTGTTTGCGGATTGGGAGGGAGGTATCAGCAGGCTGCTTTCTGGGTGCTCCTGTGTTGGCCAGCTTAGGATACCCATTAGATTTGGGTATTCTGCTTTAGTGAGGGAATCTATGTCATTCACTGAATATTCAAGACTTTGAATATTGTTGAAGTTTTTGTAGAATTTTCTTAATAGTGTAAGAAAATCGAAGCCATTCATGTTATTGGAAGTGTGCCTCAAAGCAGTGATAGACTCAAAAAAGATATCCTGGGGTGGGTCAGCGGTCAATTTTGCTCTGCAGATAAGGAACTGACAGGTATAGTTTCTTTATTTATCTTTTAAATCCTTGTATATATTTGTGAGTGTGTGTATATGGATGTGTGCACATGTGAGTACGGGTGCTGGTGGAGTCCAGAAGAGGGTGTCAGATCTCCTGGACCTGGAGTTACAGATGGTTGTGAACTGACCAATGTGGGTGCTGGAAATTGAGCTCCAGTCTTCTACAGAACAGTGAGTTCTCAACTGCTGAGCCATCTCTTCAGCCCCCTTTAAAGACTTCACTCAAAGTTGTGTTTACATGTGTATGTATGTGTGAGTTTAAGAGAGATGCATTCTTATGATTATCACAGGCTTTTTACAGATCAACTTTCCACACAGGTTTAGGGGACAGCTGTTCTTTACAGTGTCAAGGTACTTAAAAATTATTAATTTTGTTTATTGTTATTATTATTTATTATTGTTGGATTGCCGTGTGTGTGTGTGTGTGTGTGTGTGTGTGTGTGTGTGTGTGTGTGTGTGTACGCACGCACACACATGCCATGGCATGTACACTTTGGAGAGTCTTTTCTGCCCTATCTTTTATATGGGTCCTGGGGATCTAACTCAAATCATCAGACTTGCACAGCTGAGCCATCTGGCCATCCCTCATGTGCATTTGTCCTTCAGAAAAGAGCTCAGACAAAAAAGAAAAGCAGGATGTCCTACACCTTTACTCTGTAGTTGATCCTCATATTCTCTTTCCTCTAGGATCCCTACTGTCTTTTCAAACTGCACTTCATCTCCTTCACAGGGCCTTCACAGGGCCTTGTGGTTACTTAAACTTCATTCTTGAGTGGTCTGAGGCCTTCTCAATCAAAGGTTGCTATACTTCCTTATTCAGTTACAATGGGACAAGGGTGTACAGGATGGACCAAGTGGAAGGTCCTAAACTGTATTGATATCTTTATTGTATGCACTGTATTTATCATGGAGGTACCTCATCTGTAAACTTGACACAATCTAAAGTCTTCTGAGAAGACAGTATCAATCAATGGATGGTTGTCTACATCAGGTTGGACTGTGGGTATGTATGTCTCTGTGTATGGCAGATGTCTTGATTGCCGTAATAGATTTGGGAAGACCTATACTAAATGTGGGCAGCATCTTTGATAACAGACCAGATAAAAAGACACAGAAGAAAGAAAGATTTTTGACATTGGTTGGTGTGAATTCATGCACATTGGCACATTGGCCACAGCTGTCTTTGCTAGTGTGGCCATCCTAGATATGAATCCATTTTGACAGATTTGCTCTTGTCATTGACAATGGATAACTATTATCAGTGGTCCAAGTTGTGTCTCTACTTGCTAAGTGTGCCTCCTCACTTACATATTATATAAGCATGTTGTCCAATTTGCTGTTCTTTTTCAAGATTATTTTGTGTATCTACTAAATTTTTACATAACTTTTATGAGTCAGCTTATCAATCAGCTGAGAATCTAGATAGGATTACAAATATCAGCCACCCTGAGGATAATTTTTTATGAAATACATACTGCCTTCCTGGACATAGATCACTGGCTTGAATCTTATAATTTGTCTCAGTATTGTTTTGTTTTAAACTTTTATATCTTAAATTTATATAAATGTTTGTATCATGAGTGCTCTTTTATAATAATGAAAGCATATAAGGGTTCTCAAGATTTTCTTATGTCTACTGAGATTCTGCTGGTATTTACTTACACACACAAGACAGGGCATTCATTACCAGATTGAATGTTTTTCATTTAGAACCTACTTTACTTTTCTGAAACAAATCCCGGTGGCTGTGGAATATGATCCTGTCAACTGCTATAGCTTCTGTTTAATAGCTTCTGAGGACTTTTGTATCATGTTGATCTATTTTATTCTTAAAATGGTTTTGGCTTTGGTGTCTGAGTGAGACTGATCTGAAGTCTATCAGTATATTAGAATATATTTTCTTGTCTGTTTTTGGGAAGAGTTTGCACAGAACTAATTCTAAAAATGTTTGGTAAAATTCACAAATGAACTAATCTTGGAATTACCTTTTTGTGAGATTTAAAATTATTAATTTAACCTCTTTTCTGGTGATATTTCAATTTGTATTTTTTATTTATTCTTTACAAACATGTTATCATATATATGTGCAGTACCTTCAGAGGCCAGAAGAGGGCAGAATTTTTGGATTAGCCTTAAAGAATGACCCAGGACTAACCAACCAACCAGGGACTGGGAATACCAAAGAGTGGTAGTGATTATCCCCCTCAAGTATTTTTAGTCAGGGAAGTTTGATCACGATAAGTTGTCTTAATTTTCTGCTTCTTTGGGAAAGACTATTTTTTTCCAATTTATTTTTAATTTTTCAGATTCCATTTATGTATTGATTCATTGCATGTGTATGTGCACACAGCATGTATGTGGAGAACAAAGAACAACCTGTGGGAGGGGGTTGGTTCTCTCCTTCTATCATATGGGTCCTGGAGATGGAACTGACGTCATCAGGCTTGGTGGCAAGCACTTTTACCCATTGAGCCATCTTGCCAGGCACCCTCTCCCTCAGTTTTGAAGGATTCTTAGGCTGGATATTATATTCTTGGTTCGAAATTTTTCTTTCAATAATTTGAATAATCTCCCTGTTGTCTCTTGCACTGCAAGTTTTCCCCTGAGATTTCCCGTGTGTGTGTGTGTGTGTGTGTGTGTGTGTGTGTGTGTGTGTGTGTGTGTGAGAGAGAGAGAGAGAGAGAGAGAGAGAGAGAGAGAGAGAGAGAGATTTAATGCTTTTCTCTAGTTGAGAATAACCTTGAACTTTTCTTTACATTTAATTACTGTGTGTGTTGCACATGTGTGGGCAGCATGCATGTGGTGGTCAGGAAACAAATTATCATAGTTAGTTATCTCCTTCTACCAAGTGTGTTCTTGGGGTCGAACTCTGGTCTTTCTACTTGTCAGCAAGCTCCTTTACCTGCTGAGCTATCCAACTGGTCCAATGACCTTCAATTTCTGTTCTTTTGCTTCTACCTCTTGAGTTCTGGGACTACAGGGGAACGCCACCATACTAAGGTTATATGGTGCTAGACATGCATAGTAGGGAAGCATTCTACAGGCTTGACCTTTCATGTCTTGTATTTTTGGTATTTTGACCATGCCACACCTTGGTGAAATTTTTAAATTGAATTTTGCTTGGGTCCTTCTAGCTTCTTGAAACTGGATGTCCATATCTCTTTGAAGATTTGGGAAGTTTTCAGCCACAATAAAGTAGGTTTTCAATATCTTCCTCCTTTCCTTACTTTCTGTGGTCCTCTCAAACCATGTATTTGGTTGCCTGATTTTGTTCCATAAGTAAAAAGACTTCCTTTATTCTTATTTTTTTTCTTTTTCTTTCTCATCCTCCTCCATCATTTTCATCATCTAACTTGGTTAATTTGAGGTGGTCCTCAAGTTCTGAAATTCTTTGCTGTCATTGTTCAGTGTTCTATTTAGCTGAAGAAGCTATTGTATTTTTTATTTCATTTCATTCAAGGTTCCAAGATGCTTAATTGGTTCTTTTCAATAAATTTTCACCTTTTGGTGAATTACTCATTCATATTCTGAGTTGTTTTTCTCATCTTTGTATTCTTTATCTGTGTTGTCTTTATGTCACAGAGTTTCCTTGGAAACATCATTTTAAAATCCTTTCTTGATGTTTTTAGATTTCCTTCAAACTTCTATTTCAGAAAAATTACTGTTCTTTGTAGATGTTGTATTTCTTGTATGCCTGACTTGACGTCTGTGCTTCCGTTGTAATTTTTTTTTTTTCGGTTTTAGGAAGTGGAGTACTGAAATAAAAAAAAAAAAACAAAAACATGAGCCCTTTTCCCATATCCCTAGGCATAATTGAATGATGCTGAGATATTTTTCACCAGAATCTGCAGTTACTAGACACTTTCCTACACTCTTCCAGCCAGTGCTACAAATTCCTACCCCTGAAGTTCTTCTGAGCTTACATAAGAGCCTTCCCAAATCTTCATACATAGCCATGGTTGACACGGAGGAACTTGAAGCTCTTTTTCATAGTTGATGGCTGAAGAGTCAGGAGGTTATCTGCCTTCAGTCATGCTGAGAGAGTGTGAGTGTCACCAGGCTTTGCAACTGCATTCTGGAGCTGTGGAACTCAGCTGTTATCCTGGAGTGCCGGAGATGGGATAGCCACCCTTCTCATTCTTGATGCAATGGCACAGGTGAAAATGTGACCCTGAGATAATGTTTACCACTCTGAGGAGTTGGGGAGAAGACCTCCCCTCCATAACTGTAGGAGGAAGGACTGCTTGTTTCTCCCGGACGCCCAGCTAGCTTAGCCCCAAAATAACCACACAGAAACTGTATTAATTAAATCACTGCTTGGCCCATTAGCTCTAACGTCTTATTGGCTAACTCTTACATCTTAGTTTAACCCATTTCTAGTAATCTGTATATCACCGTGAAGTTGTGGCCTACCAGCAAAGTTTCAGCACATCTATCTCTGGCAGCAGATCCATGGCATCCCCCTGACTCTGCCTCCTTTCTCCCAGCATGCCATTTAGTTTTCTCTGCCTAGTTCTGTTCCCCTACAGCTCTGCTATAGGCCCAAAGCAGTTCCTTTATTAATTAAAGAAAGCAACACATAGACAGAAGGACCTTCTATACCAGATCACCTTGGAGCTGAGGGTCCTGTCCAGGACTTTTTCAGCTCCTCATACACAGGATGGACTTATATTTTACACTGCTAGTTCTCATTCTGAAATTGTGGGTTAGGGAGATCTTCCTTGAAGCTCTTTCTCCCTATTCTGTAGACAAGCCAGGGCAGGTCTCATGGTCCTGACCATAGCAGCTGCTGAAGTTGCTAAATATTGGAGGGGCTGCCTTCTGTTCAGCCATACTGTCATTGGGCCAAGGTTCTGGCAGAGCCCAATGTTCTACATGATGGCAGCTACTAGTGCCCTTCTGAGAGAGTTTGGCCTCTGAATGGTTAGGGATGCCTATAATCCCCTTCTTTGGTTCTTTTAGCTTTTACTTACATTAAGAGCAAATTTAAATCCCTAATTGGATTTAAGGCTTGCAGAAAGTGGGTTTTACCTCTAGACAGGACTACTGGCCTACTTTTATTTTCTATGTTAATGCCCCCTTATAGCTGAGGAGGTATTAGCATTTGATAACAGCTTCGAGGAGGAGAGTCAGTTTTCTTTAAAGGCATGATGTCTGGTAGGTTGAAAATGTTCTGGGTCAGGCCTTACATGAAGAGTAGTTGTGAAACACAAACCAGACTTTGCATCAGAGAAGGAGAGAAGAAGAAGAAAGAAAGGGAGGAGAGAGAAAGAGAGGGGGAGAGAATGTGCAGATGGGGGAGGTAGGGAGGTGTCCAGGTGGATCTGGGAGAGTTGGAGATGGGTGAATGTGATGAAAATAATTTTATGAAATTCTCAAAAATGAATAAAAATATTATTTAAGAAAAGTTTGTGTGTGTATCTGTTTATGCAAGTGCCCTTTGGTGTGCATGCAAAACCTAGAAGAGAGCTTCAGATCCTTATGTAATTGGGCTTATCAGTAAATCCCCATAATCACCAGTTTCTCTGAGTACAGTCTGACTTGTACATCTGCATACTCTTCTGGAATACCAAAGATATCTGATAGCTTATCCAGGCTTACCATGGTGATTTTGTTTCCCCATCAAATTTAAGATAATGTGTTGCTGGCTCCAGTATCATTGAATCTGCAGGTCTGGCCCTTTCACATGCTCCAGCAATTCATAGATGAGGTGGGTGTTGGGTTGCACTACCTGGTAGTTCTGATTCTGGACCTGGGTGGCCAACTGGCTTGGTCACCTGTAGAAATTAGCTCAATTTGGAAAATAACCAGGCTATCTAAAGGATAAAACAATTATATTTGGATTTATTATAAGGGGAAAACACACAAAACAGAAATTAGAAGTCCAAGCTCAGCTGTACCTCATGGGAATCTCTCTCTCTCTCTCTCTCTCTCTCTCTCTCTCTCTCTCTCTCTCTCTCTCACACACACACACACACACACACACACACACACACACACTCACACACACACACACACACACACAGAGAGAGAGAGAGAGAGAGAGAGAGAGAGAGAGAGAGAGAGAGAGAGAAAGCGCAAGCGCACCTGGGCTATGCACCATTTTACTCCCAGTCCCCCAGAAAGTTCCTTAACTTAGATCCACCTCTTAAAGATAATTGGCTAAGAAGGCTTCTCCATCACCTCCCCCTTTTGTTTAAACAAGAGCAATATAAACCCAGTACAAAACTATGTACAGTAGGGACAGATATCAAGTATAAAATTACAAACAACATAAGCAATACTAAGCAAGGAACACATGACAAATGTTTTAATAAGCATTCTATTCCAAAGAGTCTAAATCTTACATTGGAAATAGGCTTGGCTAAATCATAAGAGGAAGGTAACTACAACTATCTAATCTTCAAGCCCATCAAAGGCCTGAGAAGGGAAATAATATTAGTTGAGTAGACAGGAAGTGCAGTCAAGCAGCTTCCAAAGTGAGCAGTATATGATGTAGACAATTGGCTACCTGAGCAATCACCCAAAGTCTCATTTGCAATGTTGAAGCAACCAACTTTGGCTAAGGCCTAGCATAACTGACAGACCATTTTCAGAGGCATGAAAATTTTCAGAACCATCTTACCCTGTCTTGGCAAGGTTTGGCAGTCCTTTTCCTTGTGTTCTGCTTATCCAGTCAAGATACTGTGTACTTTGTCAATGGTCAAGGCATGGGCAGTTTCTTGCCCAAAGGCCAATTATGCCAAAAAGAAAACAAACTCTGAGTGGAGTGTCTTTGATGCTCAAAATTCTCTTGGGAATAGATTGGTGCTGTCAAGAGCAATTATGTTTCATGTCAACAGAACCCTACATTATTTAAATGCCATGTTCTACAGATCCTTGAAGTGGTTGAAGATTACCTATTTAGTCAGAATGCAATCTCCATGTATCTAAAGAACCTGATTAATCTGACTATATGTATAGCAAACATGAATAAATTAGGACAATGACATCAAAGTGTAAACAACCAATAAATATTTTGATCAGAGGTAAGAATAATATATAATGCAATACAAAACTATATCCTAAAAGTTGTATCAATATGCAAAATGTCCTAACATAGAGGTAGAAATATGTATAAATACAATCTGATAGAATAACTCTGCATAGGTGTACAAATAATGTAAACAGAAATAACAAATATAATTTGAACTTGTATCAATATGCAAAAACTATACCAATGTAAATTATCCATAAATAATAGCTCACAAGTGTTCATTCTATTACCCTATATTATGATACCTTCTTTTTGAACCTACATAGTTTCCACCCCATCCCTCTACCTGATACAAGTAATAATCAACAACCCCTAAATGGTGTTCCAAACCCTGAGGACAAACTGTTTTGGGAAAGGGGATATTATCCTCTAGAATTGCTTCCTGGTGTCATGGGGGTAGTGTTCTCTTTATGGGATCATGCAATAGTAAAGTGATAGTGAAGTTTCAAGATTACAGTCTAGTATAGTTGTAAATGATTTCCGAGCAGCTGATGGTTTTTTTTTCAAAAGTTCTTATTTGGAGTTCTGGCCAGAACGTAATGAAAAGGTGAACCATTTCAGCAGCTGGTACCCCCAAAAACAGTCTTATAGTAGCGTTATCAGCATCATGATGTCATCTCAACCAGGTAGAGTTGTTGCTGTGGGGCCCCATCTTCTTCCTGAAAACTTCAATGATTACTGCAGGAAAAGGATCTGTAGAAAACTCTATTGTTCATTGTGGAAAACGTAAACATTATTCATATAGACATACATTCAATAAAGAATATGATACAGACAAAATAGACATGGAGAAAGTAAAATGTTTCCTAACGTCTTCCTTCTGTCCCATACCAGATGGCTTCTGATATGAGACAGAAACTTTAAATGCTCCTTTTAACAACATGCTTGGATTTAGAGAAGTACAGAGCCATTGTCCAACTCCAAAGCCAGCTCTCTCTCTCTCTCTCTCTCTCTCTCTATATATATATATATATATATATATATATATATATATATATATATATATATACTGTAAAGATAAGAGTATAACACTTCCCCAACCCTATATGCTTTCCTGACCACCTGTATGGTTGTCACCATTGTGGATGAGCTATTATTTTTCTTTCTCAAGAGGTTTTTCTTTTTCAAAGTGAATATTTATTAATTTTGATGGTATCCATAGTTTTTCTTCTCCCGTATAAACAAGAGTGAAACCCCTTCCCCAATGTAGCACATCTGATGATTTCCATTATGAGGTCAACACATCCTTAAAATACACTGGTTGATTCATTTAGAAGTTTTTTTCATTATCCAATGTCTCCCTGCTGCCATTGTTCCTTTTTTATCTTACATTAAACTTTATTACCAAAAACTTATGTTTTGACATAAGAAGACATACACAAAAAGGTAATAAATATTTACTGATTGAAGTTTTTTTTATCTAAAAGTATACCAATCCAAATTCCCACTCCCTCCCCTCCTACAACTTCTCTCCCTCTTCCTCCACAGACCCTCCCAACCTACCCCCTCCAATCCTAAGAGAGGACCATGCACCCCAACCTGTGGAACGTCCAAGGCTCTCCTTACTACATCTAGGTTGAGCAAGGTTTACATTAAAAAGGAATGGGATCCCAAGAAGCCGGTACATGCAGTAGAGACAAATCCCAGTGGCCCCTCAGTCTGCCCCAACTGTCAACCCCCTTCCAAGGGGCTTGGTTGTTCCCATGCTCGTTCACTCCCAGTCTAGCTGGAGTTGGTGAGATACCATTAGTTCAAGCAAACTGTCTCAGTGGATGAACCCCTCATGGTCTTGAATTCTTTGCTCATATTCTCACTCCTTCCACTCTTCAACTAGATCTTGGGAGCTCAGTCCAGTGCTCCAGTGTGGGTCATTGCCTCTGTTCCAATTTGTTGTTGGACAAAGATTTTTATGGTGATATATAAGATAATCATCAGTCTTACTACAGAGTTAGGCCAGTTTAGACACCCTCTCTTCTATCGCTTAGGGTCTTAGCTGGGGTCATCCCTGTGGGTTCTTGGGCATTTTTCTAGGGCCAGGTTTCTTGCTAACTCCATAATGGCTCCCTCAATCAAAATATCTCTTTCCTTGTTCTCATATCTTTCCTTCCTCCGTTCAACTATCCCATTCCCTCAAGTTCTCCTACCCCCCCCCTTCTCCTCTCCTTTCTACCCACTGTCCCCCATGCTCCCAAATGTTTGTCTGATTCCAATTTCCAGGTGGGTCTATATATGTTTTTCTTTGGGTTCACCTTATTACTTAGTTTCTCTAGGATTGTGAACTATAGGCTCAATGCCTTTTGTTTATGACTAGTATCCACTTATGACTGATTACATACCATATTCATTTTTTGGGGGTCTGGGTTACATCACTCAGGATAGTGTTTTCTAATTCCATCCATTTACAGGCAAAATTCAAGATGTCATTATTTTTTATCACTGAGTAGTACTCTAATGTGTAGATGTGCCACACTTTCTTTATCCATTCTTCACTTGAGGGGCATCTAGGTTGTTTCCAGGTTATGGATCAAATAGTAAACATAGATTTATTTATTTTTATTTATTAAATATAGACTCAATGCAATACCCATCAAAATCCCAACATCATTGTTCCTTTCTCATTAACGTTAAGAAAATTCAAGGTTAATAAAGCATTATGTAATATATTTCTGGGGGCACTTTCCACCCCCTTCTGTTTGTTTAGCATATCCTTTATAGTTTGATTTGACCTTTCTATAACTGCCTGACATGAAGGATTATTTGCTATACCTGTAATGTGTTGTATATTATAATAGGCAAAAAAGTTTCATTTTCTTAGATACATATGATGGACCATTGTCTGTCTTTATTTATGCAGGAATACCCATGATGGCCATAACTTTTAATAAATGCATGATTATTGAGTCAGCCTTTTCTGTGTCTATGGTGTGGTGCAAATATTTTAATTTTCCAATTTTCATAAAGTGGAACACATCCATCTGCCAGATCTCATTCCTTGAGTACCCTTTGGGTTACTCCCAGCAGGCAATGGTGTTTGGTTATAGAAAGAGCAAGAAGGGCAGCTCTTTATAATCTACAGCTTGTTGCCATATAATAGGAAACTTTTTCTTTAAAACTTTGCTATTGACATAATTTTTTATGAAATTCAAAGGCCTGCAATATACTTCCAATCAATAATTGATTAATTTCTGCATTACCTTTTGCTAGAGAACCTGACAGACCCATATTGAAGGCGTAAGTCACAAACAATGCCACACCAGTTTGGAATTATGATTAATAGGGTGGTATTTATTTAAAGGGGAAAAACTTACAGATCACCGTCAGCGCTCTGCGCAACCAGGAAGGGAGTCTAGTCGCCCGGCGGAGCAGGAAGTGAAGAGAGAGAGGAGAGGGAAGTGGCCGCTTTTTTAAAGGGAGAGAGACCACGCCCCAAAGTGCTGGTATCTCAGCGGCGATAGGCTGGAGGAGTGGGAGGACCTCCCCTAACACCTCCCCCATTTGTTTAAATAAGAGAGTTCTAAACCTACTATGAAATTATATACAATAAGTACAAATATCCTATTCTAACTAGCTTAGGTCTTATATAATAAATAACTTGGCCAAGTCATGAGAGAAAGTAACTACATTTATATAGTCTTCAACCCCATCAAAGATCTGAGAAGGGAAATAATGATACCTGGGTAATTAGGAAGTTCAGTAAAACAACTTCCAAAACATGCAACAAATCACAGAGACAACTAGCTACCTAGGCAATCACCCAAAGTCACGTTAGCAGCGTTGAAGCAACCAACATTGGCTAAGGCCTAACATAACTGACATACCATTTTCAAAGGCAAGCAACTTTTCAAAACTATCTTACCCTGTCTTGGCAGGATATGACAGCCCTGTTTTATCCATTGATGCACGCTCTGTATCTTTGTCAGTGGTTGAGGTATGGACATTTCTTTGCCCCAAGGCCAGTTCTGCCAAAAAGAAAGGCTCCAGGTGGAGTGTCTTTGGTGCTCAACATTCTCTCGGGAATAGAGTGGTGTTGCCAGGAGCAATTGTGTCTCACTACCGCAAAACTCTGAGTTAGATTAAAGGCCATTTTCTACAGCTCTTTGAAGAAGTTGAAGATTATCTATCTATACTGAGTATAATCTCTATATATCTAAAGAACCTGATTAGTCTAAATATAAATGACAAACTTAGATGACTATTAGTCTATATAATTCTCAATATCTATCTAACTTAAAGACTAAGAAAATAAACGACTGTGAAACAAATGAGGACAATGACCTCCAAATATAAACAATGTACAAATATACATTGCAGTAGGTAAATATATATCAATACACAAACATTATATAAGTATCTTAATCAGAGGTAGAAATGAACAGAAGAATATGGCACTCCTAAGAATGATAGAATCTTTACAAACTAATAATGAACAACTAATTGACAGGATTAAAATTATTGAAAATCAGAGGATATCTGAACAAGTGGATACTATGACAGACAAAATTGACTCCATATCCAAGGGTATTAGAAAGTTACCTGAAAGGGTTCAGGCTGTTGAATTTGACATTCAGACTTTATCACAAAGTTTTGATAAGGTAACAGACAGAATGTACCTCCAAGATGGGAATCTACATGATATACAAGAAAAGTTTAAGGAGGACATGGTATCTTTGAAGGAAAAAATTAAAGCTTTGGAATCACAGGTGCAGAATGGGAACCAAAAAATTGATACCTCAGTGAAATCACTGGAAATATATACAGGTCAGGAGATTCAGGATTTAAGAGAGACAATGATAAAAAGATTTTAAAAGATTGGAGAAATTATTGCAGCTGGTGAACAGAGTAAGGAGGCACAAGGACAGGATACAATGCCTCCACCAGCTATTAGAACTGGCTTACCCAGGGTTCTAGCGACATACCTTATACATAATTTTGACAAAGCGTCAACTTCTAAAGGCTCAAAGGGAGTCAGAGAAGCTAGATGGACGCCAATAGCAATGAATGATCTGAAAGAAATTAAGCAAGCTGTTGTTAATTTTGGCTTGTGCAATGCATATGTAAAGGAAATGATAAGGACTTGAGCTTCTAATGCTAGAGCTACTCCCCATGATTTCCATCAGTTAGTGTCTGCAGTTTTAGATAATGGACCTTCCTTGATGTTTGGAATTTATTTCAGAGAAGAATCCAAACATATGGAACAGCAAGGAAGAGCAAAAGGTGTCGAGGTTTCCCAAGATCAAATTCTTGGTGCAGGAGAATATGCTGATCCACAGGTCCAAGCTCTTTATGATGATGAAGTAC
Source organism: Microtus oregoni (assembly GCF_018167655.1). NCBI lineage: Eukaryota > Metazoa > Chordata > Mammalia > Rodentia > Cricetidae > Microtus > Microtus oregoni. The sequence goes on from NW_024543812.1 coordinate 930,004, forward strand.
TGCATCTATGTCACCAAGCAGCTTTAAATGCTTGGAATAGGATACAAGATCCAGCAAAAAGGGTTGAATCATATACCAGAATTAGGCAGGGACCGAGAGAACCCTTTATTGACTCTTGCAAAGATTAATTAAGGCTCTGGACATAGGGGTAACAGACCCAGAAGCTAGACGAATACTTCTTGAATCTCTAGCTTTTGAGAATGCAAACATAGAATGCAAAAAGATAATTGGGCCTTTAAAGTCTAGATCAGCACCTATGGATGAATGGATTCAGCATACGATGAATGTTGAGACGTTTAGCTATAACGATGAACCTTGGGGAGGAGAAGCGATTTCCACAGCAATGAGGAGACATCAAACTGCCAGGTGTTTTAATTGTGGTAAATTAGGACATCTGAAAAGGGATTGCAGGCACAGAATTTCTGGGAATATTATCTCCTCTGGGAATGACAAAAATAGGAGACCTAGGCCTTCAGGTATATGTAGGAGATGCGGTAAAGGCCGGCATTGGTCCAATGAATGCAGGTCAACAACAGACAAACAAGGCAACCCGATACCATCGGGAAACTCCTTGAGGGGCCTCTCGCAGGCCCCCAAGCCAACAGTGGCCCAGTCATTCCCAGTCACAGCGGAGAACGTGCCTTACCAAGAAAATTAAATCTCCAATTTCTGCTGTAAAAAGTAATACTGGTCTAAATGATGAAATACGTTTGGAGGATGAGTCAAAAAACCCAGTAGGACAGAGTAAACGTATATTTTGGCAGACTTCTATTAATGATCAAAGACCAAAGCTAAGAGTCTGTATAAATGGCACTTTTATTGAAGGCTTATTAGACACATGTGCGGATGTAAGTATCATTACCCCAGAATCTTGGCATCCGAATTGGCCTCTTCAAGAGGTAGAAGTTCAGTTCCTGGGAATTCGAACCCTATCTCGTGTAAAACAAAGCACAAGATGGGTTGAATGCATAGGACCCGAAGGGCAAATAGGAAGACTAAGGCCACATATAGCCAATATTGCCATTAATTTATGGGGCCGTGACCTGCTACAGCAATGGAATACCCAGATTAACATTCCTGTAGTTCCAGGAACTCATAATTCTGGGAAGGATATGATGAGGTATTATGGAAAAAGGTCACCAGCCATTCAGGCTGTACAAGAACATACAGCAAATACCAAACCTGTAGAGGTACCAACAGCCCTACCTTTAAAATGGCTAACTGAGAAGCCAATATGGATCAAACAGTGGCCTCTAGCTGAAGATAAACTACAGGCATTGGAACAGCTGGTGCAGGAGCAACTAGATGCTCACCATATTGAAGAATCAACCAGCCCTTGGAATTCTCCTGTGTTTGTTGTAAAAAAGAAATCTGGTAAATGGAGAATGGTGACAGATCTAAGAGCTGTCAACAAAGTAATTCAACCTATGGGCCCACTACAATCTGGAATTCCTTTGCCTTCTCTGTTACCAAAAGGATGGCCTCTTATAGTTATTGATTTGAAAGATTGTTTTTTCACTATACCGTTACAAGAAAAGGATAGAGAAAAATTTGCCTTCACAGTGCCTACTTATAATAATTCTCAGCCTAATAGGAGATATCAATGGACTTTCCTCCCACAGGGTATGCTCAATAGTCCTACATTGTGCCAATATTTTTGTAAGTAAACCATTGGAAATAATTCGTAAACAATTCCCTAAGTCCATAATTTATCATTACATGGATGACATCTTGTTATCTGATTCAAATAAAGATACTTTAGAAAGGATGTTTGAAGAAGTAAAGAAAGTCTTGCCTAGGTGGGGATTACAAATTGCCCCTGAAAAGATTCAAAGAGGAAATTCTATTAATTACCTAGGTTACAGAATAGGGTTAGAGAAAATTAAAACGCAAAAGGCACAAATTAGGAGAGACCGGTTAAAGACTCTTAATGACTTCCAAAGATTGTTAGGAGACATTTCCAGTCTACGACCAGCTGTTGGGATAACACCTGATCTAATAGTTCATTTAAACAAAACCTTAGATGGTGATAAAGATTTGAATAGTCCAAGAAAACTGACAGCTGAAGCAGAAAAGGAACTGACAATGATTGAGGAAAAATTACAGGAGGCACATGTGGATAGGGTGAACCCAAATCTTAGCTGCATCCTAGTCATATTGCCTTCCAGAATTTCTCCTACAGGGATTCTAATGCAGAGGATATTATTTTAGAGTGGATATTTATACCCAATAAACCAAGTAAAAAATTAAAAACTTATGTGGAAAAAGTCTCTGAATTAATTATAAAAGGTAAGCTGAGACTTCATCAACTAGCAGGTATAGACCCAGCAGAAATTATAGTGCCTTTTACTACTGAAGAAGTAAAAACGTTATGGGAAGACAATGAACTGTGGCAAAGAGCTTGTGCTAATTTTTTGGGAGAAATTAATAGCAACTATCCCAAAAGTGTTAGACTTAACCTCATAAAAAGAACTTTTTGGATTCTTCCTAGAATTGTATGTGATGCTCCAATAACTGGAGCCCGTACGTTCTATACTGATGCAAATAAATCAGGGAAAGCAGGTTACAAGTCAGATGAATTGAGTAAGGTGGAACAAAGCCCTTATAATTTTGTCCAGAAGGCAGAATTATATGCCCTTCTTATGGTGCTAAGGGATTTTAAAGAACCTCTTAGTATAGTTACAGATTCACAATGTGCAGAAAGAGTTATCTTGCATATTGAAACTGCTGAATTTATACCAGATGACACAGAGTTGACTTCATTGTTTATCCAGGTACAAGACATAATCAGGAACAGGCTTTGTCCGATGTACATAACACACATCCGGTTCCATAAAGGTCTGCCTGGTCCTCTAGGCCAAGGCAATGCTGAGATTGATCAATTATTGATTGGAAGTGTGTTGCAGGCCTCAGAATTTCATAAGAAGCATCATGTCAATAGTAAAGGCCTAAAGAAAGAATTTTCCATTACTTGGCAACAAGCTAAGGACATTATAAAGAGATGTCCTACTTGTTCTTTCTATAATCAAACACCGTTGCCTGCAGGGAGTAACCCAAAGGGTACTAAGAGAAATGAAATCTGGCAGATGGATGTGTTCCACTTTATGGAATTTGGTAAATTAAAATATGTACACCACACCATAGACACGTATTCAGGCTTTCAATGGGCTACTGCCCTGAGCTCAGAAAAAGCTGATTCAGTAATAACACATTTATTGGAAGTTATGGCCATCATGGGTATACCTGCGCAAATAAAGACAGATAATGGTCCAGCATATGTATCTAAGAAAATGAAACGCTTTTTTGATTATTATAATATAACACACATTACAAGTATACCAAATAATCCTACAGGTCAGGCAGTTATAGAAAGATCAAATCGTACTATAAAGGATATGCTGAACAAACAGAAAGGGACCGAAAATACCCCCAGAAATAGATTACATAATGCTTTATTAACTTTGAATTTTCTCAACGCTAATGACAGCAGCAGAAAGACATTGGATAATGGAAAAGTCTGCTGAACTAAATCAACCGATTTATTTCAAAGATGTGCTGACCTCTCAATGGAAGCCAGGAGATGTGCTACGTTGGGGAAGGGGTTTTGCTCTTTTTTCCGCAGGAGAAGAAAAATTGTGGATACCATCAAAATTAATAAAGTTTCGATTTGAAGAGGAGAAACCTCTTGGACAGGAGAAATGACAACTCATCCACAATGATGATATTCATACAGATGGTAAGAAAAACATAAAATGGGCGCAGGGTTCTGTTCTTATCTCCACAGGAAAACACTCATCTTTGAGAAATTCAAGAGACCCTGGAAGTTTGGATACTGACAGATGGAAAAATACCTGCCCAATAGGAAATATCAAGAAAACTGAATGAGTTGTGTAAGTAAAATATATTAAACCATATTTCTAAATTTATAAAGCTGGTTTTGAAGTTGGACTCTGGCTCAGTCCCTCTCCAATTCCAAGCCTGTTAGTAAGAGAAAAACCCAGAGTTTCTGGAGTTTCTGTCTCATGTCAAGAGCCATGATATGGGACAGAAAGAAATATGAGTTTAGAAAACATCTTTGCTTTTCTTCATATCTATCATACTTTTCATTGAATTTATCTATCATGCCTTTCAGTGAATATGTATATATATATGTCTATATGATTAATGTTTAAGTTTTTCACAATGAACAATGAATTTTTCCTGAAGTGACATTTGAAGTTTCCAGGAAGAAGATGGGGCCCCATAACAACAACTCCACCTGGTTGATATGACGTCATGATACTGATAGCGCTACTACAAGACCTGCTTTGGGTACCAGCTGCACAAGACAGTTCCAACTTGGTTAGCTGAAATGGTGCACATCTTATACAACATTTTGGCCAGACCTGCACAAAATACTCAGAGACTATTGGCAATTTTAAAATACATTGATCTTGAAATTTAACCATCATTTTACTTTCACAGGATCCCCCAGAAAGAATGTCGCCTCCATGACAGCTGGAAGTAATTCTAGAGGACGATGTCCCCTCTCCCAGTAAAGTTTTCCCTTGGGGTTAGGGACATCATTTAGGGGTTGATTATAATTAGTATACGATTGAGGGTTGGGGGAGGAATTTTATAAGCTCAGGGATCATTTTGAAAAAAAAAAGAGGGATGATGGGATAAGAGATTTGTAATTGTGAGTTACTGTTTTTAGACAAATATATTGGTATAGATTCTTGTATATTGATACAAAGTTAAATTATATTGACTATTGTATGCATGCATGTTTCTACCTCTGTTTAAAACATTTTTATGTATTGACATATATTGTATTGATATATATATATATTGTATATATTTACCATATTGCAGTGTACATTTCTACCTCTGATTAAGATACTTACATAATGTTTGTGTATTGATATATATTTACCTACTGCAATGTATATTTGTACATTGTTTATATTTGGAGGTCATTGTCCTCATTTGTTTCACAGTCGTTTATTTTCTTAGTCTTTAAGTTAGATAGATATTGAGAATTATATAGATTAATAGTCATCTAAGTTTGTCATTTATATTTAGACTAATCAGGTTCTTTAGATATATAGAGATTATACTCAGTATAGATAGATAATCTTCGACCTCTTCAAAGAGCTGTAGAAAATGGCCTTTAATCTAACTCAGAGTTTTGCGGTAGTGAGACACAATTGCTCCTGGCAACACCACTCTATTCCCGAGAGAATGTTGAGCACCAAAGACACTCCACCTGGAGCCTTTCTTTTTGGCAGAACTGGCCTTGGGGCAAAGAAATGTCCATACCTCAACCACTGACAAAGATACAGAGCGTGCATCAATGGATAAAACAGGGCTGTCATATCCTGCCAAGACAGGGTAAGATAGTTTTGAAAAGTTGCTTGCCTTTGAAAATGGTATGTCAGTTATGTTAGGCCTTAGCCAATGTTGGTTGCTTCAACGCTGCTAACGTGACTTTGGGTGATTGCCTAGGTAGCTAGTTGTCTCTGTGATTTGTTGCATGTTTTGGAAGTTGTTTTACTGAACTTCCTAATTACCCAGGTATCATTATTTCCCTTCTCAGATCTTTGATGGGGTTGAAGACTATATAAATGTAGTTACTTTCTCTCATGACTTGGCCAAGTTATTTATTATACAAGACCTAAGCTAGTTAGAATAGGATATTTGTACTTATTGTATATAATTTCATAGTAGGTTTAGAACTCTCTTATTTAAACAAAAGGGGGAGGTGTTGCGGGAGGTCCTGCCGCTCCTCCAACCTAAAGCTGCTGAGATACCAGCCCATTGGGGCGTGGTCTCTCTCCCTTTAAAAAAAAAACGGCCACTTCCCTCTCCTCTCTCTCTTCACTTCCTGTTCCACTGGCGACTAGACTCCCTTCCTGGTTGCGCAGAGGGCTGGGACAGTGATCTGTAAGTTTTTCCCCTTTAAATAAATACCACCCTATTAATCATAATTCCAAACTGGTGTGGCATTGTTTGTGATTTACGCCTTCAGGGGTGTAGGAGGGAAATCTTATAAACCTTGCATACCATAGTACATGGTGTAATTAAAATGGTATTGACTTATTGAACAGTTAAATTTTTCATAATTTTCCCCTTATAAATTATAAGTTTATAATTTATATTTAAAATTATAAATCATACCTGTGATTTAATTAGAACTGGAGTAGGTGCAATAACGATTACTGCCAGTAGATGTTGCAGTGCACTTGGAGCTGCGTGACTGGTTTGAACCTGATTTTAGCGTTAAATGCCAAAAGATAAGCTCAGATTAAAAACAGTTATTTAGTGTAGATCACAGGCTGTTTGCTCTGCAGCCGTCCCTGACTGGTTGGCGGCTGCACAAGCACTTGAATAGTAAGGTAGCAATGCCTAACAGAGGCATCCAGGGAAACCCTGGGGAGCCAACATCTTGCCTGAGTTTTTGCATGGTGGAAAAACTGTACCCAGAGTGGCTCCAACTCCTCAGGCACCTTGGCCCTTCATGGCTGCATGGCTCGGAGGCGTTTAATGAGGAAATATGAAGCAGCTCAGCTAGCAGCTACTAAGGGCTGCTGCACCGGAATTCTATACTCAAAATGAATGGCAGCATGGAGCCTGACTGTGGCTGTCCAGAGCCGCCAGAGACTCTAGCCCCATGAATCAGGCACCAACTGTAGAAATTAGCTTGATTTGGGAAATAATCAGGCTAGCTAAAGGATAAAACAGTTATATTTTTCTTTACTTTAAGGGGAAAACTCACAAAACAGGAACTAGAAGTCCAAGCACAGTTGTGCCCCACAGGAATCACAGAGAGGGGGAGAGAGACAGACAGACAGAGAGAGAGAGAGAGAGAGAGAGAGAGAGAGAGAGAGAGAGAGAGAGAGAGAGAGAGAGAGAGAGAGCGCACCTGGCCCATTTTACTCCCTGTCCCAGAAAACCACTCCTTAACTTGGATCCACCTCTTAAAGATAATTGGTTAATGAGGTTTCCCTATCAGTCACCTTTCATGGCATCTTTAAAAATAAACTGTTACTGCATGAATATGTGTATTTATATATAGCTATATCCCCAAATATAACCTTTTTGTTAAGTCCATGCATTGTTACTTGTATATACATTTTCAAGGATGTTCATTTGACACCGAACAATCAGTTGGTGTGGTCTTTCCTGGGGAAGAACCATATCTCATGCCCAGTTTTATTCAGTTCCCTGTAGTTCTTCATGAAGGGTTAGGCTCTCATGAGCCTTACCCATTCCAATTTGTCATATTCATTGGTGGTGTCAACATTATTTAGGTCATGTGTTGGTGAGAGCTTTTTTAGATATAGCTCCTGATATTTCTAGGAGATAACAATCTCACAGCAAACGTCCTGATTCTCTGGTTCTTAACATCTTTCCACCTTCACCAGACAGTGGTGGTATACACATTTAATACCAACACTCAAGAGGCACACACAGGTGAATTTCTGTGAGTTTGAGGACAGCCTTGTCTACAGAGTGAGTTTCACGAAAGCCAGGTCTGTTTCACGTTGAAACCCTGTCTCTCAAAACCAAACCAAGCCAACCAAACAAAATGAAACCAAACCAAACAAACAAACAAACAGAACCCCCCTCCTCCAGTCTTTCCACCTTCTCTTCCAGTGTTCCCTGAGACTTAGGTGCAGGAATTGTTTTGTAGACATTTGGGCTGGACTCTACAACTCTGTGTTTTGATTGGCTGTGGTTTTCTGTAGTGATCCCTATCTGTTGCAAACCAAAGTTTCCTTGATGAGGGGTGAAAATCATATTGTCTGGCTATAAGGGTAAATGTTTAAATTGTCAGGAATAATGCTGTTTTACAAAAAGTGGTAGCTATAGGTTTTTCTCCAAGTTCCATGACTTCACTAGTCTTTGGTGTGTGGCTAGGTTTCCAGTAACAGACTTGGTTTCTCTCTTGTTTATCAGGTTTTAAGTCTAATTAGGGAGCTGTTGGTTACTGCCAAAGTATGTGTGCCACTACTGTGTTCACAATGTTGTTATACCAAGCTGATCACAGTGATTCATAGGTGTTGTAGCTGGATATTGTTATTGGCTACTTTCATCTTTTAGAAGTATACATGTCATCTTTTGGTAGCACGGAAGCTATCTTCCTAGGAGGGGAAATTCAGGTCAGTTCCATCTCATGGAGCCTCTGGCCCTGCTTCCAAAGTTCATGATGTCTTCAGCAATAGGGGCCTTCCTTCCATCTTTGGGGTGTAATCAAGAGAAGAAGCAATAGGCTGCATGTTTTGGGAACCTCTTGCATGGCCCTGGATAGCAATAGCATTTTTTATTATTTTATTTTTATTATTTTATTACTTTAAAAAATACCAATCCAAATTCCCACTCCCTCCACACACCCTCCCACCCCTCCCCTTCCATTCCTAAGAGAGAGCAAGGTACCCTGCCCTGTGGCAAATCCAAGGCCCTCCCTACTACATCTATGTTGAGCAAGGTATACATCCAAAGAGAATAGGATCCCAAAAAAGCCAGTACATTCAGTAGAGACAAATCCCAGTGCCACTGTCAGTGGCCCATCAGTCTGCCCCAATTGTCAATCCCCTTCAAAGGGGCTTGGTTTTTCCCATGCTCATTCACTCCCAGTACAGATGGAGTTGTTTAGCTCACATTAGCTCAGGCAAACTGTCTCAGTGGGTAAACCCCTCATGGTCTTGACCTCCTTGCTCATAATATCACTCCTTCAACTGGACCTTGGGAGCTCAGTCCAGTGCTCTGATGTGGTTTTCTGCCTGTTTCCATTCCTTGTAGAATGAAGGATATATGGTGATATTTAAGATAATTATCAGTCTGACTCCAGGGCAAGGCCAGTTCAGGCACCCTCTCCTCTATTGCTTAGGATCTTAGCTGAGGTCATCCTTGTGAATTCCTGGGAAATTTTCTATAGCCAGGTTTCTTGATAACCCCATAATGGCTCGCTGAATCAAGATATCTCTTTCCTTGCTCTCATATCTGTCCTTCCTCTATCTTGACTATTCGCTCAAGTTATCAACCCTCCGCCTCTAACCTTCCTTCTACACCTGTTCCCATTTTTGTCAGGCAATCTTGTCTGTTTCCAATTCCCAGTATATGTTTTTCTGTGGGTTCACTTTATTACTTAGCTTCTCTAGGATCATGAACTATAGGCTTTATGTCCTTTATTTATAGCTAGAATCCACTTATGACTGAGTACATACCATATTCATTTTTTTGGTCTGCGTTACCTCACTTAGGATAGTGTTTTCTAATGCCATCCATTTGCATGCAAAATTCAAGATGTCATTGTTTTTTATCACTGAGTAGTACTTTAATGTGTAGATGTGCCAGACTTTCTTTATCCATTCTTTAGTTGAGGGGAATCTAGGTTGTTTCCAGGTTCTGGCTATTACAAATAATGCTGCTATGAACATAGTTGAACAAATGCTTTTATAGTATGATTGAGCATCTCTTGGGTATATTCCCAAAAGTGGTATTGCTTTCTCCTGAGATAGGTTGATTCCCAATTTTCTGACAGACCGCCATACTGATTTCCAAAGTGGTTGCACGAGTTTGCATTCCCACCAGCAATAGATGAGTGTTACCCTTACTCCACAACCTCTCCAGCATAGGCTATCATTGGTGTTTTTGATTTTAGCCATTCTGACAGGTGTAAGATGGTATCTCAGAGTTGTTTTGATATGCATTTCCCTGATAGCTAAGGAAGCTGAACATGTCGTTAAGTATCTTTTGGCCATTTGAAATTCTTCTGTTGAGAATTCTGTTTAGTTCAGTACACCATTTTTAATTGGGTTATTTAAAATTTTAATGTCTAATTTCATGAGTTCTTTATATATTTTGGAGATCAGTCCTTTGTCTGATGTGGAGTTGGTGAAGATCTTTCCCCATTCAGTAGGCTGCCTTTTTGTCTTATTGACTGCGTCCTTCTCTTTACAGAAGCTTTTCTGTTTCAGAAGGTCCCATTTATTTATTGTTACTCTTAGTGTCTGTGCTACTGGAGTTATATTTAGGAACTGTTCTCCTGAGCCCATTCATTGAAGGCTACTTTCCATTTTCTCTTCTATCAGGTTTGATGGGGGAGTGTTCTATATCAATCTGTTGATTTCATTGGTTAAGCAATAAAGAAACTGCTTGGCCCTCATAGGTTAAAACATAGGTGGGAGGAGTAAACAGAACGGAAGGCTGGGAGAAAGAAGCTGAGTCAGAGAGTCACCATGATTCTCCCACTCCAGGCAGACACAGGTTAAGATCATTCCTGGTAAGCCAGCTCTTGGGCTACATAGATTATTAGAAATGGGCTAGTCCAGGTGCGAGAGCTAGCCTAGAAGAGGCTAGATAAAAATGGGCCAAGTGGTGTTTAAAAGAATACAGTTTCCGTGTAATTATTTCAGGTAAAGCTAGCCGTGAGGGCAGCTGGGTGCCGGGGACGCAGCCCCGCCGCTCCTACTACAACAGAGTGGCACCCAATGTGCTAATGAACTCCACGTAAAACCTGAGAAGGCTTAAAAATAAGGGAGAGAGAGTATAACACAGATTTTTGCTGTTTGTTGGTGGCGTGCTGTAGAGAGATTTCCTGATTCGGCAACAGCAGCAGAAAAAATGTTGTGTCATTTTAAAGCACAGCTTCTTGGGGCTGTGCTGCCAGTGTGAACTCAGCCCCGCTGCTCTTACTACAACACAGGTTCAGTGTGTTCAGATTTATATTGAGATCTTTAATACTTTTGGCGATAGATATGGATCTATTTTCATTCTTCTACAGGTTGATATCCAGTTATGCCACAACCATTTGTTGAAGATGCTTTCTTTGTTCCATTTATAATTGTAGCTTCTTTGTCAAAAATCAGGTGTTCATAGGTTTGTGGATTAATATCCGGGTCTTCAATTCCATTCCATTGGTCAATGTTTTTATGCCAGTACCAAGCTGTTTTGATTACTGCAGCTCTGTAATAGAACTTAATGTAGGGACGGTAATGCCTCTGCAAGTTCAAGTTTCTTTACTGTATAGGATTGATTCAGCTCCTGGGGTTTTTGTTTCTCCATATAAAGTTGATTATTGCCCTTTCAAGGTCTGCGAAGATTTGTGTTGGGATTTTGATGGGGATTGCTTTTGGCAGAATTTCCCTTTTTAGTATGTTGATCCTTACTATCGAGGAACATGGGAGTTCTTTCCATTTTCTTGTGTCTTCTTCAATTTCTTTCCTTTTATTATTTATTTGTTTATTAAAAATTTCCACCTCATCCCTTCCTCTCATTTCCCTCCTCCTCACTATCCAGTCCTAAGAGAAGTCAGGGTACCCTGCCCTGTGGGAAGTCCAAGACCCCCATCCATGTCTAAGAAGGTGTGCATACAAACAGACGAGGCTCCCACAAAGCCGGTACATGCCGTAGAATCAAAACCCAGTACCACTGTCCTTGGCTTCTCAGTCAGACCTCATTGTCAGCCACATTCAGAGAGTCTGGTTTGATCACATGCTCGTTCAGTCCCAGTCCAGCTGGCTTGGTGATCTCCCATTAGATCAGTCCCACCATCTCCGTGGGTGGACACACCCCTCTCAGTCCTGACTTCCTTGCTCATGTTCTCCTTCCTTCTGCTGTTCATCAGGGCCTTGGGAGCTCAGTCTAGTGCTCCAGTGTGGGTCTCTGATTCTATCTCCATCCATCTCCAGATGAAGGTTCTATAGTGATATGCAAGATATTCATCAGTGTGGCTATAGGAGAAAACCAGCTCAGGCACCCCCTGCTCTGCTGCCCATGGACCTATCTGGGGAAATCCCCTTGGACACCTAGGAACCCCTCTAGAGTCAAGTCTATTGCCAACCCTAAAATGGCTCCCTTCGTTAAGATATCTTCTTCCCTGCTCCCATATCCATCCTTCCTCCATCTCAATCATACCATTCCCCTAAGCTTTCCCCAATCCTCCCCTTCTCCCTTTTCTCTCTCCATCTCCATTACCCCTATCCCACCCTCACCCCCCTGCTCCCAACTTTTTCCCGGTGATCTTGTATACTTCCAATATCCAGGAGGATAACTATATGTTTTTCTTTGGGTTCACCTTCTTATTTAGCTTCTCTAGGATCACGAACTATAGGCTCAATGTCCTTTGTTTATGGCTAGAATCCACTTATGAGTACATACCATATTCCTCTTTTTTGGGTCTGGGTTATCTCACTCAGTTAAGTGTTTTCTATTTCCATCCATTTGCATGAAAAATTCAAGATGCCATTGTTTTTTACCGCTGAGTAGAACTCTAAAGTGTATATGTGCCCTACCTTCTTTATCCATTCTTCTATTAAGGGGCACCTAGGTTGTTTCCAGGTTCTTATTATTAAAATAGTGCTGCTATGAGCATAGTTGAACAAATGCTTTTGTAGTATGATTGGGCATCACTTGGGTATATTCCCAAGAGTGGAATTGCAGGATCCTGAGGTCAGTTGACTCCCAGTGCCTTGAGAAACCACCACACTGTTTTCCAAAGTGGTTGCACAAGTTTGCATTCCCACCAATGATGGATGAGTGTTCCCCTTATTCCGCATCCTCTCCAGCATAGGCTATCATTGGTGTTTTTGATTTTAGCCATTCTGACAGGTGTAAGATGATATCTCAAAGTTGTTTTGATTTGCATTTCCCTGATCGCTAGGGAGGTTGAGCATGACCTTAAGTGTCTTTTGGCCATTAGAACTTCTTCTGTTGAGAATTCTATGATCAGTTCAGTACCCCATTTTTTAAATTGGGTAAATTAGCATTTTAAAGTCTAGTTTTTTTTTGAGTTCTTTATATATTTTGGAGATCAGACCTTTGTCTGATTCAGGGTTAGTGAAGATCTTCTCCCATTCAGTAGGTTGCCTTTTTGTCTTAATGACAGTGTTCTTTGCTTTATAGAAGCTTCTCAGTTTCAGGAGGTCCCATTTATTCATTTTTGCTCTTAGTGTCTGTGCTACTGGGGTTATACATAGTTATAAGTGGTCTCTTGTGCCCATGTGTTGCAGACCACTTTCCATTTCTCTTCTATCAGGTTCAGTGTGATCAGATTTATATTGAGGTCTTTAATCCATTTGGACTTGAGTTTTGTGCATGGTGATAGATATGGATCTATTTTCATTCTTCTACAGGTTGATATCCAGTTATGCCAGCACTATTTGTTAAAGATGCTTTCTTTCTTCCATTGTATAATTTTAGCTCCTCTGTCGAAAATCAGGTGTTCATAGGTTTGTGGGTTAATATCTGGGGCTTTGATTCAATTCCATTGGTCAACATCTCTGTTTTTGTGCCAGTACCAAGCTGTCTTCGTTACTGTAGCTCTGTAATACAGTTTGAAGTCAGGAATGGTAATATCTCTGGAAGTACTTTTATTGTATAGGATTATTTTGGCTATACTGGGTTTTTTGATTTTCTATATAAAGTTGATTATTGTTCTCTCAAGTTCTGTGAAGAATTTTGTTGGGATTTTGATGGGGATTGCATTGAATCTATAGATTGCTTTTGTTAGAAGTGCCATTTTTACTATGTTGATCCTCCCAATCCAAGAGCAAGGGATATCCTTCCATTTTTCAGGTATTCTCTTCAATTTCTTTCTTCAAAGACGTAAAGTTCTTGTCAAATAGCTTTTTCACTTCCTTAGTTAGAGTTACCCCAAGATACTTTATGCTATTTGTGGCTATCGTGAAAGGTGATGCTTCTCTGATTTCCGTCTCTGCTTCCTTATCCTTTGTGTATAGGAGGGCAACTGATTTTTTTGGAGTTGATCTTGTATCCTGCCACATTACTAAAGGTGTTTATCAGCTGTAGGAGTTCTTTGGTAGAATTTTTGGGGTCGCTTATGTATACTATCATATCATCTGCAAATAATGAAAGCTTAACTTCTTCCTTTCCAATATGAATCCCCTTGATCCCCTCATGTTGTCTTATTGCTATTGCTAGAACATCAAGCACTATATTGAAGAGGTATGGAGAGAGTGGACATCCTTGTCGTGTTCCTGATTTTAGTGGGATGGCTTTGAGTTTCTCTCCGTTTAATTTGATATTAGCTGTCGGCTTGCTGTATATAGCTTTTATTATATTTAGATATGAACCTTGTATCCCTAATCTCTCCAAGACCTTTATCATAAAGGGGTGTTGAATTTTGCCAAATGCTTTTCAGCATCTAATGAATGATCATATGTTTTTTTCTTTCCGTTTATATGATATATTACATTGATAGAATTTCATATGTTGAAGCAGCACTGAATCTCTGGGATGAAGCCTACTTGTATAATTTTTTGAATGTGTTCTTATATTTGGTTTGCCAGTATTTTATCAAGAATTTTTGCATCAATGTTCATGAGTGAGACTGGCCTGTAATTCTCTTTCTTGGTTGAGTCTTTGTGTGGTTTTGGTATCAGTGTAACTGTAGCTTCATAAAAGGAGTTTGGCAATGACTCTTCTGTCTCTATATTGTGAAATACATTAAGGAGTATTGATATTAGCTCTTCTTGGAAGTTCTGGTAGAATTCTGCATTGAAACCATCTGGTCCTGGGCTTTTTGTGGTAGAGAGGTTTTTGATAACAGCTTCTAATTCCTCACAACTTACAGGTCTATTTAAGTTGCTCACCTGGTCTTGATTTAATTTTGGTATATAGTACTTATCAAAAACTGTCCCTTTCTTTTACATTTTCCAATTTTTGGCATACAGACTTTTGTAGTAATATCTAATGATTCTCTGAATTTCCTCTGTGTCTGTGGTCATGTCCCCCTTTTCATTTCTGATCTTGTTAATTTGCGTGTTCTCTCTCTGCCATTTGATTTGTTTGGATAGGGGTTTGTCAATCTTGTAGATTTTCTCCAAGAACCAGCTCTTTGTTTCATTGATTCTTTAGATTGTTTTCTGTGTTTCTATTTTCTTGATTTCAGCCCTCAGTTTGATTATTTCCAGTCTTTTACTCCTTCTGGGTGAGTCTGCTTCTTTTTTTTTTTTCCTAGAGCTTCCAGGTGTGCTGTTAAGTCTCTAATGTGAGCTTTTTCCATTTTCTTTATGTGGGCACTTAGTGCTATGAACTTTCTTCTTAGCACTGCTTTCATAGTGTCCCATAGGTTTGGGTATGTTGTGTCTTTATTTTCATTGAATTCAAGGAAGACTTGCAAAGGGGTGAGTGTGCACCCGCCTGGCCAAATTGGAGTGCAGGGCTCCTCCTGGTCCTGCTGCAGGGGCTTCTTTGTTCTACACTACCCTCCCCTCCCCCTAAGTTTGCCCTCTTGTGTGCAGGGGTCCTTGGACCTCCAGGGGTCCCTGTCCCTGTGTTGAGGACAACCATCCAGACTGGTGAGTGGGTGCCATCCTGGGGCGGGGTGGAACTTCCACAAAAGGATCACAGGGCCCCTTCAACTCCTGCTGCAGGGGCTTCTTTGTTTCACATGAACCTGCCTCCCCCAAGCCTGCCCTGCTGTCTGTAAGGTCCTTGGCCCATGAACAGTTCCTAGTCCTCCACTGAGACGATCCACCCAGAGGGGTGAGTGTGTGCCCGCCCAGCCAGAAGAGAGTCCAGGGCACCTTCAGCTCCTGCTTCAGGGGCTTCTTTGGTCCTCATGACCCCCCCCCAAGTTTTCACTTTTTTCTGCAGGGTTCTTGGACCTCCAGGAGTCGCTGTCCCTGTGCTCAGGACTACCATCCAGACCGTCGAGTGGGTATCATCCCAGGCTGTGGTGAACTGTCCAGGAAAAGAGCACAGGGCCACTCCAGCTCCTGCTGCAGGGACTTCCTTGTTCCACATGACCCGGCCTCCCCCAAGCCTGCCCTATTGTCTGCGAGGTCTTTGGCCCAGAAACAGTTCCTCCTCCTGCACTGAGGAGATCCACCCAGAGTCAGTTACAACATAGATTGGACCAAGACGCCAAGATTCTCCTGGCTGCATTTGATGGAAGAGATAGGTAGGCATGGATGCAAGAATTTCTCCAACAACCTGAAAGGCAACATCACAACACCAGCTTCCAGGGATCACACAACAAGAAGACTTGAATACCCTATTCCAGAAGAAGTAGAAGAAATTGACTGTAAATGGAATATTATGAAAATAATAGATGACCTTAAACAGGATGTGCAAAACTGCTGCAAAGAAAAGGAGAAGTTAAAAAAAGGAAGAAGAAATGAATAAATCTCTCAAAGATACCCAAGAAAACCAAGATAAAGCAATTAAACAGGTAATGGAAATAGTTCAAGACTTGAAAAATGAAATGGAGGTAATGAAGAAAACATAAACAGAGGGAAGGCTGGATATGGAAAATCTGGGTAAATGAACAGGAACTACAGAGACAAGTATAACCAACAGAATACAAGAGATAGAAGAAAGAATCTCAGACACCGAAGAACTATAGAGGAAATAAAGTCACTAATTAAAGAAAATAACAAATCCAACAAATTCTTAACACAAAACTTCCAGGAAATCTAGGACACCATGAAAAGACCAAGCCTAAGAATAATGAGGGTAGAAGAAGGAGAATTACAGCTCAAAGGCCCAGAAAATATGTTCAACAAAATTATAGAAGAAAACTTTCTCAACCTAAAGAAGGATATTCCTATGAAGGTACAAGAAGCTTACAGAACACCAAATAGACTAGATCAAAAAAAGCATACATCCACTGTATAATAATCAAAACAAAAAACATACAGAATAAAGAATGAATATTAAGATCTGCAAAGGAAAAAGGTCAAGTAATATATAAAGGGAAGCCTATCAGAATTACACCTGACTTCTCCATGAAAACCATGGAAGCCAGAATGTCTTGGATAGATGTGCTGCGGACAGTAAGAGACCATGGATGCAAGCCCAGACTACTATACACAGCAAAGTTTGCCTTCACCATCAATGGAGAAAACAAGATATTCCAGGACAAAAACAGATTTAAACAATATATAGCCACAAACCCAGCGTTACAGAAAATACTAGAAGGAAAACCACAAACCAAGGAAGCCAACAACACCCATAATAACAGAAGCATCTAACAACCCTCCACCAGCACATCTTAAAGAAGGGAAATACACAAACACTATCCAGAATATTAACTGGAGTTAGCAACCATTGGTCATTAATATCACTTAATGGACTCACTTCACCTATAAAAAGGCACAAGTTAATAGAATGGATAGAAAAACAGGATCCAACATTCTGCTGTTTACAAGAAACACACCACAACCTCAAAGACAGACACTACCTCAGAGTAAGGGTTGAGAAAAAGTTTTCCAATTAAATGGACCAAAGAAAAAAGTGGCTGTGGCTATCCTAATATCTAAAAAAATTGATTTCAAATTAAAATCAATCAGAAGAGATGGAGAAGGACACTTTATACTCATAACAGGAACAATTCATCAATATGAAGTCTCATTCCTGAATATCTATGCCCCTTATATAAAAGCACCCACATATGTAAAAGAAACATTACTAGAACTCAAATCACACATCAAACCCCACCCACTAATAGAAGAAGATTTCAATACTCCTCTCTCACCAATGGACAGGTCATCCAGACTGAAACTTAACAGAGAAATAAGAGAACTAACAGATGCAATGAATCAAATGGACTTAACAGACAACTATAGAACATTCTACCCAAACAGAAAAGAATATAACTTCTTCTTAGCACCTCATGGAACCTTCTCAAAAATTGATCACATACTTGGTAACAAAGCAAACATCCATAGATACAAAGAGATTGTAGTAACAACCTGTGTACTATTGGATCACCATGGAATAAAGTTAGAATTCAACAACAATTTTCATCCATTTGCATGCAAAATTCAAGATGTCATTGTTTTTTTTTTTACCACTGAGTAGTACTCTAATGTGTATATATTGCACACCTTCTTTATCCATTCTTCCATTGAGGGGCATCTAGGTTGTTTCCAGGTTCTCGCTATTACAAATAATGCTGCTGTGAACATAGTTGAACAAATGCTTTTGTAGTATGCTAGGGCATCTCTTGAGTATATTCCCAATAGTGGTATTGCTGGATCCTGGGGTAGGTTGATTCTGAATTTTCTGAGAAACTGCCACTCTGATTTCCAAAGTGGTTGCACAATTTTGCATTTCCACCAGCAATGGATGAGTGTTCCCCTTACTTCCCATCCTTTCCAGCATAGGCTATTGTTGGTGTCTTTGATTTTAGCCATTCTGACAGGTGTAAGATGATATCTCAAAGTTGTTTTGATTTGCATTTCCATGATTGCTAAGGAGGTTGAGCGTGACCTTAAGTGTCTTTTGGCCATTTGAACTTCTTCTGTTGAGAATTCTCTGTTCAGATCAGTACCCCATTTTTTAATTGGGTTAATGAGCATTTTAAAGTCTAGTTTCTTGAGTTCTTTATATATTTTGGAGATCAGATGTTGAATTAGGAGCGGCGGGGCGGCAGGCTGTGGCCCCGGCACTTGGCCGCCCGCACGACTAGCTTTACCTGACATAATTACATGGAAACTGTATTCTTTTAAACACTGCTTGGCCGATTTCTATCTAGCCTTTTCTAGGCTAACTCTCGCACCTGGACTAGCCCATTTCTTATAATCTGTGTAGCCCACGAGCTGGCTTACCAGGAATGATCTTAACCTGCGTCTGTCTGGAGTGGGAGAATCATGGCGACTCCTGATTCAGCTTCTTTCTCCCAGCATTGTGTTCTGTTTACTCCTCCCACCTATGTTTTAACCTATGAGGGCCAAGCAGTTTCTTTATTGCTTAAACAATGAAATCAACAGATTGATATATGACACCCCCACATCACTTCCCCTTTTTCTGTTTAAACAAAAAAAGGAAGGCTTTAACTTCAACATAGCAAGATTAAATTTAACATAACAGTTATCAAGCAAGAATTACAGTTACAATATTTATATCTATTTTATCTTTTATCATAACTAAGGAAAACTATAACTATTTATTAATTCTTCAACTCCATCAAAGACTCCAGATGGATATAATACTACCTAAGTAAACAAGAAATAAGAAAACTCTAGAAATGACAGAGACATCTCGCTGCCTGGACAGTCACCTAAAGTTCCTCTGCACTGTTGGGGCATCCATCTTTGGGCTTCCATGAAGCAGGAAATTCCAAAGACAGTTCAGTCACTATCTGCTGTGTCCTGCAGAATGTCTTGCAAACTCTTTCATGAGTCAATAACCCCGAAAGACCATCTCACCTTTAGGCAAGTTCAGCAGTTCTCTCTCTGTGGATTCTCTGTGTCCATTTTATGCAACAGTCCAGGCAAGAGCAGTTTCTTGTCCAAATGGCTATCCAACTCCATAAGGATCCTCTTTGATGCCCATCTTCCTCTCGAAGTAGATTGGTGCTGCCAGGAGCAGACATGTCTCATTGTCATGAAAAGTCCTAAGTTGATGGAGGAAGGTCATTGGTTAAAAAATAAAGAAACTGCTTGGCTGGCACTCATAGGTTACAACACAGGTGGGTGGAGAAAACAGAACAAAATGCTGGGAGGAAGAGGAAGTTAGCTCAGACTAGACAGCTCTCCTCTCAGGGACAGATGCCTCTGAAAGACGCCATGCTCTGCTCTCCTGGGCGGACGTGAGAGCTCTGCTCTCTGACACAGACGCGATTCAGCTCCGACCCAGGATGGACGTAGGCTAGAATCTTCCCATTATGTGCATCTCGGGGTGCAACACAGATGATTAGAAATGGGCTAAATTAATAAGTGAGAATTAGCCTAGAAGAGGCTAGATAGAAATGGGCCAAGCAGTGTTTAAAAGAATACAGTTTGTGTGTTGTTATTTCGGGGCATAAGATAGCCAGGCGTCCGGGGTGCTAGGGACACAGCCCCGCCGCTCCTAATACAACAGAATGGCACCGAACGCTACTATTACTACAAATGGCGCCCAACGTGGAACAACTGAATCCACTGAAAGCCTGAGAAAGCTTGGGAAAGAGTAAAGCATGTTTTCTTGGTAGCTGCCATTTCTCGGTTCTACTCTGCTTGCTAGAGGCAAGCAATTGCTCTCATCTAAGAGAGGCTTCCTGACTCAGCTTCAGTTGCAAAACCCTGCAGCTCTTAAGAGGTCCTGCCATGAAACACTTAAACGGTACTGAAGAAAAGCTGAACGCATGCTTTTCGGTTTTCAGCCGTAGCAGGAAAAAGATGCACCATTTAAAAATGTCTGCTTTCAGGGCCATCCTGCCAGGGCAAACTCTGACTGTTTGAAGCAAGAGGGCCTGCTACAGAGAGAGGACTTGAGTGTTATCTGTTGTAGCTTGTTTGATGGCAAGGACCTTGAAACACTGTAGACTTGTGGCACTGAATGCGGATCTGGCCGGTACCTCAGCCACAGGTTGGAATGGCAGAAAGCTAAGGAATGGTTTACATCTAGCCGGCAAAGCCACGGCTTTACTCCTACTGAGATTGCTTGGTAAATTAAAGACTCATGTGGTCAGAAAAAGAGAGATATACAGTATTGAGAGATTCAAAGACAAAGAAAATTTCTAAATGGTTTACAACCAAAATATATAAAGATCTCAAGAAACTAGACCGTAAAAGGCTAACCAACCCAATTATAAAATGGGGCATTGAGCTGAACAGAGAATTCTCAACAGAAGAACTTCAAATGGCCAAAAGACACTTAAGGTCAAGCTCAACTTCCTTAGCGATCATGGAAATGCAAATCAAGACAACTTTAAGATACCATCTTACACCTGTCAGAATGGCTAAAATCAAAAACACCAATGATAGCCTTTGTTGGAGAGGTTGTGGAGAAAGGGGTACACTCATCCATTGCTGGTGGGAATGCAAACTTGTGCAACCACTTTGGAAAGCAGTATGGCGGTTTCTCAGGAAATTCGGGATCAACTTACCCCTGGACCCAGCAATACCACTCTTGGGAATATACCCAAGAGAGGCCTTATCATACAACAAAAGTATATGCTCTACGATGTTCATAGCAGCATTGTTTGTGATAGCCAGAACCTGGAAACAACTTAGATGCCCTTCAATGGAAGAATGGATGAAGAACGTGTGGAATATATACATATTAGAGTACTACTCAGCAGTAAAAAACAAGGACTTCTTGAATTTTGCATACAAATGGATGGAAATAGAAAACACTATCCTGAGTGAGGTAAGCCAGAACCAAAAAGAGGATCATGGGATGTACTCACTCATATTTGGTTTCTAGCCATAAACCAAGGACATTGAGCCTATAATTAGTGATCCTAGAGAAGCTAAATAAGGAGAACCCAAAGAAAAACATATAGGCATCCTCATGAATATTAACCTTCAGCAAGCGATAAAAGGAGACAGAGACAGAGACCCACATTGGAGCACAGGACTGAAATCTCAAGGTCCAAATCAGGAGCAGAAGGAGAGAGAGCACGAGCAAGGAACTCAGGACCGCGAGGGGTGCACCCACACACTGAGACAATGGGGATGTTCTACTGGGAACTCACCAAGACCAGCTGGCCTGGGTCTGGAAAAGCCTGGGATAAAACCGGACTCTCTGAACATAGCGGACAATGAGGACTACTGAGAACTCAAGAACAATGGCAATGGATTTTTGATCCTACTGCACGCACTGGCTTTGTGGGAGCCTAGGCAGTTTGGATGCTCAACTTACTAGACCTGGATGGAGGTGGGGGTTCCTTGGACTTCCCACAGGACAGGGAACCCTGATTGCTTTTCGGTCTGAGGGGGGGGGAAACTTAATTGGGGGAGGGGGAGGGAAATGGGAGACGGTGGAGGGGAAGAGACAGAAATCTTTAATAATTAAATAAATTAAAAAAAAGATACCCAATTAAAAAAATATATGCAGACTAAAAGTCGAAGTTCTTAAAGTAAAAAACAAAAAAAAAAGGAAGAGAGTTGTTGTGTGTGGTAGTACACACCTTTAATCCCAATACTTCGGAGGCAGAGGGAGATTGACCTCTGTGACTTCAAGGTGTGGTAGCATACGCCTTTAATCCCAGTGCCTAGAAGGCAGGGACAAACAGATCTCTGTGAGTTCAAGGTGTAGTAGTGTACACCTTTAATCCCAATGCCTGGGAGGCAGAGACAAGCGGATCCATGAGAGTTCAAGGACAGCCTGGTCTACAGAGTTATTCCAGGTCAAAGATACAGAGAACCTGTCTCAAAAAGCAAAAAATAAAAATAAACAAAATTGAGGTTAAAATAAAACGAACAAAGATGGAAAATACACAGAGAATCTTGATTCTGTATGCTATTATGCTCTCTTTGAATTGTTTGAATGCTGAGGAAGGAGCAACAGCTGCTAAAAGATATTTGTTTATAAATGCTGCTAAACTAATTCAACATAGATATTTTGAAAATGCCTTGACTTTGAAATTTGGATCTAAGGACATGGTGCTTTGGAAAGGAGTTTCTTATTTTGTTTTCACAGAGGATGAGACCCTGTTCATTTTTTCTATTCTGATATGGTATGATGGACCACGCCCTCCTGAAGGGTTGGTGTGAACACCTTCAGAACATTGCTTCGCTCAACTGACAAACTGAGATGAAACTAGCACACAGGTTATACCATGAAAGACCTCATTAACGATGCCCCCATTCTGCAGGAAGCAGTTTGGAGAGAAAAAACTGCGCCCATGTTCCCAAATATGGTTTATAAACGTTCTTTAACATTTAAAGGGGGATATGATATAGATATGAATAATTTGTATTAGTATAGATTTTGCTTTATTGATAGAGATTTAAGGTCAATTTTGTTATATGTATATGCATATTTCTGCTATTGATTAAGATATTGTGATTGTGTAGTTCATTAAAAAATGTAATGTATAATTAAGAAATAGGTTAATGGATAATCATCCGTAATGGTCAAGCTTGTAGTCATGTTAGTTAGATTTTCTAGATATATAGAGATACATTTCAGTTAGATAGACATTCTTCATATCTTTCAAAGACTGCAGAATATGGCATTTAATATTTTAATAACTTAGGACTTTTCATGACAATGAGACACTCTGTTCCTGGTAGCACCAATCTACTTCAAGAAGAAGATGGGCATCAAAGAGGATCCTTATGGAGTTTGATAGCCATTTGGGTAAGAAACCGTTCTTGCCTGGACTATTGCATGAACTGGACACAGAGAACCCGCAGAGAGAGGACTGCTAAACTTGCCTAAAGGTGAGATGGTCTTTCGGGGTTCCTGATTCATGAAAGAGTCTGTGAGACATTCTTCAGGACAAGCAGAGAGTGACTGCCTTTGAAATTTCCTCGTATGTGGAAATGTCTGCTGGAAACTATGGGCCTGTAGGCCGAAGATGGATGCCCCAACGGTACAGAGGAACTTTAGGTGACTGTCCAGGCAGCGAGATGTCTCTGTCATTTCTAGAGTTTTAAAATAGATAAAACCATGTTTTTTTTTTTTTAACATCTCATGTTCCCTGAGGTTGTTTGGGTGAATGGATATACCTGTGTAGGTGTAGCTAATGTTTCTCCATCAGGTGGAGGGTGTTAACATAGGTAGAAGAGGTACTATTTGTAATTTCCTGGTGGGAAGTACACATCAATGTGTGTGGTTATTTGAAATATTTTGTTTAAAAAGTAGTTTATTTGTAGAACTGTGTTTTAATCAGACAGGTTCCAAGTGAAGCATGCAGCTAAAGACTCAGTTTATCCTATTGTTTAATTTGATGAAAACTTAGCCTATTTCTATAGGCATTGCTTCTAATAATAATCCTCATTACATTCAAATTTATTAATTTACATTTAGTGCTAATGTAACCTTATCTCTGATACTTTTAACTACTATAAAATTGATGTGAAAGAATATTTCTATACCCTGTGAATACACCCTATCCTCCTTCTAATAATGCCCACTGCTAATAATATGGATAAGGTGGAGGACTTCACTCAGACTATTCTATCAGATATATTTGTATATATCTATATATGGATAAAGATAGATGTAGGAATAAATTTTAAATGTGAACCATTGTGGTTTAATTATATCACCATTTTACTGAACAGATAAGAATTAATTATGTGAGTATCCTATGAGTTAAGTCTCCTGGGATAAGGAGGCAAAAATTATACTCAGTTCTCAAATTTCTGAGTCAATAAGTAATCTTATAAAGGGAATGATCCAATAACCATTTCTTTCAAATGTAGAAATGGATAATGGAACATTGTAAGTTTTCCTAACGTGCTGAATTCCTTAATTCTATTTGACTTGTGTAATTAAAAGTAATTTTTGACATAGCTTACTTGTGTTCTAAGAGCCAGGGATGAGAAAAAAAAGAGTACATTCTAGGAGCATGCTGGCTGGTAGAAAGAATTTGTCCTGTACCAAATATTGTTAAAGAAACTTAAGAAATTGTCTAGGCCAAATAGGAAAACCTTGAGAGGTTACATCATCTCAACTATTTTCGTATTGGATGAACAGAGCATACTGTACTTAAGTTTTAAAATTTATTATAATTTTTAACTAAAATTGTTTTAGATTTATTTCATTTTATGTCTGTCCCTGGTGCCTATGGAGGTTAGAAGGGGATATCAGATTCCATGGAACTGAAGTTACAGATGGTTATCAACCACCACATGGGTGCTGGAAACCATACCCGGGCTCTCTGCTAGAACAAATGCTCTTAACCACTGAGCCACCTGATTTCTCCAGATCCAGTTTATTGAAAATTTAAGACTGTTTTGTAATTTTAGCCTTAGTTTGATGTTTCATTACTAAACACATAAGTGTGTTTTTGAGTAAATTTAATCAGTGCAATTCTAAATAACCCGCATGTATAGATAATCTAGAAATAAAAAAAATAGCAATATTTTTGCAGTAGTGAACTTCCTTGTGTTTCTTTCTCATCTCAGTTTGTCTAAACTTGTTTATTTGAAAGTGATTCTGAAGTGCCTACACGAGCAGTATCTTTACATGGTGTTTTGGTTGGTTTTAATGTCAACTTGCCACACTGACTAATAACATGGCAATATGTTCTTTTTTTTCTTTACAAAGTTCTAGGAGAAAAATCAGTGTGCTTCTGTAAGAAATGTCTGCATGCTGGAGTGCGCTCATCATCTGTAGCTTCTGTTCTTTCTCTTCTTCCTCCTTGCAAGCTGCTACATCATGATTCACTCTGTCAAACATGCTCAACTTGATAATATGCTTTGCATGAAACAAATGTGACTATAAGCTTGATAAACAAAAAAATACAGCTACCGTCCGCAAAGTAATGTTTCCACATTTGTTTCTGATAGAGAGGCACCATGTTTGGGCTCTCTCAACTAGAATTTCAACCAGAGCAGCGTGTTCATGGTGCCACATTTCAGGTGGAGTGGTAGGAAAAAGGTCAATATATGTTAATAGTGACTTTTAATATTTTTTAACCAAAGAAGTTTTATAGTGATGTCCATCAAATCGGTGTATTTGTACTTATTTATTTATGTTCATAAATATGTATGCACATGGTAAAAATGTCTCACAAAGCATTAATTACATGTGATGAACTATGTTTTCTATTGTAATAAATTGTATTTTATTTGGATTGTTTGTATGTATATGCATGCATACACATGTTCACATGTGTGCGGAGGCTTGATGGAGGAGGGTAATCTGTCCATTTTTACTTTCATTGGTTAATAAAGAAACTGCTTTGGCTTTTTGATAGGGCAGGATTTAGATAGGTGGAGTAGACAGAACAGAATGCTGGGAAGAAGGGAAGTGCGGCAGACACCATGATTCTTCGACACAAGACAGATGTAGGCTAGAATCTTTTCCGGTAATCCACCACCTCGTGATGATACACACATTAATCGAAATGGGTTAATCAAAATATGAGAGTTAGCCAAGAAGAGGCTAGATATAATGGACCAGGCAGTGTTTAAAAGAATACAATTTGTGTGTTGTTATTTCAGGTGTAAAGCTAGCCATGCAGGAGCCGGGCAGGATGAAAAGCAGGCCTGCTTGCTTCTTCACTACAGAGGCTAAAAGACCTCTGCTCTTGTTCTTGAGGAGCTGTCCATCTTGGATTTTGAGACAATTTCTCATTGGTCTGGGTATCAGTGATTTAGGGAGGATGGCTGACAATTGGGCAGTAGGGATCTTCCTATTTCCACATTTCTGAAAGGGGGATTATAAGTGTGGTTCCAGGCCTAGGATTTTTTTTTTCGAGACAGGGTTTCTCTGTAGCTTTGGAGCCTGTTGTAGACCAGGCTAGTCTTGAACTCACAAAGCTCCACCTGCCTCTGCCTCCTGAGTGCTGGGATTAAAGTTGTGCACCACCACTGCACAACCTAGGCCTATTTTTTTATGTACTAGAAATTATACTGAGGTCTTCACGCTTATGTGGAAAGCATGCTACTTAATGAGCTATATTTCCCAAGATTCTGATACATTTTTTTAAAAAGATATCAAGAACCACACCAATAGCCTGTTCCACATTTTGAATAATACTGCAGAAATATTTAACTACAAAAATTGGTATCATCATGATAATTGTTTAAAGTCAATAAATAACACCTTAATGTGTAGCTGCTTACTTGTTAGAGTATGGTCCTTAATATATATATATGTATGCACTGTTAAAGTTTTATCTTTTATCTGTCAAAAAAATGAGGTGGCTGGCTGCGTACACAGTTCTTTTTAAGGAAGAAATCATGTATGTAGAATCACTGCTTAAATGAAAATCAAAGTTATTATAATTTTAAATTTGTCTATCTGTAACATATTCATTCATTACTCGACAGTTCCCATAGGAAGACAAAAAAGAAATCAGGCATAGCTAATGCAATTAGAAAAATAATTTTAACTAATTAGAGAAGAACAGAGAATAGTTTTTAGTTTTTTTGCAGCCTTATATAAGCAAACACAAATTCAATTCCCACAGGATGCCTCTTTTTTTCTTAACATCATCTGTCTTCTGCTTCGAGTCAAAGTACCGCCTTTTTCCTACAGTGGAAGGAATTCGACTTCTCAACACAGCATGAATATACTGACAGTCTAGTTACCATACAAAATTGTGCTTCATGGGTGAAGATGCACTTGTCTCAATTTCTATAAAAAAGAGGAATCAAAGGATAATTCTGGACTGAATTTTAGACATCTACATTCTTTATAAAATATAATATTTAATAAATTATTTGGGAATTTCATATAACCATACAATGTATTTCAATCATATTCACCACACCTTCTCTCTCTAACCTCTCCTGGATCCATCTCCAACTTCTCTCCCTCTCCCCACTTTGCCTTTTTTTCCTAAAATTACACACATTTAATCTGTCTTTTAGTATATAGTATGTGATCTATTACCATCTGTCTCAGTTTATGTCTCTGAGATAATAACCTTTCATTGTTGTGCCCAGAATTAAAAACTAAAATGCATTATAGGTGGTGTGAACTCAATAGAAAAACAAGAGTCTATTCAGCTATATTTCTCTTTCATTCCTTTCATCTCACAGTTTGGGTTGACCCTTCTTTCTCTTCCTTTCTTTCTGCCTCTTCACCGATGCCAGTGGTGATGGCTTAGCTATTAGAAATAAAAAAAGGTTTATGCTCTTGATCGAGAGAGAAGGGCATAGCAAAAATAACACGGGCTTATAAAATGAGTACAGAAATACTAATTCTATTATTGAGGTGATAAGTGGGTTCAATAGTACAATCCTCTCAGTTTTTCAGTATATATGAACAATTTCTTTTATAATATTACACCCCCCCCCTGACCTAGGACTAGAGAGATGGCTAAGCAGTTAAGAGTACTGGATGCTCTTTCAAAGGACATGGATTCAATTTCTAACACCCACATGGTGGCTCACAACCATCTCTAACTCCAGTTCCAGGAAGTCTGACACCCTCTTCTGGCCTCTGTAGGCACCAGGCATGCACGTGGTGCACAGAATGGCAAAATACCCATACACATAAAATAATAGTGAAAAAATACCACAATAAAACGTGGTTCAAGTAAGACCAGGAATGAGTACTGACCATGAATTGACTATGTGGAGGTAATTGGAGATGTTGCAGAGGGAAGTTTTGGTGGAGCTGCGAGTAGACAAGCCTTGTTAGTAAGTATATTCAGGAGAAGAGGTAAGGAAAGAAATGTAGACAGCAAGTTTTAGCAGCTAATATTTTTCTTTTCCTGTTCTGGAACAATATATCAAACTGTGTGTGTGCTTGTGCATGTTTATATAAGTGTGGGGGGGGCGCACGCATGTGTGCATGCGCGTGCAGGGGTGTACACACCAAAGCACACTTTTGTAGGGGGAGGCTGCTTGTTCATTTCCCAACCACCCTGACACAAAATAATCATACAGAATCTGTATTAATTAAATCAGTGCTTGGCCAATCACTTAAGCATATTGATAGCTAGCTCTTATATCATTTGTTAACCCATTTCTATTAATTTATATTTTACCACCTGGCTTGTGGTCTTCCAGCAAGGTTCCAACTGACAACTCGCATGTCTTTCTCCTCTGGCAGCTCCATGGCTTCTCCTTGACTCTGCCTTCTTTCTCCAAGCATTCAGTTTAGTTTTCCCCTCCTAGCTCTATTCCACCTTATCACAGGCCAAAACATCTTTATTCATTAACCAACAAAAGCAACACATATACAGAAGGACTTCCAACACCATTTCTCCTTTTCTGTTTAAATAAAAAGGAAGGTTTTAACTTTAACATAGCAAAATTACATATAACAAAACAGGTATCAAGCAAAAATTACAGTTACAACATTTATATCTACTTTATCTTTTATCATAACTAAGGAAAACTATAATTATAACTACTCTTCAACTCCATCAAAGACTCCAGATGTATATACTACCTAAGTAAATAAGAAGAGCATTGTAAGCAATTTCCAAAACTCTAGAATTGACAGAGACATCTCACTGCCTGGACAATCACCCAAAGTTCTTCTGTAACATGGGGCAGCCATCTTCAGCCTACAGGCTCATAGTATCCAGCAGACTTTTCCAACAATGCAGGAAATTTCAAAGACAGTTCTGCCTATATTGGCAGTTTGTCAGTCACTTTCTTCTGTTCCTGCAGAATATCTGGCAGACTCTTTTATGAAACAGGAACCCTGAAAGACTGTCTCATCTTCTTTAGGCAACTTCAGCAGTCATTTTTATGTGGGCCCTATATGTCCAGTTCATGTAGCATAACATCAGGCAGTCCAGGCAAGAACAGTTTCTTGCACAAATGGCTAACAAACTTCATAAGATGTCTCTTCAATTCCCATCATCCTCTTGAAGTAGATCAGTGCTGCCAGGAGCAGATGTGTCTCATTGTCATGAAAAGTTCTAAGTTCTTACACATTTTAAATGCCATATTCTGAAGGTCTCTGAAAGATTTGAAAAATAACTATCTAACTGAAATTTATCTCTATATATCTAGAAAACCTAACTAACATGACTACAAGCTTGACTATTATAGATGACTATCTATTAACCTGCATTTCTTAATTATACATTACATTTTTTTTTTGGTTTTTTCGAGACAGGGTTTCTCTGTGGTTTTGGAGCCTGTCCTGGAACTAGCTCTTGTAGACCAGGCTGGTCTCGAACTCACAGAGATCCGCCTGCCTCTGCCTCCCGAGTGCTGGAATTAAAGGCGTGCGCCACCACCGCCCAGCTTATACATTACATTTTTAAATGAGCTGCACAAACACAATACCTTAATCAAGATCAGAAATGTATATATATATCACAAAATTGACCTAAAATTTGTATTTATAGACCAAGATCCATACCAATGCAAAGTATTCATATCTATATCATATGCCCCTTTAAATGTAAATAAACATTTATAAACAATCATTTGGCACCATACTTTTGGGGGCACAAATTTATGAAAATGCTATTTTCCTGAGGCTTTTTAGCTACCAGCCCAGGTCAAAGTTCAGATTGGAATTCCAGCTCTAGAATTGTAACCTAAACCTAGCAACCTTGGTTCGGGAGAAAAACTAGCACTCCCAGCTCCCATCTGCCCTGGCTTAGCTTCCATGTAAAGATGGAAAATACACAGAGAATCTGGATACTGTGTGTTATTGTGTTGCCTCTGAATTATTTGACTGCTGAGGAAGGAGCAACAGCTGCTAAAAGACATTTGATTATAAATACTGCTAGATTAATCCAACCTAAGTATTTTGAAAATGCCTTGGCTTCAAATTTTAAGTCAAATGATATGTTACTTTGGAAAAGAGATTTTGCTTCTGTTTCCACAGGAAATGAAAGTTTGTGGATTCATTGTTGATTAAGAAAAAGAAGATTTGATTGGCTGTGGATTCATTCTGGGTTAAGAAAAATAAGGTTTGATCAAGGAAAACCTATTGAAAATTCTCCAGTGAGAACAGATGACCCAGATAATCCAACATTTCAGAGTAGATTTGACAGTTTCCTCTGAGTTCTACATCCAGAACAGCTTCAAGACTGTTGGCTGAAATGATCCAGCCACACAGAATACTCCAGTAAGGACTTGACCATAATCATAAATTTTCTTTATGTCCCCATAATATTATCAGCACCCCCAATCAGCAGGAAGTAGCCAAGAAAACTCTATCCACATTCCCAAAAAATGGATTATGGATATTTATCTTGGTTTAGCATATTGGTTACAAGTTGTTATGGATAATGGTCAGGAAAAAAAGCTAAATGAAGGAGCTTAGATTCAGAGTTCTTGTTTTGAAAGATAATGGGGGAAGTGCTGTGGGACAATGGTCTTGTACCCTGTAAAGATTTGCCACTTGTATTGGTTTAATAAAATGCTGATTGGCCAGTAGCCAGTCAGGAAGTATAGGTGGGATGACCAGAACAGGAGAATTCTGGGAATCAGAAAGGCTCAGTCTACAGTCATCACCCAGACCCAAAGGAAGCAAGATGAAAATGCTTCACTGATAAAAGATACCAAGCCAAGTAGCTAACACAGACAAGAATTATGGGTTAATTTAAGTTTTAAAAGCTAGTTAGTAATAAACTTGAGCTAATATGCCAACAAGTGTATAATTAATGTAGGCTTCTGTGTGTTTCTTTGGGACTGAACAGCTGCAGGACTGGGTAGGAGAGAAACCTCTGTCAACATATTAGGTGTTGTTCCTTGTCATCCACCTTGAGGAACCTCATTTATTTATTTTTTTTAATTTAATAAAAATTTTTAACAAGTTTCCACCTCCTCCCAGCCTCCCATTTCCCTCCCCCTCCTCCCACCCTTCTCCTCCTCCCCCCACTCCTTTCCCCCTCCCTCTCCAGTCCAAAGAGCAGTCAGGGATTTCTGCCCTGTGGTAAGACCTAGGACCTCCCACCTCCGTCCATATCTAGGAAGGTGAACATCCAAACTGGCTGGGCTCCCACAAAGCCATCACATTACGTAGGATCAAACCCCCGTGCCATTGTCCTTTGCGTCTCATCAGCCCTCATTGTTCGCCATGTTCAGAGAGTCCAGTTTTATCCCATGCTTTTTTCAGTCACAGTCCAGCTGGTCTTGGTGAGCTCATTTATTTTTTTGACTAGTTGGCCCATGGGCTTCTGCAATGTCTCCTGTCTAGGTTTTTCATCCTTTTCTGGGGGCACTTGGATTACAGACATTTATGCTACACATCTAGCTCTTGTATGGGTTCTAGTATTTGAACTCATGACTGGGTGGCAAGCACGTTTACCCACTTACTCTTCTTCTGAACCCTCAATTTTTTTGTCTTTTCCAATATAGCTGAGAACCAGTATTTTAGTGCAATTTTAGTTTATATGTTTCTTATTATACATGAAATAAGTATGTTTTCTTTTTTCTAAATTTTATTTATTCTATTCTCATATATTACATACTGACCATGGTTTCCTTTCCTTCCAGTTCTCCCAGTCCATTTCCTTTCCTCCAGATCCACTCCTTTTCTGATAAACATACTTTATTAGGATTAAGAGCCAAAGACTACAAAAGAAAATTGGAACTGGGGAACTATCAGTCTGATGAGGCAAACGATTGCATTTTTATCTCAATGACTAAGCCTATGCTGTATAGCAGCACCTGAAATCATATTGAAGGTGGGTGTGCTTATGGGAGATACAAGAAGAAATTTCATGTTTCAGATCTGACATAGGTACTCCAGAAACAAGTTAACATTTTGAGTGTCATAACCCAAGACAGCTATTCTTCCTGCAACTCTAGCTCTGTGCCTAGATATTGAGTACAACAAAGGTTTTGATGCAAGTAAGTGATGCAACATTCATATATAAGCATTAGAAAGAGGAAGAGGACAATGGCTTTATGATGGATGAGGATGAGTGACAAGCAATGGTTACTTCAGAGCACATATCTAGTGAGCACATTAAAGGGGAGGGAAGAAAATTTCTTAAGGATCAGGTAGGCCTGAAGTCCTGATGTTTTTCTAGCTTATAAAACTTGAGAACAGTGGTCCTATTGAATTCCAGGAGACAAAAAAAGACAGAAGAAAACATCCATAAATGGCTTAACTTATTTATTCATTTTTTATTGTTTTAAGATAGTGACCATGTAGACCAGACTGGCCTGTAAGTTGCTATTGCTATCCCAGGCTGCTATCAAATTGATTATCCTCCTGACTTTGCCTTGTGAATGCTGTGATAATGTGAGTTCCCTCATGCCCATCTTAATATGCTGTGCATACTCAATTTGCAAGCAGAACAAAGGAACCTGATGCATAAGAATGGGCTGTAGGTCCTGGAATTCTGCCTGCATTCTCTTTTCTATAACATGAACCCACAGGTCCTTTTAAGGCCACACAAAATTCTCATTTCGAATGTGTCCCAGAACATGGAGTATTTTGTTGAACCAAAGAGATAGTTTGTGCCCAGAAAGTATCCTTTCCACTAAATGACACAAAGGTTCTGGGTACGATAGTGGTGGCTATGTTGATGCCTGCTGGAGTCATGTGTCATAGTGCTCCTGGCAATGGATGTGGGTACCCACCTTGTCTCCTAAAATCTTTAACTCCCTGTAATTGTCTAAGAACATTTTGGATGGTTAGATGTAAAGAATCCAGTTAAAAGGCTATGCCAGTCCACAGAATGGAGGAGTAGAGACATATTAAAGATAGATTTAAGGATGCGAGGAAAAAGCTTGGTCTTATAACATGGAGTCTAAAAGAGCATTAATATTAAATGTTAATAAAATTAATGTTTATATTCCAGTCTTCAGTAAAATAATTGTGTAGTACTTGGAAAATTTTGGCAGATTATTTACATTAAATCTTTTATATTATTGGGCTTATTATGCTAATGTTTTATTTTTCAATTAAAAGTTTTTTTTATTTCTTATTTTCTGTGTGTACAAGCAAACTCAGATGTCGGTGTCACATAGCAAGTGCTTCTACCTGCTGAACTGTGCCACTGGCCTACATGACATATTTTTCATTATTAATACAGTTTATAATTGATGGTATTTTGTTTTTTATCTTTTCTTGTTTGATATAGATAGGAAATCTATTTTCTGAGTTTAGAACCTGAAAGAAAGCCTGAATTTTCATTAGATGATGAGAAATCCAGGATTAAGGAGGAATCCAAGAGTAAAGTAAATGCTTTGTTTATATTCCTTTTATTTTCCATTTTCTTTTCTAGAGATAGCATCTTTCCTTGGAGTCCAGGCTGACCTGAACTCACTATGTAGACTAAACAGGCTTCAAAATTATGCAGATAACTCTTGGCTCTGCCTCCCCAACTCTGGGATTTTAGTTATGTACTATCCCCTTTCTGTTTCCCATTTGTGAATCTGAATTGTTTTGTATGAAGCACATCTCTAACAAAGCTCTCTTTTCTGTATTTAATGATTGCCTTTTGAGATACACAGACTTCACACTGGTGTTCAAAGTGGAAGCCCAAACAGAGGACAGCTTTAAAGAGAGCTGTGTTACTTACAAGTGGTTTGGTCTGTATAAGCATGCTCTTCCACCAAAATACAAAAGATTTGTCAGCATAGCTATGTTTCTTGTGGTGTAATCATCAACAGTTAAGATATGGAATAACCCTCGCTGCCAATTAGGAGAAAAATGATTGAGGAATATATTGAGAATATATACCATGGAATACTAGTCAGCCAAACAGAAGAATGAAATACTATCTTTCTCACAGGAATAAAAGGGCTTGAAGGACATCATGTTAAGTAAGACATCTCAGATGTAGAAAGAGCATATCATGTTTTCTCTCCTAAAATTAGAAGAGGGGCTATTAGAGATTAATAAAGGGGCCTCTGGACGGAAGGAGAGAGAAAAGGGCATTTGAGGGTAGGAGAGAAAGTGGGTGTAAGTAATGCACTAAATTTGTATTATGGAAATGCAACCGTGAAAGAAATTTATTTGCTTTATTAACACATTAATAGAATACCAAGGAAATAAATTTCCCATTTAGATGCTAAATGAAAAAATTGCAGTAATATTTAATGGGCCATTTGTCAAATTTAGCATTTTTTCCAAATCTTCCAGTTGTTGAAACAGAATTTTACCACTAGATGGCGCATGATAAGTAGTTATCATCTGAATATGAAAAGCTTTCTCTTATGGATTACTAACACATTCCGTTAAGTGTATGAAATCTAACTTTATAATTATTTCAGTTATTTTATTAAATAATTTTCTTCTGTGCTTCTACGATTTACCCTTTAATAATTGTTTTCTTTTAAAATACTTCAAGGTCACAGAAAAGTTGAAAGAGTAACAAATGAATATCCTCATATGCCAACTTGACTTCAATTTAACAACTCTTTACCGCCTTCATGATTTTTTCTAAAACACAGAGTAGTCTGGAAAAATCAGAGTTTCCTATCTCTCAGTATTCATCACATATCTTATAAGAACAAGTCTACCATCATATGTTATCCTATCAATGAATCTTTACATTAATCCAACATTATCTGTATATAATCTCTGTCTTCCACTATCTACAGAACATCTGTTAGAGTCGTTTGATTTTCTAGCTGTTGTTCAATTAAAATCACAAATCATATTCACTTATCATGTCTCTTTAATCTTTAATCTTAAACAGCTTTTCTACCTGCCCTCTTTAACAACAATGATGATATTTTGAAAGGTTCACAGTAGTTGTCTTCTAGAATGTTCCACAATGTGCATTTTTCTGATTGCTCCTTCATATTTACTTACATCTCGATGAAATATTTTGGCAAAGACACATCTAGGAGATGTGTGCTTCCAATTTTACCTTATTAGGAGGCACACTTCATCTTGTCTGATTACTGTTGTCATGAAGTTTAAATAACAAATTTGTTCATGTATACCGTATCTCTCCATTGATAATATTTCCCTGATTTGCATTTAATCAGATATCTGTGGTACTTTGCAATTTGGTGAGTTTTGTCTACCATTTCATCCAGCACTGTGTTATGTACTAATGATGCTTGTCTAAGCCAATCAATACAGTGGTGTTTTCTGAGTGGGGTTATATACTAATTCTGTCATTTGTTCATTTGTTATTATTATTCTATAAAGAAGTGATTCACCTGTTCTTCTGTAGGTTTTGCAAATCACTATGAACTCAAGAAATCTTTTATTCGATGTTTTATGATTTATTGCCATCATTCTTATGTTTGATGATAAAACAGAAATGAATTGCCCAGAGTGGTAGCAAGCAGTTGTTATCCTAGCACTCAGGAGGTGAAGCCAAGAGGGTGGTGGGTTCGATTCCAGTCTGGTTTACATAGTGAGACCTTGTGATGCTTCCTGGCCCACTGGAACTGAATTTGGCCAGTGAAGTGCCTTATCCTGGTGTCTTGTATCTTTTTGATATGTCTTCCACAGTTTGAATAATTCTTTTTTTTTTTTTGCAAATTAACATGCCTTGTGCTTTTCCTGTACCAGATATAGAATCAACTATTTCTCCAATAAACTGGTTTGTTTTGGTGAAGAATGGTATTTAGAACCCAGTGTCTGAAAAGTAGATGTACTCATTTTCACATGTCTGTTAAACTCTGAGCTATTAGAATGCCATAGCCTGTTCAGCTCAGTGCCCCATTTTATAATTGGGTTGATTAGCCTTTTACTGTCTAGTTTCTTGAGTTCTTTATATATTTTGGAGATCAGACCTTTGTCAGTTGCGGGGTTGGTGAAGATCTTCAACAGAAGAAGTTCAAATGGCCAAAAGACACTTAAGGTCATGCTCAACTTCCTTAGCAGTCAGGGAAATGCAAATCAAGACAACCTTAAGATACCATCTTACACCTGTCGGAATGGCTAAAATAAAAAACACCAATGACAACCTTTGCTGGAGAGGTTGTGGAGAAAGGGGTACACACTCATCCATTGCTGGTGGGAATGCAAACTTGTGCAACCACTTTGGAAAGCAGTGTGGTGGTTTCTCAGAAAATTCGGGATCAACCTACCCCTGGACCCAGCAATACCACTCTTGGGAATATACCCAAGAGAGGCCTTATCATACTACAAAAGTATATGCTCAACTATGTTCATAGCAGCATTGTTTGTAATAGCCAGAACCTGGAAACAACCTAGATGCCCTTCAATGGAAGAATGGATGAAGAAAGTGTGGAATATATACATATTAGAGTACTACTCAGCAGTAAAAAATAATGACTTCTTGAATTTTGCATGCAAATGAACGGAAATCGAAAACACTATCCTGAGTGAAGTAAGCCAGACCCAAAAAGAGGAACATGGGATGTACTCACTCATATTTGGTTTCTAGCCATAAATAAAGGACATTGAGCCTATAATTCGTGATCCTAGAGAAGCTAAATAAGAAGGAGAACCCAAAGAAAAACATATAGGCATCCTCCTGAATATTAACCTTCATCAGGCGATGAAAGGAGACAGAGACAGAGACCCACATTGGAGCACCAGACTGAAATCTCAAGGTCCAAATCAAGAGCAGATGGAGAGAGAGCACGAGCAAGGAACTCGGGACCGCGAGGGGTGCACCCACACACTGAAACAATGGGGATGTTCTATTGGGAACTCACCAAGGCCAGCTGGCCTGGGTCTGAAAAAGCATGGGATAAAACCGGACTCGATGAACATAGCGGACAATGAGGACTACTGAGAACTCAAGAACAATGGCAATGGGTTTTGATCCTACTGCATGTACTGGCTTTGTGGGAGCCTAGGCAGTTTGGATGCTCACCTTACTAGACCTGGATGGAGGTTGGGGGTCCTTGGACATCCCACAGGGCAGGGAACCCTGATTGCTCTTTGGGCTGACGAGGGAGGGGGACTTGATTGGGGGAGGGTGAGGGAAATGGGAGGCGGTGGCGGGGAGGAGGCAGAAATCTTTAATAAATAAACTAAAAAAAAAAAAAAGAATGCCATTGCCTGCTGTCTATGTGCAGATGGTCTGAGATGTTTCAGAATTTCAGGAGATTATACAGGCAATTTCAATCCTAACCTGTGTTCACAGATGCCGTCAGAATTCTCTTCACTTTTCCAGGTTCTATATTTGTGCATCCTTTCTACAAAAGTGAAAATTAAGCTTTTAAAAAAGTTAATTTGTTTGTTCCACTTATAAAGTGCTCATACCACATGTATATATGTGTGTATATCCTATAGTACAGGTTTACAATTTACTTGTCTTAATAGCATTACCAATATGAAATACTGTATTTGTGTTTTGGGGCAGAACTACTTGATGGTATTTGTTTAAAATGGACGTATCTGTTGGGGAATATTATTTCACAGTGTGTTTCTTTAGTTCGTGTTCTATTTATTTAATTCTGTGAAGCTGTGGTACTGTACCAGTCTAAAACACCCGATGGTCTAATAAAGAGCTGAACAGCAAATAGCAAGGTAGGAGAGAGAAAGAGGCGGGGCTAACAACCAGAGAAGATTAATATGAGGAGAAATCTGGAAGAAAAAGGTCTGGGAACGAGAGAGGAAGGAGAAGAACTTCAGGGGCCAT
The DNA here is from genome assembly GCF_018167655.1 of Microtus oregoni. Taxonomy (NCBI): domain Eukaryota; kingdom Metazoa; phylum Chordata; class Mammalia; order Rodentia; family Cricetidae; genus Microtus; species Microtus oregoni. The sequence goes on from NW_024543812.1 coordinate 967,802, forward strand.
CCACCCAGCCATCCACCTACACAATCAGACATGGAGTAAGAAGAAAAGAAAAGGTATACAAGAAAGACCCGTGGCCAAAGATAGGATAATTTTAGAAAAGTTGGCAAGAAAGAAGCCAAGCTACGGCCAGACATTCATAACTAAGAATAGCTGGGTGGTGAGCTCCCTAAAAAAGCCCCCAAGAGTAAAGGAGTTAAAAAAAAAACAACAAACAACAGGTGTCTGGTCTTTCTCCAAGCCTACTTATAGAGTTTATTTTGGAGTAGGTTGCTATCTTGAAAAATAGCATTCCGGGTGAATCTATAGACTGCTTCTATTTTAGATACAACATTGTTGTAATTAAGAGCATGGAATTTAGGTTAGGAAGATAAGTGTCCTTGTTCTGTTACTTCATTTTTCTTCATTTATGCAGTGGTGATGGTATATGCTTTGTACCATGGTAATATGCCATGTACTTCATCGCATGGTACTTGAAAAACTCCCTAGTGGATGTTAATAGGAAATGGAACTGATTTTTTTCTTTTAGTATAAAATTTTAAATTGGCTTGTCAGGTGTTTCCTACCTGGAAAAAATAAATCAAGAAGCAGTTTGTGTAACATTTTATAGTCATTCCTATTTTTCGTACAGAAAAGGGTATGCCTCTTCAATTTTTTTGTTTCAGTTTTTATAAATTCTTCTCTGACATTGTATCCCAACCAGTTTCCCCTCCCTCTCCCTCCAGTGTCTCCTCCCTCCCTTCTCCCACAGATTCACACTCTGCTATCTCCCTTCAGAAAAGAGCAGGCCTCCCAGGGATATTAACTGCACATGGCACAACAATCCACAATAATATGCTATAATAAGGCTAGGTACATAGCATCACAGCATGGCTGGACGAGGCAGCCCAGTAGGAGGAAAATGCCTCTTCAATTTTAATAGTGCTATTTCATACTCCTTTTTTATTCTTCTCTCCTATTTCCCCTCCCTCTTCTCCTCCCAGTCCCTCCCCACTACTTCCCCTTTGCTTCCCCTTCCCACCATTCCTCCATTTCTCTTCGGAAAAGGAAAGGTTCCCATAATTATCAACAAAACATGGCCCAGGTTAGTTGATCCTGTGAGTTCTCTTGACCACTCTCTCCCTCTTGACCTTTCTCTCTCCCTCAGGATTCCCTGAATGTTTGGCTGTGGGTCTCTTGTATCTGCTCCCAGCAGTTGCTGGATGAAGCCTCTCTGGTGACAATTATACTAGACTTCCGTCTGTGAGTATAGCAGAATTACATCATCATTCTTAAACATACATATTTTTGAAAGCAAAAAATTAAAGCTACATTATAGAGGTAAGCAGTGCTTTATCGGAATGTACAATTTTGTATTTTTATGTTAAAAGGTTAAATATACCTGCTCTTTCTCTACCTATTGGTAATTCATTATTTGGAAAGAAATCTAATGACAGATTTACTTATAAATGTTACCAGAGGCTAATTCTAGAAAAGTTAAACAAAATACCTATTCTATACTGTATGTGGATTTTTAGAATAGAAAGTTTTAGAGGGAAAGTAGACTACATTCTATTCCTTTTTAAACTTTCTGTTCCCAAATAGTCTTGAATCAGGACGAGTTGATCTGCTTTCTACTTTGAAATGCGATTCATATTTTTTTTTCCTGTGGATGAGTTCTTCACTCACTTTTCATGTTACTTCCCTACAGGAGAATGTATATTGAGTAACAGAATCTAGTAATGGGCCTCCGAAGAAGCTAGACCTTGTCAGTGTTCTCTGATGTCTAATAGGACTACTGCGGGAAAAGTGTATTAATGCGAGAATGTTGCTAGGAGACGGGAGAGCCAAAAGCCCAGGCTACTGTGGGGGTTCCACTGAAAATCAAGGTAATTAAAGTGTGTTCTGTGTCCGAAGTTGAGCCATTAAAATCTGTCCTTTGTTGAGCATATGAATTTTAGCATGCAGTGTTTAGCATGACTTGATGTTTTCCGAGGATTTGGGAGGAGAATCTTCAAGGCATTTCATTTCTTGTCATTGGTCTAATCCCTTCTTCACAGCGCAGTTTATTTTCAAGAGGCTGTTGCGCTGCTGTTTTCCCCTCCCACTCCTTCAGTGCGACAGCCTCGGAGCTGATGGAGAGACAGCACGCAACTGGTAAGTAGCCGAGAAAGCTCTCATAAAATAGTTGTTAAAGCTCCGCTTTCTAAAGCAAGTGACGCATTTTGATGAAACAAGATAGCATAGAACTGTGGAGGAATTTGCCTAGTCCGTAGCACCAAGAAAATAGGTTATATTCTAAAGATTACATGGTCACTTTCCTAGTTTAAAGCTCGCTTTCTAAATGATGAATGACTCGATAGAAGAAAATAAGAACACATAAAAATAGCAAATTTCGTAAGATGCTCCCCAAAATAAGATTTTTTTGAAGGTATTCTCAGCTTTATGATGTTTGAATTAGGCATGATGACATGATAGTTTTGATTCATTATTCAGGCTTTTTTTGGATATGGTTTATTTTCTTTCTGTGGTGAGAATATTTTGCATTGGAGGATAGGATAGCGTACTTTACTTGTTTTTAATTAAGAAGATGATGCGGTGACATGTCTGCATAGGAAAGGAAATGAAGAGGGCAGACTGTAATAATATTACGACTGATTGCTTTGTAGGAGAGATGAATGTGTATTGAATGGGGAAAATTTGCTTGTAGGGTGAAAATAATGAAAAAGAAATAACAAATATTATGACTGTGCCTTCATTTGTAAAATCCATTTGCTTTTTGCATGTCATGCTGTACAGTAAAGATAGAATGTTCTCGGTGCTTTTTTTTTTTTGAAAAGGAATGTGAGAACGTAGCAGAGATTCCTATGGATACAACATTTTGTTTGTTTCTCAATATCTCTGAAATTGTGTGTACTCTTTTAGGTTGGTTACTGCAAGAAAACAGAAAAAGAGGTGAAGTCGTGTATTTTCAATTTTTATTTTTAAATTCAGATTGGTTTTGACACATGACCCAAAGGGAAGAGGAAAAAGGAAGGGGAGCTGGGCTTTGGAGTTAGATAACAAAACGAAGATCAGAGAGGAATATGAGAATGAAAAAGCTTATTTGAAAGTCTCTGAAGATAAGCCATTCCCCAAACTAAACATGTCTGCTGGGGTCATAGTTTTCAGGGAAAGGGAGCCTGCATGATGAAGGTGCGGGGGGGGGGGGGCGCATCAGGAGAGCACTGCGGCAAAGGGTGACTGACGCATCCAGGGACATGTGACCATTCTCTGGTGTAGTGAAGAAAAATTTTCAGGACTCCATCTTGTATAAGAAATTCTATACATCCTAACATGCAAATAATGCTGGAATCATGCTGTGGTGGATCATGAGTTAATTTTGTGTAATGTTCCATTGCTATTTATTTAATTCTTACTTTTTATTGTCATTGTTTCTAGACTTTCTTTTCCGCAATCTCAGAGCTTTCCTATGTTTATTAAAGTATCTCATTATAATGTTGGCTCTTCCTTTATTATAAAAAGACAGTAATGTACAGAACTTGGAAAAATTAAAATATGACTATAAAGATTATGCACAATGCCATAACCTTAGCATATTGCTGTCAGTCACTTTTCTCTGCATATATACAAATATATGCATAGAAATGCATATTTAATACAAAATAATGATCAGATGTGAAGTCTTTATTCTGCTTTATTCATTAAACATATTTTTATAAATAATTTTTCATATTTTAAAGTATCTCACAGGAATGTGTTTCAGGAATACATAATTTTTGATCTCATGGGAGTGATCACATTCCAAATAATAAATGTATAAATGTGCTTTTTGCTATAATGATTTAAGGAATATATTTCTACATAAATCTTTGTGCACCCTTCTGTTCTTCCCCCCCTAGGAAAAAATTCAGACGTGGATTTCATGGATCAAATGGGTATGAATCAGTCTCAGGTTTCTTCTCTTGTCAAAACATCTTGCTTAGTTTGTTTAACATATGTGATTAAAACACTCTCAAGCCATTATTTGAATATATAGTTTTGTCACTTATGATGGCAATTTTGGGGACACATTACTGCTTTATCTTTTAAAATATCTATTCCTGTCAGTTTATTTTTACGTTTTCTTTCTTTTTTGAGGTATTCCTCCACATAAACATTCACCTGTATTTTCTCTGGAAATTTAATTAATTAATTTCTTTTACAATTAACTCTGCAATCTGTATAGTATTCATTTTAAATGTGTAGTATAAAATAGAATCTAATTTTGTGCCTTTTCCAGATAGGTTGCCAATGGTTTCAGCATTGTGAACTGAATAACACAACCTTCTTCCACTGATGTGATGTGTCAACAGCTGTTCTCCCATTAGATAAGGTGTAGCTTTCCAAAGGTCGGCCATTTTCTCTCTACTCAAGATGGTTACATTCCATTATAGTACTTTTACCTTCTTGCTACATCCAGCAGCCTGCTAAAGCACTGTGTTTATATTTTTGCCTTTCAAGAATCCTAGTTCTATGTAGTTTAGAACAGGTATTTTCAAACAGGTTATGTATATAATGCATATATGTTATGTGTGTTTGTGTATATATATATGTTAAATAGTTAAAAATCTTAATAATTATTTTTTAAAATTAGAAGTTAAGGAGTCCAATGACATAGAATACTGCTCCAGATGGTATTCCTTTTGGATGCTCTTGACATTCCAGTTGCGCGTTTAAAAAGTACTTCAGGGATTAATGCTTGTTCTAAGGTTTTTCTGTTCTTCAGGTATTTAGAGAGGTAAAGCTGTGTGGATTCAGTTCCTGGAATTTTCTAGAGAGAAATAAGAGGGAAATGTAAGAAATGTATGAGATGAAAAAACGTTTTCAATTATGTTGCTGGCAGTACAATGATCTCAATTTAAAGGATGGAGGTGAGTTTTGGTACTTGCTACCACTGTCATTATCTCTTGAGACAGGAAAACATGGCTATGGTCCATTTCTTTTTACTGCAAGTGGAAGGGTCAAGACACAAAACATGGAGGCTTTTAGTAGGAGGTAAGTTAAAAAGTAACAGAAGTATTTGACAGTGAAAAATCACCTGCTGTTCTCTGTTGTACCCCTTACTCTCCAGCACAGCGTTTTCCCCCACCCAGCGACTTCAAAGCACTCGTCTTCTCTGACTTTGGAAGGAAAGGGAGGTAAGTAGCAGCTGCTTTCTTTGCCTGCTGTTACTGCAAGGTACTCTTTTGACTCATAGACACAGCTCCAGTCATTTCCTGACTTGCGACATTAGGCTATGATTTGTTTATGACTGAGGCTGGTTTCCCTGGCAACAGGACCTCACCAGATGATGCGTATTGCCTAATCTGCAGTGGCAGAATGCAGCTGTGGGGCCTTGGGAGGAATCTTGGGGATCCACAGAGGCTGGAAGAGGTATTCCACAGACATGACATCAGTTTTTTTCTCCCCAAGCTGAGACTGTTACGGTACACAGAGCATTACATTTAAAAAAAAAATCCTCAGAAGACTTTGAAATTCTCTCTTTTCTCTTCCAGTACAACTGCAGGGAGTAGTTTCACCAGTGACCATGACATTTTTCCAATTATTAAGGTCCCAGATATTCTTGTGTGGCTATAGGAAAGAGACGGCCTGGATTCGAACCTCCATCTCTTTCTTGCCAGTTGCATGACCACAGAACAGTTTTAGACTTCCTGGGCCTCAGGTTCTTCAGCTGTGAAATGGGAATAGTAACAACACATTTAAGAAAAGTGGTACATATTAACTACTAGAGGTGTTATTTATTGTTATTTGTAGATGTTAAAGGAAAACTGTTGGAACCAGACTTGTGCCTGCGCGGTACACTAGCTTATCCTAATGCTTTTACTGACCAAATGAGAGACACATTTAACCCAACAGAATGCAGACACCTCTCATGTAGCACACAGATGCCCTGCAACAGAATGTTGCACTACTCCCTGAAGCTCATTAATACATACTACAGTAAATACATTTGCCCCTTATTACATACCTTCCATGTCACTGGGCTCTTTTAGATCAGAGCAGGTTCTCTTCCACACAGAGACCAAGCTAAAGGACCTTTATCAGCTCCACACGATGATTCTTGTCTCACCAGGGATACAGTGCCTGTATTTCAACACTGTAGCTCACCTTTACATCTCATGGATCCTGTCAAGAATGTATAATGTATACAGACTTCATTTATCCCACACAGATTGCTTCCCAGAGCACATAGATGCTCCCCAGAACACATAAGTACTCAGCACAGCAAGTCTCTCCCTACAGCACAATTACCCCATGTGTGCTCCACCAATTGAACTCCTGGCTGGTGAAGTTCATGGGAAACAGACCTCCCTCACGTCACACTAACACTTGCAAGACCATGTAGCCTTGCCCACAACACACAGATTCTTGTCACATCATGGGAACCTTCACCACAGAGCACAGACTGTCCACACCACAGCAGCATCCCATAGTGTACATCGTTTCTCCTTGAACACAGACGTAAAACACAGCTAAAATCCCTTGCCATGATACCAAAACTCACCCAAAGGACAAACTCTCCCTCTGACAAATGGAATGATCTTTGTTATATGGTATTTATTTAACAGGACACAGGCTTATATCTCATTACACACCCTCCTTATTCTGTGCACATTTACCCCATGAAACGTGTTAAACTTATGGTATAGAGACATTCCCCATAGCCCTGGACCATGCTCACTCTTCCATCACATATCAGTACAGTAGTATACCCTGAAACACATAGATCATTCCTTGTTAAACAGGATTTTAATTTAATAACACAGTTGCACCACAGTGTGCCAATTCATCTCTTGATAAACATACAATGCAAAGCTACAGTGCACATACCTGCCGCAGAAGCACGTATTTGCCACACATTACCCAAATCTCCTTCCATGTTTGCAGAATTACCTTCTAAGGTACTCAAGGCCCCTCCCCACGTCCATCACAAAGGTGGTCCACAGTATCCACACTTATCCCACAATACAGGTGTGAAACCATAAGATCTGAACACACACCTCAGAGGACTACACTCCATTGCCACAATGCTGAAAATTCTGTAACAGTAATGTATTTTCTATTTCCTCTCACACAATCACTTCTTACAGTGCTTCTATCGTCTAGACACATGCCCCCAAACACAAGAAGCCCATGTTTCAATGACTCTCAGGTTTACTACAAAGCACACAGACTGATTAACTCTTATCTACAAAACAAAATATACCTAGCATATGCACAGAACTCTACCAGAATGCACAAAATCAACTATTAGTATACATACTTGCCTCAAAACTCATATAATTTTTTTCAAACAGTGACACTCACCCTAAATGTACAGACAAGCCATTCAGGCCACAGACTTGCCCTGTAATACACACAATCATAATATGTATGTCTTTAAGTTATAGGCTTACCCATGAATGCATAGATTTGTTCTACATTGTGCAGTTACATCACAACACTTCATAATGCAAGTAAAAGCTGCCTATCATGTAGACATATATACACAGAACATGTTACAGATATGTACTATAATACATTATGGACATATATAGCACATGTATTAACTTCACTTTGCATAGATTTCCATTGTAAAGGACAGACATGGTTTACCATATCATTGAGCTACAAAACTGGCCTACAGCAGAGATACAGCTTGGTATCCTTTAAGAGCAAGGCCTCTGGACCCAGGCTTCCTGGCCTTGCCTCCAGATTCCACCCTTTCCTAATTATATCACTACAGGTAAGTATATTTCTATGTTCTTTGGTTTACTCATCTGCAAAACAAAGGTGACAGTAGTAGCTACTTTGAAGAATTCTCATGAATAAAAAAACAACCTAAGCTATGTTTAGTATAATAAAGTACCTGCTAGAAACTGTTAGATTTATTCATTTACATTACCATCACCTACCTCCTTCCAACCCACCATTTTTAATGAAGCGGAGGTGCTTATTTAAAGTATCTAAAACCATCTAACAATATAGATTTTTCCACAGTACATAGATTAGTCCTGGAACATACAGAAATACCCTACTACATACAGACAACACCCCATAATACCTTATACCCTACAGAGTACAGACAGCACACTAAACTAGATTTCACTCACAATGTAAACATTGACAATGGAATTAAGAAATGTGGTCTATAATGCATATGCTCACTTCATATGTACACATTCCCCTCACAACACACAGACTTGGTCTACAATACACAGATTTACCCCATACAGTTATATGTGGTATAACCATAAACTTGTGTACTGTCTGGCATTTATCCCATTATACGCAAATATTTATTCCAAAGCATGTGGATTTCTTTGCTATTCACAAACGTGTTCTTAAATTCACACTCCTAAGTTTAGAGGATCATATTTTAATGCATAGCTCCTTCCTATAACACATTTACTTTTATTTTGTTTTACTCATAAACAACTATATGCTTCATACCTCATTACTTACACATAAATCTGATCTATATGAAAACACCCCCACATATATGATCACATATCCCATACCTCACAAATTAACTTTTTTTAAAAGCTTAAAATACACATGACTGGGGGTTCTGCCTGCAAGTATGTCCACACACCATATATGTGCCTGCTACCTACTGCGGACAGATAAGTGTTTTAAGGTCCCCTGGAACCTGAGCTACAGACATTTGTGAGCTTCCCTTTTGGTGCTGAGAATTGACACTGGGTCCTCTACAAGAGTGGCAAGTGTTCTTAACTACTAAGTCTTTTCCCCAGCCCCCTCCCCCAAGGGTAGCTTTCTAAGGCCTATTTAAGCCCAGTCACACAGAGTTATCCCTCTAAGCAATTATGTTCTTAAATACCTTACATCTGTATGACAAGGCAGCATCTACACGAAGTCATTTTCATCTTTCAGGCTTGCATTTAAGCAACTAGACTCATAAAAAGCAAAGCCATGCTTACAGTACAAAAACCCAACCCACTGTTCCCAATGTGGCACAAAGCAAAGGTGAACCTCAGCTCACATAAGCTCAAAACAGAGTGCACAAAAATTTGGTGCGCTGCAGTTAGATCAGCTCCCTATTACAAAGCTTGAACTCAGAGCCCCAATTGCCTAGACTGAAATCCCTAACACATCAATGTAAGTTTATGACCTAAGAAAAATTTTTGGACCACTCTATGCCTTTTCTAACCTATAAATTTAGAATAATAATGATTCCTGTACCTACAGCTGTTAAGAGGAACAAATGGGTTAATGCTTCTAAAGTCTTTACAACAGTATCTGATCTGCTGATACTGCTGTTGTTAACATGCACTAAACTGGACAATAAAATGGTAAGATTCAACTAAAACCAACCCTTGTACACATTCACTGTCCTCCATGAAGCACACAGTCTAATCACAACCTATGCTTTGACCACTACATCTGTGTTGACTGTATTTAGCTCACATTTAGATTCACCTATACATGGTGTCTACACGGCATAGATACTCACCACATGACACTTAGATACACTGTGTAGTACACACAATTCAGTGCATAAATACAGAAATTCATCCATATAAAGACTCATCTAATTTTTACCAAATGCTCTAACACATGCTCCTATACATACATACAGACAGACAGACAGACACACACACACACACACACACACACACACATACATATGTTATATCTATTCTATACACTCCCAACCCAGATAACTCAGTTTAAAATAATTCACAGCACACAAATTTCTCCAAAATACAGAAGTCATGGCACAATATAAATCTTACCACAATGAAGAGACTAACTTCATAACTCAGAAATTAGGGCCTTCCCTACAACACACAAATTCTACCTAGTATCCAGATATACTGTTCTAGTGAAATACTGGCTTATCTATACAATATGGTGCATCATGAACACCAGTATATTGGCCAACATACATTAACTATTTCATAATGCATATATATATATACATATATATATATATATACAATACATACGTAGAACTATTTCACCTCACCCAGATATTCCTTATATCATGTAAGTTGACTTTCAGCTGCCAAACATATCCTAAAACATGAAGGAAGTGCCCCATAGCCAATAATATCTCCCTACAGCATACAGATTGGCAGCATAGAATATATTCTTTTTACTGTAATTTTTGTCTTAGAAGCACACTCTACACAAGGCATAATGCACAGATATGCTCTGTAGCACATAGATGTAATGAAGAAGTTCAAGACATGTCATGTAGTGACCAAATATTCACATTGTACATAATCACACCCCAAACACCAGATTAGCCTGCCAATCAATGAATAAAGTTCACAATACAGAGACATGCTTTGCAATATATGTACACACAGATTTTTACTATCAACACACAGGCTGTATCCACACAATTCCCCCTGCCTCTATAAAATCTAGGTCAGCATCAGAAGAAACAATGAAGAATATGCAAAGGGACAACAAGGCAAAGATATACTCTACTTCAACCAGAAAATATCCTCACAACACGAAAGAAACCGGACAACACACATGACACCAAAACTTGTAACACCCAGACTCATGTGAAGCACACAGGCTGATCCTGTCATACCCAGCATTGCCCACTATCACCTGACTCACTAGGTTCACCCCAGAAAACCCTAACAGGAGTATACAGGTATAGCCTGTAGTTATTCCTAAAACTAATAGCTTATCTCTGAAAAGACCTTCTTAACAATACAAATATCTCCAAGCAATTAGATGTCTGGATAATTCATGGACACTTTCTACAGTTCCAGGTGCGCTTCACCATATTAAGAGTTGCTGTAACACGGTTATACATGCCCCCATGCAAATTCCATGAAGCCCAGGCTTTTCCTTAAATTTCTTCAATTTGTCCTATAATATACATGATCTCCAGACAACATCCACTAGTCTTAAAACGTAGTCTCGTGATGATGTAGCTGACAATGGTTGGGGCTGTAGCTTAGTAGGTAGAATATAAGAGAGCACTGGGTTTCATTCCCAGCACTGCATAAAGCTGGCTATGGTGATTGTACCTGTAACCGTAGTGCTCAGGAGGATCAGAAGTTCAAGATCATCCCTAGCTACACAGCGAGTTCAAAACCAACCTGGGATGCATGAGAGCATGTCTGAAAACAAACAAAATCAAACCAATTAAACAATAAACTAAAACAATAACAAGAAAGAAGTACTTGAGAAAGTTCACATAAACACTATGATGCATAGACATGCCCTCCGCATCTCTCTCTATCTTACTCTAGTGTACTGACCAAGTGCCACTCCAAGACATCCAGATCAATACATGAGATTCAGATCTGCCCTATAACACCATGCCTGCCATGCACAGCTGAAAACATCACAGATTATTCAAGCACCTCCAACTAACGAGACTTGCTTAAAATCCTAGGCTTGACCCACAATATGTGGTAATTCCTCAAAAACCAAAACACTTCTCACAACCTGCAAACAGGCCACAAACCTATTATTATTGTTGTTATTGTTATTTGCTTTTAAAATATCAAACTGGTTCACAGTACATAGAAACTTGATAAAGCATAGAAGAATCTACAGTACACTGCTATATAATGCCCATAATGTCTTGACTCCCTTCATAATACCTCAGATGAGCAGATGAGCTCCCAGATTGTCAGGTTTATACCACAATATACAGATTGTCTCACTGATAAAAATATGAGCCCCACAGAACATGTACATACTGACAGCTATTAAGTAAGGCCATACACTCAAAGTAAGGAGTGATGATAACAATGATGATGGCAATAATAACAACAAGACACAGATCTACTCTGCAGCACCAGACTAGCTCTGTAATATACTCCTTCCCCCTCTACATTATCCAGACTGGCTTTAGAGCAGAAGTCTGAAATGCTGAAAAACATTGAGATGAAGCTCTTAACATATATATCACTTCAATTCATTGCATACCTTGGCCTACCACACAGGACCTGGACTCCCCGAACTGCTGAGGCCTAGCCTGTTCAGACAGCTCTCACAGCACAATTATACAGTTGTGTTTTCCACAATATGCTATTGTTAATACCCCTCAGCTCTTTGAAAGTCTTGCTTAGAAAATCTTGGACAACATATCAAAAAAGACTTCAATAATCTTCATATAAATACAGTGTGTAATATTGCAATTCCCTTCATAAGACTTAAAATCTGCAGCAATAGTGTTTATTTACCCTGTAATACTTGTATTTTCACATGACACCCTTTACGCACTACCAACTGAGATACCTTGCACATTGAATCTAACCCAGTGAGACTCATACCGCCCCACAAACCAGACTTTCATTGCTCATGTCCTACAAGGAATGCAAACCAGCCCCCTAAGATAAGATGTCTACATTCAACAAACCTTACTCCAAATTCAGACACTTATCAGGCAATGAGAAATTTGACACTTTAACACAAAAGTTTGCCTCATACTAAACAGAAAGTATTGAAACCAAACTTACAGTATGAAGCTAGACACCGGTACTCCACATTTACAGAAACTCCCACAGCAAGATCTGTGCTTGTCCTACAGTATGTAGACATACCAACTACACATTTATATGCCTCAAAGACACATATCTCCATAATATATTTTGACTTTAAAAATATGTTTGGATCAATATAGCATCTAGATGACTACCAGAATGCATACACACTCTTGACCCATCCTCTGGGCAGCATTTCTAGTGTACATGCTCACTCCCAACACTACCCTATCAAAGTCCATAGTTATTCTTTACAGCCCCACAGTTGCCAGCTTTCAGGCCTTCTCCTATATCTAGACTCACTCGGAAGCTTCTAGGACTCAATCATGCATACAGACTAAGTCCATATTAGAGTGTGTGAACAATGTAGAATTTCACCAAGTTCAGACCTGAAAATGCAGAATTTTCTCACAGTCTCACATCATGCCACATCAATACATGACCTGAAATGTACGACATATGCATGGAAACAGTACAAAAGGATACTAATATACAAGAAATAAGGCACAGACATCATAATGGGCAAAAATATCATACCATAAAAACGCAATCATCAAACACCTAACAAAAAGGCCCACGATTCACGATACATTCAATTACATAATGACATTCCTCATAATAGACAGAATTGTGTCTTACTTTAGACTGAATTTACAAAACATAGCACAGACTCCATCACACCCCAGCCTTACATTTATTCATTTAGAACCCTAGCAAACTTCATACCACATTGAGTTAACCTATGTATTGCAGACTTGCCCCCATAATACACAGAACTGCAACAGACCAAAACCACTAGAAATGACATGTTATGTGCAGGAAGAACCCCACACTTGAGGTACTTCATCCCTATTGATTTTACATGGAGACATGTCTAAAATGCAAAACTTGGCTTCCTCCTACATAGCATCTTAAGAGTGATAGACTCCAACACCTGGATCTGCCCTGAAACATGAGGATATATTTTAGAGCCAATGACCATGACTTGCAATGAACTTGAGATCATCTAGAAAATTATAGTCATGAAAGCCATGGCACTATACAAAACACTTAGACCTCACACCGAATTCACAATACTCGTAATACAATGATAGAGCCAGCCTTCAGTCTATGGCATTACCTCAGAAGGCTGCCCTTTCCCCCTTTAATGCAGAACACAATTTCACAGTTCACACACATACCCCATTAGACATAGACCAGCAACACAAGAAATTCCCTCAGAGGGTCTCCAGCTCATTAAGTCTTCAAACCACCCTGTTCTTGTTCATAACATCTAGAGCCACATGTTTATCAGAATGACAGCACACAACATGACTATTTGTTACTCGAAAGTACAAAGAAACTGCCTTTTCAACAGGAAGATCTCTACAGCACCCAGTCTCACTTCACTGTATCAAACTTGCCCCATCATATCTAGCGGCCTTGTATTAGCACATAGAAATGCGCTGATCAGCCAAGAAATTAACCTAGCTCCACGGTTTTCTTAGATGGGTGCAATATACAGATAGCACGATGCAGACAAAAGCTATGCATCGGAAGACATAATCCACACCATTCATGTGACATCATACAGCAATTTGCCCCACTTTGACATACTCAGAGATTCATTTAATTAGACAAAACTCAGCATACCACACTGAAAAATCTAACAGTGTCTAGATCTTTATATAATGGTATTCACATACTTTGAGACACACACGCACAGAGGCATAATTGTGATAAAAAAAAAACTGCAGGAACATGCTCATGCCTACATATACAAAAAGTTCTGCTCATCATTAAAACATATGAATATGCATGTATACATAAATATGCACAAATCAAGACATTTGGGTATACATACAGAAATGCATAAGCACATATCTGTGACAGAGATGCATAAGCAGATTTCTACACACAAAGAAAACAAAAATGGATTCATGAAGAGATTTTTACATGCATAGTAATACATATATTTATGGAGTTGTATATACAGTTATATTGATCAAGGATTTACATATTGATAATCACATCTACAGAAACATTGAACTACACAGATAGACATACAGACAAAAGAATGCTCTCAAAATGCATGCATACAAGCATATTTATGTTTAAATTTTATAGCAACTTATTCAGACTAATAAGAGTGTGCTAAGATTCATGTATGTCCAGAAACGGATTCCCATAAACCCAGACATGTACAAAGAATCATAGTTGTACATCCTATATCTATATTTGGAGATGGCACCGAGGGTGTACAGAGATGTATATAGACAATCTCATAAACTTGCAGAAAGCAATGCACCAGTTTACAATCACAGTGTTCCATAAGCATATACCTATATAAACACAGATATACAGATACACTCAGAAGCAGATTTATCTATGAAGCCTATGTTCACAGACATAGAAATATGTGCAACCACATCAAGACTGTACAGCATGGCTTCAAAGATACATACTTGGGCACTTTTGTGCATAGTTATATGTATAATGCAGATATTGATGGACATTTATACCATAGACGCATGCACAAAACAAATTCACAGACCAAGATATACATTTTTATAAGCATCCACAATTCATATACATACTCTGTTCTCATATTTCATGTACCTACTTAGAGACATAAACATTGACATGTATATGCATTAATTTAGTCAGCATTACACAGATTCATTAATTTCTGATGGGGAAGCTCAGCCAATCACATTTGGCTAGGGTGTGGCCGCCTGGGGCCAGGGAAGAAAACCTGGGAATCCAGGTGCGCTCGGTGTTTTCCGGACACAGGTTGTGTGAGTTTCCCCGTTTACAATTACTAAATTATATCTGTTGTTTTGAGCTAGTCTGTTTATTTAAGCGTACCGGTCAAATACACTGACAAGTTTCCATGTAGACACATTAGTACTGACACACAACATGCTTACATAGACTTTCAGATATTCACATGGACATATAAGTACACAATGAAGATACATATGTAAATAAACACTGAAACATGCATATGAAACAAGTTGTTAGATACAAGTCAAGGGAATTAATGGCAAGAAAGTAAAAATACACTTATGCATACATGTCCTGTGTTTACACAAATGCAGACATGGAAGCTTATATAGGTAGTCAGCAAAAAATGTTTACACAGACACAAATACTACATTGAATGCATAGACTATACAGAAATAAATATAAGGAATACAGACACAGTTCTTCAGGCTTTTGTGCCCACTTGGATGGAGATGCATCAAGAATTTTTCAAATTTGTGCACACAGTACTCTATAAATGCACTTGTTTACATAGACATAATTGCAAATGCAGATAGGCACTTAGATGTCATATATTCTCACAAAATGGCTAGGTAGACCATATCTTAAACACAAAGAGATGTACATATATACTTAAATATAACAAAACACATAAAAATACATTCGCAAACATGTACAGACTTGCAGTTGCACACATGGACAGATAGTTCCTTACATGGTAATAAATCCATGTGTTGTTGCACATACTCATTAAAGTGTTCTACATATGGTCTCCTAAGCTTTTAATGACGTTCATCAAACAGACAAATACACACATAAATAAGCATATGCTAAAATGACATATGCTAAAATGCATGCCTTAGGACTTTATGCTACAAATAGAAACAGATCTACATACACAAAACACATGTGGATTTATATTGTGAATTAATAGATTTCTTCTTTCTTTCTTTCTTTCTTTCTTTCTTTCTTTCTTTCTTTCTTTCTTTCTTTCTTTCTTTCTTATTTTTTTTTTGACAAGGTTTCTCTGTAACTTTGGTGCCTGTCCTGGAACTAGCTCTTGTAGACCAGGCTGGCCTTGAAATCACAGATATCCTCCTGCCTCTGCCTCCTGAGTGCTGGGATTAAAGGCGTGCATCACCACCACCCAGCTGAAAACATAGATTTCTGACCACTTATAAATAGACATACAAACACTTTTAAATCTAACTTATTGGTTTTAATGTGTTTTTTTGCCATTGTTTTTAGTCTCTTTGAGAGAACAATAATTATCAACCCCTCTAAGTTGACTATACCATTAAATGTAGGTGGGAAAATTACCAAAAATATCTTTAGGACACATGATTGTGCACAAACACTTTCATAAGTACAGAGTCATAAATATAATTCACACAGAAGCATACAAATGTAAATATATGTAGGCAAATAAAGAAAATACATATATAGATAGACATACCTATCCATCATCAAAATGTCATACTTTAATACTTAAATGTTAGGTATTGAAATATAATACAAAATGGATTCTTCATCTTCATCCAAGTTCTGACACTTACTTGCTGAGTGATGTGTGGCCTTTTTTCCTGCCTTCCCAACCTGTAAGATAGGAGTATCCATAGCACTTTCCTTGCAGGATTCTTGGAGAATTTGTATAATGGAACACTTTGCATTGTGCTTAGAATATCATGCATTTAGTTGGCACTGCCATTATTTTTTTTTGTGTTAGATACAAACTGTTTAGCTGTATAGGATTAGATTTTTATATTGAATTTTCATTTTGTCATTTTATATTTGTAAATATGCCAATAAAGATTAGTTTATTAACAAAAAATAGACTACAATCATGAACAAGGTCATTCCTGAAATTCTCAGAGATGGTAAGAATTAGCTGCTGTCCTTGGCAAAGAGACTGCAGATTTGTTTCCTGGTATTGCTGCTATTGGTATATATATATATACAATTAAACCACATCGTTCCATGCCAGTGAATCTTCATTGTCCCATCTGTAAATATAATTTTCCTTTCTACAGGACCTGGGAAGATTGAGACAGCTCACGGTGCAAAATGGAGAAAGGGCTTCATGGCCGGTGTGCATTTGCCACCTAGTGACCAAAGTGAGTAAGTACAGTATTTGCGCATAACCACACTTTCCTAACTACTTAACACCCTGAAAACTGAAAAACTGTGCACATGAGTTAGCACACACTTTCCCGGTCAGGGAACCAAAGAGAGAGAGAGAGAGAGAGAGAGAGAGAGAGAGAGAGAGAGAGAGAGAGAGAGAGAGAGAGAGAGAGAGAGAGAGAGAGAGAGAAAGAAAGAAAAAAAAGAGTTAGCACACACTACATTTTAGTGGCTTCTTCTGTATCCTGAAATGCAAGTAGTAATCAAATAAAATTTCACCTTTCACAAAAGCCTAGCCCCATTTTCTTTCTTTTTGGGTTTTCCAAGACCATTCTTTAGCAGTGGTCTTCATACCTGCTAATAATGTGCCACCTAACAGCACTTTGAAAAAGCCACAGCTCCGAGGGTGACTATTATTTCTAATGCCCCGCTTTTCTTCTATTCCACTGGGAAAGAGCCAAATGTCTTGCATAGACTAGGAACCTGCCCTGACACTGAGCTACATCCCTAGCCCTTATTTCTCATTTTTACTAATGAGAACGCAGGTAGCTTTGTTCATGCAAATAATTAAAAATGAATAGAATTCATATTCATGTCACAAGTAAAACCACACGCAATGACCTGTTATAGGAACCTATTTTTTAGTCTGAAGTGGTGGTGTGCACTTGTAGTTAGTTGCAGTACTTAGAAGATAGAGGCAGGAGGATTTTAAGGTTTAGGCCAACATCGGCTTCAGGCCAATGCCAGCTATGTAGTAAGATCCTCTTTCAAAAAAGGATTTTAAGATGTGAATGTAGAAATAGAACAATTTGAGAAGAGTAAGGGATTCGATGGAAGCGAGGGAGGTGAGAGGATACTGGGTAAATATGATCAAAACACAATTTTACATTTATGCGTCCACGAAAGCTATTGTGTATAATGTATACTAATGAAAAACAGAAAACAGAACCAAAAATGATTGAACTAAAAATATTTTTTATGATTTTTAAAAAATAATAAGTAAAATTTTAATAGACAACTTGAGTACTATTTTTAATTTCATGAAAACAAAGGACCCCATGATTTATGAAAGGATGTGATGGAGCAATTAATGTTTTCAGTTTTTAGGAAGCTTATCAGAATAGCTTTATGAATACTTATCAAATGACTATTAGATTTATTATACTTTGATGTGGGGGGCACTCATTTTAGCCTACCACCCTTAGTAAAGATTGGGAAAATTGAAATACGTAGATCAGAATGTGTTCGTCAAACCAATGCTTTGAATAAACTGCTTTCAATTTGCTGCATACTTAAAATATAAAAATTTGAAACTACAGATATGAAGCAATAATTTCACAGAAAATATTCAATTATAATTTAATTGGGAAAAGCACAGTTCACATCAAGATAATCAGCCTAATCAGATTTACTTTTAAGAATATCAACCTTAATTTTTTTAATGAAAAAAGCATTAATCTATATTTTTGAGTGGTTATCAAAACCACAGAAAAATTAATTAAGGACTTCTTCCTGAATAGTAATGAGGCAAATATTAGATTAAAACATAGTGATTAATTTTATCCACTTGAATTAATAAATTATTTTAGTTCTGGTGTGTTGTTTTAAATTAATGTAATACATAGCTGACACTGTGTCATATGAGCCAACAAATCTGTTCGTATGGATAGCTTCCTCTGGCAAATACATATGCGTTTGCTTTTAAAACATTGATGCTGAGTTCATGGGAATTGTTGATTGTACATAGTGAACTTTATTGAACTAGAGAATTAAACTTTTTAACAATATGTTATTATATAAAAGGTTATATGTTGTTAAAAACTAAGTAGCACTTTTTATAATGTAATATAGATAATTTTTATATTATGAGACAATTTTAAGATGAAATAAAAGTTGATTTTCATTGGAAAAGATATTACACCATATACACAGAAAAGTTCTAGACTAATTTAATTGAAAAAAATAGTGTATTTTCTG
Organism: Microtus oregoni; assembly: GCF_018167655.1. Taxonomy (NCBI): domain Eukaryota; kingdom Metazoa; phylum Chordata; class Mammalia; order Rodentia; family Cricetidae; genus Microtus; species Microtus oregoni. Next base: position 987,127 of record NW_024543812.1, read on the forward strand.
AGCATAAATTTTGCCAGAATAAACATTTTTTTAGTGCTGGAGAGCATCCACTTACAGTTAAAAGAACTCACTAGTGATAGATACTGCTGCTCATTTGGTTTATTCTTTTTTATTGAAAGCAAATTAGTGGTTAATATTATTGATAGCTGGAAATATAATTCTTAATTTTAGCATTTTGGGGTGAAATTGTTCTAATGTGAGCCATTTGGGGGAGATAATAGAAATGAAGTTTAACATCTGAGAGTGGGTTCTCTCATACCATCCCCACTCATGAAGAATTCATGCATCAGGAATCAAGAGTGTCTCCCAGCAGGCTTAGTCTAGAGCATTGTCGTTACTGAAATAATTCGTTTACAAGACGAGCTAGTTACCATGGTTGAATTTCTAAAAATGCTTCTATGATTGATCTATGGAGTGGAATAGTTTTGTTTGCTTTATAAACACTTGTACTGATTAAGCCAACCTCAGTCAGTATAGGAGATATAAAAACATGTATTTACACTTAAAATATGTGATATTCTGCACGGTGATATTTTGCTCTGTTCAGCTAAATAAACACAATGAAAATTAATTTTGTTTTATTTTTAAACCTTTTCAAGTGTTGCGACATGAAAGTTTAAATTTAAACCTGGGATTCACATTATATGTATTATGTAATAGCACACACGTTGCTCTGGACCTTCTATCCTCTCAAAGCGTAAGGAAGGACAATTAGGGTCCTAGCCAGATGTTGTATATTGCTATTCTGATGTTATCAGTACCTTATTCTAGTATTTGTGATTCCTTCTTGGGGAATTTTCAATTGTAAGTAGGTAAAATTAAAACAAAACAAATCAGACCCCAACAGGATAACAAGTATTTGAAGAGTAATCTTTAGCGCCTAGAAAGTTTCCTAGTGTGGAAATGAGAAGGCCTCTCAGAGGTTGCACATGAAGTATCTCAAACTTGCCAACACCTAGAAGTGGCTGTTACGTTATGCTGAAGCTTTGAGTGTCTCGTTGTACATGGAATGTTTCCAGTGTAATAAAGATGTAATGTTAGGGATAAATCCATTTGTCGAAAATTCTCATGAAATGCTTCCTTATCCACAGATTTGAACTTTAAACCTGCTGAAGGAGCTTTATAATACTCACTTGGGGGCCTATCTTTAGGATAAGTCATAGTGTAACTGCAGCCATCATGATTTTGCATACACACACACACACATACACACACACACACAAACACACATACACACACACTAAGTGATAACTCCTAGTGTTCTATAACTTGACCCAGTGTCATCAGTGTAGAATACCATTAGTTTGCAGTTATATTCTGATTTCAGAGTTATATTCTGATTTCATAGGTATATTCTGATTTCATATGAATAGAAACATTAAAAATAACATCATTATCAGGGCAAATAGGGCTTTTGCAGTAGCATTCACTACAGAGGTAAAATAGCACCTCAACTGAAGCTGCTATATGCTATCAGAAAGATGATTTCCAGGTCATCTTGGCAGTACTTTATGTTTCTGATGGAGACAGTGACTGTTTACTTTATCTCACATTATACCTTCTACATTGCTGACCAAAGGGTTGATGGCTCCCTCTCTGCTCCTTAGCACCGTTAGGCTTGGAAAATTCATCTTTCTAAAACTTTATGTCAATAGGGAATTCTTGAACGCTTCTGTGGGGAGTAAGCTTGCATTCAGAAGGCTTTCTCAGTGGAACTGCGCTCTATGAAAGTCTGCTGGAAAAAAAAGTGTGTGCTATAATTTCAATTATTTAATAGGACTTATGAAAACGTTCTTTGTTGAATACTTAAAAGCCACCAATTACACCATATTTATTTTAGTATGTAGGGCACTTAGCTTGATTAATGTAAGGCATACTTGTGGGGTTCCTGTGAGAGGCAATGGTCTTAGTATTAAGGTAAGTTAATTTCCTGTTGCCTAAGTAAGGATAAGTATTTCAGTCATTTGAGATTTGCTCTTAGATTTGTGTATTCAATCTAATGTATCAAAAGACAGGAAAGGGAAAAAAAGTCTCTTTCCTGTACCTGATCAAATAGATACAGACGGCTTGTTTTTCTTTCTCTGTACCACTTGTTCATTTGTTGAAACATGAGCCTGTTTCAAATGCAAATTATTAAATGGATTATTCCCTCCCCCGCACCCAAACACATAGAAAATTTGATTCTGATGGCCTAGAAAGGGCCAAGTGGTATATACAGGAATTATCTGCCGTGGTAGTTGTGTTGAGAACTTTAGAATCTGTTTTTCTACTACATTCCCCTTATTCGTCACTTAGTGGGAGTGATCATGAAGCCTCCTTTCATGCCTCTCACATCACCACACTGTTAAGAGCGAATGTCACAAGCTGGCAAACAGATTAATTACAAATAATAGCATTTTGTTTGGTTTCTAGATTTTTTCTTTTTTTTATTGAAAAAAAGAAAAATTTCTGCCTCCTCCCAGCCTCCCATTTCCTTCCCCCTCCTCCCACTCCTCTCCCCCTCCCCCCACTCCTGTCCCCCTCCCTCTCCAACCCAAAGAGCAGTCAGGGTTCCCTGCCCTGTGGAAAGTCCAAGGTCCTCCCTCCTCCATCCAGGTCTAGGAAGGTGAACGTCCAAACTGGCTAGGCTCCCACAAAGCCAGAACATGAAGTAGGATCAAGACCCAGTGCCATTGTCCTTGGCTTCTCAGCAGCCTTCATTGTCCGCCATATTCAGAGAGTCCGGTTTTATCCCATGCTTTTTCAGTCACAGTCCAGCTGGCCTTGGTGAGCTCCCAATAGATCAGCCCCACTGTCTCCTTGGGCGGGTGCACCCCTTGTGGTCCCGACATCTTTGCTCATGTTCTCCCTCCTTCTGCTCCTCATTGAGACCTTGGGAGCTCAGGCCAGTGCTCCAGTGTGGGTCTCTGTCTCTATCTCCATCCATCGCCAGATGAAGGTTCTATGGTGATATGCAAGATATTCATCAGTATGGCTATAGGATAGGGTCATTTCAGGTTCTCTCTCCTCAGCTGTCCAAGGAACTAACTGGGGATATGGCCCTGGGCACCTGGGAGCTCCTCTAGGTTCAAGTCTCTTGCCAACCATAAGATGGCTCCCTTAATTAAGATATATACTTCCCTGCTCCCATATCCACCCTTCCTTTATCCCAATCATTTCATTTCCCCAAGTGCCCCCCATTCTCCCCTTCTCACTTTTCTCTTCCCATCTCCCCTTACCCCTATCCCACCCCACCCCCAAGATCCCAATTTTTTGCCCGGCAATCTTGTCTACTTCCCATATCCAGGAGGATAACTATATGTTTTTCTTTGGGTTCACCTTCTTATTTAGCTTTTTAGGATCACAAATTATAGAATCAATGTCCTTTATTTATGGCTAGAAAACAATTATGAGTGAGTACATCCCATGTTCATCTTTTTGGGTCTGGGTTACCTCACTCAGGATAGTGTTTTCTATTTCCATCCATTTGCATGCAAAATTCAAGATGTCATTGTTTTTTTACCCCTGAGTAGTATTCTAATATGTATATATTCCACACTTTCTTCATCCATTCTTCCATTTAAGGTCATCTAGGTTGTTTCCAGGTTCTGGCTATTACAAATAATGCTGCTATGAACATAGTTGAACAGATGCTTTTGTAATATGATAGGGCATCTCTTGGATATATTCCCAAGAGTGGTATTGCTGGGTCCAAGGATAGGTTGATCCCGAATTTCCTGAGAAACCGCCACACTGATTTCCAAAGTGGTTGCACAAGTTTGTATTCCCACCAGCAATGGATGAGTGTACCCCTTCCTCCACAACCTCTCCAGCAAAGGCTATCATTGGTGTTTTTGATTTTAGCCATTCTGACAGGTGTAAGATGATATCTCAAAGTTGTTTTGATTTGCATTTCCCTGATCGCTAAGGAGGTTGAGCATGACCTTAAGTGTCTTTTGGCCATTTGAACTTCTTCTGTTGGGAATTCTCTGTTCAGTTCAGTACCCCATTTTTTAAATGGGTTAATGAGCATTTTAAAGTCTAGTTTCTTGAGTTCTTTATATATTTTGGAGATCAGACCTTTGTCTGTTGCGGGGTTGGTGAAGATCTTCTCCCAGTCAGAAGGTTGCCTTTGTGTCTTAGTAACAGTGTCCTTTGCTTTACTGAAGCTTCTCAGTTTCAGTAGGTCCCAGTTATTCAATGTTGCCCTTAATGTCTGTGCTGCTGGGGTTATACATATGAAGCGATCTCCTGGACCCATATGTTGTAGGGTACTTCTCACTTTCTCTTCTCTCAGGTTCAGTGTGTTCAGACTGATATTGAGGTCTTTAATTTATTTGGACTTGAGTTTTTTGCATGGTGATAGATATGGATCTATTTTCATTCTTCTACAGGTTGACAAGGGGTTGTGCCAGCACCATTTGTTGAAGATGCTCTCTTTCTTCCATTGTATACTTTTAGCTCCTTTATCGAAAATGAGGTTTTCATAGGTTTTTGGGTTAAAATCCAGGTCTTCTATTCGATTCAATTGGTCAACTTTTCTGTTTTTATGCCAATACCACACTGTTTTCATTACTGTAGCTCTGTAATAGAGCTTGAAGTCAGGGATGGTAATGCTTCCAGAAGTTCCTTTATTGTATGAAATTGTTTTGGCTATCTTGGATTTTTTGTTTTTCCATATAAAGTTGGTTATTGTCCTCTCAAGATCTGTGAAGAATTTTGATGGGACCTTGATGGGGATTGCATTGAATCTATAAATTGCCTTTGGTAGAATTGCCATTTTTACAATGCTGATCCTCCCAATCCAAGAGCAAGGGATATCCTTCCATTTTCTGGTATCCTCTTCAATTTCTTTCTTCAAAGACTTAAAGTTCTTGTCAAAAAGATCTTTCACTTCCTTAGTTAGAGTTACCCCAAGATATTTTATGCTGTTTGTGGCTATCATGAAAGGTGATGCTTCTCTGATTTCTCTCTCTGCTTCCTTATCCTTTGTGTATAGGAGGGCGACTGACTTTATGGAGTTAATCTTGTATCCTGTCACATTACTAAAGGTGTTTATCAGCTGTAGGAGTTCTTTGGTAGAGTTTTTGGGGTTGCTTATGCACACTAACATATCATCTGCAAATAACGAAAGTTTAACTTTTTCCTTTCCAGTTTGAATCCCCTTGATCCCCTTATGTTGTCTTATTGCTATTGCTAGAACTTCAAGCACTATATTGAAGAGGTATGGAGAGAGTGGACAGCCTTGTCGTGTTTCTGACTTTAGTGGGATGGCTTTTAGTTTCTCTCCATTTAATTTGATGTTAGCTGTCGGCTTGCTGTAAATAGCTTTTATTATATTTAGGTATGACCCTTGTATCCCTAATCTCTCCAAGACTTTTATCATAAAGGGATGTTGAATTTTGTCAAATGCTTTTTCAGCATCTAATAAAACGATCATATGGTTTTTTTCTTTCAGTTTATTTATATGATGGATTACATTGATAGATTATCATATGTTGAACCAGCCCTGCATCTCTGGGATGAAGCCTACTTGATCATAATGGATAATTTTTCTAATGTGTTCTTGGATTCAGTTTGCCAGTATTTTATTGATGATTTTTGCATCGATGTTCATGAGTGAGATAGGCCTGTTATTCTCTTTCTTGGTTGAGTCTTTGTGTGGTTTTGTTATTAGAGTAACTGTAGCGTCATAAAAGGAAGTTGGCAATATCTCTTCTGTTTCTATATTGTGAAATACCTTAAGGAATATAGGTATTAGGTCTTCTTGGAAGTTCTGGTAGAATTCTGCATTGAAACCATCTGGTCCTGGGCTTTTTGGTAGGGAGGTTTTTGATAACAGCTTCTAATTCTTTGTGACTAACAGGTCTATTTAGATTGTTCACCTGGTCCTGGTTTAACTTTGGTATATGGTATTTATCTAAAAAAGTGTCCATTTCTTTTACATTTTCCAGTTTTGTGGCATATAGGCTTTTGTAGTAATATCTAACGATTCTCTGAATTTCCTCTGTGTCTTGTTTATGGCCCCCTTTTCATTTCTGATCTTATTAATTTGCATATTCTCTCCCTGCCATTTGATTAGTTTGGATAGGGGTTTATCAATCTTGTATTTTTTTTGTTTCGCCTACAATATTTAATTCTTTTTTTTATTTAAATTTATTTATTTATTAAGGATTTCTGCCTCGTCCCCAAAACTGCTTCCCATTTCCCTCCCCCTCCCCCGATCAAGTCCCCCTCCCTCATCTGCTCGAAGAGCAATCAGGGTTCCCTGACCTGTGGGAAGCCCAAGGACTGCCCACCTCTATCCAGGTCTCATAAGGTGAGCATCCAAACTGCCTAGGCTCCCACAAAGCCAGTACATGCAGTAGGATCAAAAACCCACTGCAATTGTTCTTGAATTCTCAGTATTCCTCATTGTCCGCTATGTTCAGCTAGTCCGGATTTATCCCATGCTTTTTCAGACCTAGGCCAGCTGGCCTTGGTGAGATCCCAATAGAACATCCCCATTGTCTTAGTGTGTGGGTGCACCCCTCATGGTCCTGAGTTCCTTGCTCGTGCTCCGTCTCCTTCTGCTCCTGATTTGGACCTTGAGATGTCTGTCCGGTGCTCCCATGTGGGTCTCTGTCTCTGTCTCCTTTCATCGCCTGATGAAGGTTAATATTCATGAGGATGCCTATGTGTTTGTCTTTGGATTCACCTTCTTATTTAGCTTCTCTAGGAACATGAATTATAAGCTCAATGTCCTTTATTTATGGCTAGAAACCAAATATGAGTGAGTACATCCCATGTTCCTCTTTTTGGGTCTGGCTTACCTCACTCAGCATAGTGTTTTCTATTTCCATCCATTTGTATGCAAAATTCAAGAAGTCCTTGTTTTTTACTGCTGAGTAATACTCTAATATGTATATATTCCATACTTTCTTCATCCATTCTTCCGTTGAAGGGCATCTAGGTTGTTTCCAGGTTCTGGCTATTACAAACAATGCTGTCATGAACATAGTTGAGCATATACTTTTGTTGTATGATAGGGCCTCTCTTGGGTATATTCCCAAGAGTGGTATTGCTGGATCCAGGGGTAGGTTGATCCCGAATTTCCTGAGAAACCGAAACACTGTTTTCCAGAGTGGTTGCACAAGTTTGCATTCCCACCAGCAATAGGTGAGTGTACCCCTTTCTCCACAACCTCTCCAGCAAAGGCTATCATTGGTGTTTTTTATTTTAGCCATTCTGACAGGTGTAAGGTGGTATCTTAAAGTTGTCTTGATTTGCATTTCCCTGATCACTAAGGAAGTTGAGCATGACCTTAAGTGTCTTTTGGCCATTTGAACTTCTTCTGTTGAGAATTCTCTGTTCAGATCAGTGCCCCATTTTATAACGGGTTGATTAGCCTTTTGCGGTCTAGTTTCTTGAGTTCTTTATATATTTTGGAGATCAAACCTTTGTCAGTTGCAGGGTTGGTGAAGATCTTCTCCCAGTCAGTGGGTTGCCTTTTTGTCTTAGTGACAGTGTCCTTTGCTTTACAGAAGCTTCTCAGCCTCAGGAAGTCCCATTTATTCAATGATGCCCTTAGTGTCTGTGCTGCTGGGGTTATACGTAGGAAGTGGTCTCCTGTGCCCATGTGCTGTAGAGTACTTCCCACTTTCTCTTCTATCAGGTTCAGTGTGTTCGGACTGATATTGAGGTCTTTAATCCATTTGGACTTGAGTTTTGTGCATGGTGATAGATATGGATCTATTTTCATTCTTCTACAGATTGACATCCAGTTTTGCCAGCACAATTTGTTGAAGATGCTCTCTTTTTTCCATTGTATTCTTTTAGCTCCTTTATCGAAAATCAGGTGTTCATAGGTTTGTGGGTTAATGTCAGGGTTTTCTATTCGATTCCATTGGTCGACTTCTCTGTTTTTATGCCAATACCAAGCTGTTTTCAATACTGTAGCTCTGTAATAAGAGTTTGAAGTCAGGGATGGTAATGCCTCCAGACAATCCTTTATTGTATAAGATTGTTTTGGCTATCCTGGGTTTTTTGTTTTTCCATATAAAGTTGATTTTTGTCTTCTCCAGATCTGTGAAGAAGTTTGATGGGATTTTGATGGGGATTGCATTGAATCTATAGATTGCTTTTGGTAGAATTGCCATTTTTACTATGTTGATCCTCCCAATCCATTTGCAAGGGAGGTCTTTCCATTTTCTGGTGTCTTCTTCAATTTCTTTCTTCAAAGACTTATAGTTCTTGTCAAATAGATCTTTCACTTCCTTGGTCAGGGTTACCCCAAGATATTTTATGCTATTTGTGGCTATCGTGAAAGGTGATGCTTCTCTGATTTCCCTCTCTGCTTCCTTATCCTTAGTGTATAGGAAGGCAACTGATTTTTTGGAGTTGATCTTGTATCCTGCCACATTACTAAAGGTGTTTATCAGCTCTAGGAGTTCTTTGGTAGAATTTTTGGGGTCACTTATGTACACTATCATATCATCTGCAAATAAAGAAAGCTTAACTTCTTCCTTTCCAATACGAATCCCCTTGATCTCCTTATGTTGTCTTATTGCTATTGTTAGAATTTCAAGCACTATATTGAAGAGGTATGGAGAGAGTGGACATCCTTGTCATGTTCCTGATTTTAGTGGGATGGCTTTGAGTTTTTCTCTGTTTAATTTAATGTTAGCTGTCGGCTTGCTGTAAATAACTTTTATTATATTTAGGTAGGACCCTTGTATACCTATTCTCTCCAAGACCTTTATCATAAACGGGTGTTGAATTTTGTCGAATGCTTTTTCAGCATCTAATGAAATGATCATATGGTTTTTTTCTTTCAGTTTATTTATATGGTGGATTACATTGATAGATTTGCGTATGTTGAACCAGCCCTGCATCTCTGGGATGAAGCCTACTTGATCATAATGGATAATTTTTCTTATGTGTTCTTGGATTCGGTTTGCCAGTATTTTATTGAAAATTTTTGCGTCGATGTTCATGAGTGAGATCGGTCTGTAATTCTCTTTCTTGGTTGGGTCTTTGTGTGGTTTTGGTATCAGGGTAACTGTAGCTTCATAAAAGGAATTTGGCAATGACTCTTCTGTTTCTATATTGTGAAATACATTAAGGAGTATAGGTATTAGTTCTTCTTGGAAGTTCTGGTAGAATTCTGCATTGAAACCATCTGGTCCTGGGCTTTTTTTCGAAGGGAGATTTTTGATAACCATTTCTAATTCTTCGCGAGTAACCGGTCTATTTAGATCATTCACCTGGTCTTGGTTTAGCTTTGGTATATGGTACTTATTTAAAAAAATGTCCATTTCTTTTGTATTTTCCAGTTTTGTGGCATACAGGCTTTTGTAGTAAGATCTAATGATTCTCTGAATTTCCTCTGTGTCTGTGGTTATGTCCCCCTTTTCATTTCTGATCTTATTTATTTGCATGTTCTCTCTCTGTCGTTTAATTAGTTTGGATAGGGGTTTGTCGATCTTGTTGATTTTCTCCAAGAACCAGCTTTTTGTTTCATTGATTCTTTGGACTGTTTTCTGTGTTTCTATTTTGTAGATTTCATCCCTCAGTTTTATTATTTCCAGTCTTCTACTTCTCCTGGGCGCGTCTGCTTCTTTTTTTTCTAGAGCTTTCAGGTGTGTTGTTAAGTCCCCAATGTATGCATTCTCCGTTTTCTTTAAGTGGGCACTTAGTGCTATGAACTTTCCTCTTAGGACTGCTTTCATAGTGTCCCATAAGTTTGAGTATGTTGTTTCTTTATTTTTATTGAATTCCAGGAAGACTTTAATTTCTTTCTTGATTTCTTCCTTGACCCAGGTGTGGTTCAGTAGTTGACTCTTCAGTTTCCATGATTTTGTAGGGTTTCTGGGGGTAGCATTGTTGTTGAATTCTAACTTTAATCCATGGTGATCCGATAAGACACAGGTGGTTACTAATATTTTTTTGTAACTGTGGAAGTTTGCTTTGTTACCAAATATGTTGTCAATTTTCGAGAAGGTTCCATGAGCTGCAGAGAAGAAGGTATATTCTTTCCTATTTGGGTGGAATGTTCTATAGATGTCTGTTAAGTCCATTTGATTCATTACCTCCATTAATTCTCTTATTTCTCTGTTAGGTTTCTGCCTGATTGACCTGTCCATTGGTGAGAGAGGAGTGTTAAGTCTCCTACTATTAGTGTGTGTGGTTTGACGACTGCCTTGAGTTTTAGTAATGTTTCTTTTGCGTAAGTGCGTGCTTTTATACAAGGGGCATTGATATTCAGGATTGAGACTTCATCCTGATGAATTGTTCCTGTTATGAGTATAAAATGTCCTTCTCCATCTCTTCTGTTTGATTTTAGTTTGAAGTCAGCTTTGTTAGAAATTAGTATGGCCACACCTGCTTGTTTCTTAGGTCCATTTGCTTGATAAGCCTTTTCCCAGCCCTTTAATCTGAGTAGATGCCTGTCTTTGTGGTTGAAGTGTGTTTCTTGTAAACAGCAGAATGTTGGATCCTGTTTTCGTATCCAATCTCTTAGCCTGTGCCTTTTTATAAGTGAGTTGAGTCCATTGACATTAAGTGATATTAATGACCAGGGGTTGTTAACTCCAGTCATTTTTTGGTAGTAGAGTTTGTGTGTTTCCCTTCTTCGAGTTGTGCTGGTGAAAGTTCTCTACATGTCTGAGTTATTGTGGACATTGTTGGACTCCTTGGTTAGTGCTTTTCCTTCTATTACTTTCTGTAAGGCTGGATTTGTGGCTACGTATTGTTTAAATTTGTTTTTATCCTGGAAATTTTGTTTTCTCCATTTGTAGTGAATGAAAGCTTGGCTGGGTATAGTAGTCTGGGCTTGCATTCATGGTGTCTTAGTTTCTGCAGTACATTGATCCAGGACCTTCTGGCTTTCATGGTTTCTATAGAGAAGTCAGGTGTAAGTGTGATAAATTTACCTTTATAAGTAACTTGACCTTTTTTGCAGCTCTTAATATTCTTTCTTTATTCTGTATGTTTTGTGTTTTTATTATTATATGGCGAGGGGATTTTTTTTTGATCCAGTCTATTCAGTGTTCTGTATGCTTCTTGAACCTTCATAGGTATATCTCTCTTTAGGTTGGGAAAGTTTTCTTCTATAATTTTATTAAATATATTTTCTGGACCGTTGAGCTGCACTTCTTCTCCTTCTTCTACTCCTATTATTTTTAGATTTGGTCTTTTTATTGTGTCCCAGATTTCCCGAATGTTTTGTGATGAGAGTTTGTTGGATTTTCTGTTTTCTTTGATCAGTGCATTTTTTTCCTCTATGGTATCTTCAGAATCTGAGATTCTTTCTTCTATCTCTTGTATTCTGTTGATTATGCTTGTTTCTGTAGTCTCTATTCATTTACCTAGTTTTTCCAAGCTCAGCCCGCCCTCTGTTTGTGTTTTCTCCCTTGCCTCCATTTCAGTTTTCAAGTCTTGAACTATTTCCATTATCTGTTTGATTGTTTTTCCTTGATTTCCTAGGATATCATTCACAGATTTACTGAATTCTTCAAACTTTCTGTTATTCTTCTCATCCATTTCTTTAAGGGAGTTTTTCACCTCCTGTTTAAGGGCCTCTATCACTTTGATAAAGTCAATTTTTTCTACTTCTTCTTGATTAAGGTGTTCATGTCCTCCTGTTGTGAGATCGCTGGGTTCTGGTGGTTTCATGTTGTTTTTCAGATTGTTGGGTGAATTCTTGCATTGGCGCCTGCCCATCTCTTCCTCCGAATGCTCCCCTATGAATCTTCTTTTACAGGATCAGGTCTCCTTGCCCACTGATGTACCTTCCCAGTGATGGCTCTCCTGGTACCGAGATCATATCTCCGTGCTGGTCAGGTAGCTTGTAAACAAAGGCCCTTCCTTGCTTGCTACAGGCAGGCTACTGAGACAATGGAACTACCACCTGGCCGATTGCCCTCACGACTTGGTCCCAGTGCCCAAACAGGCTGAGCTGGGTGATGTTATGTGACCCAGTGATGGCTCTCCTGGTGCTGAGAGCAGATCTCCGTGCTGGTCGGGAAGCTCATAAACAAAGGGCTTACCTTGCTTGCTGTAGGCAGGCTATTGAGACAAAGGAACTACTGCCTGCCCGGTTGCCCTCACAGGCTGAGCTGGGTGATGTTATGTGCCCGAAGAGGAGAGGGAGGCGGGGGGGTGGTTCTGGAGGCAAGCTGGGTGGGATAGGAAGAGAGAGGCAGTATAGCCCCTTCAGGAAGACCAGAAAGTGTAGGTAGATGAGGAATGTCTGAGTTCCACGTCCCGGGCTGCTGCTGCAGGTCAGAAACTCATACTAGAGAGTTTTTACCTCTACCAATCTGGTTTCTAGATTTTTAATCTTTTGAAAAATTGCCATTGGATGTATACACACACACACGCATATGGGATACAGTATTATTTTTGGTATACCTTCACATTGTGAACGGATTACATTAAACTCGTTAGCAAATCTCCTATCTCATGTAATTATACTTTGAGGTGAAAACATTTGAAATCTTTCAGAAGCAGTTTTATAACACAGCAGGCTGTTACTAATTGTGGTCTCCATGTAGTGTAACACGTCCTTAAAGCTTTTTCTGTTTACCTTGAAGCTTTCTTCCCTTTGACCAACATCTTCTTTTTCCATTCCTTCTAGATCACATTAAATTTGTTTAGTATAATGAGCTAAAATGTGATATATCCTGTGTCTAATAAATACTAGTCCATCCATTGTACAATGTAGAGCTGTAATTTGGCATGCTCATGGTGCATCCAGCTGGGCGAGTGCAGGATTCAGCATGTGAGATGACTTTTTGAGTCTGGTCACATTTCTGGTGGATTTGTACAATCAGCACTTGTCACAATGGCTATTTATCTAGACTTGTATAATCAGCCATCTATGCAAGGGTTCAATTAAATATGATGATGGAAATGCTTCCAAGTAAATATGATGATGGAAATGTATCTGTGGAGGCTATTTACTACTGAGGATGCTCTACTAAAAGAATCCTTTAGTTGCTGAGAGCTACAAACAATTATTTCTCTTGCATTGTGCCATATTCATGACTAATATTCTACTCTTTTGCCTCAGACACTTCCTAGTATACACTAATTGCTAAGTTTCCCTCTCTTTGAGACCTGATATCCACCATACTATCTATATTGCAAATACATTTGTTCTCACATACATCTCTCCTTACTCCAAAGCCAGTTTCAGGCAGTATTCAATGTAGTTCCTTCCATTTGCGCTTTATTTGGTGTCCTGTAAAGACAGAGAATATAGGAGCTGGAGAGAAGGCTCAGTAGTTAGGAGTACATACTATTCTTTGAAAGGACCTGTGATATCACAACTGTCTGTAACTCCAGATACCGGTGCCCTCTTCTGGCCAACATGGCACTTGCATATCATGGAGCATGTGCATGTATGATTGTGCATGCCTGTGGGTGTGCACACACACATGTATGAATAGAAATAAAAAATAAGTCTTAAAGAAAAAAGACAGAGCATATAAATTTATACTATAAAACCAAATTCTTCTTAACAAAGAAAGAAAAACATATCTTTAAGATTTTCCAGAATAAATACATAGGAGTTTCCTGGTAGGAAATATAACAAATGTGACAAAAACTTCAGTCTTGATAAAGTTCTTGAGCAGAACTTTCTACTCTGAGAATCTGGAGCATTTGGACTGGTAATTAGGCTGGCATGCATTGAACCCTGACCTTTCTTTTCATGCACAGTCCTTGTGAGCGTGGAAAGTAAAAGAAAATAGATCTGATGTTTGTTCTGTCTTGATTGGTTGTGGCACAGGATGGCTATTCTCAGCCAGCGTCACTAAGAACTTCCTTAGAATTAATGAACAAAATTCCTCAGGCTAAGCCCTTAGTGCTCCAGCCTGATAGGCCAATCCCTGTCTCTGCTTAGGACAATGATCTCTCAGACAATCAGACAGGGGTCAGAGTATGTTGTGGACAGCCTCGCCTTATGTAGTTAAAGGGGCTGGCGCAATTTTATGGATAAAAAAATGGGACAGAATGTAAAGTATTAACTGTTGCCTTAGAAGGAAACAATTTATTTTGGTTTTAGTGAAATGTTATTGATATTTTGAATTTAAATTTTATTGAGTTCAGAAAAAAAGTGTGTTTCTTTTTTTAAATAAAGTGAAGTGAGAGCCAACTTAAAAAAATTCATTTAGCTTTCTTTTAATGGCATCAATAACTACTTTATCTGAGAGTAGAAGAGCACTCTTTCTGTTTATACACAAATTCTTTTCCCCCCTAACTCAGTCAACCTGTTCTTCAGCATAGCTGCTATACTTCTATTCAGACAACGGAACAGCTGACTTTTGATTCATAGACCTGCGCTCTGCGCCCCACTGTCAGTGCATACATCAACCAGGAAGGTAGAAAATGGGGATACCACTTAGCTGTGACAAGTTGATTTTTTTTAACTTTTAAAAATAATCTTCTCTCATTTTACATAGCAATCCCAGTTCCCTCTCCCTCCCTTCCTCCTGTCCCCCCTCCACGACCTCCCACCACCCCACCTCTATCCATTCCTCAGAAAGGGTAAGACTTCCAATGGAGAGTCAACAAAGTCTGGCACAACACATTGAGGCAGAACCGAGGCCTTCCCCCCTATATCTAGACTGAGCAAGGTATCCCTCCAAAGAGAATAGGCTCCAAAAAACTAGTTCAAGCAGTAGAGATAAACCCTGGCCCCATTGCCAGTGGCCCCACAGACTACCTCAGCCACACAACTGTCATCCACATTCAGAGGGCCTAGTTCAGTCCTATACGGAGTCCCCAGTCCAGAATTACTGAGCTCCCACTAGCTCAGGTCAGATGTCTCTGGGGTTTTCCCATTATGATCTTGACCCCTTTGCTCATATGATCCCTCCTCCTTCTCTAGGAGCATGCCCAGTGCTTGGCTGTGGATCTCTGCATCTGCTTCCCTAATCTATGATACAGTTTACACTCTAAAATAGTAGTAATTCCTTTGAGCTGAAGTCCAGTCTAGTTCGGGGGGGGGGGGGGGGAGTCACTTTTCATGAGTATAAAATGGTGCTTTTTCAGTTCGGAAACAGTGTTTATATGATAACCCCACACTTCAAACAAGCAGTTGTTGAGTTATTACATCCCTATTAGCCTCTGTTAAAGGGACAGAAAACTGTTCTAAAATCATCCTTTAATCTTCCTGGATAACATGAAACTGGGAAGGTTTTCGTGATACATTTTCTTTTTCCCCAGCTGTAAGTCAAGCCAATAGTCCCAGTCTGTGAAATACTGAAGAACGCAGGAAGAGGCATCACAGCCTTACCTACAGTGCAAAATAGAATGGACTGGGAGTACGTAGGTGTTGGTTTAATGACTTTGGTATTGATTCCTCAAGAAACGGCCAGAAGAGAGGAGCAATTTGAGGCTCAGTAAATGGCCCAGTCACTGAAGATGAGGAAAGTACACAATACCCTGCGAGTGCAGAAGATTGGAATTCAAGAAATTATAGGAAGACTAAGGCAAGTGAAGCGAGAGTGATGGTGGAAAGCAAATGAAAGACAGGATCTGAAACTATTGGGAAGATATTGTAAGTTTTGCTACTTTAAAAGCAATGTCCTAGGGCAGGCAAGATGGCTCAGTGGGGATGAACTAAGCTCAGTCTCTGGAAATGGCATGATGGTAGGAGAGTACTGTTTCCTGCTAGTTGATCCCTGTGCATGTACACAAACACACACGCGCGCGTGCGCATGCACACGTGCATGCACACACACATACATACACACTAAATAAATGAATAAATAAGATGTACTAAAAATAAAAAAAACTATCCTAACTGTCCAATGATTGACTGGATAAGGAAATCCCCCATCACACACACAATGGAACATTACCTCTTTTAGGAGGCAAAATCCTATCATTTGTAACAACATGGAAGATCTAGCATTAAGCAATAGACAAAAATTACATAATCTCACAAGTGGAAGCTAAAATTATTGAACTCATGGACATATGGAAAAGGATGGTGGTTACCAAAGACTGGGGGTCAGAACAGAAGGTCAAAGGGTAAAAGGTTTTAGCTATGAACTATAAGCACTGGAGATCTCTTGCACTACTACAGTTAATAATCTATTGTGTATTTGAAAATTGCTAAGAGACTATACATTGACAAGGATGTCAGTTAAATTAGTATGATAGTCATTCCACAGGGTATAAATTTACAAAATGTCATGTTGTAAACAATAAATATTTTTAATATTTTGTCATTTCAAAAATAGTCTTAAAATGACTTGAGTGGAGAGTATTTATTCTGTCCTGTGAGACCTGCCAGCCTCTCCTGGTTTGACAGTAGAGAATCCATTTGGAAGGTGCTTCAGTGTCTTTCTAGGACTGGATGAACTATCCGCTGTGGTAGAATTTCCGAGGAAATGAGAAGATTAGCTGTGTATTTACTGCAGGCTATTAAGAGCGTCCTAAAAGAAGATTAACCCCAAACTTACTGCAGTCTGCTAATGCTTTTGATTAATGTCGCTGACATTTTCGCATTTTCAGGTTTTTTACTGAAACCTGTGTTTGTGACTCTTAGAAAACACTTGTAGTGATTAAGAACTTGGAGAGTGCTTTGGCTTGAAAAAGCCCAGGATCTGCTTCTCTGCGGGCATGCAGAATATCTGCCCACATCGGGAGCCTGGGTTGTGACTGGGTTGTTAAGACAAAGCGGAGTTGAAATAACGTTGGTCAATAGGAGGAGAGATGTTTGCTGGTGTTCCTTCACCTTTGCCCATCTCCCTCTTCTCTCCCTTCCTGAGTCCCTTCCTGAGGATGACTTTAGAAAGGGGCACTAAAGCAACTGCCAGAGAACACTTAGCCAGCTTCTCTTTTGGGCCTGCCAGGGATCCTGGTGTAGAAGTGTGGGCGTCTGTTGTCCAGGTTCCTCTCGGCTCCCTAGGTTTTTCTCACACTTTCATTTCATGTGCTGCTGTTTTTGTCCACTGTGCTCTTTCCCCTCGCTTCTGCTGTTCAAAACTTGCCCCTTCCATCGAGCACTCACCTCAAGGACTTCCCTGTCATGCCATCAACCATAAGCAAGAAAGCACATTGTCAGCAATTTCTTCTGTTTTCAGCTCATTGTGATTAACAGCTGTGCCTCAAAAGGTCCTCAGTTCCAAGGTCAAGAGGAAGATAGGGAGGGAATGAAGCCCCCCGGAGTTTGTTAACTTCCCTGTCTCTTACATCAATAATCTGGGGCTCGTTTGTCCAACTGCTGGATGCGGACATTTGCTCGTTATCTTCTTTATATGGTATATGGATAGTTCAAGGGTTTCTGTGCTCTGTGCAGTCTCCCTGGTGAAGATCCTTTATTGCTGTGTCAAATACTTCAAATTTTCAAGTGTATCATAGATTCAGAAGGATATTTTGCACTTTTATAGACCTTCACACTAAATCATACTGGTAGTGTATAGTGTATAATAAGCCAAATGCTGGGCAATTGGGGAGTTTTATGACTCCTCTGAAATTAAGGTAAAATAAATAAAACTTTTTATGGAAGTTAAACCCTTAGCTAGATATGGTGGTTCATGCCTATAATCTCAGCACTCAGAAGATTGAGTTAGGAGGATTGCTGTGAGTTTGAAAATGGGTTGGAGGTTCACAGTGGGTTCCAAGTGAGGCTAGGGTACAGAATGAGGTCTTTTCTCAAAATCAAAACAAACCAGGTAAGACCCTTAAATCCCGATTCTAAATGTTGAGGTACATCAGAACAGTGTGTTTTTCTCTATAACCTGTGTGTCCATTTCTGATATAATTCAAATTGTAGTGTTCTAGTAATTAATTATACGGACAGAAATCTATAACAAGATATGTGGTTTCCTGTACTATTAGATCAATTATGCCTTTGAACACTAGAAGTTTGATTTTTCTTTCAGTGACGTATATATTCTTTTTTGTAATCATCTAAATATTTCGAGGGTAGAAGTTGTACCTTCTTGGACAGTCTTAGCACAGTGACTTGTGTGGGGTGGTTTGTCACTTGGTGAATGAATAAAATTGTGTGTGTGTGTGTGTGTGTGTGTGTGTGTGTGTGTGTTAGGTATCTATGTGTTGGCTCTTTGCTCAGTTCTGTGATGTGACAATGGCAAGCAATAGATAAACCAATATTGAGTGGAACAGAATTATCTTCAGGTCAACACTAGCAAACTACTGAGGAAATAATTAAAGAAACAAAAAAGTGCCTCAAACACAATGACTCAGAGCTCTCTCTAGTATAGACAAATGCATGTTCGGGAAGCGCATGTGGATAGTTACTAGAGTCTTTGAAATAAAGACTTTTTAGTTCCCATGCATTCCTGAGTATCAAGCAGGTGGCTGTTTGTATTGAAATGACCTTTACTGACTCTTCCATCTGAAAACAGATGCTAGACTAAAGAGGTTGTATAACCAACCAGTGGGCTGTAACACCCCAGATACTCTTTTGTTTAATATAAGACTGTTAATGAGGCATCTGATTGTTCCTACCAGATGTGTGGATTGTTCCTGAAATCATTCACTCCATTCAATTAGAAACCCCCTGAGTTAATTTGGTCCTTTAACCATCTCATTCTTTGTGTGCTGAAACTGAGGGTTGAAGAGGTGCCAAAAAATCTGTCCATCCCAACAAGGTGGAAATTACTTCAATAGAAAATGAAAAGCTGCTCTGATAAATTTGACTAAATGGTAGAAATGTGAATTGCTGCTGACATTTTTTATTTACTACACAGAAGGTCAATTTCTTTACTTTATTCATCATGGAGAAAATAACTTTTGCTAATAAGGAAAAGAGAAAGTTAGGAGAGATAACACCTTTTCAACAGCCAGTCCCTTTCAGGATGTTTAGACCAGCTTGAGATTCCAGGAGTCTTTGTGCTGTCACTAATAATCAATCTAGTCTGGGCCAAGTCTGCCACCCTAGGGCCTCTGCCACCTTGAAGGGAGATAAAGGAGTTTGGCTAAATGCTATTGGGATCTGCAACACTTTGAAACATTTTTATCTTTATTGCTGTAGGCAATGTCATCTCAGAGGGGTAATCAACAAGGGCTTGTTCTCCAGCGTAGAAGATTTGATGAGTTTGTAAAAATGTCCTACATGTATATATTATAAATTTAGATCTAGATTACACATACATCTGAGTCTGAGTCTGGCTAACACAGTTATTTCAAAATCACCCATTTTCCTGCACATGACACAATGCTACTTTTCTTTATTTTCCTTTCGATTTTTCAAGACAAGTTTTTTTCTGTGTAGCTTTGAGTGTCCTGAAACTCACTCTGTAAACCAGTTTGACCTCAATCTCAGAGATCCACCTGCCTTTGTCTCCTGAGTGCTGGGATTAAAGGTGTGCACCACCATCCTTGGCTTATTACTTTTCTTTATGGCTAAATGAAACTCCATTGTGCACACATATCATATTTTCTTTATCTATTCTTCTATTAAAATTTAAAGGCCCTGAATTTTTCATAAGGTTCTGATGGTGATGGTCATATTAAAGAAATAATATTCTGTTACATGAATGCCAGAGGTGTGTCTAAACTCAAATTGCAGAGTTGCTGAATGAATGGAAAACAAAATACTGAACTAGCCCTGACCTTAACCACGTCTCAGGAGCAAAAGAGGCTTTTCTCTAGCTCCTGATTTTTTAAAAATCAAGCAGACAGTATACAGAAACTTGAATCAATTCCATTTTAGTTGCTGTTTCTTGTTTGAGTGACTGAAGATCAGTTTACAGTATTTCATCTGGATTGCTGGCAGATAAATTGTGTTTCGTAATATGTTTTCAGGAAGGAGAATAGGACTCAAGGATTGGTACCATCTCCATGCTCAAGGGGAATTTTTTTAAATAAGATTTTTCCTGATTGGGTTTTTTTGTTGTTGTTGTTTGTTTCAGTTGAAGGCTTTTTGGATACATAAGAGAATTAAGGCGGTAAAGACAGAAAGTACAGTTTATTCAGAATTGGACTGATGTAAAAAGTTAAGCAGCCATCAGTTCTATCCTCACATTCCCAAGGCCACCCTTCTCTGAGATTGGTCATCCCTTTGTCCTCACTAGATTTCAGTTTCTTGAGGTTAGGTCTCACCTTAGGCCTCAGGTAAAGGCACAACCTGCTACTGTCTCCTGATAGTTCTCTGAGCTGCGGAGTTTGCCCATCCCATGTGGATAACTAGTGTTGGAGTCCTGGTGATGAATTTAGAAATAATATTAAAAGTAACTAAAACCTCTGGGCTGTCAAAAAATAAGTCTTTAAAAATGGTTTCTTGGGAATTCCAGTCATCCTACAACTTTCTGTCTTTATATGTCCTTGAAGAAAAGGTACTGAAGAACAGTGACTATGAATGTCTACAGATAGTGTCACCTTCAGCAGTGGTGATGACTTGTCAAATTTGACTTCCAGGAAGTAAGCTTGTGTGTCTGCAGTGTCCCAAGACTTACCTTTGACCAAGAATGCTGATAAAAGTCTTCTCTGAGCTAAAAATTAACTGAGGAGATCTGCTGTCTAAATTATTTGAAAAAGGACTCTGCCATTTTCTTGCTATGTCGCACGAAGCAAATCACTTTGTTAAGGTCTCCTGTTAAATAGCAATCATAAATAGTATGTATTGCATATTATGATTGTGAGGAATTCACAAGTCACATATTTCTCACACTTGCAGTGAAGTTCTGAGAATTGCAGCTGAAGAAATGTCTGTGGATTGAACAAATGAGTAAATACATTAATTCTGCCAAGGAAAGTATAAGCTTACAGAAGCGTCCTCATTTCAGATCTGTCCAAAAGTATCAGGTTTTATTCTGGTAGGTTATTGCCACTGCACAATTTTCTATCAAATAATTAGGTGGTTTATCCAGTTCCTTGGCATTTTCACATAAAAGAGGAGAAATAGAGCAAGAGAACTTATCCTATACCAACTGTCATTGAGTGGTAACATTGCTCACACTTTATGTCTTATTATATTAGAGATACTTGAGAGGATCAAATTTCACTCAAACCTGAAAAGTGATAAATATATATATATATAATTACATTAAATACAATTTATAGTAATGAAATGTCCACTAAATGAACAAATATATGCTATATTGGCAACTTATCACATATGAACTATGCATATACATTTGAGTATGAAAAAAGTATTCTCTGAATGGGTTATATGGCCTCTCCTGCCAAATAAAATAAATATGAATGAGAAGCTAACTTTTCCTTTCAAAGTGAAGCTAAAAGTGAGTAATGACATCAACACAAGAGATACTACATGAACTATGGCTGAAGTTGTTTTTCTCTTTCTGTAATGTGAAGCTTCCAAAAGATAATATCCCTTTATACTCAGGATTGAAGGACTGATATTCTGAAATTTATTTATTATGCAATAGTCATAACCTACACTACATTTCAATGAAGTTTTGGAGACAATAAAATCGGAAAGCTCTTGTATTTAGACATAGTTATGGCCACAGTGAATAAAAGTGACATGCTTTGAAGTTAGGTCAAGTGTAGAGTGATTCACCCCGGCATGTGTCAATGGAATTCCAATTAGCGAGCTGGATCACCTCCACAGCTTCATTTCATTCATTTTTAATCCCATGAATAGTTTTCTTTAGGCATCTCCATCATAGAATCTCTATGAAATGGAGGGCACTGGGAATAATAGGACCTCTCACATGTGTAGGGACAATGTGCAAAAGAAAAACAGGTGCAACAAGAATATGGGTGGCTGTATGCACAGTTGTCCCAGCAGGTGCTACTGTGAGCTGGGTCACTAAATCAAGTGGGGTTTTCTCCTAACCCACATGCCTGGCTATCATAGGAAATGCACATTGATAATGCCATTGCTTTATTTTCTATTTTAGTTAACAGCTTTTCCAAATCAACGTGGTATTTTATAGTAGTTAACTCTAACTACAAATTTTAAAAACATTTTAAAGGATAATTGTGTGCCTAATTCTTGTTCCTTCATTCTTATTTAATCTAAAAGACGTTAACTGTGACATTTTGACAAGTGCTTAGTGTTTTTAAAACTGGTAGTGAATACTCTTTTACTTCACTATTTCATGCAGTTTAACAATCTGTCCCAAGTTTGCAAATGTCTTAAGATGTTTGCAGCTCACACACACGCTGGTTGCACATTAACTGTCATAGCTGATTCTTTGGAAGGGATTATCACCATGGCCAAGGAATAGTGTTTCTGACAATGTGATGACAAGGCCAATTAATCACCGAGAACAAGAGAAGAATTGAGCTCCATATTTTCTGATGGTGACTCAGGACTTGGCAGCAGGCCACCAAGTGAGTTATTGATCTAGTGGAATGTATTCCAATTTGGATTGTCACTACTGCATTTCTGTCACCAGGCTATTAAAGCTGTGCATTTGTTGGCAGATGAGCACCATCCAAAGGCTAATTTGTATAGCTCAACAAGTTTAAACTGTAAAGTGAAGTGAAATGCACAGTGATTATTAACAGCATAGTTGTCAGATGGCAGAGATACACTAGCTGGATGTGTGCCGTATTGAGCAAACGTTCGCGAATATGAAGAAACGGCCCAGATAGAATCCATAGTGTTGTTTGTGGGGAAGAAGGATAAAGTCAAATAGTACTGATGAGGAATTCCAGGACGTAGTATACGTACAACTTTTTTTTTGTGGTCAGGTAGAGCGGAGAACAAAAGAGGTAGACTCAAATTCTAACTCAGGTGCTTTTAGCTATGTCACTTCTGTTTGCATGCTTTTATTGGAGGAACACACCAGATGATGGACAGTATTTAATATGTAGTAGATATAGAAATATCTTGTTGCTTCTTGAAAACCTTCGGTTTGTGTTCTGGAAAATCCTCAGTGTTGACGATTACTTCTTCCTGGAAAATTTTATCTTAATTTATCAGTTAATGATATGGGGAGAATTCATAATTAATTGGTATTACCAATTAATTCACATTTAATTGGTAATACCAATTAATTCACAATTAATTAGTAGGCCCATCTAATTTTTATGTTTTTAACCTTTCTGTCATTCCATTATAACACACACCTTGAAATTTATTCCTTTTTGTTATCAAACCAGGTGGTAAGGTGATTAAGTAATTATCTTTAGTAATTCAAACCTGATGTGAAAAGAATGGTGTGGTTGGGGTACAACCATACCAGCAAATTAATATAGTTTATTTTTCTAGAATATATGCAGCTATTTTATGAGACTAATACTTTGCATGAAAATAATTTTTGTTATAGATTATCACTGTTCTAATCTGTTAGAAGTTGCTGTTTCTTCTAATTTCTACTGTGGTATAGCAAAAAAAATATATTGAACTGCCTGTCATGTCACAAGTGTGACAGTGGTAAATGACGTGTGCTTCACAGGGTTGGAGAAAGCAGCAGAGTCTGGAGCCCACATCCCTTTTACCACACAGCACTTCTCCTTAGCCAGAGAAGCTTAACCACTCTCCTTAACCAGTAAGCAGCCACATTCATTGTGACAAATCTCTTATTTATAAATATTTGTGGAACTCACTTGTGAGCCTTGAATACTGGCAGGTGTCAGTACTATGGTGCTTATTTGACAAGAGGTCTAAGACTTGTCTATAGATAATTAAGACATGTTTGAAAACAAGGATCACAAGGAGTATATTGCTATTGGCTTTCAGAGAAAGAAGGATTACTTCTAGTTGGAGGCATTCAAGAATGACATTACTCATTCATTCTTTCATTCATTCATTCACTTGCTAATTCTCTAAGCATGTAAGCAAAAGACTATGCCAGACTGGAGGGTCAGAGACAAAACACCTTAAGGGCATTCATTTCATTAGTTAAGGCATAGCCTCATGCTACTAACTTTAAGTATTGCATGTAACTGAGATAAGTGTTGAGAGGGTTTGGGTTACTGTTTTTTTTGGGGGGGGGAAACCCAGAAAGGAGTCATTGTTGAAGAATACATAAGTATTTACCATAACAGATAAAGTATGCTAAGTACCTTAAGAGAAATTCATACAGAGAGCTGTATAAGAAAGTGTATCGATTTCCAACTGTGGTCTTGGGTACAGACCTACTAGAGAAAAGATCAAGCTAGAGATGGGCCTTATAAGTTGAGTTCAACAGGGATGAGTAAAACAGAAGGAACTCATAAATGGACACCTTCTAGGTTACTGAAGCGTGCTACAGAGAAGGTAGAATGGAGCCGACTTGGCAGTGACACAGGCTGAGAAATCTGTGATACAGAAAGTACAAATACCAGGATGACCAGATCACTGGGTATCACTGAATAGACTAGACTGTGTGGACTGATGTATCTTTTCTTTTTCTGCCAGTGCTGTGTGTTTGAGGCAATAGTAACTAAAAGCCATTGTTCCAGTACTGCATTACCTGGCTTCATATGCTGCTTCACCATATACTAGCTGTGAGAACTTAAGAAAGTCTTAGGCTTTGTGTCAAATTGTGTGTGTGTGTGTGTGTGACAATAATAGTGTAGTCCACAAATACAAATACCTTAGAATGCTGCCTAACGAGAATATTCTGTAAGTACATGCAGTTATTATTAATGACACAACTAGTCTTGATATAAATGCCACAAATTTAAATAAATTCTCATGCTGTGAACCTATAGGGATATACTTGCAATGGCCTGATATGCCTGATAAAGAATGAGCTTTGGGAGAGTATAAAAATGAGCAATACTATTCTCTGTATAATTGATGTGGTACCAAAGTTGAGCATACAACAGCCACATAAATATGCAAGCTTTAACATTAAGAAATGACTCATCAAGAGTGTTTGCAGTCAAGACATGGGACATAGGGGGGTGGGCCCAGGATCAAGTCCAAGCTAGAAAGTTCCAGAGACATTCTTCATCCATGACACAAATTATGTCAACACTCTTTATGAATAGTAGGGTTCATTTGTGTTTAAATTAAGGTTGTGTGCAAAGTCCAGTATTAAATTATTTTATACTGGTGCTTACTCCGACTCTGAAGTTGATATAAAAGCTTTATTTGTATTTTAGTTTGTGTGTGGGTTCCTGTGTATATGTGCATTCCCACCCTGTTTGTGTGCACATATACATGTATGTGTTCCATGAATCACTTTTCAGGAGTCACTTCTGTCCTGTTAACTTTGTGTTTTAGGCGGGGCCTCTCTTGCTTCTGCTACTTACATGCTCCAAGATAGCTGGCCCATCAACTTCTAGAAAATGCTATTTTCCTCTCCGATCTTGTCATAGGAGTGGTAGCACTTCAGATGCATGACACTGCATTCATTGTATTTATTTACCTACTTAGTAGTTTTAAATGTGATTTCGAGGCTCCAACTCAGGTTGTTAGGCTGGCATAATAAGCACTTTTACCTACTGAGACGTCTCTCCAGCCTCCAAGCTGAAAATGAAATAGAATTTTTTGCAAGTATTTTGAAGTATTCATGAAGAGGACTTGTTTACAAGAAATAGGAGCAACCTGGGAGCAATGATCTGCAGAGCTCTGATGACTGTCTTTTGTTGATTTGACCTCTGTGGATTTTTGAACACACTCAGATGCAACTGCATGTAGCAGCTGCCCTCCACTTTGGTGCACATTCTATTCCAGACTGTGGGGCCAGCAAATGGATGACATCACAAATGCACATCTTTCTGTAATGTTCCCCACCCTTGGTTTAATTGAACCTGCTTCTCAGTCAGTCCCTAGCCACATGGGTGATCTTCTGGTGCAGAGGCGCCATAGGAAGAGAGGCAGGAGCCTCAAGCCTTCTTTCCCAAATGAGCCTTTAGCACAGCGTGCTCTGGAATCCCCTTGCAGATTCTCTACAAGCCCCTGGAATTTTCTGAGACTCTAAGTCATGAAAATGGATTTCTTTTTGTCCTCCTTGTCTTATACTCTCAAAGCTCTGTACAAACTTCTTTTTTTTGTAAATCGTATTTACAAAATCAAACTACAGAATCATATTGTTTTTGAAAAATTCTTATTCTAGGTCTTAATCAAAAGGGCTTTAAAAATAACATACTGCAGGTCTTCTCCCTGTCGCCAGAAAGCCCTCCAAGGGCTGAACATTGAGTATCCATTGCCCAAGTTATACATCTTCTATCAGAAAACTGACTGAAACTAACCTTTTTTTGATGAGTACTAATTAAATCCTTACATAGGAAAAATAATGTTTGCCCCTTTAGATTTTGTACCCCTCAGGAGGGAATGCTTTGATGGTTCATGTTTACTTAAGAAAGACTGTCCATGGAGATTTCCTGGAATAGATGCATTTGTCACAAATACTTTCAGAATCCTGAAGCATAGATTCAAAAGAGAAGAAAGGAGAGAGTCTAATCTCAGAGGGGGTATAGTCATGGCATTTGGGCTAGAGCCTGACCTTATGACCTCAACTAGTCCAGACCCAGTGTCCTCCTTAGCAAATATGGGAACGATCTGTTTGGCTGACAGCATTGTGCTGAGGTAGTTGTCAGGGAAACACTGTGCTTTAGGAAATGTATTTTTCCATGACAAAGTGCAGCTCTCAAACATAAGATGCCACTGTTAGTAGCAATATTGTTGAAAGCCCTACAGTTTCTAGCTAGCGCCTCTGGTTTGTCAGAATAAAGAAAATAGCATACTCTCATCTCTCTCCATTAGATGACAGGTGAGCTACTTAGTAAAATGCAGACTGGGTATGGCATCTAAAGACCACAGCAACATTCTAATTTGTGAGTGGAGCAAAGGACAAAGAGTGAAGTCATGGGAAAGCAAAGACAGCTGGTAATGTTGAACACAAATCTTGTTCAAACACGGCTGGTGTGCAGTTGGCAAAAAATCTGTATCTATGAGAGCATATCTTTTTCATCAGATCATGACTTAGAGTTAAGCAAATACTTACTGCAAATAAGGAAGGTTGTAGTCCACAGAGAATTAAAGCTGACACACACGTTTAAGGACTATTTGTAACACCACTTCACAGGAAATGACTTTATCAGTGTCTGGGGGTGAGAAAGCACTGCTGATAAAGGTCAGGTGGTCAGTATTTGTGGCTGTGCAGGTCATAGTCTCTGGTTAAGCAATTCAGCTCCACTGCCATATCCCACCCCCATATCCCTGCCCATCCCACCCCCAATCAGAAGCAATAAGAAAATGGGTGTGGTTGAATTACCACTGTTTATTTGTTGACACCAAAGTTGAAATTTTGCACAATTTTCACTGGTCACAAAATACTGTTTTTTTTAAATGTCCATTTTAAAGTGTAAAATTATTATTTACAACAGATCACAAAACTGTGTCCAAGGCTTTTTGACTAATGGACAGCATTTTTCCGACCTGTAAATTAATGTTAAAGACTCAAAAATTTTAGTTATCAGATTCGTAGTCCCTTTCATTAATATTTCAGTACATATATCTACAGCTTTCATAATAAATATATTACTGCGTTGATATGTTTTACACATATAAATTACTAAATGTCCACTTAGCATTTTTGTCTATCTCTATTATTGCCTAGTTTAAGACTCCAAAAAATAATTTCAAATAATTTTTGTAGTTCATTGAGTTGATAGAAGAAACTATACCCAATTAATTTTGAATTTCTGTTAAATGAGAAAAAATAGTTTAAGAGCTTGCTTAGACTATTCTGATCCATTAGTCCCTCCTCACCGTAGGGGATACATTCTAAGAGTTCCCCTATTGGATGTTTGAAACCACAAACAGGAGGGGCTCCTGTGAGTGCTAAAATTTTCCCCCTGCTTACACAAAATGATTGTGTCTCTGTATCTTATTTAAGCAAATATCGTACATGGTGTCTGTCCTTTTTACAGTTTATGGTATGTCAACAGAACTAGCAAAGATTCTGTTTTGTAAGTAATTTTTGAGTTGTATAGTTTCATTATACATTTCCTATATGCATTTTGTAAATTGTGATCATGTTCATCCCTTCTATTACTCTAGTATCTCGCCCCTGTCCACAATCCTAATGTCCTTGATTCGCATGCATGTCCTCTCCATTTCCCCTAGATTCCACAGGTGAGAGGAAAGAGATGATGTTGGTCTTTGTGGAATTGGCCTGTTTCACTTAAAGTAACTGAGCCCAATTCCATCCATTTCCCTAAAATCATAAATAAATTGCTTTTGATTTCACAATTTCATTTATGAACTTATTCTAACAGGGAATATTAGCAACCTCCTCAACACACCCAACTTTAACTCTCCCTTGAAAGGTCCTTTTCATGCCTTTGCTTTGATGTTGGAAGTTGTTTTTGATTGTTTGTTTTTTGTTTTGTTTTCATCAGCACTGCTATACTGGGACAGTCAGTCTGGGAATGGAATGAATTAACAGAGGGATGGCTCCTCCATGCTCTGGGTGGGTTGGAACAGGAAGGCATAGGGTTTGCCATGTTATTAAGAACAGTACAAAATTTAAAAATTTCTGATTTGCTTATTTCTGGAAATTTTCTGCTTAAAAATGTCAAGCCATGGTTCTTGTGGGTAACTAAAACCTTGCAGATTATGGAGCACGGCTGCAATTTTTTTAAAGCATTGGCTGTTTACCTCAGATGCGATTTTAACTGGGTGACCTGAATTTTTCTTTGCTAAGTCTGACATTTGTTCTTGTGCTTATGGGCTTTGCTTAATCCTCTGTTATTAAAGCCTTCAAATATCAGAAGGTCTGAAGGCAGACTCCTCAAGCAAAATATGTTTTGAGAATGTAGAGGAAATATGCATCATTCATGCCATGATTGCTTTCAGGTCAGGTTTTTTTTTTTTCTGTTGGAGATGGCACACAGCACCTCAAACTTGCATACACAAGTCTCAGTTGAACTCTGTCCCCAGGCACGATCATGCACTTTAACATGTATGACATAAGCATAGGTCTTTCAGGTCTATTTTCTAGGAGTGAGTATTATGGGCTGTTATGCTTGGTTGGACAAGTCTTATTAAATACTGTTTAATAAACTCAAAATTGCCTGTGGCAGGCGTTTGTCCTTTTTTCCTTGTAAAGAATTTCTGAGAAATCGGAGGTCTTACAAGGAGATTGGGTGGTGACAGCAAATCCAGACCTGTCCAACCAGTGTTATGTAGGGCAGTGTGCTCAGGCCACTTGGCCTTGGAAAAACTGCCTTTCTCTAAACTCTCATCACACTGCTTGATGAAGGCTATAAGTTGCATGGCAGTGACTGGCCGGACCTGAGTTAGTGTGTTTCTTTATATGTGCACCCATTAGGATTCCCCACGGATGCCAAATCTTGACCCCTATTTAAGCTACCATGTAACTTTACTAAAGGCATTGTATGATTAATCCTATTTTAATCTGATATATTCCCTGCCATTCCCCTATAGTCTGTTATCATCATTGACAAACGCACAAACCCTCTGGGGATGGCCTATCTCATCAGCCCTGATAGAATTAATCCGGAATGATTGCCTGTGACTTTCCTGGGGGTGAAGATGGTGCTGACGAAGGTAGTAGTGAAATGCCTGTGTATTCTCCAAACTGGATCATAAGTGGGAAGTGACAACACGTAGTGGTCCCCTCACCCTAGCAGGAATTGAGCTGGTGGTCCAAGCTGCCTAAAACAGAGAGAGGTGAGCTGCTGAGCTGCAGCAGACAGGCAGGAAGGCTGGTGGAGGTGGGGCAGGGGGGGTATGGATGCCAAGAATGAGGGTAATTGTTTCCAGAAGCAGAGAGCTGATGAAGGTGGCAGTGAACGGTACTGCGGTACTGCGTCAGCATCATGTACCTTCCTGAGGGGAGCAGATCTTTCCCGGGGTGATTAAAGGAGGACCCCATGATAACAGCCTGACTAGGGAAGCAGACATTTCTTAGGCAGGCCTCTTTAGTGATTGGTTTCCTTGGAGACTTGGTACAGATTATGAGCCCAGGCATGTGAGCTTCATCTTCTATTCAGAGCTGGTCTCCGTACCTGGCTTCAGTTGCTGCAGATGTCTACCGGTCCTTTAGTTGCAAAATCTTGAACCTAATGGCTTGATTTAAATCTCCAGAGAGCCTGACGTGGGGCAAATATAGTGAGGCACTTAACTTCAGGCACAAAATTTAAGGAATCAGAAAGGCACAAGAAAATCAAGATAAGGATTTCTCCATACCAATTCTTTAAAATTCAAAATCAGTGACAAAAATTACATGAAGTATTATGGACAGAGTCTGATCCTGCATTTTATGATCTGGTGTCTGGTGTCACTTGCCGTACTGTAATGCTGAGTTTTGTGACCCAAATCCAAAGGGAGCCCTAACCCTTATGTTCCGTGTCGTCGGTAGAGGGCAGACGTGTCATTTATCTTCCTTTGCTAGGAGTCCGATTTTCGTGATGTTTTCCCTCAACAGCAGAAGGTAAGAAGCTGGGACTGATGCTTCCTGGTTTTGTGCCTCCAGGAAGGCTTTGCTTTCTGGGAGTGAGCAGGGGGCGATATGGAGATTGCAGGAGCTTGTGCAATCAAAGTTTATCTTTGCCACTTCCCACATCTCACAGAAATGGGTGCAAGGGGGGAAATTGTGCTCCCTTAGTCAGGGTTTAGGGAACCATTCTAAATTTGTAGAGAATGCAGAAACTTTAAAGCCGTGGTTCTCAACCTGTGGGTTGAGATCGTATGGAGGGAATCAACTGACTCTTTCACGGGAGTTACATATTAGGTATTTATATTTCATAATTTATATTTCATAACAGTAGCAAAATTAGTTATAAAGTAGCAACAAAATAATTTCATGGTTGGGGTCACCACAGCATGAGGAACTGCATTTCAAGGGTCGCAGCCTAGAAAAGGTGAGAGCCACTGCTTTAAATGAGCCGCAAGTAGCCAAGAATCCGTTTAGAGTTTCTGAGAAAAATAGCATGCCTCTGGTTAGGAAGCATGGCATCTGTGTAGTCCACAATAAAATAAGCATTTACTGCTACTAACACCATCTGAATTTGCAATCTAAGCACCTTCTGATGTATAGTATATTAATTTACACTGCATCTCGCTCATCATTCTACATTTAATTCTGCCAGTACATGCTGTGGCACTAAGCTAGGTCTTATGAAAAGAAGGCTTTCAATTCTTTATTTTTTATTTTTTTTATTTTTTTAATCTTTATTTATTTATTTATTTATTTATTTATTTATTTATTTATTTATTTATTTATTAAGGATTTCTGCCTCCTCCCCGCAACCGCTTCCCATTTCCCTCCCCCTCCCCCGATCAAGTCCCCCTCCCTCATCTGCTCCAAGAGCAATCAGGGTTCCCTGACCTGTGGGAAGCCAAGGACCGCCAACCTCTATCCAGGTCTCCTAAGGTGAGCATCCAAACTGCCTAGGCTCCCCCATAGCCAGTACGTGCAGTAGGATCAAAAACCCACTGCGATTGTAGGTCTGAAAAAGCATGGGATACTGAGAACTCAAGGCTTTCAATTCTTAAAATGCAGGGAAGCCATTTTATGCAAGTCTTATTTGTTGTAAAGTCGTGTTTGTTAAGTAGTCCATGACTGGGCTATGACATAGTGGCATTTTAGGTGGGCTTTTGTCTTGTGTAGCCATCAAAAAGTAGTAAAACTAGGAAGCAGAAATGGAAAAGATGTAGAAATCAATCTGTAGTTTATCTTTTAAAAAGAAATTTCTGGAAGAAACTTTGGGTGTGGCCAGTTTTCTAAAAGGAAGAGAATGGAATTTTCTGGATCACTTGCCCAATTTTTGGCATGGCAGAATGACCTTGTCTTCCTTTGCTGGAGGAGGTTTTAAGTCAATAGTCTACTTAGGCTTAAAGGGGAAGTAAGTTGGTGAATATTTGTTAAGGCTCACAGCTTCTGCTTTACAGCCCGTTCGGCTCTTCGCTCTGTGGCCAGCAGAGGGCACTGTTGCTTCATGGATTCTTTTTTTAAATTGATTTTTACTGAGCTCTGCATTTTTGTCTGCTCCCCTCCCTGACTCTTGCTTTTTTAAAGAGACATTTCAGAGATACAAGAACATATGAATGGCGTTGCATGACATTTTAATTTAAAAAGTAAATTATTAGTAACAACTTAGAGATGTCTATTTTCTTAATGATCCATTGAACCATAAAAGGAAAGCGAAGATGTTTCTTTTTTTTTTTTAAATAATTTTTTTTATTAAGAAAAGAAGAAAAAAAACATAAACAAAAAACAAGTTTCCACCTCCTCCCAGCCTCCCATTTCCCCATTTCCCTCCACCTCCTCCCACCCTTCTCCCCCTCCTCCCACCCTTGTACCCCTCCCCCCACTCCTCTCCCCCTCCCTCTCCAGTCCACAGAGCAGTCCAGGTTCCCTGCCCTGTGGTAAGTCCTAGGTCCTCCCCCCTCCGTCCATATCTAGGAAGGTGAACATCCAAACTGGCTAGGCTTCCACAAAGCCAGCACATTAAGTAGGATCAAAACCCCGTGCCATTGTCCTTGGCGTCTCATCAGCCCTCATTGTTCGCCATGTTCAGAGAGTCCGGTTTTATCCCATGCTTTTTCGGTCACAGTCCAGCTGGCCTTGGTGAGCTCCCAGTAGATCAGCTCCACTGTCTCAGTGGGTGGGTGCACGCCTCGTGGTCCCGACTTCTTTGCTCATGTTCTCCCTCCTTCTGCTCCTCATTGGGACCTTGGGAGCTCAGTCCAGTGCTCCAGTGTGGGTCTCTGTCTCTGTCTCCATCCATCACCAGATGAAGGTTCTATGATGATATGCAAGATATTCGTCAGTATTGCTCTCGGATAGGGTCATTTCAGGTTCCCAATCCTCAGCTACCCAAGGAACTAACTGGGAACCTCATGTTGGGCACTTGGGAGCCCCTCTAGGGTCAAATCTCTTGCTCACCCTAAAGTGGTTCCCTTAACTAAGAATTGTGGTTCCGTGCTCCCCTATCCACCTTTCCTTTATCCCAATTCTCCTGATTCCCCAAATCCCCCCTCCTTCCCTTCTACCTTTTCTCTCCCCATCTCCCCTTACCCCCATCCCACCCCACCCCCAAGATCCTAATTTTCTCCCCGGCAATTGGGTCTACTTCCCTTAGCCAAGAGGATAACTATATGTTTTTCCTTGGGTTCACCTTCTTACTTAGCTTCTTTAGGTTCACCTATTGTAGACTCCGTGGCCCTAATTTATGGCTAGAAACCAATTATGAGCGAGTACATCCCATGTTCATCTTTTTGGGTCTGGGACACCTCACTCAGGATAGTGTTTTCTATTTCCATCCATTTGCCTGCAAAATTCGAGAAGTCATTGTTTTTTACCGCAGCGTAGTACTCTAGCGTGTATATATTCCATACTTTCTTCATCCATTCTTCCATTGAAGGGCATCTAGGTTGTTTCCAGGTTCTGGTTATTACAAATAATACTGCTATGAACATAGTTGAACAAATGCTTTTGTCATATGATAGAGCATCTCTTGGGTATATTCCCAGGAGTGGTATTGCTGGGTCCAGGGGTAAGTTGATCCCGAATTTCCTGAGAAACCGAAACACTGACTTCCACAGTGGTTGCACAAGATGGCATTCCCACCAGCAATGGATGAGGGTACCCGTTCCTCCACAGCCTCTCCAGCAAAGGTTATCCTTGGTGTTTTTGACTTTAGCCATTCTGACAGGTGTAAGATGATATCTCAAAGTTGTTTTGATTTGCATTTCCCTGATTGCTAAGGAAGTTGAGCACGACTTTAAGTGTCTTTTGGCCATTTGAACTTCCTCTGCTGAGAATTCTCTGTTCAGTTCAGTGCCCCATTTTTTAATTGGGTTAATTAGCATTTTAAAGTCTAGTTTCTTGAGTTCTTTATATATTTTGGAGATCAGACCTTCGTCTGTTGTGGGGTTGGTGAAGATCTTCTCCCAATCAGTAGGTTGCCTTTGTGTCTTATTGACTATGTCCTTTGCTTTACAGAAGCTTCTCAGTTTAAGTAGGTCCCATTTATTCAATGTTGCCCTTAATGTCTGTGCTTCTGGGGTTATACATAGGAAGCGATCTCCTGTGCCCAGCTCCTGTAGGGTACTTCCCACTTTCTCTTCTATCAGGTTCAGTGTGTTCGGGCTGATATTGAGGTCTTTAATCCATTTGGACTTGAGTTTTGTGCACGGTGATAGATAAGGGTCTATTTTCATTCTTCTACAAGATGACATCCAGTTGTGCCAGCACCATTTGTTGAAGATGCTTTCTTTCTTCCATTTTATACTTTTAGCTCCTTTATCGAAAATCAGGTGTTCATAGGTTTGTGGGATAAAATCCGGGTCTTCTATACGATTCCATTGGTCGACTTCTCTGTTTTTATGCCAGTACCACACTGTTTTCATTACTGTAGCTCTGTAATAGAGTTTGAAGTCAGGGATGGTAATGCCTCCAGAAGATCCTTTATTGTATAGGATTGTTTTGGCTATCCTGGGTTTTTTGTTTTTCCATATAAAGTTGATTATTGTCCTCTCCAGATCTGTGAAGAATTTTGATGGGATCTTGATGGGGATTGCATTGAATCTATAAATAGCCTTTGGTAGAATTGCCATTTTTACTATGTTGATCCTCCCAATCCAAGAGCAAGGGAGGTCCATCCATTTTTTGGTATCCTCTTCAATTTCTTTCTTCAATGCCTTAAAGTTCTTGTCAAATAGATCTTTCACTTCCTTGGTTAGATGTACCCCAAGATATTTTATGCTGTTTTTGGCTATTGTGAATGGTGAAGCTTCTCTGATTTCCCTCTCTGCTTCCATATCCTTTGTGTATAAGAGGGCGACTGATTTTTTGGAGTTGATCTTGTATCCTGCCACATTACTAAAGCTGTTTATCAGCTGTAGGAGTTCTTTGGTGGAGTTTTTGGGGTCGCTTATGTACACTATCATATCATCTGCAAATAACGAAAGTTTAACTTCTTCCTTTCCAATTCGAATCCCCTTGATTCCATTATGTTGTCTTATTGCTATTGCTAGAACTTCAAGCACTATATTGAAGAGGTATGGGGAGAGTGGACAGCCTTGTCGTGTTCCTGAGTTAAGTGGGATGGCTTTGAGTTTCTCTCCGTTTAATTTGATGTTAGCTGTCGGCTTGCTGTATATAGCTTTTATTATATTTAGGTATGACCCTTGTATCCCTAATCTCTCCAAGACTTTTAACATAAATGGATGTTGAATTTTGTCAAATGCTTTTTCAGCATCTAATGAAATGATCATATGGTTTTTTTCTTTCAGTTTATTTATATGCTGGATTACATTGATAGATTTTCGTATGTTGAACCAGCCCTGCATCTCAGGAATGAAGCCTACTTGATCATAATGGATAATTTTTCGGATGTGTTCTTGGATTCGATTTGCCAGTATTTTGTTGAGGATTTTTGCGTCGATATTCATGAGTGAGATTGGCCTGTAGTTCTCTTTCCTGGTTGAGTCTTTGAGTGGTTTTGGTATCAGAGTAATTGTGGCTTCATAAAAGGAGTTTGGTAATGACCCTTCTGTTTCTATCTTGTGGAATACATTAAGGAGTATAGGTATTAGATCTTCTTGGAAGATCTGGTAGAATTCCGCATTGAAACCATCTGGTCCTGGGCTTTTTTTGGTAGGGAGGTTTTTGATAACCTCTTCTAATTCTTCGCGACTAACAGGTCTATTTAGATTGTTCACCAGGTCCTGATTTAACTTTGGTATATGATATTTATCTAAAAAAGTATCCATTTCCTTTACATTTTCCAATTTTGTGGCATATAGGCTTTTGTAGTAAGATCTAATGATTCTCTGAATTTCCTCTGTGTCTGTGGTTATGTCCCCCTTTTCATTTCTGATCTTATTAATTTGCAAATTCTCTCTCTGCCGTTTGATTAGCTTGGATAGTGGTTTGTCAATCTTGTTGATTTTCTCCAGGAACCAGCTTTTTGTTTCATTGATTTTTTGTATTGTTTTCTGTGTTTCTATTTTGTTGATTTCAGCCCTCATTTTGATTATTTCCAGTCTTCTACTCCTCCTAGGTGAGTCTGCTTCTTTTTTTTCTAGAGCTTTCAGGTGGGCTGTTAAGTCTCCAATGTGAGCTTTCTCTGTTTTCTTTAAGTGGGCACTTAGTGCTATGAACTTTCCTCTTAGGACTGCTTTCATAGTGTCCCATAAGTTTGAGTATGTTGTTTCTTTATTTTCATTGAATTCCAGGAAGACTTTAATTTCTTTCTTTATTTCTTCCTTAATCCAGCTATGGTTCAATAGTTGACTGTTCAGTTTCCATGACTTTGTATGCTTTCTGGGGGTAGCATTATTGTTGAATTCTAACTTTAATCCATGGTGATCTGATAAGACACAGGTGGTTACTAATATTTTTTTGTAACTGTGGATGTTTGCTTTGTTACCGACTATGTGGTCGATTTTCGAGAAGGTTCCATGAGCTGCAGAGAAGAAGGTATATTCTTTCCTATTTGGATGGAATGTTCTATAGATGTCTGTTAAGTCCATTTGATTCATTACCTCCACTAATTCTCTTATTTCTCTGTTAGGTTCCTGTCTGATTGACCTGTCCATTGGTGAGAGAGGAGTGTTGAAGTCTCCTACTATTAGTGTGTGCGGTTTGATGGCTGCCTTGAATTTTAGCAATGTTTCTTTTATGTACGTGGGTGCTTTTATATTAGGGGCATAGATGTTCAGGATTGAGACTTCATCCTGATGAACTGTTCCTGTTATGAGTATAAAATGCCCCTCTCCATCTCTTCTGATTGATTTAAGTTTAAAGTCAACTTTGTTAGAGATTAGTATGGCCACACCTGCCTGTTTCTTAGGTCCATTTGCTTGATAGGCCTTTTCCCAGCCCTTTACTCTGAGTAGGTGCCTGTCTTTGTGGTTGAGGTGTGTTTCTTGTAAACAGCAGAATGTTGGATCCTGTTTTCTTATCCAATCTCTTAGCCTGTGCCTTTTTATAGGTGAGTTGAGTCCATTGACATTAAGTGATATTAATGACCAGTGGTTGTTAACTCCGGTCATTTTTTTTTAGTCGTAGAGTTTGTGTGTTTCCCTTCTTTGTTTTGTGTTGGTGAAGGGTCTCTAGATGTCTGAGTTATTGTGGTCATTGTTGGACTCCTTGATTAGTGATTTTCCTTCAATTACTTTCTGTAAGGCTGGATTTGTGGCTGCGTATTGTTTAAATTTGTTTTTATCCTGGAAAATTTTATTTTCTCCATTTATAGTGAATGAAAGCTTGGCTGGGTATAGTAATCTGGGCTTGCACCCATGGTCTCTCAGTTTCTGCAGTACATCTATCCAGGACCTTCTGGCTTTCATGGTTTCCATGGAGAAGTCAGGTGTAAGTCTGATAGGTTTACCTTTATAAGTAATTTGGCCTTTTTCCTTTGCAGCTCTTAATATTCTTTCCTTATTCTGTATGCTTTGTGTTTTGATAATTATATGGCGAGGGGATGTTTTTTTTTGATCCAGCCTATTCGGTGTTCTGTATGCTTCTTGCACCTTCATAGGAAAATCTTTCCTTAGGTTGGGAAAGTTTTCTTCTATAATTTTATTAAATAGATTTTCTGGACCATTGAGCTGCCCTTCTTCTCCTTCTTCTACTCCTATTATTCTTAGGTTTGGTCTTTTTATTGTGTCCCATATTTCCTGAATGTTTTGTGATGAGAGTTTGTTGGACTTGCTGTTTTCTTTGATCAGTGTGTTTATTTTCTCTATGGTATCTTCAGAATCCGAGAGTCTTTCTTCTATCTCTTGTATTCTGCTGGTTATGCTTGTTTCTGTAGTCTCTATTTGTTTACCTAGATTTTCCATGTCCAGACGGCCCTCTGTTTGTGTTTTCTTCTTTGCCTCCATTTCAGTTTTCAGGTCTTGAACTGTTTCCATTATCTGTTTGATTGTTTTTCCTTGGTTTTCTAGGGTATCATTCACTGATTTATTCAATTCTTCAAACTTTCTGTTATATTTCTCATCCATTTCTATAAGGGCGTTTTTTACATGCTGTTTAAGGGTGTCAATCACTTTCATGAAGTCAATCTTTTCTCCTTCCTCTTGATTAAGGGGTTCTTGTCCTCTCGTTGAGAGGTCGCTTGTTTCTGGTAGCTTCATGTTGCTTTTCAGCTTGTTGGGCGAATTCTTGCCTTGACGTCGGCCCATCTCTTCTTTCAAATGCTCCCTATGGATCTTCTTTTACCGGATTAGGTCTCCTTGCCTTCCAAACGCTGTCTCTCCCCAATGTTGGCTCTCCCAATGCTGGGTCTCCCCAATGCTGGGTCTCCTGGCGCCGAAAGATCAGGCCTCCGTGCTGGTTGGGCAGCTCGCAGACAAAGCGCCTACCCCGCTTGGTGCAGGCAGGCCACAGAAACAAAGGAACTGCTGCCCGCCCGGGAGCCCCGGGTACTTGGACCCAGCGCCCAGATAGGCTGCGCTGGGCGATGCCACGCGCCAAAAGAGGGCAGTGGGGGCGAAGTGGGGAGGGCTCTGGACGGAAGCTGGGTGGGCCAGGAAGAAAGAGGCAGCACCCGGGGAGTAGAGGCCCTGCAGAGAGCCCAAGCAGGACAGGGGGCCAAGAAACCCCCGAGCTCCCCGTCCCAGGCTGGCGCCGTGGGCCAGAAACTCACCCCAATGCTGGGTCTCCTGGCGCCGAAAGATCAGGCCTCCGTGCTGGTTGGGCAGCTCGCAGACAAAGCGCCTACCCCGCTTGGTGCAGGCAGGCCACAGAAACAAAGGAACTGCTGCCCGCCCGGGAGCCCCGGGTACTTGGACCCAGCGCCCAGATAGGCTGCGCTGGGCGATGCCACGCGCCAAAAGAGGGCAGTGGGGGCGAAGTGGGGAGGGCTCTGAACGGAAGCTGGGTGGGCCAGGAAGAAAGAGGCAGCAGAGAGCCCAAGCAGGACAGGGGGCCAAGAAACCCCCGAGCTCCCCGTCCCAGGCACGCGAAGATGTTTCTTAACTGTCTTTATTATCAAATTTTGAAATAGCAGGAGCAACCAAGCAGTGTGGGAATCAGTGTCATCATTTATACCTCTAATTTATTTTGAATATAAGTAGGAGTTATGCCTATAAGAATGACATTTACACTTTAATGTGTGGATTTCTATTAATTTATTTGGAAGAATGAAGCCTAGACCATAAATAGTCATGTGACTTTTATACTTTACGACTGAGGATTACCACACAGGCACCCCAGGAAGGGATAATATTAAATGCACTGTGACTTAAGAATTGAAAATTACAGTACAGTCCTGTAAATAAAATCATAGGGTATGTGGCGTTCTGAACAGGGTTACCTTGAAATCTATTTATTACAATTAGTTAATATGGGAAAATTTAGTAGAATGTTATTCCAATGCTAAATGGCTTGTTACGTTTTTCACAAAACATATGGAAGAGACCCATAGACTGTATTGGAACCAGGCATTATTCTTCATGTTCTATTTTGGCACGACTTCATTAATTGTTATAACATTGGTGGTATACATTTTTTCTTTTCTTTTTTGTTTTGTTGTTGGTGGTGGTGGTCGTGGTGGGTTTTTTGTTTGTTTGTTTGTTTGTTTGACACCAGGTATCATGTATCCCAGGCTGGTCTCAAAATTACAGTGTAGGTGAAGATGGCCTTGAACTTTGAACTCCTGACTCTTCCCCGCCTTGTGCTGAGACTACGGGTACATGTGACCATACCCATCATGTAAATATTTTTGAACAGTCAAGGTATTTTTTTTATTTTGTTTTTATTATTTTTAAGGCGTGTGTGTGTGTGTGTGTGTGTGTGTGTGTGTGTGTGTGTGTGTGTGTGATATGCATTGAGTACAGGTATGCCCAGAAGCCAGAGGTATCAGACCACCCTGGATCTAGAGTTACAGGCAATTTTGACCCACCTGACATGGGTGCTGGTGTTTGAACCTGGATCCTCTGCAAGAACAGTATGTGCTTCTTACCACAGAGCTATAACTCTAGACTCAAACATTTCTTTAAAATTTAACCAAGAGCTTAATGCATTAGACTGGTTTTATAGCAGATGAGAAATATAAGATCTTGCTGGGTACGTTGCATAGTCTGAGCTGCTTTTTAGTCCATGCAATCCAGACTTCATGTAGGCCTACTATCCTGCTGTCTTTGCCTCCTGAGTGCTGGGATTACATATGTGTGGCATTATGCCAGGACTTAAAGGGGCTCTCCTAAGAATGTGTCTATGTCATCTGACAGTTTCACTGTTAGGCAGCTGACAGCTATGGGAGGCAGCCATGGTGTCCATTTTTCAGAGCTCTTGATATTATTTTGTGAGCTTTTATTGTTTGTTTTGTTTCATTTTTCCAGACAGGGTTTCTCTGTAGCTTTCGAGCCTGTCCTGGACCTAGCTCTTGTAGACCAGGCTGGCCTTGAACTCAGAGATCCGCCTGCCTCTGCCTTCCATTTTCTGGAATTAAAGGCATGTGCCACCAATGCCCGGCTTCACCTACTTTTTGAGACAATGGCATTATAGAACAAAGGTGGGCATGCTATGGCATCCTGACAGGTAAATGTAGACTTCCTTTAGAATGTAGTGGGTCTGTACTTCTGACATACTTCACACTTCATCTTTCTTTCTTAAAGGCTTTCCCTCTGCCCAGGATGGATATCATTTCACCAACAGTGGTCTTCTGGGACCCTCTCCCCAACTAACTGGTTCAGAACAGCTAGTGTTGTGTTAGGGTGCTTATACCCATTAAGTTTGGGATTGTCATTTTGTTGGCCAGCTGCAGAGAAGGTGTTGTTCAAGTGGTGTTAGCTTAACTAGCGAAAGCAGGGACAAGAACAGGAAAGCATAAACAAGTAATAGCATTTGCTATGGAAAGTGTTTCTAGCTCTCCTCAGCATCCCTGCTGCTTCTCCTGCTGCAGCTGCTGCTCCCACTGCTTCAGTGGCGGCAGCGGCTGCTGCTGCTGCTGTGGTGGCTTTGGCTGCTGCTTCTCTTTCACCTTCATGGTCACTATCTAGTTGTCCCTCCTCCTCCTTTGCCTGTTCGCATGAGGTCTGCTAGGTGGTAGCGACAAGGCTTCTGTGGAGTAGTAGCAATCTTCTTTTCCTGGCAGAAACGTTGATAAAGGAAAAAAGCAAGAGTTCGTTAATGTTGAGTCTTGGAAATGGGCAGGAACCATCAGACAGGGAGTATAGGGCAAGGCTCAGTAGGACATAGGGGTGCATTTTAAAATGAAATAAGGGTTTTAAACCCCATTTTAAAAAGGCTGCTCTGGCTTCAAAACTCAGCTGGATGGTGTCTTTATTAGTAGTAATGCACTAACTGTGGATACATCATTCATTTTGAGAAAAATAAGATCCCTTATAGAAGCCTCATTGGCAGTTATAATTCTGGGTATTATAGTTTAAAATGTTAAATGATTCACGAAGGCTTATGGTTTTTAAATCCACTAATTAAATGTTTGTCAGGTTTTAAGACTTTTGAAAGGGAAATTGAGAGCTGAGTAGTTGTAGAAAAGCAAATTCCGTAAACGCCAATGTTCTTTCTTTACAGCAGCAGCAATTAACTTGGTCCTATTTGTTCATGCAAATCCTCACAGGGTGTGGTATTTCAAAAGTAGTCCTTGTTCTTTCTTCAAGTCTCGAGAGAAAAAAAAAATCCTGTTATTCTCTTGCCTGTCTGAGCTCTAACTCCTGTCAGAAGAAAACAGCCAGTCAAGATTTCTCCTTCCGAGGGTGCCAGGGTTCTTGTTCTCACAAGAATGGCTTTAAGCTTTTAGCCTTGTGGATTTAAATGAGCTTGGGGAAAATGCCTTGAGAACAAGTGTACTTGATTACAGCCTTATTTCTTAGCATCCTAACAACTTCGAGGCTCTTTGTAGTGGAGCTTTTAGTACAGAAATATGGTAACATGAAGTTTATTTCAAAGCCCCTAGTCTTCATGCTGACAGCTTCAGCATCTTAACAATCCTTACATTTTCTTTGCCAGGACAGAGATAAAACTCCAATAGGAAGTGAATCTTTTGATGTATAAAAGTATATTGTATCATTTAAAAACTGGTTGAATGGAGTCTTACCCGGTGATATAGTTCAATATCCACTAATCCTTCATTCTACACACTCAGCTTACCTTCTTTTATAAGTCTCTGCCATGTGCCATAGAAAGCATGAAGTTGAACTCTTCTTATGTTCAAATAACCAAGTTTCTGGTTAAGGCTTGAGTATTGAATTGTTTACCTTTGATAAGGGGGTGAGGGAGGGAGGGAGGGAGGGAGAGAGAGAGAGAGAGAGAGAAAGAGAGAGAGAGGGAGGGAGGGAGAGAGAGAGAAAAGTGTTGGAGGTAGAATTCAGGCTAAATGAGTGAGTATTCCACTATTGAGCTACACTGTCAGTTCAGGCTAATGATTTCTCTAGCATTAGCCATCTGTGTGAAGATTTCATAGTAATTTCTCTCCAATAATTATCTATCTGATTATATATTTTAATTTAAGATGATAAGCCCCTAATATGTGTTATTGCCAAAAATGTAGTCAAGAAACATAAAATTATTTTACAAACACATTTTCAAATGTACAAGGAAACATAATAGTGCAGTGAATAACCACCTACCAGCTGCATGAATTTTATATTTTTCATAAACTATTGACATATATATTATTTCTGCAGTATTCTTCCAAGAAATGGCTATTAGCCTATGTTACCACAGTGTCACTCTTGTATCTTTGTAAATTTGTATAAATCAGGATGAGAGTGACTTCCAAGCAAAAACCCCAAAAGGATGGATGATGGACAAGCATGAAGATTAAATAGGGCAAGAAAGATGATGTTGAGAGCAAACTAAATGGATGTTTTAAAATGTTTGATAATGATAAAAGCAAAACCT
The DNA here is from genome assembly GCF_018167655.1 of Microtus oregoni. Classification (NCBI taxonomy): domain Eukaryota; kingdom Metazoa; phylum Chordata; class Mammalia; order Rodentia; family Cricetidae; genus Microtus; species Microtus oregoni. The sequence goes on from NW_024543812.1 coordinate 1,029,774, forward strand.
CTGTATGGCAATATTTGTTGTTTTTGAATCTCAGGCTTATGAAGTAAAGAAAAATGGGTAAGCTCAGGGCAAGTGCAATGAGGGACAGACTGGAATCTCTGAAAAAATTTACAAATAACATGCAATCCTGAAACAGAGAAAAATAGAAATTTATTTATTCTTCTAAAATAGAGGTTGAACGGTCCTCTTTCCATTTGCATAAACTGTTGATGAACATCCCTGAATTCAAATTTACCTTCGTATCTAGATATAATTTTAGATTATTCATTTCAAGGAATGGGTGGTGAGATGAGCCTAAGAAACATTAGGACTGCATGGGAAAAGGTGGCAGACAGAGAAAGCAGGTCATGAAGTTGTTGCCAAGTACCCTGAAAGTGACAACATGAATATCAGAGATGGCAGCTTGCCTGAACAATACAGATGTAGTGGTTCTCTTCATCTATAAGGGAATGCTAACTTGAGTGTTTATTGCTAAGGAGAAGAAAACGAGCAGTGTCCTCGAGTCTAGAAAAGGTATTGTCAAAATTACGCTTTGTTCCAGTGTTTCTGATAATATCCTTCTTAAACTCTGGCCACTTCAAATTCCAAAATACTTGCTCTTTTAAAAAAGACTATCAGACACTAGTTTATGTTTACATGAATGAAAACCACCAAGGAAGGGTAACTGAGAAACTCTTTGTGAACTGCCCTTCAGTGCATTTTCTACTGAGGTTAATCAATACTGACAAGAAAATGATACTGACTTGAGTATAGCTGATTTGGGAAAATGTAACCACTGGAAAAAGTATGATAGTGAATATTGGTCCTTGGATGCAAATCATGTCCATCTCCCCAAGAACAGCTCTTTTCCTTCAGTCCCCATGTTGTTCATGATGTGCTTTACTCAGCTCTATGAAAGTAGCTCAGAGAGTTTTCTTCACTTGTCCCAACAACAGGAGGAGAATAAGTAAGAGAAATTAAAAATTCCAACCCCCAGTGGAATCTGCCAGAAGTTTCAGACTGAGGTTATTGCTGATTCTGAGTGTCTTCTTCTAGTCATAGAAGAAATTGAGAATGTACCACTGAATAAAATGTTTAGGTCACAGAGGGTTTGAAGAGATGGAGTTAAGTGATACTGCTGATCTGTTGACTCTCATCCTGAGAATACACTTGAGAAATATTCTACAATCAAATGTTGATTAAAATTAGTCTAGTATCCAAAAACTCAAAGGAATATGAAAGTGTGAATTCTGAATATCAAATCATCAGGCAGGAAGAGATCCTTTAGTAAAATACATACTGCCCTTCAGAGAGGCTTATGTGATAACACACAGCCCTATGAATCTGTATCAACCAAGGTCAGTAAGTCTGTTCTCTCTATTTTAACAGGGGAGAAAGAGTGTGGACAATCTACCCAGTCCTCTAAACAACGCCACACACCAGTAGTTGAAACCTGGGATTTGTATCCTCTGTGGTGGTCCTGATGATAAGCTTGGTGATCCATGTGCTGGAGGAAGAAAGTGGAGAAGACCACAAATACTCCACAGCAGACTCTAATTTTCTCTGTTCATACCTTACCTCTGTTGTCATGAACAGCATTTTCATAGGTGCATTGTTATCCTCACCATGAGGACAGAGAAGAATAGAAAGTTAATTGCAAAGTAACCACAACTGCTCATGTCAAGTTTGTAAAATATCACTGAGATGCTCTTTGGTGTTTCTGTCACCAAATCAGTTTGTCGTGGACTTTTACACTGTTCCTTTCTGTCTCTTACTCGACCACAAAGGCCTTAAATTCCTCTGACGTGCATAGTGTGAGGGTTTCTGGAACACATTCTAGAACCTAGCAAAATGGGAGGGGCCTGTTATCTGTACATTGTCCTCTTCATCCTGAAATTCTTTAAATTGTGAGTATGTCTAACTTGATATCTTTCCAAAGGGAAAAATTTGGCATAAGTTCATTTGTTGTGTGGCAGTTTGCAAGATAAGTATTGGCTTATTTTGAGAGGTAGTGCATTTATAATGAATTCTTATGTTTGTATTGGTACTTAATCAAGGAGGAAGAATTAGTATAGTTCATAGTATAGTTCATTTCCATAGTTCCTTCCTGTTCTCATGTTTGTCCTACCCCTACTGTTCTGAGATAGTGAACATCCTCCAGAAAAGGGATGCTGATAGTTCCTCTTCCCAGAAGATACTGCAGAATTCTAGTTTGAGTGTTTAATTCACCTTCATAATCTCATTATTTGACTAAAGTGTATTAAAGTGAATTTTGAATATTTCAAATTTCCTATGCAGATTTACCTGAGGGAAGAAAAATCCTAAAACTAGAGGTATTATTTTGTCACAGGCATATGATGAGCCTGCCTCGTCTTTTAGCTACTAACACACATTCTCACCTGCTGTCTATTTTAAAGTCAGTTGGACAGTTTTTCTGGAAACAGACAGGAAGTTTGACTAGCATTGCTTAATCTTCTGCTCTAAATTGCTTGAGCACCCCACCCTGATTGTAGATGATAACGATGTGAAAGTGTCTGAATAGAGGAGGGAAGAAGAATAAATCTTGGCATGAAGTTGCCAAAAAAGAAGTTTAATATAGCCTAAGATGCACAAAGATAATTTGGTATGCACAAAATGTGTTCAGTAATTGAACTAAATGCTGCGTTTGAGCCACAGTATTAAAGGCCTTGCTCACCCAGTTGTGAATGAGATGGTCCACGATCTCAACACACTGAGAAGAAGCAAATATGAGTTGAAAGCCTGTTGTTGGGTATTGTAGATCTACCTAGTATTGTCACAGTGCTGAGCATTGCTCTAATCCACAGATATTCTTAGCATTGACTGTATTTTGGAGTTAGGGAATGGAATTTCTGGGATATGTTTCTGAGGGCAGTGGGGCCAGCACTTATGTATTTGGAAAAAAACTCGTGGTTCTATCTTCAGCCCTAGCTGCAAACTGCTGCTCCGAAGTGAAATGAAATTAAGCTATAAAAATAGAAGAGAAATAGCAGTGGGCCCAGGAAGCAAAGCAGACAATTTAATATTTGTTCTGTCACTAGTCTAATGGGTAGTCTTATTCAGAGTCACTCCATGCTTTTCATAGCTTCCAAATGTGAATATACTCTCTTGGTCTTTAAGGTCCTTCTAAGTCTGTCACTGTCACATTGAGAGAAATTGCATCCAACTTACTGGTTGACTTTGTGAGTATCTTAGCCTTTATAAAGAAGCCAGAGTAAATAGTAGTGTTAAATTATGTTCATATCATTTGAAAATTGTGGTTGTTTGGACTGTGCATACAGTCCAGCAATAGTGCCGTTGCTTGGAAAGTGAGAGGTAAGGGGTTCACTCCCCAGCATTGTAAAAATGTGCTTGTGATTCAAGCTTTATACTTTTTAGACTCCCAGAAAAGAAAGTTATGTTTAAGTGATATATAATAAGAAGCAAACATAGTCAACTTCTTAATGAAAAAAAAAAACCAGCTTTCATGAGGAGTGTGTGTGTGTGTGTGTGTGTGTGTGTGTGTGTGTGTGTGCGTTTTAGAATCTGATAACTTTCCCACGCATTGATATTACCACCTTGGCTATTAGTCTCCTTAATTTGATCAGATTTAAAGAAACTAATTTTTTAAATAAAATTACATCAACTAAAAACTCAAAGTAATAAAGTAAAATATTGACCATTATTTTAATGGTGTAGGACTATCTAGACTGGTATTTCTCAACCTTCCTAATTCTGCGATCATTTATTATAGTTTCTCCTGTTGTGCTGACCCCCAACCATAAAATTACTTTCATTGCTACTTCATAACTGTAATTTTTCTACTGTTATGAATCCCATTTATTTGAATATTTTTGTGACCCACAGATTGAGAACCACTGATTCAGACTTTGGATGACAGAAAACAATGATATAGGATTCTAATCATTTGATTAAAATGCTGAGATAAATCTAATTCTTGTTTAAGACAATGTCCAGTTAAATTCTCAGAAGTATCATGGGTGAGAATAAATGATATATTTTAGTGTGATTAATGCTAGAACACTTTAATCTGGTTCAGTTCAAAAGTCAGCCAAACTTATAGGAAGGTAGAATAATTTGGTATAGGCTAAGTGATAGAAGCAGACTTTAATGGCAACACTGTCAAGTAAGTAGGTATCCTTATTCTTCTTTAAACTATGAATATTCTGCAGAAATTAAAAGGTTTATGTCTATTAAACTTCTCTTTGGGGGATATATAAATGAATATGTATGTTGCTGTATGATGTGTGTGTCTGTGTATGTGTGTCATTTATACATGTGTATAGGTTTATGCACCAGTGTGTGGACATGGAGGCCACAGTGGGACATTGGACAACTTGCTCTATCACCCCCAGCTTATTCCCTTGAAACTTAACCTGAAATCTCTAACCTGAATTTTAACCTGAAATCTCTAACTTAACCTGAAATTATGCTGGCAGCCAGAAAGACCTACCAACCCTCCTATTTCTACTTCATCATCCAACTTTGAGGTTACAGTCTAGCTTACTTTGTTAAATGTGGGTTCTTGTGATTCAAATTTGGATTCCCATGCTTGTAGAGCAAGCACTCTTCTCCACTGAGCCATCTCCCCAGGCTTGGCACATTTATTTTATTTGTTTTATTTTATTTTATTAAAAATTTCTGTCTCCTCCCTGCCTCCCTTTTCCCTCCCCTCCCCCCACTTCCCACACCCCACTCCCCTCCCCCTCCCTCTCCAGTCTGAAGAGCAGTCAGGGTTCCCTGCCCTGTGGGCAGTTCAAGGTTCTCCCCCCTTCATCCAGGTCCAGGAAGGTGAGCATCCAAACAGGCTAGGCTCCCACAAAGTCAGTACATGCGGTAGGATCAAAACCCAGTCCTTGGCTTCTCATCAGCCCTCATTGTCAACCACGTTCAGAGAGTCCGGTATTTTTAGTTGGTTTTATACAGCTTCTGTCATATAACGGTTTGGGCAAGTTCTTGAGCTGAATATAAAGAAGTACACAGAGAGTTCCTTCTTGATAGGCATATTTAATCACAGAGAAAAATACAAAGGAAGGTGGAGAGAAAGGACAGTTTAACAGCTGAAATAGAATGAATTAAAAAGCTGGCAGTTGATTTGATTTTATTATTTATTTATTTATTTATTGGTTTTTCGAGACAGGGTTTCTCTGTGGTTTTGGAGCCTGTCCTGGAACTAGCTCTGTAGACCAGGCTGGTCTCGAACTCACAGAGATCCGCCTGCCTCTGCCTCCCGAGTGCTGGGATTAAAGGCGTGCGCCACCACCGCCCGGCTGGCAGTTGATTTTAAAAGACCTTTTTCTTTATGATCTTAAGTCGAAAACATGGGAGAAACCTATTTAATTTGCACATTTACATCATATGTCTGCCACCACACGAAAGTTAATAAAGGACTTCAGCGGCATCTTTTTAACAATCTGTGAAGAGTGCCATTGTCATGAAATATGTTGATCACTGATCCTTACATCTAGGATCCTTATCTTTTAGTGGTTTTGGATGCCAGTGTTGTAAAATAATTGTGTTGTGAATAGAAAATATGTATTTTATGGAAAATAAAGTTAAGTGAAGGGATAATAGAAAATTTCATTAGCATAAGTTACATATAAGGCAAAATTAAATATAAATTTAGTGTATTTGAGACAATGGATTTTTCCTTGTATTGCTAGTTAGCCTATCATCACAAGTATTCAGAGTAGGTGCTTGATCAACTCTTGAGAAATACAAGTGACTTCAAGTGAGGGTTAGAACATTGAATTTTTGTCTTCTCTTAGTTGGGGATGTTCTGTATTTGGGTTAATGGTACTTAGTCCTGGCAAGGTAACCTTTGGCTTTTTGGGGTATGGGAAGTCAGCACAGAGATAGGTCTTAGAATTAGAGAGACCTGTATTCAAATTTTCTCATGCCAATTGCTAGCTGTGTGACAGTGGGAATGTTTGTTAACTATTGTAGATTTCATTTTCTAATCTATAAAATGGGGTGGACTATGCCTGTATTATAAGGTGGCAAATTGAAATTACACAAGATGCTTAGTACAGTGCCTGGCACATAGTAAGCGCTCAATAAAATATTGCTATTATTATTATTATTATACTGTAAGTATTGTATATTCAAACATGACAATTTATTTTTGGCAAAATTTTAATATTGATTCCCTTCAAAATATGGTATACATGATGGTTTTTAAAAAAAAGAATAAGAATTTTAGTATTCTTCCTTGTTTGCTAATAAGTGACACCTGAAACAGTTCCATTGTTCTTTCAGTAATTCTTTTATACTGTATTTATAAAGTGATTACTATTGCATGATGTTGATTTACCTGGTGATTAGAGGTAATGACTTTTTGACATAAATGTATTCTAGTACTCTTGAAAATCCATCTACTTAGTCCCACTTTAAATATAATTAAGGCACTCTGATATAGGTAGTGATAATAAATCTGTATGGAATGCCTTCATGACCACTAAATTTTTAGCTTAGTTTCCTTACAAATAATTGTGCAAAGAAAAGTATTCTTGATAGGCAAGGGAGATTCTTTACAACTGACTTCTGAACTTTTTGATATTTCATACATTTATCATGGAATGTAGGAATTTTTAAGGATTGGTATTTAGAAAATAGGGGATTCATCAAGACTTTGGTACTGTTATTTTAAAACTATGCACCTTTCATTGCCTCATTCAATTTCAGACTACTGCCTACTAGTATTATTGCAGTGGACTTCCATCACAAACCTTTTCTTTCAACTTTGAATATTTGGTATGCTAGGCACTATATGTGTGACTGTATGTGCCTAGTACTTGTTGGTACTTGGTACCTCTCTCCATGACTATCATCATCTTTGGTAGTGATCCACACATTGCCTTGTAAGAAGACCCACATGAATGCCCACTGTGTCATTGATAGTTGTTTGATTTTTAAGTCATGGGCCATTCCCAGTGCACCTTACTAGTTTTGACTTATTGAGTTCTTTGTGTGCAATTCATGTGCCAATTCCTATCCTTGTAAGCATTTTTTAGTATACTGAGGGACTTGAGGCTATACCTCAGCTTTCATCTCATATGGCTGTTACATAAGTTCTAGGGAGTGAGATCAGAACTTTACATATATTTTTATCCATGAGATGATCCTACCAAATTATAATTTTCTTCATTTTCCCTGTCTACAGGGGTGGATTCTCTCTCTCTCTCTCTCTCTCTCTCTCTCTCTCTCTCTCTCTCTCTCTCTCTCTCTCTCTCTCTCTCTCTCTCTCTCTCTCCAAGTAAGTAATTTACTAGCTCTACCTTCTGACCATCATCTTCCATGACTGGGACTTAGGCCCAGGCTACTAATCTACTAATTTTGTCTCTGAATATAAGGGCTCCTAAACAATTGCCAGTCTTAACTCCTGATTTTCAAAATGTTATACAATATCTTTTATGCCACTAGGCTCCAAAATGTTGCATCTGTACTCTTGCATGTGAATGCTAGCCTTGGATGTGCTTAAGTTTACTATACTCTAGGTTTGATATCTAGAGCTAGCTTGGCAAACTACAGCCTTTAGGCCAAATCCACCCACATACACATTTTAAAAATAATTTGTTTTAGTGGAATATAGCTCTAGCTGTAATTTTCCTTGTCTGTGTTTACACTAATAGCATAATTGAGTAGTTTCAATAGACACTATTAAATTTTAACAAACCAATCTTTTACAGAAAGTATTTGCAGAACCCTGATCTAGAACCAAGTAATTTTTCTAGTTGAAAGTAGTACATATTCTTCGATAATTTTCATTCTACTGGCATGTATTCTGTCAATCCATAAATGCTAAAAAGTCAGTTCATTGAGATTGTGGAGATAGGTTCTAGCACATTCAAATTACTTTTTTCCTTGAACTTTCTGCTTCCTCTTTGTTATCTACTTGTTGCCCTTGTTTTCTTTTTAGTAGAAGAGATGTTGTGATCGTAAAAGCCTGTGCGATGATTTAACTATCTTTTAATCTAATATCTACATCATAATACAAACATGGTCTTCTAATTTCTAAGATCAGGCCTTTCTATCTTTCAGTATCTCTAACTCAGGTCTTCTAAGTTCCACAAAGGACAATAGCTTGGATAACTTGATTTTCCTCACATCACAACATCCTTATTTTCTAGTCTCTGGCCTGAAGCATTTCCAGTTCTTGTGTTTTCTAATCTATCCAGTATATTAGAGTTGTTAAAAGCCTCCCATCTTCCAATAATTTTTAGCAATACTTAAAGTTAAGCCCTGTCTTTCACAGTCCAAAGAAATACATTTCAGATCTTCTGTGGTCCCAATCACTCAATATTTCCTATTTGCAGGCTTTCTGGAGTCCATTTATTTCATAGCACCCAAGTGTAGCTTTTCCAGTAGTGTATTTTTCAGTTATCAGATTATTATTATTATTATTATTATTGTTGTTGTTGTTGTTGTTGTTATGTATTAATATCTTCTAAATCTTGATAAAACAGTCTTTTTAAAAATCAAATTTATTAGTTGACTATTTCATGCATGTATACATAATGCATTAAGATTACTCATCTCTATCCTTTCTAATCTCCTCCTTTTCCCTGTCAATTGTCATCTTCACTATAAATCTGTTTACTACACTCATATCTCTTTTGTGATCCACTGAGTTTAACAAGGGCCATCCATATAACCACGAGTGTGGAACTATCCTTTGGAGTATGGGAGGCTCATTAGAGTCACATCTGAAGACAGTGACTCCTCTTTTCCTAGTATAAGTAAGTAGCCACTAGTTCCCTAAGGAAGAACAGGAACCCGTTAGTCTTTTTCTCATCTGTGATTGACAAACCCCATCTTGTGATAGGCTCAGAAAATGTAACTGCATTTATTGTGAGTTCCTGATAGCAATGGCTTTGTCATGCCCAGAATATAGCATTTCATTGTCCTTTTCTCTGTCATCCCGCTCTTGTATTCTTTCAAGTCTGACAATGTCTTTTTATTGCCAATTCTTCCCTGACAGGAACTCTCATTTTCTAACACTCAGGGTTCCATTATTCTGAACTCATAAATAACAAGATCTAGCATCTAGAGCTCTTAAAATCTAGAGTTACCAAATCATTTAAACTTAATTCTTATAAATTATGTCAGTGTTTTGACAGGACTATGATAACGTTGAGGTTTTCTATTATCTCTCAATAGGTAAGGTTTTCAAATTTGTGATTTGTAAATGTCCATGTCTTTTGTTATCCATAAAACTACTGATTAAGGATTCAAAAATACAAGATATGTAATGACTTGATTATCCAAGACTTCTAATATAGGGCTTTAACTATCAAATATGCAAATATTCAGGGCCTCTGAAATCTTTAATGTCCAACATAACCAATGTTTTCAAAAATTCAGTATTTCCAAAAATCCTATGCTTATGATGTTTCCAATATCTAGGGTTTCCAGTGGTGCCAGTATCAAGGTCTTCCAACATCTCCAGGTCTTCCAGCAACTGCAAGTCTTCCAACAATATCAAGGTCTTCCAGACAATCCTGAACTTCCAGAAAATACATGTCTTCCAGACAATCCATGTCGTCCAACAACCTCCAAGTCTTCCAGAAAATCCAGTCTTCCATAAAATCCAGACCTTCCAGGAAAATCCATGTCTTCCAGGAAAATCCACGTCTTCCAGAAGAATCCACGTCTTCCAGTACAATCTATGTCTTCCAGAAAAATGTCTTCCACAAAATACAAGTCTTCCCATCAATCCAAGTCTTCCAGAAAAAAATCCTACGTCTTCCAGGAAAATCAGTGTCTTCCAGTCAATCCAGGTCTTCCAGAAAAATCCAGGTCTTCCAGATAATCTATGTCTTCCACCAGTTGAAGTCTTCCAGAAACTCAAGTCTTCCACTAAATCCAGGTCTTCCAATAAATCCATGTCTTCCAATAACCTCCAGGTCTTCCAGCCAAGATAGGTCTTCCTGAAGATGTACGTCTTCCTGAAGATCGATGTCTTCCAGAAACTTCTCAGTCTTCCACATATTCATGTCTTCCAAATAATCTTGGTCTTCCAGATAATTCAGATCTTCCTGAAAAATCCATGTTTTCCAGAAAATTTATGTCTTCCCAATATCTATGTCTTCCAGTAATGTTCTGGTCTTCCATCAATCTATATCTTCCAGAAAATCCATGTCTTCCATCAAATCCATAGCTTCCAGGAAGTCCATGTCTTCCAGGTAATCGATGTCTTCCCAAATTTCTATGTCTTCCCAAAAATCCAGGTCTCCCCCAAAATCCAAGTCTTCCCAAAATCCAGGTCTTCCCAAAAATCCATGTCTTCCCAAAAATCTACATCTTCCTGAATATCCATGTCTTCCTGGAAATCCATGTCTTCCTGGAAATCCATGTCTTCCTGGAAATCCATGTCTTCCTGGAAATCCATGTCTTCCTGGAAATCCATGTCTTCCTGGAAATCCAAGTCTTCCCAAAAAATCCAGGTCTTCCTGAAAATCCACGTCTTCCAAAAATATCCATGTCTTCCTGGAAATCCACGTCTTCCTAAAAATCGATGTCTTCCTGAAAAATCCAGGTCTTCCTGGAAATCCATGTCTTCCTGAATATGTATGTCTTCCTGAAAATCCACATCTTCCTGGAAAATCCAAGTCTTCCCAAAAAATCCAGGTCTTCCTGGAAATCCATGTCTTCCTGGAAATCCACGTCTTCCTGGAAATCCAAGTCTTCGCCAAAATCCAGGTCTTCCTAGAAATCCATGTCTTCCTGGAAATCCACATCTTCCTGGATATCCACGTCTTCCTGGAAAATCCAAGTCTTCCCAAAAAATCCAGGTCTTCCTGGAAATCCACGTCTTCCTGAATATGTATGTCTTCTGGAAAATCCATGTCTTCCTGGAAATCCATGTCTTCCTGGAAATCCACGTCTTCCTGGAAATCCAAGTCTTCCCAAAAAATCCAGGTCTTCCTGGAAATCCACGTCTTCCTGAATATGTATGTCTTCTGGAAAATCCATGTCTTCCTGAAAATCCACGTCTTCCTGGAAATCCACGTCTTCCTGGAAATCTAAGTCTTCCCAAAAAATAAAGGTCTTCCCAAAAAAATCCATGTCTTCCTGGATATCCACGTCTTCCTGAATAAGTATGTCTTCTGGAAAATCCATGTCTTCCTGGAAATCCATGTCTTCCTGGAAATCCACGTCTTCCTGGAAATCAAAGTCTTCCCAAAAAATGAAGGTCTTCCTGGAAATCCACGTCTTCCTGAATATGTATGTCTTCTGGAAAATCCATGTCTTCCTGGAAATCCATGGCTTCCTGGAATTCCACGTCTTCCTGGAAATCGAAGTCTTCCCAAAAATTCAATGTCTTCCTGGAAATCCTGTCTTCCTGGAATTCCACGTCTTCCTGAAAATCTACGTCTTCCTGAAAATCTACGTCTTCCTAGAAATCCATGTCTTCCTGAAGTCCAGGTCTTCCTGGAAATCCTCGTCTTCCTGGAAATCCATGTCTTCCAAAAAAATCCAAGTCTTCCTGAAAATCCAAGTCTTCCAAAAAAAAAAAAATCCAGGTCTTCCTGGAAATCCACGTCTTCCTGAAAATCTACGTCTTCCTGAAAATCCACGTCTTCCAGGAAATCCACGTCTTCCCGGAAAATCCAAGTCTTCCTGAAAATCTACGTCTTCCTGAAAATCCACGTCTTCCAGGAAATCCACGTCTTCCTGGAAAATCCAAGTCTTCCCAAAAAATCCAGGTCTTCCTGTAAATCCACGTCTTCCTGAAAATCTACGTCTTCCTGAAAATCCACGTCTTCCAAGAAATCCACGTCTTCCCGGAAAATCCAAGTCTTCCCAAAAAATTGATGTCTTCCTGGAAATCCACGTCTTCCTGAATATCTACGTCTTCCTGAAAATCCAAGTCTTCCCAAAAAATCCAGGTCTTCCTAGAAATCCATGTCTTCCTGGAAATCTACGTCTTCCTGAAAGTCCACGTCTTCCTGGAAATCCATGTCTTCCTGGGTATCTATGTCTTCCCGGAAATCCAAGTCTTCCTAAAAATCCACGTCTTCCTGAAAATCCACGTCTTCCTGGAAATCCATGTCTTCCAAAAAAATCCATGTCTTCCTGAACATCCATGTCTTCCCGGAAATCCAAGTCTTCCAAAAAAAAATCCAGGTCTTCCTGGAAATCCACGTCTTCCTGAAAATCTACGTCTTCCTGAAAATCCACGTCTTCCAGGAAATCCACGTCTTCCCGAAAAATCCAAGTCTTCCCAAAAAATCCAGGTCTTCCTGTAAATCGATGTCTTCCTGAAAATCTACATCTTCCTGAAAATCCACGTCTTCCAAGAAATCCACGTCTTCCCGGAAAATCCAAGTCTTCCCAAAAAATCCATGTCTTCCTGGAAATCCACGTCTTCCTGAATATCTACGTCTTCCTGAAAATCCAAGTCTTCCCAAAAAATCCAGGTCTTCCTAGAAATCCATGTCTTCCTGGAAATCTACGTCTTCCTGGAAATCCATGTCTTCCCAGATATCCATGTCTTCCCAAAATTCAGGTCTTCCTGGAAATCCATGTCTTCCTGGGTATCTACGTCTTCCTGGAAATCCATGTCTTCCTGAAAATCTATGTCTTCCTGAAAAACCATGTCTTCCTGAAAATCCATGTCTTCCCAGAAATCCAAGTCTTCCCCAAAATCCAGGTCTTCCTGAAAATCCAGGTCTTCCCGGAAATACACGTCTTCCTGAAAATCTACGTCTTCCTGAAAATCCATGTCTTCCTGGAAATCCATGTCTTCCCAAATATCCAAGTCTTCCCAAAAATCCAAGTCTTCCTGGAAATCCACGTCTTCCAGAAAATTCACGTCTTCCCGGAAATCCATGTCTTCCCAGAAATCCACGTCTTCCTGGAAATTAAAGTCTTCCCAAAAAATTCAGGTCTTCCTGGAAATCCACGTCTTCCTGAATATCTACGTCTTCCTGAAAATCCAAGTCTTCCCAAAAAATCCAGGTCTTCCTAGAAATCCATGTCTTCCTGGAAATCTACGTCTTCCTGGAAATCCATGTCTTCCCAGATATCCATGTCTTCCCAAAATTCAGGTCTTCCTGGAAATCCATGTCTTCCTGGGTATCTACGTCTTCCTGGAAATCCATGTCTTCCTGAAAATCTATGTCTTCCTGAAAAACCATGTCTTCCTGAAAATCCATGTCTTCCCAGAAATCCAAGTCTTCCCCAAAATCCAGGTCTTCCTGAAAATCCAGGTCTTCCCGGAAATACACGTCTTCCTGAAAATCTACGTCTTCCTGAAAATCCATGTCTTCCTGGAAATCCATGTCTTCCCAAATATCCAAGTCTTCCCAAAAATCCAAGTCTTCCTGGAAATCCACGTCTTCCAGAAAATTCACGTCTTCCCGGAAATCCATGTCTTCCCAGAAATCCACGTCTTCCTGGAAATTAAAGTCTTCCCAAAAAATTCAGGTCTTCCTGGAAATCCACGTCTTCCTAAAAATCTAAGTCTTCCTGAAAAATCCACGTCTTCCTGGAAATCCATGTCTTCCCGGAAATCCAAGTCTTCCCCAAAAATCCAAGTCTTCCTGGAAATCCATGTCTTCCTGGAAGTCGAAGTCTTCCCAAAAATCCAGGTCTTCCTGGAAATCCATGTCTTCCTGGAAATCCGCGTCTTCCTGAAAATCTATGTCTTCCTGAAAATCCACGTCTTCCTGAAAATCCATGTCTTCCCGGAAATCCAAGTCTTCCCAAAAATCCAGGTCTTCCTGAAAATCCAGGTCTTCCTGGAAATCCATGTCTTCCCAAAAAATCAACATCTTCCCAGGAAATCCACGTCTTCCTGAAAATCTACGTCTTCCTGGAAATCCATGTCTTCCCAAAAAATCCACATCTTCCCAGGAAATCCGCGTCTTCCTGAAAATCCACGTCTTCCTGGAAATCCACGTCTTCCTGACAATCCACGTCTTCCTGGAAATCCATGTCTTCCTAAAAATCCACATCTTCCTGAAAATCCACGTCTTCCTGGAAATCCATGTCTTCCTAAAAATCTACATCTTCCTGAAAATCCACGTCTTCCTGAAAATCTACGTCTTCCTGAAAATCTACGTCTTCCTGGAAATCCATGTCTTCCCAGATATCCATGTCTTCCCAAAAAATTCAGGTCTTCCTGGAAATCCACGTCTTCCTGAAAATCCAGGTCTTCCCAGAAATCCATGTCTTCCCAGAAATCAATGTCTTCCCAGAAATCCACGTCTTCCTGGAAATTCACGTCTTCCTGAAAATCTACGTCTTCCTGAAAAACCACGTCTTCCTGAAAATCCATGTCTTCCTGGAAATCCACGTCTTCCGGAAATCCAAGTCTTCCCAAAAAATTCAGGTCTTCCTGGAAATTTACGTCTTCCTGGAAATCCATGTCTTCCTAAAAATCTACGCCTTCCTGAAAAATCCACGTCTTCCTGGAAATCCACGTCTTCCTGAAAATCCAAATCTTCCCTGAAATCCAAGTCTTCCCAAAAAATCCAGGTCTTCCGGAAATCCATGTCTTCCTGAAAATCTACGTCTTCCTGGAAATCCACGTCTTCCTGAAAATCTATGTCTTCCTGGAAATCCACGTCTTCCTGAAAATCTATGTCTTCCTGAAAATCCATGTCTTCCCAGAAATCCACGTCTTTCCAGAAATCGAAGTCTTCCCAAAAAATCCACGTCTTCCTGAAAATCCACGTCTTCCTGGAAATCCAAGTCTTCCCAAAAAATCCAGCTCTTCCTGGAAATCCAAGTCTTCCTGGAAATCCATGTCTTCCCGGAAATCCCAGTCTTCCCAAAAAATCCAGGTCTTCCTGGAAATCCACGTCTTCCTGAAAATCTACGTCTTCCTTAAAATCCAGGTCTTCCTGGAAATCCAAGTCTTCCCAAAAAATCCACATCTTCCCTGGAAATCCGCGTCTTCCTGAAAATCCACGTCTTCCTGGAAATCCATGTCTTCCTGGAAATCCACGTCTTCCTGAAAATCCACATCTTCCTAGAAATCCATGTGTTCCCAGAAATCCATGTCTTCCCAGAAATCCAAATCTTCCCAAAACATCCAGGTCTTCCTGGATATCCATGTCTTTCTGCAAACCTATGTCTTCCTGGAAATCAAGGTCTTCCCGGAAATTTAAGTCTTCCCAAAAAATCCACATCTTCCCAGGAAATCCACGTCTTCCTGGAAATCCATGTCTTCCCGGAAATCCACGTCTTCCCAAATAATCCAGGTCTCCCTGGAAATCCATGTCTTCCCAAAAATCTACGTCTTACTGAAAATCCACGTCTTCCTGAAAATCCAAGTCTTCTCAGAAATCTAAGTCTTCCCAGAAATCCAAGTCTTCCCAAAAAATCCATGTCTTCCTGAAAATCCATGCCTTCCTGAAAAATCTACGTCTTCCCAAAAATCCGCAACTTCCCAAAAATCCACAGCTTCCCAGAAATCCACGTCTTCCTGGAAATCTTTGTCTTCCTGAAAATCCACGTCTTCCCAAAAATCCACAGCTTCCCCAAAATCCACAGCTTCACGAAAATCCAAGTCTTCCCAAAAATCCACATCTTCCTGGAAATCCACGCCTTCCTGGAAATCCACGTCTTTCTGAAAATCCATGTCTTCCTGGAAATCCACGCCTTCCTGGAAATCCACGCCTTCCTGGAAATCCACGCCTTCCTGAAAATCCACGTCTTCCTGAAAATCCACGTCTTCCTGAAAATCCACGTCTTCCTGAAAATCCACGTCTTCCTTGAAATCCACGTCTTCCTTGGAAATCCATGTCTTCCTGGAAATCCACATCTTCCTGAAAATCCACGTCTTCCTGAAAAATCCACGACTTCCCAAAAATCCACTTCTTCTGGAAAAATCCATGTCTTCCAAAAAGTACATGTCTTCCTACACCTCCAGGTCTTCCAGCATCTCCAGGGCTTCCAGCATCTGCCTGTCCTCCAACATCGCCACATCTTCCAACATCTGTGTCTTCCAATATCTTCAGGTGTTCCTGTAACTACCCAGTCTTCCATCAGCAGGCTCCATATCTGCACCTACCAGTGTCTACTGTGTATTGGTTTCCGATATTCAGGTTTTCCAGTGTCTTCCATATACAGGTATTGAAAGTTGTTTTATAGTTTATTTTTCCCAATATTTACCTAGTTTGGGGATTTTTCAAATCTAGTCTTTCCATCTAAGTCTTTCTAGGTGCAGATATTTTTAGACTAACTTCTCAAATTAACTATTACTGCTTCTAGTAGAACTAGCTTCAGAATATTTAAAAGCATATTAGCTCTTACAGATTAAATTTTAGGGGACAACAGTAGTATTATTTGTGACTTTTTTGAAATTAGAAGATGTATATTCTTTATAACTTTTAAAAGGTTGTGTTAAGAAAGAGGCTCTATAGAACTGATGCAGTAATTTTACAACTTAGGCAATGGTTATGGTTTTGATAGTCAACAATGTTCAAACACAAATTAAAATTTTTTATGGGAAGATTTCATGCTTAAAGACTAGTTTTATAATCTATGTAAAGATAGTGGCATATATTGATTTATTTTGTCTGTTTTTAATATTTGTCCCTATGTGGTAATAATAATAATAACAATAATAATAATAATAACAATAATGCAAAGCATTTGCTGTATCCAGGCACCATTCTAAGATCCTTACATGCATCAACTCATTTAATCTTCCCAACTCATTGAGAGAGGAGTTATTATTATTTCTGTTTTACAGATGAGGAAAGTGGTGTATAGTGGTGAAGTGACTTGTCTAAAGGACAGAACTAGTAAATAAAAGCGCTAGGATTGAACCCAGCTAGCCTGCTTTTAAAATTCATGATTCTACCACTCTTTTTCATAGTAACTGATGAGGAAAATTGGGATGAAAGTGAGGGGAACTAAAGTTTTATGGTTCCCATATTGTATGTAGAATTTTATAAAATCTCATGTGTCATATTTTAACCTGTCACTGTCTGAGCCTTATTTGAATCAAGTCATCCTAAAACCAGCTACTATACCACCCCCTTGCTCATGCACGTGAAAGTAGGTGCAAATATTTCCTGATACCATGTTAAAAGGATATAGTGAGGTACTGAAGTCAAATACACCTTACTTAGAATTACAGTCATAGCTTCATGCTTGGAATTTTAATGCTTGGAAATTTAACTTTCCTTCTCAGTTTAATACCTTGTCACTTATCATTCTCCAGTCTTAACCATGCTATCTGGGTCACTTACTATTAGTTTGTTTTTGACCTCCAGGATCTTCATGCTTCTTCAGATATCACTGACTTCCTGGGTTCCTGACCATTCACTGCCATGTATCCACATAATGGTAACTATAACTTAAATCCCAAGATGCTGAGCTAGAGAGCTTTTTTTTTTTTGATTCTCTAAGTCTCAAATCTCCTCAGGCACAGCTAGCAATGTTGCTACTCATGCCTCTGGTTGATATGAAAACATAAAAGACATATAATAAACTTATAGTTAGGCAAGTAATATCTAAAGATTTGCAGTCATCTGTGTGATAACAAAAAGTAACAACAATAACAATTGAAATATCAATACATTTTGAATTAGAGTTGACAAAGTGCTATCACCTCATTTATTCATCCATTCATTCATTCAATAAATATTTATTGAGCGCCAAATTTGTGCCAGGCATTTTTAATGGACCTTAAAATTATTTGGGGGTACTGATAATTTTCAGTTGTGGTAAAGGCATGGAGAAAAAGTAAGTATAGGATGCTGTGAGAATTTTGAAAGTCAAGAAGTCAAATTCATGCTGATGCTAAAGAATCTTTCTTTTTGGGGTGTTATAGTAAGCTTGCAATTTAGATAATATAGGTGAATTTATATCAGTTTTACCTAATTAGAGCAATGGGTATGGGTTTAAGGTGTTGTCTGAGCTTCTTTTTTTCCTTTACTTCCATTCTGCCTTAATCAGAAACATTGATAATTTGTAATTTTAAACATTTTATCCAAAGCATTTTCCTAATTATTTTCAATGTGAATAATGCAAGCTGGGTGTGGTACCTGCCATCTCAGCATTCTATGGACTAAATCAGGCAGAGTGAGAGTTAAAGGCCAGCTTGGCCTGCATAAGGAGAGCTTGTCTCAAGAAAAGGTGGATAAGTTTTAGAAGACTGTGATGGCCAGGTAGCTAAAGCATTAGACTCAGAAAAAATATATAGATAATTTATACATAATGGTATTCCCTATAGTTACTGGCTATAACCAAAATGGAAAAAAAATTCTAGATTGTGTCTGTGTCTGTGTGCGTGTGTGTGTGTGTGTGTGTGTGCACCGATTTATGTCCAATTATATCATTGTCTGTGAGTGTATGTGCAGGAGTAGAGAAATCACATGTACATATATATATATATATATATGTGTGTGTGTGTGTGTGTGTGTGTGTGTGTGTGTGTGTGTATGAGTGTCATTCTTCAGAAGTCGTTTGCCCTGTTTATTTGTGTCTATTTGTGTCTTTTGTTGTTGTTTGTTTTGACCCAAGGTCTCACACTGGTCTAGAGCTTTCAATTAGGCCAACTGGTCTCATGTCTCTGCCTCCCTAGTGCTGGAATTAGAAGGGCATAACACTACATCTAGCCTTTTAAAAATATAACTC
The DNA here is from genome assembly GCF_018167655.1 of Microtus oregoni. Lineage (NCBI taxonomy): Eukaryota > Metazoa > Chordata > Mammalia > Rodentia > Cricetidae > Microtus > Microtus oregoni. The sequence goes on from NW_024543812.1 coordinate 1,048,371, forward strand.
CTCATGTTTGTGAAGTATATGCTTTACTATACGGGTTATATCCCCAGTTACTAGCTCTAGCTTTAAGGCAATAAATAAGTAAATGTGTTGTTTATATATGCTATTTGTCATTAAAATATATATGGCTTGTGCATTATGTAATGTTAGTTTCAAAATTAGCTCAGTGATATAAAGTGTGACTTTAGTTATTTTTCAAATATATGATCAGAGACAAATGGCCACCAGACAATGTGAACTGGTTATTATAGGGTAAGAAGGATGTGTGGGATCTTTTTTTAAAAATATTTCTACTGCTTTCCCCCATAGTATAACCATGCAAAAATTATGTTGAAGAAAAACATTTAATCAGTTGTATACAGTTTATTATTTATTTGCCTTTCTAAAATGTATATGTAACTTTTTATTTCAAAACTTGAAAATATAAAGAAATAAAATTAAAAAGCTTATTCTCAAATTTTCTCAGTTCTTACAGAAAATCATTATAAAGATTTTATGTTCTTTCAGAATTTTCAGCATATTTTTCTTTTTAAAAATGGAATGAGTCCACTATGTAACCTAATATTTTACTTAATAAATTGTTAATTTCCACAAGAGTAAACTGTGATTTTATGTTAAATTTTTAATATAAGGTATATTTATTTCATTTCCTTTTAGTAGACATTATATTCCTTCCAACATATTAGGTTGATTAAAACATGTTGTGATAAGTGCACAGACAGCACAAGTTGGATGATACCCAAACTACCATCACATTACAATTCAGTTTGTACTATGGGAAAACTTGTTTACATATTATTTAGATAAAGAATTAAAGTGAGAAGTCACTGATTCAAAGATTGCTAACTTCAATGTGTTTTTTCACAGAAAAACTTACAAGCAATCCAGGTGCCAAAAATTGAGAGATGGTTAAGAAAAAATTATATGTTACTTTCCAGAAGTTCCAGTTTACACCTGGAAGAATTACTGAAATGCTACCACGTTCACAAGGTGGTATCAGTAAAATGAACAGTCACATACAATATATATAATATTCATGGCTCGTAGATGGGAAATGGCATATGTATCTTCAGAAAAGGAACGAGAATATACCTCCTAAAATTTTAGCAGAAAAAATTCCAAAAGGAGTCCAAGTTCAGCTTATATTTATTTTTATTAAAGAAACAATGGCTCAGTCAGTAAAGTAGCTGCCACACAAGCATGATATCTTGAGTTTAGATGCCCAGCACCCACATAAAAATGGCAGTATCTATCTGAAAACCAATTGTTGAAGGAGATTGGTAGAGGTAGGTAGATCCTTGGAGCTCATTAGCCAGAGTAGTAGCTTTGATAAGTTCAAAATTCATTAAGAGACCCTGTCTTAACAAGTAACATGAAGCCTGATCATAGAAGATGCTTGAAATGCAAGTGTTCACAATGCATGTATAGCTGCATGCACATGTGCACATACTCACATGATGCTTATAATAATTGGTAAGCAGGGGTAATAATACATAGAGTAAAAGCAGAAAGCATTCCGTTCCTAACACTACTGCACAGAAATAGTTACAATTATTTGACTCTTCTTACTGATGTATCTATTAATGTCAATCTATTGTTGAGTATTTTGCAGAATAGAATTATTATATATAGTTACATAACATATAAATAGAATTAATATTGTAAAACTTCCTGCTCATTAGAAAGTCATTTTGCTGCATTAATTATTATTAGGTTCTTTTTGATACATGATAGTCTTACTTAATGTTTTTTTTCTTCTGCTTTGGGTGTTTGTTTGTTTTTGGTAGCATAGTCATTTCCTGTTTCCAGACTTCCAACCTTCTCTGCTACTTTGTTTCTAGTGCGCCCCCCCCCCCTTTGAAATAACACCTAATACAGTATTTTTACTTTCTAACAAAGTCAGCTTGTACTAATAGGTAATTGAAGCATTGAGCTGCTTTCAATGTGGTCTGTCTCTTGATAGTCCACATCTTCATCGCTTCTCCTCAGAGTGCTGCAACTGTGAAAGCAAAAGGAAATTTTGCAATCATATTTCTTCTGAGAATGTTTACCTTTGGATTCATAGTTTTAAAGTTCACATTCATTACATTTGGTACTGATTTATTCTTTTATTTTGGATTTTTGTCAGTTTTTCCTTTCTGCATTTTTAATTTTCTGTTTTGCAATTATAATAAATTGTTGAATTGTTCCCTTCCTCCCTCCAAACCCTTTCATATTCCATTGTCCTTCTCCTTCAAAGTCATGACCTCTTTGTTTATTAATTGCTAAAATTTGCATATATATACATATATACATAGATATCCCTAAATACAACCTGTTCACTCTGTATAATGCTACTTGTATGTTAGTTTTTAGGGCTGACTACATGTCAATGGATTTCTTTTATCTACAATTATTTAAAAGTTTGAAGTGTCACTTTTATTCTAATTATATTGATATATATGTATTTATTTATATACATTTGTATTGTAACTTTCGAGGTAAAGTTTTTAAAATAAAAATGGAGAAAGTATCTTATGTTGAATGTGTCAAGTGTTGGTTCTTTTTCATTCCTTTGTGGGTTCTTATCATCCAAGTTTTGTTTTTTACAATTGTTGATTACACAGAGTAGAACATGTAATGTAGCACATGTGCGGAGCTCAGAGGCCAACTCATCTCATCAGCCTTTGTCTATCCCTCACTGCTCCTGTCCATTCTGTTTACTACTGCCAGATTACTCTCCACAAGGGTAATGTTAAGCACCTTAAAATACCTGTTTCCTAATGAAATATGAGCATCCACGTCCTCTGGAACCCTCTTAATATACCCATATCTGTTTTAGCCTTGCCTATGAATCATCTATGTGCCTTGGTTTCTTTCCTATCTCAAGCATCAGTATTTGTTCCTTGTTTTATTTCATTCATTTGTTCTCTACTTTTTTTCTGAAGCTGGTACGTGTATGTATGCATGTGTGTGTGTGTATGGTGTGTGTGTGTGTGTGTGTGTGTGTGTGTGTGTGTGTGTGTGTATAAGAGAGAGCATTTGTGTGCCTGTGTGTGTGTATTTGGCAATAGTTAGGGCATTTTTCATTTTATTCTTTTACTAGTTTTCTGAAAGTGGATGTTTAAGTTTTCAGGGAAGCTGGAATATTTTGATCACAAAATGGTTGGAAGAAGCATCATTTTTTTTTTACCCTGAAACAGTCAAACATTTGACGTATATCAAAAAAGAGACATTTTGACCATATCTTAAAGTAGCCGTTCACCTTAAAACAAAGGTTTCATTCCACCCTGAGGAACAGTGCTGACTTTCTTTACTTCCGTTGACACCTTTCCTCAATTTCTCAGTTTCTCTACTCTGCTATGGCTTCATAGCACAAGAATCTCCATCTGCCACTTCCATTAGAGGTGCCTGGGTCATGCCAGCACTTAATCCTGGACCATAAGTTCCTTCCAAAGTTTCTGTCAGCTACTCTAAGCTCAAGGCCTCTCCAGAGTCTCTGATTTGATTTCAGTCCATGTCACCTGTCTTCTCATGGAATGAAGCCAAGGACTCAGGACCTTAAAAACAGTAACATTTTCTGACAAATTCCATGAATTAGTTTTATCTTGCTCTTACTCCTATAGAACAAATTTTCCAGCATATTTGGGCTTGTACTTCTCCCTCTACCATTTCCTACAACATGGGAGTTGTAGGTGTAGTTCCAAGCACTAGTCTCCTAAACAATTATAACTACATACTCCTCAGAATCTTGGGCACCAAGAGAAGCTTTGCTGAGACAGGAAAACTCCAAACTTTGGGAGCTTGCTTCAATGATAATCAGGATTCCTTATTGATGCTAGCTTAGATTTGTTCTCCAGCGTTGACAGAATTCTAACATGGACAGGAGGCATTTTTAAGACTTCTTAAGGTCAATAGGATGGAACTGGCCTTCCTGGAAGGTCACATAGCAACAGGTATAAATCTAGGCAGTTCATAAAGGGTGCTAACATTACAATCTGCCACTGTTCTCTCTCCCTTTTCGAGTGGATCTTGTCTGTCTGTTGTTCCACATGCAGAATGCCTTGTTTCCTTCCCAAGAACCTCATTGGTTCTTCATATGGTGGACAAACAAGAATGAAATTGGAGTAGACAACCACAAAAACATTCAAAAA